>NC_135320.1:70022656-70647656 GCF_048772815.1 Callospermophilus lateralis | reverse complement strand
ACCAATAGCTGTTTCTCCAACTTCATTTTTATTGGTCTGAAAAGAGTGCTAGTTTATTGTGACCACACTTTTTCAACCATACAACTGTCCCTGCCTTTATTTGCATAATTAACTTGCTTTTCAGCAAAGAGAAAGATACACAGGGCGATTGGGCACACAGTATTTGCTACTGCAGACAAGTCCAGACTGGGAAGTGGAAGTAGAGATGAGATGCAGCGCTATCTCCTGCAGCTAGGAATAGTTTTACTTGTTCTTTCTTAAGGACCTGATAGTCAGTGGAGGGAAAAAAACAAACAACTCCTACAAACGGAAAAGTGCTGTGAAATGGACAAAGCATCATAAACAAGTGAGACTGGCCCTGTTTCACAAGTTGACTGATTTTAACAAATCTTATTAGATTTGTATCAACTAGTTTCATGTTCTATTCATAGTCTTTTGTGAACCATTGCCTTTTTTTTTTTTTAAAGATGGCCCATTTTGAGCCTTTGTGTAGGTACATTCCTGTTTTTGTGACAAAAGAAAAACTTTAACCTGTCCCAAAAGGAAAAGTAGCTATCAGAAGTACATTTTGTTTTAGTGTGAGTTACCATTACTCTACTTGTTTATTGTGAAGGTGGACATTTAGTGTTCAGTGCAGTTTTCAATGAAAAATAATTTTAAAAAAAAGAAGGTTGACCACTAATTTTAGTTTGTGATGTACACTTTTCTGAAAATAAACATGTGTATTTTGGTTAGACTGTGTTTGTGGGGATATTATCACTCTTGTTATTTTCCAATATGGGTGAGACATTCCAGATAGATGATGTTATGAGTCTCAAGAAGATATTTATGGTCTCTTGAGCAATGAGACTAAGGGTGTGGAAAGTGGGCACTCAAATTTTGTTGGTAATAGGATGTATCTGAGGACACTGGTAGACTCTCTGGAAGCAATTTGTTAATATGCTTCATGAAGTCTTTGTACAGCTTGTTTATTGCACTAACCTTAATGTCTAGAATGTAGCTTGATTAATGACTAAATGTCCGAATCATTAATATTTCGCATATACTTTAATGTTCAAGTTTTAAGAATTGGTAATCACCATGACTCTACCATTAAGATTTAGCTGTAAGAATATACATTATGGGCTAGGAATGTAACTCAGTGACAGAGTGCTTGCCTAGTATGTATGAGGTCCTGGGGTCAATTCACAGTACCATCAGGAAAAAAAAATCCGTTATATATTAAAATATTAAAAGTTTGAAATGGCTCATTTAGATTTGTCAATATGGGATTGAGTAAAAATCATATAATATCTTGACTATGGATTATTAGGCAGCCATGAATGCTGATGTTGCAGAAAAATATATAAATGACAGAAAAAGATACATGGGACTATTTTATGACTAGGTCATAAAACAGTGCATAGAGCATTAATTTCTTGTTAGAAAATGATAAAATAAGAATTTAAAAAAATGATATCAAAGAAGAGAGCTTACCAGAGGCTCAGACACTGGTAAACTCAAAACAAAACAAAACAAACAAAAAAAAAAACTGCAATTTCAGCGGTTTATGCTTATGGTTACTGTGAGATAGCAGAGAAGCTCTGCAGATCATAGTTGCTCTGGATCACAGAATGAAAAGTATATAAAAACTAACACTGTACATCAGGCCACAGGAAAAAGAGCTCTGGAGGTAAGTGCTCGAACTTGGAGGTAAAACATGTCACTTTTGCCTACAACTCAGTGATCGAATTTAGTTCCATGTCTCTTGCATCCAAAAGGGAGCAAGGAATTGCGATCCTCCCATGTGATTAGGAGAGAGGGAATTAAGAATATTTTATGACCACTTATGGTCATCATTATTCCTTCAGTGTCTCTCTAGAGAGACAACCCCAAAGTGTATCCAATCAATGCATAAAACTTCCAGTTCATGATTTCTGAATATTGACCAGTTGATCTCTATATCAGATATGGATGTGGCTCCTTTTGATCATCAAACCAAGTGAAAAAATAAATTACTTCTCCCCACTTCAGGGTCACAGATGAGCTCAGTGCACTGGGGGGAATGGAAAGGCCAGGGAGGCAGGAGAGTGGTGGGGAGAGAGGAGTGTGGTTGTCTGAGAGTTTGGTCAGGGGGTGCTCTGTATGGCTTTGATGCTTATGTTGAGGAGAATGTTTTCCTCTATATAAAGCAGAACTGCTGCAGGCTTTTAAACAATAGATTGACTTGATCTGTTTTATGCTTTAAAATGATCACCCTGGCTGGACGCTGGATGAAGAACAAACTCCACAAGGGAAGAGTGATTATTGACCACTGTAGCCCAGTTGTAAGATACTGGTCACTTGGATGAGGGTTGTAACAACAGAAATGGTGATAAATGGCGGGATCTTGAACGTATTTTGAAAATAATCATTGGTAAGACTTGTAGGTAGATTGGATAAGAGGTGTGGGGAAAAGTGAAAAAATAATGGTCATTTATACTTTCGTGGCAAAAGAAACTTGGTGGTGATGACACCATTAACTGAGATAAGGAAGAAAACTGTGGTGACCAAGAGTTTTATTTTGGACATACTAAATTTAAGGTGTCTATTAGATAGCTAAGAGACAGTATCAAGTAGGCAGTTGGATACATAAATCTAGAGCCCAGGGGACTATTAATAGCTAGAGATAGAGATTTATGAGTCATCAGTACAAAAATGTTATTTTAAGTCATGGAAGTGAATGAGATCACCTAGGGAAGGAATTTAGAGAGAAAAGAGGGTGGAGGGCAGAGCTGAGGGTTAACAGAGGGGGAGGAACTTAAATGGGATCTCAGAAGAGCTCAGAAGTCAGATTTGGGCCAGAAGAAAGTCAGGACTGATGGTGCTCTACAAACCAAGAGGAGATGTTTCTGCAAGAAGAAAGTCACATGCCGAAACTGACGAGTGTCCCATCTCATTTCTTGCTTTATATTTCTCTCAAACATCCATATATTTCTCCTTAGCATTCGATCTTACTGGAAAGGAGGTTAGTTACAGAGCAATAATATTCGGATGATTTTCCCTTTTTAGTTATATTAAGTGGATGAATTGGCATCTTGAGGACCAGGGAAGCCTTGGGTCTCTGGTTTAACATTGGCATCAACACCACCGCTCACGGGCTACAGGATTGTTTTCTCCTTTGTTATCTGGAGATTACAATACTCACATTGCAGTTTTGTTATGGGGGTTAATTAATATAATGTATGGAAAGTACTAAGTTCAACACCTGGTAGAAGGTAAGTAGATCACAGTAGGAGTTTTTACTATTTTTTTTTCCTCACATTCTGATTGGTTAATTATGAAATTGGATCAGTATCAAGTAATCCCAGGAAGATGAGTTGGTTAATTGTTTAGGAATATGTTGGAAGTATGCTTTCTACACAACTATTGCTATTAGATAGAAGTCAAGTACTCAACCTATAAACAAATAGCCCAGTACTGCCTTCCTATCCCCTACCATATAGTTGATAGAGTGACTTATCTCATTCAGTGTTGCGATTTCTGAAACTGAAATGAGCAATGTTTTAAGAGATGGGGCATATGTGATAGGAACACACTTCAGTGCTTCTCAGGTGAATTATCCAGGCCTGTCTTTGAGACTGGAGTATCAAACTGCCAGTGAGCAGATAGGATGGGAATAGGGGCCCCTGCAGAGCTAAGAGGGGGTTATGAACTCCGTTAAAATAAGCAAGCATTTCCCCACCTTGGGGCAGCTCACAGCCCATCTTATGCTCTGAAGCACAAGAGAACAGGTCAGGGATATAATTGAGGAAGTGTCTCAGCTTCATTTTGTAGAAAATGAGGCTGTTAGCCTTAGCTGCTCTCTGAGAGGTTTTTGTTAAACATAACAATTCCTTTGAAAATGTTACGATTCCCCTTATGGTTCCTCTGTGCCGACCAGTTTTAACTATAGAGACAGTTGGGTGGTCGTGGCTGCTCTGGGAGGGAGTCACCCCTGATGGAAATTGAACATACCCCTTCCTCCAATGATCAGTCTCCGTCTCTTCGAAGGCATCTGTAGAGGTTTGGAAATGATACCTTTGCCATAATCCTTCACTCAACTCACCTATTTCTTATTTCAAATGAACCCTTTGAGTTAATTTTCCCTTGATGCGAACTATCACGTTGGCTTCATTATCAAAAAGGTAGCACATCACCTGTGGAACTGGACTACTTCAGTTTCAGTCTTGATTCCATCATTTACGATCTCCATGAAATTGATGAAATTGGTTAATCTCTCTAATCCTCAATTTCATCATCTGTAACATGGGATTAATTACTGTTATATAGCATACTGTGTAGGTTGATAAGTGAATCTATACAAAGGACTGATATGAACTTAATAAATATTGAAGGGATATTTTTTCTTTTTTTGCAAGCAAGAATATGGAGAAGCACTTTAAAAAATTTTTTTGTTTGATACTGATATTTGTACATATTTATAAGGCACAATGTGTTATTTCAGTCCATGTGTATATTGGGTAGTGACTGACTCAGAGTAATTAAAATATCTATCAAATTAAACTTTCATCATTTCTTTGTAGCAAGTACTTCAAAATCCTTTCATCTAACTATTTTGAGATATATAATTCGTTTCTGTTAATTATATTCACCCCGCTGGGCCAAAGAACATCATATTCTTCCTTATCTAACTATGCAGGAAGCGCATATTAAGAGGCTTTTTTTATGCTCAGTCTTCACCAGTAGTATTTCAAATAATTGTTAGAGGTTTACATTTTTTTTATTCCATTCTCTGATGCTTAAAAAAAAAAAAGAAGAAGCTATTAGGAGCATCTAGGAAACGAGCTATATGATGTAGCAGAGGATGATGACATCTCCTCTAGCTTTATATTTATGAGACTGTCCAACCCATCAAACAGAATGTCAGCCCTGAGCTGGAGTCATTTAACTGAATATTATCTATAGGGTGTTTTCAGCTGTGTGTAGCAGAAAATTGTGACAAAAATTGGCTTAAATAATAACAAAAATGTGTCTCACAAAGCTGCGAGCCTAGCAGGTAGGATGGGTAGCCAGGTGCTGAGGGTTCCATTGATGCCACATCTTTGGCCTGCCATCCTCAGAGCAGGGTGCAAGCATGGCTCTCTCTTGTCTCAAAATGACTTATTAGAGTGCCAGGCATTAGCTCTAGACACAGTTATGTCTAGAGAAGGAAGAAAGGCCTCTTTCCCTGTGTCTCTTTCTTATAGGAGTCTATGATGAGTATAAGTAATTGCTAGCATTAGCCAACCTCCTGTACAAATCCTATGAATTTCACTCTCATGGTAGCTTCCTTCACATGGAGATGCTCTCAAGAGCTCACTACAAAATAGTTCAACACTTTGCCAGCCCAGCATTACCGGGATCCTCTCTTCCCTCTTCTCCTGTCTTTTTCCACACAGGCAATTAGACAGTTTAAATTCTGTTACTTGCAGAACCTCATCCCTGTTTCCAATTTTTTAAAAATCCATTTGATTTATCAGTCACAAGCCACAGAAAAATGACTCTCGCTGACTTAGAAGGGAGAGAAACTTATTTAAAATGTACTAAGTAGTTCCAGAATGATTTAAATTTTTTTTTCTTCTAAAGGAAATTATTGAGATATCTGGCAAACGTTGGAAAAGATCCAGAGACCAGATAACAGTATGGTATCCATGTTCATTTTATGATTTTGAAAATTATGTTGTGATCATGTAAGAGAATCTTTTTAATGATGTTTTAAGAAAATGGCATCTTGTCTACAATTCAACAGATTTAGAAATATTACACACATGTTGAAGAATCTGGCTGAAGGGATATCCAGAAATTCTTTCAATGACTCTTAACTTTTGTGTAATTTTAAATCACATCCAAATTTTAAAAGAAGTGTTTAATGGTACAAAGAGATGGAAGGTAAGATAGCAATGCTTCATGGGTCCTAACAGCTTGCTTTAGTCACTGAAGACAATAGGGAAGATACTTAGCAAATAGTTCAAGAGAGGACAAGATTGCAAGAGATTCTGCTGAAAGACTTCCAGGCAGGAAAGGATGCTCTAAACCACAGCACGGAGCTGGACCCTTGTGGACAATGCTGCCACCTCCATGATGTGCTGTACATTGCAGCTTGCCCTGCTGCTGTGGCCAGCGCTGGACATGCCACAACATCATCATCAAAGTTGCTGTCCCAGTTGATTAACCTTTTTATAATCACTACAACTCAACTCTGGGACCTTACATTTTTAGATTCATCATGTAAGATTCCAAGTCCAAAGTCCAGGAACCAGATTCATAGAGCCCAAGTTAAAAGTCTGTATCCAGGCGCAAGGTTAGCTTGTCAAAGGAGTGTCAGGTTTTTCAGTCTCTAGAGTGACACGTAAGTTTTGCTTTGCCCACACAGGGAGGGTTTCCATACTGCATAACCTACAAGAATGATGAGTTTAGTGAGGCCCTAAGCAATCAGTGAGACCTGTCTCTAAATAAAATACAAAAAAGGGCTCAGGATGTGGCTCAGTGGTTTAGTGTCCCTGGGTTTAATCCCTGGTACTGAAGGGCGGGGGTGGGGGGAGATTGACAAGTGACCTAAGATGTTTGCAGTTCCTCTCTTGGGATGTTAGAATACACTCTGAATGTTGTCCCATTGAAGGAAGGAGTGAAGGAAAATGCATTTCTCTCAACTTGAAAGGAATAAACTATTTTACAGATATTGGATCCTAACTCTCATGTATGCTCAAAGTAGGTTAATATGAAAGAAATGATCCCTGATGAGGCTTAACTACCTTCTGACATACATGGAAAAATTGAACCCTTTGTTTAGTTGATTTTATCCTGAATATTTTTTTTTATTCTGGACATAGATATCTATCTTTGTCCTCTCTCATCCATTTTTTAAAATTTTTAGCTCTTGAATTTCCTTTTGTAAAAACTACTGGCTTATTTTTTAATTAATTCATTTATTTCAATTAGGTATATATAACAGCTTAATGCATTTTGATTCCTTGTACCAAATTGCAGCACAACTTTTCATTTTTCTGGTTGTACACGATGTAGCATCACACCATATGTGCAGGTCATACATGTACCTAGATATAGGCTTATTTTACCCAAGGTTGACATCTTTGCTTTTGAAGATACAGAGTTCATGTTTCTCAAGAAGAAAGTCCTCAGTCTTATATACAGTACCTGGTGCATAACAGGGACTCAATATACTTATTTTTTCCATATTCAAATCTTGCTTTACTATATAATACAATTATGTGCTATAACACAGGTATTACTGTGGCCTAATGGGGTAAGTGTTGTTTGTGGTTTAGCATTAAGAATACATTTGGAGCTCTTGATAGTTTATTGGAAAAGTAAGCTTTATGCTTCAGTTAAGGAAAAAACAGCAATGTCATATAATTCTTAAGAGCATCATATTTTATTTTTACAAATGTATTCCATAAAAATGATTAGAGGAAAGAAGCAAGATATGAGAAATTGTACTCTAAAAGTACTTGACATCTGACTGGAATTATGTTACTTGACTGCAGGTTTCTTTGGAGGGGTAGAGGGAATTTTAGCATTTCATTTGGCAGTCAGATTGGCAGTGCGCTTAATTGGCCTTGGATAGTGCTGGCCTGCTCCTTAGAAAGAAAGAATGGAGGGAGAGGAGGTGCAATGGAGAAAGAAACCCTACTCGCATTCTTTGAAAAGTGATTCAGATGGACAGTCTGAAATATGGGACTTATTGTCAGCAGGTAAATACTGTCTGAGTGGATTATTGTGAGATGCTTTTCGTTGGAGATGGCTTTGAAAACCATTCATTAATTACAACTCTGACCCTGTGAAGTCGCAGAAGTACCCTCAAAGACTTCTGTCCAGAAAATTCAAGGAAACCTGCTATCTCTAACCTCCTCTAGCTTACCCAAAGACCTTAGCTATTTTTCACAAACCTGCCATTCAGAACCACATGTTAATTATTTAACAATGTCTACTGTAGAACAGTGATTTTAGATTGTCTCAGAAGTGATAAAGACCAGCATTTGTCTTTAATCCACTGAGTGATTCTGTGGTGAAAAGATCCAGTTTGGAATTGCTAGATGTCATATTAGGATAATGGTATCCAAATTTTCCTAAAGTAACTTTGGCTTGTTTGAGACAGGAAGTAAGGTGGAATGTTTTAACATGCTGGAACTTGGTGGGCAAGGGAACCCACCCAAGGGACAGTGATAATTGATAAGTTCTTTGACATCTAGAAAGGCCTCAGAATATTCACGAATGCATTCAAAGTATACGCAAATTTTGTGTGTATTTCTTGTGTGCATTTATTTTCCTGAGGAATGCCCATACTTTCCTTTCTTTTCTTTGAGTTTCAAAGAAATGAAGGACCCAGATAGAACATTTTGGAATTACTGCTCTACAATGAGTGACATAAATCTCTCTGAACCAAAGATATCTCTAAGCTTAGCCAAAGCCAGGTTAAATGGCAGACCAGAGTCCCCTTCCTGGAGTTTCCTCTATAAGGAAAATTGACTGGAATGAGCTGACAAGCATAAATTCATCTCACTCCTGCTGGATGTTGCCCTTAAATGAAATTAAAGACGGAAAACTTGTTGATGTACCTTTTGAGCATTTTTGTAAAGCTCCCATAGAGTTGTAGATAAAAGTCTGTAACAATTATATAGCCTTAAAAACCCTGGTGACCTTATTGGCTCAGTTTCTTAAAGGAGTCATGTGGAAGAATTACAGATGATTAACTATAAACAATCAAAATTGTTTTCATTCACATCTCATAAAATGAAAGAATATAAGACATGTCTTATCTCATTTCTCGTAGCTTCCCCCACACATCCCCATTCTCTCATCCCACAGATGGTATGAAACCCTTTTTCACATGGTCAGGTCACCCTCCATATTGCCTCTCATGGTCACAGGTGCTTCTTTTCTTCTCTCTGGCTGTGTCCCTATAGGCTTGCTCTTGATTATGGAGATCCATTTATTTGCTCGGCCTAGTCCTCCCATCTTCTCTTACTGGGCCTGCCCCCTCCATTCATTTTCCAAAGTCCACATCCAATAGGCTAATGACTGTGCTGGGAAAAAACTCAATTTAAGGAGCAGAAGAGGAAGGGAAAAGAGGAAAACAGGAAACACACTTCTAAATCTCGCTCTGGTTACTCACGGCATAGAGCTGATTATAATAAATGAGTGATTTATTTCATTACTTAATTTTAAAACCATTTAATATGCCTCCTAGGTAGTTTCTTGATTCAGAAAGCCACAAAAGAAAATGGAAATGTTTAATGCTTTCCAGAATTCTGAATTCTCAATGTAGCTTTCATTAATATGAAATCAGTTTTATTCCAGTCCCACTCAGAGATGATGGGCTTGTACAAATCATGTGACCTGTGCCAGCTAGCAGGCTAGATGCTGGTTAAATGGAGATGAAGAGCTCATCTCACTTTCGAGGAAAGACTCCCTAGTGGAGAGGGAGGTAAACAGACGATGACAGTATGTGGAGATAAATGCACTGAGAGGGTATGCATCTTGGGCCATGGGAACTCAGGGGAAGTGTCTATATTTGCCTATAGGAAGTGAACCTAAAGCTAACTTCTGGAAAGTGCATATACATTAGGCAAAGGTGAGAGGGGAATCCACACAGGAAGCACACAATGCATAAAAAGTCATGAGAGGGCATAAGAAGGCCCGATGAGAAGGAGCTGGAAGAAAAAACATGAAGCCAAATATGCCTGATGAGGTGACTTGAGTCTCCATGGTCAGGACTCTTGTTTTCCTCTGTGGGTTATTGTAAACTTCGAGTCACCCTTCTGTAGCCACCACTGTAATGGTTCAGCATGGTATGGTGACTGGACAGCTCACATGACACACTGCTGTGATCAAACCCTTCTCTTCCTGCTAGCAGAGTGCCATTGGGCAGTTTGTACCTGGGCTTTCTGTGTGCCCATTTTCTACCAGAGGAAGATGAGATTGTCTCCTACACAGAGGGGCAGGGAGGTTTCATTAATCTGTGTAAGACATTTAGGATTGTACCCGGCCTAAGAGTGCAAAAAACATGAAATCTTATATGCATTCATTTTGAACATCAATATGTTCAATGCTATCGATATGCTAAATGTTCTGCAGCATTCCAACGTGTGATCTCCTACCATGTTGGCTTTGGAGTACATGGGGGATCAGAAACTCAATATATGGCAAGATGAAAAGCATCAAGTTTTCTCTGTTTTACCGTATTTTCTTTCATGGGAAAGTTTCGATATGTAGCGATGACATATCATTAGTGTAATCTAGAGGCAGTTGATAACGAAGTCATTATCAAACACTAACATCTTGGTGTAAATAGTTATCAGAGATGGGAGAACAGTCCTGAGGAAGTGGATCACAAAACTGGTGAGGCCAAGCAGAAAATGGGAAGTAAGGAGTAAAAATTAAATTATGCCTCTAAAATAATATTTTTAGACCTTGTTTTGAAGATCAATATGCTTATTATTTACAAAAACACTTTCCCAGGGTAGAAGTATAGATAGAGTCCATTTATTATGAGTACATACAAGATAGGAAACCATCATACAAATGTGACAATTTTTGTTCTAGTGCCCCTCTCCATCCCATTCAGTTCTACAGTTGTTTTTTTTTTTTTATTGAGAAGGGAAAAAAGTCTAAAACCCACTTTCAGGAGAGCATAACTTTTAGGAGAGCACTTGTTATATTTATCAAGAAGTTACAGTCGCTGGCAGGATTGTTTAGTGGCAGTATCTGCTGCCCGGTTGAGGAATTTGCTTAGGATGTATGTATTATTCATATTTATAGCCAGCCTGTTATAACAAGACTTCAGAGTTGCCACCTCGTGTTTATAGACACATAGCAACAACAAGGGGCAGAGAAATGGACTTGGAATTGATTCAGTGGATATTTTTATAGCTTATACTATGTGTAGAGTCACCATGGAGTGACTCAAAGAGCTCACAGACAAGATGGGAGAGGTGTGAACTGCACATTTAAAAGGTTAAATAAAAATAAGGATGAGAAGAAATAAATAAAAATATCTTCCAGTGTCATAATTGACTATGAAATAATTGGAAATGAGTGGTGGACAGAACATTTTATCAGTTTCCACTTAAAAATGGACACCTTAATCCCATAGCATGCCAATCCCTCATGACTCAGCAAAGACCTTATTAGAGTAAGCATGTGGAAGGAAAAGGGGAAATGAAGACAGAACCAGGTGGAGACGCAAGAGCAAATGCTGCATTCATTCAGGAACAAAGATTGAATTATTTGCTGAATCATTAGGGCTTGATAGAATATATTAATAGGTGCTCCATAAATATGTGCTCAATTAATGGATGAACACATGCATAGATGAATGCCAGACTATCTTACCTCTGGAAGATGCTACTAGACCAGGGCAGTGTGTGTGAGTTTGTGTGCATATGTACCCGCTTGACATGTAGCACATAATAGATGATCAATAAAATGTGGAAGAAAGGACAATTTCCTTTACAGTGAACCAATCACCTACCCAACACCCTGTTTTGCCAAGGAAAAAGTGAGGAATTTGATGTGCATGTGTATAAGATTCAAAGCATGTCAAGTTATTAAGAAAACACCATGGAATTGGAAGGAAGTTTGTGAGGTCATTAGTTATTCCCTTAAGTCTCAAGAAAAAAGTGTTAATAACTTTAATAGAAAGGAGGAAATGGCCAGGCAAGGTGGTGCACGCCTGTAATCCCAGCGACTCCGGAGATTGAGGCATGAGGATGGCAAGTCCTAAGCCAGGTTCAGCAACTCATCTAGGCCCTCAGCAACTTGGTGAGATCCTGTCTCAAAATAAAACACAAAAAAGTCTGGGGATGTGGCTCATTGATTAAGCACCCATGGATTCAATCTCTGGTACTCCCCGCCCCACAAAAAAAAAAAAAAAAAAAAAAGAGTAAAGGGCCAGGATCTGAGAAAGAATTCTGAGCTCTGGAGGTCAATGCAAATAAATCCTTGCTTTGCTAACTTCTCCTTCTGTGACCTTGTTACAAACTGCTTACAAAATAGGCCTCACTTTTATCACCTCTTCAAGGGGAATGTGAAATTATTATGCTATAGTATTTTATAAAGATTAAATAAGATAGTGTATTAAAATATACTTAATCGTTCAACAAATATTTGTATAAAGAAGAAAATTCCTAAAATCCGTTGAGCTGTTAAATATTAATAACTATGCTAAGGAAAGATTTTTCTCTGGAGCCTTTTAGGAGAAATGCTAACCAAGCTCACAAGCATCTTTTCTGAAAATTTAACTTATGGAAAACCCTAGTGCTTTGGGTTGGTGGCATGTCTTAGGGATTTTGCATACTAGGGAAAGTGCTTTAAAAAATAATGTAACACGATAGTGTAAATTATCTGGCAGCAGGCTGTCATGTTGTGCCACAAAAATTCTTCAATATTTAATTAAAAACTTCAACAACTTAAGATTCAAAGCATGTCAAGAATATTAATTGGGGGTATGGATTAGCTGTTGAAGGACTTTAGCTGTCAGCTCCAAAGCCAAACATCTCTCCTGGTTCGTATTACTGGGGAAATTTTAAAGAGTGTGTCCAACGACTACAACAGATGTCCATGGTTACAGCAGAAAGTGTAGATATTAGTGTCTATTTTTGATACACTGCTCTTGCCTGAGCTCCAGGATGGATCTTTTGGAGAGTCAGAAATGGAAGGAACTGAGATGCCTGTCAGAGCTAACAGCCAAGAAGTTTCAGGCAGTATGTGAAAGGTGGCTTCCAAATCTGCAGAGGTTACAGCTGTGCAGGCAGATTATGTAAAGTTTTAGAAATATTAAATAAACTAAACCATTTCTTTCAGTTTCTTGTACTATGCTTAGTGCCAGCTCTGGGCTCAGGGACAAATCCAGTGACAAGTGATTAATATCAGGGAGAACCACCCAAATCCAGAGACATACATAAATTTTCCTCTTCCTGCATTTGGTCGACAGCCACTTGGATAGGACACAGTCACTTGGACAAGATGTGCCCACGGGGTCAAGTGTGGTCATGGCAAAAGTTGCCCACAGGTTTATCCTCGCCACTAGTATATTCTGTCATTTGAGGGATCGTGGAGGGCAGGGTGATTTGTTTTCCTAGATACTGGCTTTGTGAATTAACCCTCTTTCCTCATTGATGTAATTTAGTCAAGTCATACAATACCTGGTCAGCCTATTCCCAGGTCTCCTTCTACCTACTCCAGCCTTCAATAACCCCAGTAGTTCTTTGCTAAAATCAGAAAAATAGGAACAGGAAAAAGATTTACAACCAGCAATTTCCTTTACAGTGAACCAATCACCTACCTAACACCCTGTTTTGCCGAGGAAAAAGTGGAAGACTTGAGAGGGGGCATAATCACGTGACTGGCTTCAGGGGAGAACCCTGACTAAGCCCAAGCTCTTGACAGTTGACCCACAGCACTGTCCAGCATTTCTAGCTTGAGAAGCAGGATCCTCTGAAGGTGACAGTCTGAATAGACCTAGAAAACCTACAAGGAGAAAGGCTGCACAGGAAGTATTTGAAAATAGAGCAACATCCCAAAAGAACAAAGGAGTTTGATGTGCATGTGTATAAAGTAAAAATGAAAGGAGCCAGTTAGTGCTTAAATGATATTAAATGATTTTAAAAGGAGTATGCACTGATGGTCCTCCAAGGAGATGAATGAATGCATGAGCCAAAGATTTCTTTGTCCTCATATTTCTCATTCTGGAACATCTAACACTGAACTTGTCAGGGAGAGAAAAAAAAGGGAGATGGGGAGGCAGTGAAAGTCAGCTTAAGCAATATGTGTCCATGGACTAGATCCATTAGAGAACAGACACATGTACCACTGAAGAGCAGTTAGTTAAACTGGTCTGCCTGCATAAGGCTTCTTCAATGTGAAGGGAAAAAAACAATAGAACTGAAAAAGGAAATGGTGATTGTAGCTTGTGCTTATTAAGAATTGCTAAGGATTCTGAG
Source organism: Callospermophilus lateralis (assembly GCF_048772815.1). Taxonomy (NCBI): domain Eukaryota; kingdom Metazoa; phylum Chordata; class Mammalia; order Rodentia; family Sciuridae; genus Callospermophilus; species Callospermophilus lateralis. Next base: position 70,633,695 of record NC_135320.1, on the reverse strand, counting down.
TTCCTAGGGATAGCCTAGCCAATGGAAACACAGGTTGCCTGTGCAGCGTATTAAAGCCAACAGCCAACAGGCCAACCATTCTGTTAGAAGCAGCTTAATCCCCAGTTAATAACAGCTTGACCACTCTGTTAATGGACAGGTTCAGTCCAGATGATTATCGGGTGAGCTAAGATGAATACAACCATCCTGCCTCCCCATCTACAGATTCAGGGCAATGACAACCTCCTTTCGTGGATGAACATCCCCTCAAGGTTATGATGTTAGGACGTGCCAGTTCATGCAGGACGCCTATAAAACAATTTATTTAGTTGAAGCAGTAAATTCAGCAAAAATCCAGTATTTAATGAAGAAGGCTACTTTCTAGGGGACTCTAGGGTAAACAAATCATGGAGATATGTATTTTCAAATAGTCCCTGAGCCTAAAGGCTTCAGACATAGACCACCTGGTTCAAATCATTCCACCACCCTTTACTGTGTCCTTGAACAAGTTATGTAAGATTTTTTTTTTAAATGGTAGCTGTAGATGAACACAATATCTTCATTTTATTTATTTTTTTATGTGGTGCTGAGAATCGAACTCAGAGCCTCACACATGCTAGGCAAGTGCTCTACCACTGAGTCACAACTCCAGCTCTTATGTAAGCTTTTGATGCATTAGTTCCCTCATCTGTAAAAGAATAATTCCTTTCTTTTTTTTTTTTTTAAAGAGAGAGTGGGAGAGAGAGAGAGAGTGGGGGAGGGAGAAAGAGAGAGAGAGAGAATTTTTTAATATTTATTTTTTAGTTCTCGGCGGACACAACATCTTTGTTTGTATGTGGTGCTGAGGATCGAACCCGGGCAGCATGCATGCCAGGCGAGTGCGCTACCACTTGAGCCACATCCCCAGCCCTAATTCCTTTCTTATGTGAAATAAAATATTTACAAAAGCCTAGAGGGAGGTGTAACACAAAATAAGTTTCTTATAAATATTAATGCAATTAATATTAGTAAATAATCATTGATGTTATTTAAATATATTGAGCCTGGTTAACACCAGGAAATAAAGTATATTTCCCATCATTGAGGGTCATGCAGAATAGTGGGGGAAGAACCATAATCCAAAGAACAAGGGTCATACTATTTTCTCAGGGAAACCAACATTGGTGCTTTAACTCCTTCCCATAGTCTGTTTATTCTCTCATTTCTCTCCACTGAGTCTAGTGGTCCTTATTACACATCCTCAAAACTCCATGTCCTTATCTTTTGAAGCCTTTAGCATCATTGTAATTTAAAAATCCTTTCTGCAGTTTTGAGCAATATTAACCTGTCTGACGTCATTTGACAGTAACTTCCTGAAACACAAGACCATGTTGTTCTTGCTAAATCCCTAATCCTAAGCACAATTCCAAGCACATAAAGTACTTTTACTGAAAGAATAAAAGTGGCAGAACTGAGAAAAGGCACACAGATGAAGAACCGGGCTTTGAAGGGTATGGAAGGGGTCCCTAGGGGAAATGTAAATTTGAACATGTAAAACCAGTGGAACACTCCCAAATAACTAACCGATCTGATTTGTTCCTACTACATGGACCTGTTCTTTATCTGGAAGCTTTCACCCTTTGGACATTTTGCAGACACATTTACTAAACAAGAGAAACTGAGTTCTATAGCTGGTCAGGCACCTAAGTTCAAGTTCTTTCTCTGACATTTAGGAGCTCCATACAGGTTGCCCGGATCACCTGAGACTCAGTGTCCACATCACCGTGATGGAAGTAGTAATATTTGCTCTCATTGAACTTTTGCAAGAATTGAGCCAGTACGTGAGAGAGAGAACCCCTTGGAAATTGCAAGCAGTGTGTGAGATCTGCTTTTTAATATACTTAGCCCTAACTGTATTTTCAAAAGAACCAGAATTGTCCAACAGCATTTACAACTGCCCATCATACAAGGAGGCCCCGGAAGATCCCAGAGTGGCCAATGTGTTCTACAAATCTAGGTTCTCCATGAAAGGACCCAGCCTATCAACAAAACAGCATTGCCTCCCTCTGAATCTGGGCCAGGTCTGTTGCCCAAATTTTATGTTAAGAAATAAAAGCACTGACATTAAATGTGTCACCACGAATCAACAACCTATTCATGGTAAGATATTATGGCACAGCAGTCCCCAAGAAATGTGTGTTTTTAAAAATATGCTTAAAACTGCAAGAGCTTTGTGTGACTGCTTTGCAAAATCACTACAGCTGAAGTATTTGTATTTTAATGTTTATCCCCAAACTGGCCTGCTGTTTTCAAATTGCCCAGGAAACGAAATGTTGAAAATGGAAGAAAAACAGCACAAGCTAGATTTGGAAATGTAGAGTTAGTGAAGCAAGCTGTGGGGTTCTGCTACCTTAACAGCACCATAAAATGCTCTTAATTAAATAACTGTTCTTAACACAACTATTCCTATTTCCCCCCCAGCCACTTATGTAAAAGCATTTAGTGTTCATTCGTTCATTACCAACCAGAGACTCTTGTAAAGAGGTAACTGGTTTCAGAAATTGTTAAAAAATATTTTAATAATGGTGTCCTTTACAAAGGGGAAAATGTATTAGAAAACAAAATCAGCCTTTAGATTCTACTGTGATTATTTTTATTGGCAGTTGGCCTGCCAATAAATGATTTATATGGAGGAATGTCGTGCCATGGAGGTGCTCCATGAACCATAGTGGTAAAAGCTAAAAAAAAAAAATGCATTCTGGTTATCAGTGTCCCAGACACAATGGCAGAGCATGGGGCTACCAACAGCTGGAAAAGAAGGGATGAGTTTTCTGGATAATTCAGCATAATTCATACAAAATTTTGAAAACCTCACATCAACTGTGTGAAGTGGCAGTGTAACCGAGGCTGAGATTTCTTGAAGAAGGATCTCAAAGTTGTACAAGTAATGGCAGAACTAATATTATGTCTCATGTGTGGCTCGCTATTCCATTTGCTCCCTGCTATTCAATGCATGACATTAAGGTAACAAGTCAAGCTATCAAGGCTAGAAAGCAATGGAGAAGTATTTTGAATCTGGAAAAAAATCCAAGAACAGGAAAAATACTGTAAAATGAAACTTCTCCAGGTATGGTGCTGGGGGAATCTGCCTCAGAATCACCTCAAAAGCTTGTTCAAGATGAAAAATAAAATCCCAAATGTCCCCACTTAATGCTACAGAATCAGAATTCTTAGGGGCTGAGACTCAGTGATATAAAAATACACATTTTTTTTTCTCAAAGAACTTAAAGCAATTCTTATGCATACTTAGGGGCCAACCATAATCACCAACTATGACATAATAGTGTGCTCTCAATGTTTAACTTGAGGGGAATAGTCTTAAAAGAGCTACCTCTGTTGTTTGGTGAGACACATTTTGAGAAACACTAGTTTACACTGGTGCAATTATAATCCTCTCTAATTCATCCATGGTATGAACAAAGGAGTCCTAGGAAAGTGAGTTTGAGGTTATTGTGAATTTCTTTTCTTTGGTATGAACACTTATATGAGGTATTCGTTCCATGTACATGTTTTTGTACCCAGTGGTAAATCTCTTTTCAGCTCATTCTAATCAGAAAGCAATTTTCCCCACAAGAGTGGTGTATTAGTTATCTATTGCTGCATAACAAATCGCTACAAAACTTAATGGCTTAAAACAAAAAACAGATGGATATGAAGGGCACTATGCTCAATGAAAAAGTCAACCTTGACAGGTCACATGTGGTATCATTCTATTCATATAACCTTCTTGAAATAACAAAATCACAGAGATGGAGAACAAATTAGTGGTTGTCAGGGAGGAGAGATACTGCTCAGCATGGATATGACTATAAGGAGTAACGTGAGGGAGACTTTTGTGGCAATAGAAAGACTTTGTGTCTTGATTGTTGTGATTGATTACGCAAATCTGTACAGGAGGCAAATAGCACAGAACTCTGTACACATGGTACCTGGTTTGTTCTTGGTTGTGACATTGTGCTATAGTTATATAACCATTGGGAGATACTGAGTGAGCCTTCTCTGTACTATTCCTGAAACTTCCTGTGAATCTATAATTATTTCAAAATAAAAAAGTAAACAAAACAAAAACATTATCTCATCATTCCTGATGATCAGAAATACAGTGATGGGAGCCCTGGACTCAGGTTTCAGTGGAGCTGTGAACTAAAGCTGAAGGCTCATTGGATGATAATCTGCTTCTAAGCTCATTCTTGAAAAGCTTCACTTCCTCATGGGTGTTGGAGTAAGGACCTCAGGTCCTCACTGGCCTGACTGGAGTTCTCTCTCAGTTGCGACTTTGCCTATAAGTCCTCTCACAAACTAGCAGTTGAATTTTAAAAAATAAAAAAATAAATAAGAAAGAGCAGGCAAACGCCCAAGATGGCAGCTACAATTTTTTTTTTAGACTCTATAGTTGAAGCTGATATCTAATTATTTTTGTTATGTTCTTTTCACTACAAGTGAGTCAAAAAGCTCAGCCAATACTCCAGGGGAAGAGACTACACAAGGGCACAAACATCAGAAAACAGGCATAACTGTGATAGGTTTAACTAAAGGCAGAAAAAAACAACTGATAGTTTAGTTAAATAATATTGTCTCCCAACAGTATAAATTTCTCCTCCTCCTCCTCCTCCTCCTCCTCCTCCTCTTCTTCTTCTTCATATCAAACTTTGTTGAAAAAAGTGTTGAGGACAGTAGAGGTACTTTCCAATGTTGACAGTTACAAAATGTATTGATCAACCTATTAGCAACTATTTTAAGGAATGGCACAAAGAATGTGATGTGCTACAAAAACTTGGGTGCCTAAAGAGTTAATGGGTAGAATCTTCATTTCCAAAATAATGTGTGCTAGGAAAACCTATTACAGATATCTGTCTCAAGAAGAGGTGATGAAACAGCCTCTTAGCAAGGCCACTTGTGTTTGGAGAAGAAAGAAGGGTCAACATGCTTGGAGGTCCTCCCTTCCCCTAAGGATCAATATGAATGTCCCAGGGAGCAAAAGAGCACAACATGTAGTGGAAATTCCACTTGGGCAGAGAGAGAGAGTGCTCACTCATATCTTTGTTTCTCTCTTTCTTTCTGGCCACTGTTTTGACATTCCCAGAACCCATTCACTTAGGTGAAGCCATGTGCCATAGTATGGGCAGAAGGGATAGATGCCATTTCCTGGAATGGTCCATAAGTTTTTTTCCATGCATGATCACCATGGTGCCTGATGTGAATGAGAGACAAATTTTTACCATGCTAGGACTTGGGGATATTTGTGACAGCAGTTCCACTCCGTTAATGAATATAGCCATTGTTCCATAAGATAAGGCATGAAACCAAGTGTTTTCCAAAACATCTGATGGTTTTGAGGACGTGCCTCACTGCTTTGAATCCAGAAACACACTGCAGGATTGCTCCCAAGTTGTTTTTACAAATAGGAAATCGTTTAACCCAAGGGAGTGGAAAGCGAAGATTCACATTTTAACACCATCAAATAATTTCTGGCTTCATTTGTGTGTATGTGTGTATTTATGTGATGTCAAATTATTAGTTTGATTAAACATACACTTTTCATAATTACCTGGCTATAGTCTAGTTAGTTATAATATTTAGTGTGGCAGAAATCATTTTTCCTCAAGATATCCTTTTATCATTTCATACCCTTGTTTATATGAAAAACAAAGGTGCATTGAATCTATGATTTAGGAGTAGGAATTCTGGTGATGAACAGGCTTCTCATTTCAGTGTGGAAGGGTCAGTGCAAGATTGAGGGAAATATAGGCAGTTAGGGGGGCCTGCAGGGAATAGGCTTAGCAGCGATTTCAACTTGGATGCCAATTAAGATACTTAGGTTCACCTTCTTTTAGATGGTTGAGTGCTGCCACCTGGCCTCTTCCATGGTGGTCCCTCATGGTCCACACTGCTTGCAGGGAGCCCACTTCCTTAGCAGCATTGCGTACTGTCAGTACTGATCTGCAGAAAACAAACACTATTAGCTTCTCAACAGTATTGCTTTTTCCCCTTGGAAAAACAAATTGTCCTGTGGGCCCTCCAGGGGGAACATAGTCAGATGATGATGGGCTCTTGGTTCCTACATTCTCAATTCTCTCAGCTTTCTTGATTCTTCCCTCTATACTCTGTTATTGAAATTCTGACATCTCTACAGTGTTTACTGTGGTCATTACTCTTTTAAATTTATTTAGAGACTTCCTAGCAAATGTGTCAGGAGCAGTGCTGATGCTCCTATCAGGATAAGCCCTGTGCCATGAGAGGTGTCCCATATCAATAAATTAGACTTCATTTAGCTCTCAGGATGTTGTCCAATGCTTACTCTCAGAATCAAAGTCTAACTTTTCCCCCAGTGCTCTAACTTTTGATTAGGAGTCTTATCAAAGCTAAGAATTCAATTCCCTCACAAGTTTCTGGCTCTTAGAATTAGGTTCTGGTCTCGATTTTCAGCATGATTGGCTCTCTTGCTATAGGAGAGGGTCTTCATAAATACCATTAAGAATGCTTTCTGACAGTCACATTTTGTTTTGAATTATTGATTAATCTATGTAAATCAGCACTTATCTCTTCAGCAAGCAGCTAACCAATTCTACAAGTCATATAATTACCACGTTTTTTAGCACCTCTCAAATGCAGGGATATTACATAGGAATCAGCACATGCCCCTCTACCTGCACCATAGCCTAGTACACCCTAGGTGAAAGATGCAGGTACACAGTTACCTAGGCTCAATAATCCATCCACCTCTGGGGGTGGAGCTGTCATTATTACCAACCTGAGCTGAAGATGGGGATTCTTGTGTGATGGATTTATTAAAGGAGTACATCAGGGAAAACTATGAAGAAGTGAGGATGTAGGATATGATGGGAAGAACTTAAGTCCAGATAAGAGTTTGGCTAAAATCTAGTCTAATCCTGATCCCACAGGGAGCTCTAGTGACTGAATGACACCACAGAATTGCTCCACCTTGAGGCAAGGGACCATCGTTTGTATTCTTGAATCATTGTCCTTGGCAAATGGCCATTCCTAGGAAGGGGTTCCATAATCTTCCATACATTTACAGTGAGGCCACTCTTATCAGCTAAAAATAATTTTCCAGAGAATGGTGCTGCTCTGTGCCCTTAGATGTTGATATTCATAAAACTTGGAGGATGGATGATCAGCCTTATAAAGGGATCTGATTAAGGTGATAACACTTCTATTATAAAGACAGAGGTCTCAACAGACTGGTTAAGGAAGCCACTATGAGTATTGGGTCTTAAACCCTTTTTCTGACAGTGAATGTTATGGCCATAATCCTAGGTTCACTAATTAGTTTATTGATACATTAATTCATGCACATACTTATGCATTCATGCAACAAATGGGTAGAGCATGACCACTATGTGGCAGACACTGCTTCTCTATGCAATGAATAGATAGCAACGAAACTGGAAGATGTGATCCCTGACCTTGAGGAGCTTCAACCTAGTGACAGAAATCATTGCAATACTATTAGAGGGAAGCTGCATGGTGTGTATTAACAATCTCCAGCTAAGTGATCTGCATTCAGGAAGAAAGGACTTCACAATTTAAAGGGGATAAGCTCCTATGCTCAATATCAACTCGGTGAATGTGTTCTCTGTACCTAGTAGAAGATGGGAGACATTCCATTTTCTCAGCCTGAACTTAACCTACCCAGAACTTAATTGCTGTGTCAGACATGGTTCTATCAAAATTAATTTTAAAAATTTTCACTTTTATATATAAGTTTAGCTCATTTCAACTACTGTTTCTGAAAAATAAAAATACAGACTGTAAATAGAAAAATAAGCACGTAGACTTCTGTTTCTAGAAGCTTCTAAATAGGTCCACTGAATGTTGTTAGCTACAACGTTAGGCTGTATTTACCTTCACATAATCTTTTACCCAATTTTTATAGATGCCTGCAAGTTCCGGAATAATACCTCTTTGACCTGCATTTTGTTGTTGTTGTTGTTAAGTGTAGCCTATATATAGCAAATGAAGCCTTGAAGTAGACAGACTTTGAGCAGAGAAAATGAGAGTCTTTTTTAAGAGACAGCATACAAATAAGCCTTCTTAGGTTTACTCAAGCCCAGACTGATTTGCTGATTCTGAGACCTTGGTCTCTGTTTTCCACTGGAGGGAGAGAGTCAGTCTTTATATTGATTGGTTAAAGTGAGCTTGAGTCAGCTGATGTGTAGCAATGGCAATATTGAGTTGTTGGGTTGTATTTGCGGCTTGCCTAGAAATGAAAGCTTTTTACTGGATTATTGTGAGGATGGGTAATGAAAGCAAGTAGTCATCAAAGTTATTGATGACTTTGCATTTGGAATCAGTAACTAGGGTACACAGGGCTAGTTGGTGTGCTAGATTTAGCCATAATATATGAATAGGAATTAATTGGCGAAGTGCTTGTTAATAGATCATCATAATGCATTCTTTCCTTGTCTATTGGAGAAAATTTCAGCCTTTGAAAAGAAATTTAAGGAGATCAATATTCTGTTTGAAGCAATTTTTACAAAAAATCCATCAGGGTCAGAGAAACTATGGAGTTACATGACATCTACTGACGGTAGAGAATATCACAATTCAGGCTCTGCTGAGAGATGATCCCCCCTACCTATAAATATTTGTAACAAATATCTGCATGTGAAAATATTGTGGCTCTGGCCTATCAAGTTAGAAACCTAGGCCCTGAAGTTCCCTAGTCAGCTCTTACTCTTGCCAGGGATTGGATGGAAAATGGTTGGGCCTAGGAGCTAGTGTTCGATTTCACTTCTTTCAGGTTGAAGGATGATGCCAGCAGCCTGCCTCCAGCTCTGCCACAGAGCAGCCTGCAAGAGATTTGTAGGCTGTATTGTACACAAGAGCAAAACACATCACTGTCTTCTACCGGAAGGGTGCTGCTTGCTCGCACAAGGCAGAAATCTGGCATAACTCAGACAAAGCTCCGAATCCACCGTATCCAGGCAGAGAAAATTAAATTCTCAAGATAGGAAAGGGATTGAAATTCTTGCCATGTTGGTTATCTATTGCCACAATAATGCTGCATAAAAACAATCAAAACCAGTGTGGCATATGTTAATAAACATCTGGTTTTGCTCATGTTTCTGTAGGTGGGTGAGGAGGCCTTACTGATCTGGGGTAGGTGTGGCTGACCTCATCTATGCTCACTCATGTGCTTGTGGTCAGCTAGCAGGTCTTCCGGGGGCTAGAGGTCTGTGATGGCCTTGGCTCAGATGCCTTGGCTTTGCTCACGTGGCTTCCCATCTTCCAGCAGATTAATCCAGGATGGTCTGCATAGTGAGGTACTTCCTAAGGGGAGGCTCTCGAGGCCTGTTGAATCCTAGGCATGAAACTGTCAGGCCTTCACCTTTTCCACATGCTATTGGTTAAAGCAGATCATAAGGCATCCCAGACTCAAGGTCATAGGAAAAGCTCCAAAACTACATGTAAAAGATATGGAAAAAATTGGTATGGTCTGAATAAGTTCTGCAGGTTGCACTAACACCAATGTCCTGACTTTCATTTTATACCATAGTTATATAAGATGTTTCTTTTAGGGATATTGGAGGATGTGTACACCAGACTTACTGGTGTTATTTTTTTAAACTTCCTACAAGTCTATAACTACTTCAGAATGAAAAGTTAAACACAAAGATGTATTTATTTATGTGTTCTTACGGCAACTGATGTTACCTTCAATACCTTTGCTACATGGCTCACATCTTTCTCTCCTGAGGATAGGAATTCTGTCTTGCTTACCATTATGTCTCCAGGTCTAGCCTGACATTCAGCAAATGGTTTTCAAATTATTTGGTGAACATTGGAATGAATGGAAAAATCTGTGTTGGAGGAACCTAAGGCTTGGCTTAATTAAAGACAATTAACTAAAATTAGCTAAGGTTATTTACTTAACTTCACATAGTTAACTAGTGATGGTGTCAGGATTTGCTCCCTTCTATCATCCGGGAAGGGACAGTAGGAAGGCAGAGTGTCTAGTGACTGTGTGTTTAAGTGGAGGGAGTGCCCACTCTGACAGATCCCCCCACAGGATATTTATCTAAGATGAAAGTGAAGAAAATGAAGCCCTGTCCTGCTGTAGATATTCCCTCCTGCCGAATGGTCTGTTCTTGTCCATGGCAGAGGACCAGCTGCTCTGATGTGGGGTGAACAGCACAGAGAAAAAGTTTGCCCTGAGGCCCCGTCAACTGCCACTACCCAGGCAGGTCATTTTAATAATATTTTCCACTTTACTTTCCATCCACAAAACACTTTGCAGCCATTAACTAATTACTCATCTCTGGTCAAAGTCGATAGCCATCCAATCCTCTGCCTTTAAATATTTAACTGTGTTCAAGAAAAGAAAACAGAACTCTAAACTGGCTGGGCAGGCACATGACATCATCAAATGCCAGATAGCACTTTCCAATTTCCTCTAACCAGGATTATGTTGCTTTGGAGAAGTAAGTCCTGATAGGCCAGGAGAGGCTGCAGGAAGCAGAGAAAGCCTTCCCCTTGATCATTCTGCTCCCTGCTTAAAACCCATCAGAACCTTTCCTTTGCTCTTAAAGTGTACATTTCTTATAAAAGCTCAGAAGGCCCTAAGTTTCCTGGTCTTGGCCTCCTGCACCCCATTTCTCCCGTGCGAGGTTTGTTCCTGCTCTCTACACTCTAGCTGCATTGGTCTTCCTGGCTCTTGATCTCCCTGTCCCTGCTCACACCTGGGCCTAGGATGTATCTTTCCACCCCTTTGACCACATTCCTAGACGTGCAGCTATAATCTTAGATAAATGTCCTGGTGTCAGGGGAGGGGGGCTCCCAGGTTCCATGGGATCCCTCATTTTATACTCTTGATATTTCTTTGTAGCTATTATCATGATTTTTTAAAAAGTGAACTATATCATAAGCTGTTTATTTTCTCCTTCTCCTTCATACTATAAGTTCCTTGGCACCAGTATAAATAATGAGAATTTGTGGAAAAAAAAATACAAATGAATCAATGAATAAATCAGCAAATAAAACAAGTTGACCCAATAAATGAGTGAAAGAAGGAACCAAGAAATTAATGAGGCCCTCACCTTTGAATGCATCAATGAATGAACTAAAGAATCAATTTCATGGATTAAGAGGCAATAATGACCTTTATAATAACACTTCATGCACCCTCTTAAACTACTGAGCCAGCCACCTACAGAGACACCAACATACTTCCCCAGAGTCTTTCCCAGGGAAGGCGACCATGAAAACAGCATTTGCCTTTGCTACTGTAGAAGCTGGAGTAAAGCTAACCTAAAATTTTAAAGGAGAATGAAGAAAATAAAATAGCAGGCTACCATGATAGGCCTATTCTCCATGGCTTAAGAGCTCCCGGTGGGCTTCTCAAAGAATAAACGAAATAGCTGAGCTGGATTCTCACTTACAATTTTCTGTTTCGTAAAACAGATTATCTCAGATAGATGAATTTTAAATTTTAAAAATATGTTCTTATTTTTAATTGACACATAGTAATTGTACCTATTTATGGGGCATGCTATGACACTTGAATTCCTATATAGAAAGTGTAATGTCACTGGCGTATTAATTGCCTCTGACATGTACCATTTGGTGGTGGTGGGGATTGGAAAATCTTCTCTACTATTTTGAAACATTTAATTAATTGTTGTCAATCTGTTATGGTTTAGATGGGAGGTGTCCCCCAAAAGCTCATGTGAGAGAAAATGCAAGAAAGTTTAGAGGAGAAACGTTTGGGTTATGAGCACCTTAACCTAATCAGTGAATTAATCTTCCGATGGGATTAACTGGGTGGTAACTGAAGGTGGGAGGGTGTGGCTGGAGGAGGTGGGCATTGGGGGTGTGCCTTTGGGGTATATATTTTATATCTAGCGAGTGGAGTCTTTCTTCCTGCCTTGGGATCATCATGTGAGCCACTTCCCCCCCGCCATACTCTTCCGCCATGTTGTTTAGCTTCACTGGTAACCCCAAGGAGTGGGACCAGCTGTCTATGATCTGAGACCTCTGAAACCATGAAACCTGAATACACTTCTCCTCCTCTACAGGCGTTCTGATCAGATCTTTTAGTCACAGCAGTGAAAAGGCTGACTAAAACACATAGTTATCATACCATTCTTTAGAACAGTAGAAGTTCATAGGAAAGAAAATTTTAAATATGAATTTTGACAGTTGTTTTTACTCACGGTTAAAATATAAAGCTTATCAGCTTTAATTTTTCTTGAACTGGCACTTATACAAAAATGATTATTTCCTAAATTCTGCAGCCAGACATGCTAATTTCTTCCTGGTGTTACTTGTCCCCTTTCTAGCCACACTCTACATCTTAAAAATTGGCACTGAGTTCCCCCACAGGGTCACCTATGTCAGCCAGGATCATTTTCCATTTTTTAATTCTAGACATTTCATCTTCCTTAGTAAGTCTCACAAATCCAGTTTTGTTCCCACAGAGAATTTTTCTGACAGAGATGAGAGTGCGTTCCTTCTCCTATGCATATGCCAGCTCTTGTTTCTGGACATCTGACACCAACTGTAAAAATATAAATATAAATAGAAGCATGGAAAACAATGTTAGCAAATATAGACCTAGCCTTTATCTGTTGGGACTGCCATAACAAAATACCATAGACTAGGTGGCTTCAACAACAGAAATTTATTTTCTCACAGTTCTAGAAAGTCTAAGACCAAGGAGCCCACCTGGTCAAGTTCTGGTGAGGGCTCTTTCTGGCCAGCATTCAATTGCCTTTTTGCTATGTCCTGGCAGGGCCTTTCCGTGTGTGTGTGTGTGTGTGTGTGTGTGTGTGTGTGTACATGTGTGCAGGAAGCAAGAGAGCTTTCTTATTTTCTCTTTTTCTAAAGCTACCAATTCTATTAGATGAGGACCTCACCCTTATGACCTCATTTAACCTTAATTACTTTCTAAAAGCCATATCTCCAAATACAGTCATAATGGGAGAGAGCTGCTACTTATAAATTTGAGGGTATATGCAAAATTCAGTCCATTGCAATGGATGAGCATTTAAGGTTTCCTAGTGAATTCTCATTACATAGTTCCTGTGGCTTTCTTGCATTGTATATATTCAAAGGATTCACATACATTATATCATTTAATTAATGATTGGTATTTTTGGATTTTACATGTTGAGAATAAAAAAGATACAAAGTGACTTTTCAAGGTCATTTGGCCAAGAAGTGGCAAAGCAGGGACTTGAACTTGGATTTCCTGATTCCTGATTCAGTGCTATTTCTAAGATCTCAGTTGTGTATCAGAGTTGGCATTTCTACTATGAAGGTGTGATTTGTGGCACTGAGATGACCCTTCTTTTCAGAATTCTCTTCCTTTTACTGGGCCATGCTATTGGGCATAGCAGTTAAGAAGATTCCAACCTATTCCAGATATCTACACACAAAGTTCTCTACTGTACTCTCTTTTCTTCAATAAAGACTGTGTCTACTCTATAAAATTCTGCTGCTTCCATTCATGGTTCCTCGTTTCAGGCAAAGCTCCTGATCACTTGTCACATTTCCCCGGTTTAATGGTCTTCATGGATGGATACCACTGGTTGTTTCCATTTTTAATTTTCATACTTAGCACATCCAGTGGACATTGTGGGCTACATACATTTGCCCAGGGCAGAGGTTTCCCCATGAATAATACTTGGTGATTTCATTAGTGTCTTAACCCCTTCTCCTCCCAGGGCATCTTCTCCACTCCAACCATCCTGGTCACCCTCTTCTCTTCTGCTACATGCATTGCCCAGAGCTCAGAAAATGAGCTTTTTGTCATTTAAATGAGCTTTGGTTGACTGAACTCAACAAATCCCTCCCTACAGTCAGAATGAGATCACAGTGGAATCCTGGAGACCCAGGCAACACTCATCTGATAATTGGTGTTATTGAACCCAGCTTTCTCTGTGGGCAGGTGTGAGGTTCTATAAACCTAATTCACCTATGTGCCAAAAAAAACTGTTGAGTACACTTATGCTCCAGGTACTTTTCCTTTTTCTTGGGATAAAATGAAAAATAAAACATGGTTTCCACACTCACAGAGCCTGAACCCTACTAGGAGAGACAGATGTTTTAGACAACTAATTACAGTGCACTATGCCGAGTGCAGAATCCAGAATCTGAGTGTTGTTGAGGGCACCAGCCAATCTTTCACCAGCAGTCATTCCATCCATTTGCCAAATGGTTAATGGGGCATTACTTTATGCCAGGAATTTAATTAGACCCAAAAACACAGAGAAAAAATGATCCAGGGCAACGTCTTTTAGAAGCAAAAATCTTTTTTTTTTTTTTTTTTGAGGATGGGTCACATGGCTTGAGTAGCACCTGAATCTATGAATGCAAAAAGTTCTAATCCACAGGCTTGATGATGAATCTGAAAGGAATCACTTAGTGTACTTTTCAGACCTTGTCCAGGGATGCAATGGTACAAACATTGCCCACAAAGCACGTGAGGATTAAGATCACGGGCCCTGCAGTCAGACTGAGTGAGTACCAGGCCTGGCCATGATGTTTGCTGTCATGTGACCTCAGGCATGTTATCTGGCCTCTGTTTGCCTCAGTGTCTTGGTATGTAAAACGGAAATAATAATAAGATCTACTTCATAGGACTGTTGTTGAGTGATGAATGAATTAATTGATATTAATTGCTCAGAACTGAAAAACAGCTCTCAATGAATGGTAGCTATTATTATTAGTATCCTATTATCCCTGTATAAAGTGTCTCATTACTGCCAGTCTCTCCTCCAGTGGGGCAGGGAAGATGTTGCTGCCAAACACATGATTAGAACCATATTCATGCCTGGTATTCACTGGGCTTCTTGTTTTAATTTCCAATCCCAAAGTGGATGTGAAATGGGCTGCTAAATTTTGCACTCATTTGAATATTGGCCTCCTAAAAAGGACTGAGAGCTCTGGATTCTAGTTTGGTTTTCTCAGTATCTTATTTACGCTTAGATTCTTCTGTTAACATAATAAACCAGTGTCGATTTCCTCCCAGTGGAGACTGAATAGCTGATCTCCTTGTGAAACCCAAGAACACTGGACGTGAAGTGTTTCTACCTTTTGTAGAGTCCCTGTCGGTTGCTGCTTCTCCCCTCTAGGGAGGCAAAGGTGTGGAAGAAGCCAGCTGGCCTCCATGCGGGAATGTCTCCTCCTGTGGGGTAGGGCCCATACACATTGGCCCTGCTTCAGCCCCTTGAACTGGAAATTTCCAGAAAGAACTGAAAAAGCTACTAGAAAGTATCAAAATAAATCTTTGAAAATAATGTGTTGCATCCTACAAATTAAATATTTATCAGATTACTAGACAGTTAAACTAAGCATTAGAACTGTTTATAAGCAGACTTCCAATCCCTCCTTACAAAGTCAGGGTCTCAGCCTCGTTCCTGTGACCTTTTGACCTTGAAGGTTTTTTTTTCTTTTCTTTTTTCTCCAGATATGTGCAAGAGACTTCCCCCTCCCTCTATATTTAGCCAATATACAGACGATACTCTCCCAATGGCCTGTTCTTGATGTCCACTTCCCCTTTCTCTGTTCTCCTTTCCTTTTCTGCAACTCACTTCCCCCGAGCCTGTGCCTCTGCAGCCACAGCATGTCCTGTGCTTTTCCTCACGTGCCTTGACTTTGCCTGATGCTTTTTATTTCACCCTCCTCTTCATTTTCTTCTCACCTGCCTTGAGATGCTGAACATGGTCCCCATGGCACAGCACTTGCTTTCCGACCTCCTCAGAGGCCCTACTTGGCACAAAGGCTGTCTCTTTAGGAGCCACATGTCCTGTGAGGACATGGTGCACATCACTGGCTTCAAACTTAATCCCTGTCCTGGTGACCAGGCCCTTGTTATCATAGATGACTTCTATTCACCATAGCCCTTGGTCATTACAAGATGGGGATATTTGGGGGGATGAAATGAACTGGAATCCTGAAAATGGCTCCCCAAGAAAATTACAATTCTTTCTCATCCTTTATGTATGGATTACAAGCACATTTGGGACATAGAATGGGAGGTAAGTGGAGTTGTTTTGTCATATGTGTGTGTGTGTGTGTGTGCGATATTTATATATTAAGGAATGTACCTGAGAGAAGAGGAAGAAACAGAGAAATAGAGAAAATATTCAAAGGAAAAAATCAGCATCCTCCATTTAATTCTTGGCTCCAAAATAGAATTTCTAAGTTTTAGAAGAAGCATCCAGCATTCTGACTTTATATACTTTCAAGTAAGAAAAAATATGCACTCTTCATATTCACTTAAGCCTAATGAAAGAGAGCAATTGAATTATAATAATAGTTAACAATGTATTGAGCACTTATTATAGACCTTGTGCTTTCCCAAAATCTATTTATATAGCAATCTGATTTAAAATTCACAGGAATCTGAATGAGGGCTAGGGACTATCATTATTTTCTCTTTCAAGTGTGATAACTGAGGCATAGAGAGGACAAAGGTCATGGGTGGTACAGTAGATTCAAGTTCAAGCAACTCCCCTCCAGAACATATCCCTAGCTCCCTATAAACCTTACCTTTACAATTAAGGTAACCGTATGTACCTTCTTATATGAGTATGCATTTTATTTGAAAGGCTGCTGTCATTCTAGCTGTACGTCCAAATCCCCTGGGCTGGCTCAGGAAGGCTTTATGGGCATTTACTCCACAGCTATCTGATCATGTGTCAGCTGCCAGAACCTATCTATGCAGCTTTGCTTGTTCAAGGCTGTGGAAGGGACTGGCTGAGCTGGGTTGGGTTATTCTCATCTTGTCCTGTCATGCTGGGGGACTGCATCCTCTCCTCCTATGCTATGATGTGAGAAGAGACCCTGAGGCTCAAGGTCCCAAGGTTGTGGTTGCCAAACACACACCACCCTCAAGATGATAAATGAAGAGAAAGTGACCATGTGATTGGGGACAAGCTCCTCTCTCGTGTCCTGAGACTGTCACCCAGCCAAAGGCAGCTGTAGGCCGCTATTTTGGATTGGATGCAAATGTGAATCACAGTCTGTCAGGCATTCTCTGAGTGTGATTGACATATTTACTGTTGACAACACAAGGTGAACTGGCAGTCCTTTTAAATATGTGGCCCGTTGCCTCCAGACAACGTTCAGGGAAAGAACGGAATGTGGGATTGTGTTTCAGATGCACATCTGCCTGGGAATTTTTTTTTTAAACCCCCTTGAGAATTCCCCAGGCTTTTTTTTGACTGACAGCTAGCACAGAAGTCTTGTCGTCTGAACATGTAAATCTTCTGGCAACTGGCACATGTATTGTTTACAGAATGGGCTTAAAATCTCCAGTGTGATGGCTTTTCATAGCTGTCAGTTCCTTGTCGCACCATGATTTACTCCAAGTTTGGGTTCTTCATTGGCCAGTGCATACTCTAACTAGGGCTGAGCAGAAGGGCACCCATCAGAAGCCACACCCATTTGAAGGAATGGTAACAAAGGTTGATATGGAAAGGGTCTTTTTTTTTTTTTTTTTTAACCTTGGTAAGGCTAATATTCTGCCTGATCTAGAAGTTTCCAAAGTTGCATTCCACATGACACTTGGTTTGTAGAATGTTAATAGGTACAAAAAGAGAACTCCATAGTCAAATAAGTCTGCAACAATTTTCTGCCCATGTTGCCTCACTCTTGGAATTTCTTGATGCCTACCAAAAGTTCTGAGAAGCTATGAAGCTAAATACTTGTATAACTTTAACCACATGACCCCAAGCAATTGATTGTACAATAATTTCCCATAGTACCTATTAACATTGTGTATAGCACATTTTGGAAAAAAAAATTACATAGGAAAAAAGGCTCTCATTCCTTGAGACATGGTTTATCAAATGTGACCCGGTAACTGTAATTGCTGAAAGAGAGGAGAAGACAGATGGGGGAACTTTCCAGAAAAATGCAGGTAAGGGGTATCATGAGGAGGTGAGAGAATGACTTGTGTTTTAAAGACCATGCACCTATTTTGCAAGGCCCAGCTCAGAACCTTCCTGCCAATGACACTTTCTCTGGTGACCCCAGTCAGAGTAAATTCTGTTTCCTTCTTATATGACTCACTGGCAAATTAAACCTTCTATCTGTGATGCCAAAGTCTTTGAAGCAACCTGGAAAAATACAAAATCCATGTTTCAAGTGATTGAGAACCAAGGTAGATATTTAAGTCATCTTTTACATATATTGACATTTTTGCCCATATGTGGAATTGCTAGGTAAAAGGGTATGCATTTTTTTAAAGACTTTTCATACTATTACCCAAATAAAGTTTCAGAAAACTTTTATCAATGTATGTCTGTGTTTGACAGTGGCTCTCCTGGTGGTTGTTCGCCTGTGTTAAAGTTATTATTATTATTATCAACTCATTATATGACCATTAGATCCTGAGAAAAAAGAGGAACCAACATGCCAAAGTTGACCTCCCACCCCCAGGTAACTGGGGGTTTTGAACTCTGAAGGGTTGCTTGATAACAACGGGATGTCATTGGCTGGCTTGGGAATCACCTAGTGCAGCATCCAGGAGTCTGGCACTTCCAGGAAAGCTTTTTCCTGGCTAATTCCTGCCTTCACACTTTAACTGGCTCTGCACATGGCAGCTGATATAGCTTGGTATTTGCATTTGTGATCACCTCACCCAGCAAATTCAGGGGAAGAGCACACCCAACAGGGGATCTGTCGGATGCTGTTATTGAGGTGAGCAGCCCATTTGTCACAGTCATGCATGTCCTCCTTGTAAAATGGTACTGAAAAAGTATTAGAGGAGACTCTGGTATTCTTTGGATTCTGGCCAGCATTAGAGATTTTGATCTTTCACAGACCCTGTTATGACAACACTAAGAAAAAGAATTAAAACACATGATCATATCACCTCCTTTTGAAGCTTTTAAATAGCTTCCTGCATCACTCAAAATAAAAGGCCAAGTCCTTATTTTGAACCTCAAATAAGGTTCATGCACCACCCCTTCCCCCCAACTGTAACCTACATGAATTCATATCTTTCTCTGTTCTAGCCACATTGGAATTCCCTAATCTGCTTTAAACACCCCAGCCACTCTTCTGTCTCTGGACCTTTGTACATGCTCCTCCCTCTCCCTGGGATGTTTTGACAACTATTATCTATGGTTATGCACCCATGATCTTTGATCTTTATTCAAGAATCACCTTTTTAGTAAGTAAGTGTTGTTGTTGTTGTTGATGTTGTTATTATTATTATTATTATTTGGCCAATCCATCAACTTGTTACTTAAAATCTTCCTTTTCTAATTTATTTATTTTTCTTGTAGCATGATCCTGTAAGTTTAACTTATCTGGCATTCTGTCTGTCTTTCTCATTAGAATGTAACTTCTTCTGAGGAGTTTTTCACAAGTTGGAGTATATCAGCAGCATGCAGAAGGATGCCTGCAAATAGTAACTGCTCAATAAGTATTTGTGTTTGAATGAATAAACTCACCTCATTCTTGCATCAGCCCTAGGAGAAAGAACCTATTGTTTCCTTCATTAATCAATCAAACCAGGTGTGTGTTTGTTTGATATTTGTAGACAAAACAGGAATACTGTTTTATATGGTAGTTTTTACTCCTATAAAAAAAGGCCCTGAGACATAAGGTGCTCTACAAACTTAATGCTTTCTGAAATACATAGGCCAGGCAACTTAATCTTAGAGGGGCTAAGTAATCAGCCCGGGAAGTAGGGTCTCTGGGTTTGAGTCCCTGTACTTAGCCAGGGACTAAAAAGAGCTCTGAGAAACCAAAATTCTCTGTGCACACCTAGAGAGGTTTAGCCTCCACAGCCAATGTCCCAAACCACTGCAGGTCACCCCAACCTAATTTTCCAAAGTGTCCACCCTCAGCTCCACACCTTGGCCATGGCCAAGCAGACCCCGGTGTTCCCACCTCCATGGTTTTGCTCATACTCCTCTCAACACCTTCAAATCCTTTGTATATCTGTAGGCTCAAGTCAAATGCCTTGTTTCCATGAAGCTCCCCTTCATGATCCTTATTTCTGTGTTCATGACCATCACAAACAAAGATCCCCTCCTTTACAGAGTTCTTAAGCCAGAGGCTGAGTCAGTTTGACCTTTTTCATTTTCACAATGCCACAAAGAGACTCCATACTTAAAAAAAAAAACTGTCTAATGAACACATTGATAACTCTTAATACAATGTAGTGACATATTTCAGCATCAACATCTTAATAATAAATGCTAATAAAACTTGATGCTAAACATGAGGCTACATTTAGGAAAGAGAAGGATTAAATGGCATGTTTGCTACATGAGAACTGCCAATCCACTCCTTCAGCACAATTTAGAAAAATCAATCAAACCAGGTGCTTGGTTGTTTGACATTTGTAGACAAAACAGCAAGAAGATTGAATTTCCTCTGCTTTATATGATGGCTTATGCTGTTACATAAAATGCCCTTAGACATTTAAGGTACTTTAAAGATGTTAACTTTTTTTTCCAGAAATACTGGACAGGGACAGGGAATGAAACATGGGGAATAGAGAAAAGTGGTTGTATTTAGAGGAGATACACTTATAATGACATTTCACATTCTCCTAAATAAGAAGGTGGGTTTAAGACAAGTGTGTAGCTTAAGTTCTCACAGGGCAACATAATAGAATAGTCACTCATCACTTAATGATGGGTACACCTTCTGAGAAATGTGCCATTAGGTGATGTCATTGTACAGATATCTACTAGTGTATTTACACAAACTAGGACATCACCAGGCTGTATAATCTTACAGGACCACCATTGCATTTGGGGTTCACTGTCGACTTAAGCATCGTTATGCAGCACATGGCTGTACACTGAGAAGAACTGGAGGACTTACCCTTCTTTAGGATTCCCTTTGTAACTTTGGGCAATGAACTCATTATATAAGCCTTGGGATTTCAGTAACCAAATAAGAACATGCATGTCTACATCCAAATGGCACGGACATCTTTGAAAAGCATTTTTCTATCTCTATATCTAGGTAAAATATACAAGGAAATCATTAAAGTTTTTAGTTTCAGAAATACTATAAGGATCCAAATGTAGATTGCTTTCCTCTCTGAGTATCACTTGGTTCTTTTAGGTAACTAATTGAATTATGGAACTGAATGACCAGCCTTGGAGAGGTACTTGGGCCTGGGAAATGGGAGGAGAGCAACAAATGATCTGATTCTTCGTTTGCTCCCCCTGTGCTCCAGAGCCTTCCTTTCCCTGCCTCTCTACCATTGTCCTGTTGCCTCTTTGCTTCTGTCTTTAAGCCTGAGCCCCAGACGTTGGGGACAGAGCATGAGGGTGGGTGCTAGTTGATCTGGAAGGTGGGGCTGCAGTTAGGCTTGTAGGGAAACTGGCCCTAGACCCTGCCTAGACAACACAGAAGAGCATTAGGAACTTTTGCGAACTATCTTACTATTTGTGTTAACACCAGTACTTCAAAATGTGCATTTAAAAATTTAAACTTAGCAAGATCTTGTTCTTTTGACCAAAAAAAATGGCAATAGTTGGTCCTTTTTATACCCTTCAGTGCTTCTGAATAAAGCCCAGGGTCTTAATTAAGTAAATGCAATCTTATCTTAAACACAAATGCACATGTACTGCTAATTCATTTTAAAAATTCGCTTTCCTCAGCTCCAGTCCTAAAGGAAAGTTTAGCATTTGTCTCTGAAGCAGAATCCAAACCTTGCTCGCCAGACTGCTAGCTTTGTGTACTATTAATAGAGGCCTATGAAGAAAAGATTCTATTGATGTTGTTGAAAATACCAGATGAAATACAGTCAAATAGCTTTTTGTTTTGTTTTCTGCCTGACTTTGCGGAGCCTTTAGCATGCAATGTCACATATTATGAATCTCAGGGGGGAAGAGATAATATGTAATGTTTCCCAAACTTATTTGACCTTGGAATCCCCCTCCTTCTTTGTTCAAGGGCTTCTGTAAGACTAGTCATCTTCTATGAAAAACTTTTTGGAAAATGCTGGTAAGAAGTATAAATTATTGAGAAGCATGAACATTAAACCCCTTCCTTGTATGGGGGTGCATCGATGAGTAAAAACCCAATCACCCTAGTTCCTCAAGAGGCAGAATTGGAATGGGAGCCTAGAGAAGGCTTGAGTGAAGACATCTTAACTTTCCTTGCACATTTGGACAGAGCAGACAGGCCATCAGGTTCCATTTATTAATCCAATCATAATTAACATGGAATCAGTTATAAAAAGGTGTGGAGTTGGAAAGATTTGAACATGATCAAGAGAAGCGTTTATAAGATCGGGATGGAATTAAACCTTTTAACTCTCATCTTTCTGGCAGATATTGCTTTACTGTCA
The DNA here is from genome assembly GCF_048772815.1 of Callospermophilus lateralis. Lineage (NCBI taxonomy): Eukaryota > Metazoa > Chordata > Mammalia > Rodentia > Sciuridae > Callospermophilus > Callospermophilus lateralis. The sequence goes on along the minus strand of NC_135320.1, from coordinate 70,611,380 downwards.
TTCATTTTCTGTGAAATTTGACTTGGTGACGGCTGAAGGACATTCAATGTCAGTGTCTACCTAGATATAGTTGCGGGGAGGCAGATGCCCTAGGGCCACCTCTTCTGTGCCTCCAGATGCATGGTCAGAGCAAGGGGCGGGGCAACTGTGTTTTCAGAGTGGCAGCCAGGACTGGAAGAGGAGCACTGATCTACTTCCCCTACATCCTTCTGCTAGAGGCTTTGCACTTTAATACCCAATAAGCAACTGAACTACTTAGATGGTTCTTTTGAAAATAGGCTCATTTATTGGCTTAATGGCATAGGATGCATTCTTTGTAAATTCAGCCCTGAGGGTCCAATCAAAAGATGAAATACGTCCGGCTTGTCCACGGCAGGAATTGATGAAAGAAGTGCTTGCTTGACTCCTGGCCCCCTGCTGGACAGGAATCAAACTGCAAACAAGATATTGTCTTAACCTTCAGTGATTTGGACTGAGAGGTTTTCCTCGTACATAAGAGAAAGTGGCTGAGTGGCTCCATCCAAACCAATACATAAGTACAAATAAAAGCTTCTCTAAAAGGTATGATTTTGAAGCAAGACTGTGTCTTTTTAAATATGACAACTATCCAGAACAAAAATTGTGGGGTGTGAAGAGCATCTGGCCAGGTAAGCTTGACCAAGTGTGCTCTGGGTCCTTTCTCTGTACTTATAATTGGAGTGGGAACAAATAGACTTCAGTGTCCTGGCCACAAGGACTTTGGTGGAAACTGCAGGAGGGAGTTTCTCCTCTCCTTCAGGATTCTACTAGAACAGGGCAAGGTGGAGTGTCACAGCTCCATCATTGAACAGTGAGGAAGATAGGTGAGGCCTCTGCCTTTTGGGGTTGGCACAATTATAAGTTTGGGGATCTGTCCCTATATGGATTGCTTGGTTCTGGGGTCTGGGGAAGGCCTAAGCATGCAGAGACTCCTGCTGCCATCCAGTGAAGTGAGTGTTTTAGAGGAGAGCTCTCCTTCAACCCCAGTATCTTACCACCTAAACGACATTTTCTCTTTCTGTCCACAGTGTAAACCTGGAACAGCATGGGACAATCTAACCATCCTCTTCAGCTTGGGCAGTAACGACAATACCATTAACAGGGAATGGCTTTACATGGGCCACATCCTATCTATGATGCCCCTTTTATGGAGAAACAATCTGAGATACAGAGTTAGAGAATGTGGCCTTGTTGCTCAGTCCTTAGGGAAGTGCAGGGCTGGTACTTATTAAGGAAACCTGGCAATTGTTACCCTCTTCCCCTCTGAGTCATTTCTCAAGGCATGGGGAGAAGGTGACCCAGAGAGAGTTCGGGGTGATGGGGGGATGCAAAGGTTGTCCCTTCTAAGCAGCATCTCCATGAGGTGTACTTTACTTCATGCAATAGCTGTGTTTTTCATAGATGTTCAAAAATCTCCCTTGTACAAATCAATTCCTATTTCCTTTCAGTCTTTGATAAAACACCCAATGAGTAACATGAACTCTCTCTGTACTGGAATTTTCCTGAATGGATAATGAGTTAAAATAATCCAACATGGAATGGGACTTGGGAATCATTTTTGAAAATGAGATGGTGGGTTTTGCTGTGTTATATGCTTCTTAAAAATGGTCATCCCCTGTAAGCCCTCTATCGCATCCTAATGGAGAAAGTTGACACCATCTTTTATCCTATTATTCTTGAGTTTTTATTGAATCTGCTGTACTCTAATTTAGTCTAAAGGAATACTGTGGCTTTGCAACTTTTTTGGGGGGGAGGGTGAATTTTACAATCATTTTCCTTAGCTAGAAAACATACCAGTTTTTTTCCTTAGCCTATTTGTAAAGGTCACTTATATTTCTGTGATGCTTTTACTAGGATGAACTTGAATTGCAGATTAGTAAATGCAATGCTATTTCCAACTAGGTTTTGTGAACCTATGTGACAACATTGTTTTTTGAAAGTGGCCAATTACTAAGCCTCCCTACCAGTTAACAATGGAAAGGTGAGGAGAAGATTATTAGGTACCCACTGGGTTTGACCTATACTTTGAAATAAGACTTCCTGGCAACTGATTCTCTTAGGGTGGTTAATACAGCAGACCACTTGGATATGCAGGAAGCCAATCACCAAATATGAAGTTCTAACCCAAATGGGTAATCACCTTGTAATGGATAAGTTCTTAGAGTAAGTTTGTCCCTTCCAAGGCTTTTAGAGGAAACAGATAAAAACTTTTTTAAAAGTACTTATGTTCATTAGGTAGTTAAAAAATGGAAGATGCATTCAGTTTTCCTTCAATAGAGGCAATATTTTTCTCAGAGCTCTGGAAACAGAAAACAAAATGCCCTTGACTTTCAGGTCATCAGCTTCGAGGCTGCTGTTTTCTGGGTAGTTAGAGTTTAAGATTTGTTATGTTTGATGATCATTTGTATCTTCCTTCTGAGTAGAAAAGATTTTCAAATCGCAAACCACAAGGCAAGCATCAAACCAAATGTGAAAATCAATGACCCATCCTAGTTACAAGTATGTAGATGGCCATGCCATGATGCGTAGGCCATAGCAGGGAAGGACATGCTTCACCAAGAACAGACAAGGGCAGGCTTATTGACTCACTTCTCTCTGCCCTCTGCCTCCACTACCCGTTCCGCCATTCAAATGTGTCAGTGAATTTAAGTCAAGTAATAATCTGTGACTAATCTATCTACAGCTTCTGAGCCATTGCTCTCATTTCAACTTAGCAGAGAAACAGCTTCCCCCTCTGCCCTGAGATTCCTCCTGCCGCCTTGTTTCTACAGGGCGCGGCTCCTGAAGCTCTGTTGGCAAGAAACAGAACCGGGTTCCTTAAGATCTCCAACTGGAAGTCAGAAGCCACGCAACAGGAAAATTCAGGGTTCTTTTATTATTATTTATGGCAGTCACCATTTCAGTGAACACTTCCTGTTTGCAGGCAATCTGGTAACATTTTTGAATCTCATCTCATCAGCTTCTCTGGAGGTGGTTGTGAGGTAGACATCATTACTCCCATTTTACAGGAAAGGAGGCAGAGCTTCGAGAAATTAGCTTGTCCAAATGATGTAAGACCAGGTGTGTACTCTCAGCCACAGCACAAAAATTAGATTAGAGACTAACAATTCTCAGCATCCAATGTCCATCTCAGAAGCAAGTTGGAAAATCTCCTTGGTGTGATCTATTTTTCTCTTTATTTGGTTTTTAAACTATTTTAAAATTTTTTTTGAATAGTTTTAAAGGATGTGTTAAAGACAGTACAGATAACACACACACCCCAAACCTGGTTTCCCCTGTTGTTAACATCTTACATTAGCATGGGGCACTCATCACAACTCATAAGCCAGTACCATTCATTACTACCCACCAAATTTCCTTAATTGAAGAGTATTTTCTTAGGTTTTTGCCTTTTCTATCCTAGGATCCCATCTAAAATCTTTCCTTTCTTTGGAATGTCATATCTCCTTGGGGTGCTTGAGACTGTGACAGTTTCTCAGACTTCCCTTGGTTTTGATGACCTTAACAATTTTGAGAGATACTGACCAGTATTTTGTAAAATGTCTGTCAATATGTGTCTGTCTGATAATTTTCTCTGAGATCTATTTTGACTGTTAAAAAAATGCATGATAGCTCCGCTAGGAGTATTTCTTGAATGAGCTTTGCATTGTTAGGTCTGAGCCGTGTAGATGAGGATTGCAGTTCTTTCCTACTCTAGGGTCAGTGTTAAATGAGCCACTCAGGAAAATACACACATGTCCATGCAAGACAGCTATGTACTTTGGGGTAAATGAATGAAAGGACATATTTCAAAAGAAATTCTCTACTCTAGAAATATTAGACTCTTTGCAAATACACATTTATATATGTACACATATGTGTGTGTGTATATATATATGTATATATATATCATAAAGTTAGACATTTTGAGAACAATATATATGGTAGATGGAGCCATGATTTCAGCTAATGATAAAATTGTCATTGTAAATAGCATGTTTGTGGCCAACAAAAACAGATGTCCATATAACAATTTGGAACCATCCAGTGCATAAAGCAATTTGTGGATAATGTCCTAGGCAGATATAGTATCAAAAATGTATTCATTGTCAATTAGAAGTACATCCAGGCTGTATGTCTAATTGACCAGCTAATTTCCAGGCTGTCCCAGGAGCTACTAAACATGGTTTAAAATAGAGCCCTTGGTGCTGCACCTCAGAATGACCTCATGTCAATAAACAAAAGAACAGATTCCTCTCTGCTTGTGAAGGAATCTAGAGTTCAGTGTGGTCTGTTCTCTTTGCAAAATCAGGTCCCCCGTCAAGCTGTTGTTGACTCGCTCTGAATAGTTAATGTAATGGTGTAATAATGTGCCATCTCCATTCAGGGGACCTGCAGCTGAAACTGACATAAAGAAAGACATCTTTTACCAACATGTGACATTAGTCATGAGGCTAAATGTCCAATTATATTAGAGAAAAAAACTTCTCAGCAGTGGAAACTCTTTATAATGGATATTCTATAAAACACACCTGAGCTTTGGTACCTAGGTGGGTGAAAGTGTTCCCCTTTAGCTGTTTCCCCAAGAGGCTTTCTCACTCTGGTGTCCACGTGAAAGTGCCTCTCACCCTCACCACGGGCCACGTCCATAGCCACAATTAAATTGTGGCCACTTTGATAGCCACAATTAAAAATAACTACTTCAATTTCTTGGCAGGAAAGAATATTTGTTAGAATAAAAAAAAAAGATTCATTGTAACAGGAATGCAGAACTTGTAAGAAGCCTCAGGGTGATGGCTAAACACCTATAGACAATCATGTTCTCCTTCCTGTATGCATTTCCCTGACTGCTGCTTGCTGCCCTGGAACATACCCAAAGAAGGGACTGGAAGGAGTGGGGGTCTTTGATGGCTGGGCTACATGAGGCTTTATCTCTAACTAAGGGCTCTAAATTTTCTTTATGGGACTTGACTTCCAAAGCCCTCCTCACCTGGAGCTTGCACTGGGATGGGAGTTGGAAGCACTCTGTTATTGACTGCAGCTGTGTCCTTGTTTGGCAGGGGAAGTTGGGTGCAGAAAGCAAATGTAGTATCACTTGGCAAGGACACATTCCAGGTGAACAACAATCAGGGAAGATGCCCAAAGGCAGGGTTACAAGCCAGGGAGACAGAGCTGACATCCCAGGGTAGATGATCAACCCTCTCCATCAGAGATACAGGGAGTATACCACTTTCCTTTTTTACCTAGGTACCCTTTCATTATTAGGACCTGGAAAAGAAGTGTGCTTTTGTATGTGGTGTGTGTGTTGTGTGTGTGTGTGTGTGTGTGTGTGTGAGAGAGAGAGAGAGAGAGAGAGAGAGTGCAAACGCAAGAGAGCCCCCTAACAAGCCTCCTCTGGGCTTCTCTACCTCTGAATTAGACCTGCAGAATGGTATTTGATGATTAATCTCAGAGATCTTAACTATTCCCAAAACCCTTTCACTGTGGCACAGATTTGAATTTTTTTTTCCTGTAGGTTTGAGTCATTTATCTATGGAATAAACTTAATCGCCAACTTAGCAAGCACATCACAGTGCAGTTTTGTAGGAGGAAAATATCAACTCTTCAGCTAAATAGTGATTTTATTTGTTTAATAAAAACAAAGTCCTGAAATGTGTGCCATTTGCCAGATTGAGACTGGCAATGTAAAGAAAGCTAATAGGACTTCGGATCAAATGTGACTGATGACACAGAGAGGTGTCTTCTTTCTTGCTTGAAATGTCACTGAAATGGAGTGAGAGAATTTACAATGTAGAATCTCATAAGAACCAAGGGAACTAAAGAAGAGTTAGGAGGAGGCCCAAGTCGGTGATAGTAGGAAAGGATCAGGACAGATTGTTGGAAGATGCACAGGGGTTGAGGAGGAGGAAAGGACTTAGCAAACAAGAGGAAGTTTACAATTAGGTGACCACAGATGCAGGAACTGCAATTTAGATACTAAATTGTATCTGCAATTTAGACACTAAATTAGTATTTTGGGAAGTGGGAGGGAATCATGGGCTAAAAATAGGCGCATTGATGGAAGATACATCTGGATTCCCAGATCCTCTTCCTTGTCCCTACCATCAAGTATATTCTTTCTTTAAAAAAAAAATTTATTTAACTGATTCACTGAAAACTAAAACTAAAAATATATAAATGTGGTACCATGTGATGTTTTACTGCATCATATACAGTATGTTTAAATCAGATTAAACATATCTGTTTCCTCAAACACACTTCTTAATGTGGAAGACATTCAACATCGTCTCATCTAGCTTTCTGAAATATACAGTATATTGTCATCATCTCTGATCCCCCTACAGTGCAGTACCACCCCAGAGCTTCTTTCTGACTATAACTGGGTACCTGCTGGTCAACCTCTCCTAGTCCTTCCCTCCTCCAATTCTGTCCAGCTGCTGGTAACCACCATTCTACTCTCAACTTCTATGAGATCAACATTTTTTAGACTCTACTTGTGAGATCATGTGGTACTTGTGTTTCTGTGCCTGGTTTATTCCACTTAACATAATGATCTCCAATTCCATCCATATCATCACAAATGACAGAATTTAATTTTTTTTAATGTATGAAGAGTTTTCCATTGTGTATATGTGCCACATTTTCTCTATCCATTCATCAGTTGTTGGACATTTAGGTGCTTCCTTCTCTACCTGCCCATAATATCCCCATACACACACACTTATATTTTAGATAAATTTAATCTCACGTGCAGAAGGCAAGCATAATAGAACCATATAACTGAACCAAAGTGGATAAAGGTGAGGCTGGAAATGGGGGAGCTAAGTAAAACCCTGAAGAATGGAGCGACCTTCAGCCTTCTTTTCCTGCCTGCTCCTAGGATCTCCACAGACAAGAACATAACTAGAAGCAAGAGATGCAAGAAATCATTAACAAACAAATTGAACCGCTCCAGGGAAAAGACAGATAGTGATACACAGAAGTCCTTCAGAGAAAAAGCCAACTCATTGCTCAGGTAGCCTAGGGCAAAACTTGCCAGCCCTCGGCCTCCATCTACACTCACAAAGTTGAATTCTTAGTTCCTCATCCAAGTATTTCCTGACATTTGAGGAGAATCTCTGACATGAATAAGCAAGACCAAAATGATAATAAGAAAAAGAGAGCTGGGATGAGAGTATGAGAAGAAATGTAAGGAACTGAAGAGAAACATACACAAATCCTCTCCCCCCTCAGGAAGAGAAAAGAATATATTGTATTCTGGAACTAGGAACAGGAACAATTAAAAAAACCAGGAACTCTTAGAAAGTACAAAAATGTGTTCCTAAACTTAAAAATTTCATTCAAAGTTTTGAAAGTAAAAGTTGAAGAAATACTCTAAAACAGAGAACAAAAAGAGAACTGCAAGAAATTCAAGAAGAAAGATAAGACAATTAGAAATCGAATGCAACTGCTTTTTGAAAACTTCAATATGTAGAAAATCCAGGAAAAAGAGGAGAAAGTAGAAGAGGTCAAACCTTCCAAGAAATAATACAAGAAAATTTCCAAGAAGTGAATTCTATGAGTTTCCACATTGTAATGGTCCATGGGATGCCCAAGACAACAAAGACAAATCCACACAGATGTGTTGTGATAAAATTTTGGATACAGGAGATACAGAACCTGAAATAAGAATGCATACAGATTTTCAGCAGCAACACTAGAGTCTAGCTCAGAAAACAATGGAAAGACGACATTAAAAATTTTGAGGATACATGGTGTTTTCAGTTACAAATTCCAAATCCTGCCTAACCTTGATCAACGCTTTTTTGAGATATCTGAGAACTCAAAACTTTTTTGGCCTTGTTTCTTAGGAAAGTACTAGAAGAAGTACTTGATGATGCTGAATAAGATAGTAAATCAGGAAAGAGCAAGACATGAATCCAAGAAAGAAGCCATAAAGCATAAAGATGAGATGAAGGGGCGTTGCATACAGGGAGAGAGCTGACCTGGAAGGAAATTGACTGGCTCTAGGAAAAAGTTGGAACTGATGAATTATTAGATGCATTCAACCTTGCGAATAATAGTGTCAGCCAGGGTGGGTCAGGTGGTCAGGGTGGAGTAGCGTAGATCTGCCAAAGCTATAGGAAGAGTTTGTGATTGGACTCAAGCCAATTAACCAAATTTAAAAAACAAAACAAAACAAAAAAAGATAACTGAAAAATCCAGGAAAAATAAAAATTTTATACCTTGCTCAGCAGAGTACAATATTCATGTAGTCATAAAATATAAACACATAATATGATTTACTCTAAACATATGGACGGAAATATTTTTAAGACAGGCATATGGGTGAGAGAGTGTGTCTCAGTGTATAAAGGAAGGGGAGGTGACTTAATTTAACAAAATGTAAAAAAATCAATGTCTCAAACGGATGCTAGAAGAAATAAAAGGGAAAATACATTATGGAATTATGGAAGTATTCTAGAAGAAATAGTTAAGAGTCAAAAGTGTTTGATACTAGAACACAAAACTGCTTTTTTTATTATAAAGCTTTTACTGTTATTTGACTTTTCAACAATGTTTATGCATTATTTTGCTAAAAATCAAAATTTATTTGAAAAATAAAAAGCATCGATGAATTTTTTAAAAAGTTATTGGATAGGGAAAAAAATGTTATTGAGCAGGTCTATGGAATTGATGATTGGTTCTTATCCAGAAGATGGAGGTCTGGGATAGATTTTTTAAAGTGGAGTATGCTGTGTTAGAAAAAAAATCTTAAAATGTTTCTTGAATATTCAATTATAGTTATTGATTTTTGGGGGGGGCAGGGCAAAAGTATGTTAGAATGATCTTTTTACACTTGGAAATTCTTGAAGGTCTTTGATTATATCCTTATGAATGTCAAAGATTTGAACTAAATACAAATGAACAGAGCAAATAAATTTAGAAGAGATTTCTGGCATCAGGAAGAATTTCTTACTGGACTGAGATTTTCTCTAAGATTCCTTTAAATAGGGACTTCCTTTGGTTCATTTAGATCTATAGATATGAACCTCAGCCAAGAATATAGGGAAGATCAAGAGAAGAGATGCTTAAAGAGCTAAGGAGCTGCGGTCGTTGCTCAGTGGCTTCTAAGAAGACAAGATAAAGCAGTTTGTGAGTTAACAAGAAAAGATATTCTTCACCAAAGTTTGACACCTGTGCTACTTTTGAGGCACACATCACTGCTTGGTTAGGTAGGGTGCATATTTATGACTGCTAAACGGCATGGCCAGATCCAAGAACTCTGTCAGCATGACTTGGAAACTGCTGTGATTAAGAAACTTCCAAACTGATTCTTTAGAGAAAGAAAGAAAGAAAGAATCCATCCCCTTGAATGAAGTTAAAGGTGAATTTATGTCACTTTTGAAAAGTTTCTGACCCTTCTTGTTATAAAAATAATGTCACTGTGAGAGCTGCCTTAACTGGCAGGAAAGTGGCAACATGCATTGAATCTTGAGGGAGTAAGCATAAAGGGCAGGTCATCCTGCAGCCTTATTAGGCAAAGCTCAGTAAGTAAGACTAACTCTAATGGATGGTGACACGTGGCCTCTTTCACTACCACCGGGGCCTGAAAACTTAGCCCCAAGTTATAAAGCAACAGTGCTGGTCAAGAGCAAGGTTGAGAGCAGCTCCCTTTTGGTGTCTTTTATTATCTTTGCTGACTTCCAGAAAGCCACCTCCTCCGCCATCAGTGCCCCCACCACCTTCTAATGAGGACTCAAGGCAACCCTCTGAGGTGAGGGCACAGGCATCTGGCTCTCCAGGATATTTGGGGAAAGGAAGAACATGGAAATCGAAGCAGCAGGCTCTTTGGTTGACATTGCAGAACAGGAGGACATCTCAGTCTCTGAGGCGTCTCACCAGGGAGAGAGATGCCGCAGCAGCAGGACGGAGATTGAGGATGTTCTCCCGTTTACAGATTTATGTGGAGCCAGTGAAGAACAGCCCCTCCCCCTTCAGGGATGAAAGGTCACGGGGCCCCAGCAGCAGCTGGGCCCTCTCTATTTGCGGGGACCTGGGAGGAAGTCTTTCTGTCTCTCTCTCCCTGTGATTTAGGTGGCTCCCACCTCTGTAGCTTATTCCAGAGGCTCAGCCCAGTAACCAAAGGCTGCTGGGAAACTTCAGCAAGAAAAGAGCTCCAACAACTTGGGATGGTGATTCCTTCTCCTTTGACCTCTGGGTATTAATAATAGTAGCTGATTCATGGGATTGTTCTGATGATTAAATTAGTGGTTAAGTAAATGTAAGAGGATTAAAAGACTCTGTGGCACAATGAATGTTGGCCCTCACAGCGTAGTCATGGTAGTAGCTGGAAGTGCAAAAACACGTTAGAGATGAATTTACAGCTTACCCAAGACGGCCCCTTTACATTGTCTGTGAAATAGAGTGTCATGGTTCTGAATGAGGATTTCTGTGGTAGAGAAGATGGGTCAATGTGCGCAGAGTCCTACCAACGAAGCCAAAGAGGTCACAGAAACAACGTCTGTCAGAAGCTGGATGTCACTGGATATTACCAGTTACACCATTGGATGGACAGGAATGCATTTATGTCATTGATTTACTGATGAATAGTTTTGAGCTTTTAGTCCAAGGCTTTCTTTCATGGTTGATAAAATGGAAGGGCCAGGAGACCAGAAGGGAAGGCCTGATTTTCCTGAAGTTGTAGCCAGTTTTGAGCCTTCTTCCGGCAGCTGGGAAGTCATGCAAGTCAGACAAGGTCTGAAACACTTGAGAAGGAGAACAGGAGAGCCTAGCCACATGGTCAGAGTCTCCACATTGTGGACACATGATAATTATAGTAATGGCAACTGGAGGATTATGTGGTGGGATGGTGATGAGCTTTGATCTTGACTCCTAGGCAGGTTACCTGACCTCTCTAAGCCTTGACTTCGTCGCATATAAAAACCTGATTAATTACGGGAGCTGCCTCCTCCTAGAATCGTAGGGATTAGAACTGGAGTGCATAAAGCACTTGGCCCCAGAGGAAGGGAACTGCTCAATAAATATCATTTCTCAAAATGTAAGAGGATTAAACGACTCTGTGGCACAACGAATGTTAGCCATCGCTAATTTGTTTCCAAAGTACACAAATAGTACCGTCAGAATGAGGATTTGGACCCAGGGCTCACTGGCCATGTAGGTTTAAGTCAGGTGACCGCCAGGCAAAGCAGAAATGTGGCAGGAAGAAAGATGGGGGAAAGAGGAGCCTAGTTTCAGGTGCTCACAGTAGATTCCAAATCTAAGAAAGTAAATGAAACTCTAGGTTGCAAGGAGACACCATGTTGTCTCGTCTCTCGGTTTCCTTTTGATTCTCCTTGTCAGTGCACATGGGATCCCGACTTGCCCGGGAGTGTTGAGAAGTGGAAAGAGGGGACTGGCCCCTTAACCTCTAACTACGATGGCCCAGGCAGTCCCTTGGCACGAGGGAGCCAGAATCTGCTTGGCAAGTGTTCTTCAGCAGGGGATGAGAGGGAATCAGCCGAAAAACAGAAGAGGAAAACAAGCTGGCAAGAATGATTGTTGCAGGAGCAGGCACTGGAGAGGTGAAAGGAACTCTCTTATGCCGCTGAGCAATTTACACCTTAGGAACAGCGCTCAATCCAGAAGCTGCTTAGGTGTGATGCTGATGATCTGGTGACTCTCCCAGCAGCGCCTTGTCTGCCCCACCATAGCTCAGCATTCATTCATTCAACACGTGCTGGTACTCACCAAGGCACGTGCTCGGTGTTGGAGACGCGGTCATGATTTTGTTGTTGCTGCTGCTTTTTGTTTTGTTTTTAAGCATCTTACACTCTGGACGGGAAGGCAGACAATGAACAAGGAAATAAAGAAATATAGAATAAAATGCTGAGCCATGGTGTGAAGGAAAAAGTAAGAGGGCAAGAAATAGAAAATGTTTGGAGATAGCAAGGCTATACTAGACTCAGGGAAGGGCCTACTGGTGACTGATGTTTGAGCAGAGAATGGCGGGAGTGAGCTTGCAGCTCTGTGGGGGAAAAGAATTCCAGGTAGAGAAAACAGTAAGTGCAAAAGTCCTGAGGCAGATTCATGTCTGGACCCTAAAGGGCTGGAGTGAGGAGGCAGGGCAGTCAGAGCAGAGGGAGCAGGAGGAAAGATCAGGAGATGAGACCAGATGAGAAACAGGATGCAGAGCATGTTGGTGGGCCTCAAGGGCAGGCAAGCATTCTGAGATGAGAACTTTCACTTCTCATTTACCTTCTAATAGCATCATTTCCTTCAAGATGGAGACTAAAATGTTGGGTTCCTAAATCTTCCCACAAGAACAATCTACATTGCTGAGAAGGGGACAATAAAGAGAAAGGAAATGGAGCCTTGATGTTTCTTCAAACTTTCAATGAGTCTAACTCCTCCAGTATATAGGGTCTGTTTTAAAGAAGAACAGGATAGCCATCTACCCTAGGGGTGGACAGAAAGGAAGAATTGTGACAAAATAGACAGGGGACCATGTAGGGAATGCCTGAGTAAACCACTTAGAAGCAATGAATATAGAAATTGATTTTGCTAGATCTGGCGATGGAAAAAAGAGGCAGGAGCCCAGTGGTTGGCCTGTGCAAGCCAACACAGTATTAAACACTTCCCCCAAATGCTGGGTGATGGCACCCGGTGGCAATCCCAGGTAGCCGGAATTATAAGGCCAGCCTGGGCAACTTGGGGCACCTGATCTCAAGATTAAATAACAGGGCTGGGGACGGAGCTCAGAGGCGGAGCACTTGGGCAGCATGCATGACGTCCCAGGTGAAATCTACAGCACCACAAAAAGAAAAAATTCCCCAAAATGGTCTTCCAAAGGGGAAATCCACAGGCAAGTAGCAGTAAGGCAACCCTGAAGATGGAGCAAACTCCGAGGTCACAAAGGGTCTTAGAAAGAAAATGAATCAGCTTTGCCTCCTAAGAGAGAAGCATATAGCCATCTACCAACAGTGGGTCAGGATTTGGGGGAGGGCCAATCAGCAGGGCGTCAGTCTTGTGCTTGTTGATCCTCCTGCTGCAAGAATGTACTCTCTGGGTTGCTGATAGAAAGCAACTCGGCCATTCGCATCTCAGAAGCCTCCTGGTGTACTAGATCTTTCTCATTCACAAAATAAGGGAAAATATTAGGGCTCCTGGGAGGACTTTGTGTAATATGCACACATACACACAACACTGAATGATACAGAAGTCCTCATTTACTGCTTTTAGTGATATCAACTCATATTTTGTTTTTCTTTCTTTTCTCCCTTCTTTGCCTTTCTTCTTCTTCCTCTAAGATTTTTCTTCTTGTTTCTTCCATATTCTTATTATCCTTAGTCATCATCATGCCTTGGTTATTCTAGCGGTATTATGGTCCACGAAGAGGCTGTAGGTCATTGCTCTTGGTGAATGATGCGGTGGGAGGGTGAATGGCGTGCAGGCTGGTCCAGTCAGCATGTTAAAAGGCTCAACTTTACCGGGGGGGGGGGGGGCTGAACTCCTCCTAAGTTAGAAGGCAGATTGTTATGGTTTGGATCCGAGATGAGCCCCCAAAAGCTCAGGTGTAAGACAATGCAAGAAGGATTGTAGGAGAAATGATTGGATTATAAGAGCCTTAAGCCTGATGGGGATTCACTGAATGGTAACTGGAGGCAGGTAGGGTGTGGCTAGAGAGGTGAGTCCCCCCGGGGGGTGTGGCCTTGGGGTATATAGTTTGTATCTGGTGAGTGGAGTCTCTCTCTCTCTGTTTTCTGATCATCACGTGAGCTGCTTCCCACCGCCACACTCTTCTGCCATTGATGTCCTGCCTCACCTTGAGCCCCGAGGAATGGAGCCAGCTGCCTATGGACTGAGACCTCGGAAACTGTTAGCCCCCAAATGAACTTTCCCTCCTCTACAATCGTTCCAGTCAGGTCTTTTAGGCAGCAATGAAAAAGCTGACTGAAACACAGACGGGTGGGAACGAGACAAGTGGGGTGGTGGGAGCAGTCTTCTGAGAGAGAAGAAAGGGGAAGATGGGAAGAGAAGCAGGTGAAGACGGGCCACACAGGCTCGTCTTTAGGGTGACTTGCCCACCGTGAGGAATGCAAACATGGAGTCGTTTTTCTAGTCTTTTACAGGAGGGGGAGAATTCATCCTCCATTATAACTGCTGTTGTGGTTAATAAACTAAAATGTAAATGGAAGCTTCAGGAAGGTCTGTGTCTATAGGAGGGAGGTTCTTATAGGGCACAGAAAGGTTAGGAAGTTGGAAGGGTAGAACAGGAAGTGGAGACCACGAGGAAAGGGATGGTTTTGGGGAAGTGGGATGAGCAATTGGTACATGATCAGCTGATGGGCTACATCCGAAGCCAGTTTTTAAAGACAGTGCAACTTACCTGAAAAGTCAGGAACGCTCCCCTCTGGGGAACACGACAAGTTACCACGTGTCTGGCTACAAATCTTTTTTTAAAAAAAATTGGGGGGGGGGGTGCCTAAGGAACTGAACAGATACTTCTCAGAAGAAGATAAATAATCAATCAACAAATATATAAAAAATGTACAATTTCTCTAGTAATTAGGGAATCAAAACTACTCTAAGATTTCATCTCATTCCCGTCAGAATGGCAATTATCAAGAATACAAGCAATAATAAGTGTTAGCAAGGATGTGGGGGAAAAGGCACACTCATACATTGCTGGTAGGACTGCAAATTGGTGCAACAACTCTAAAAAGAAGTATGGAGATTATTTAGAAAACTTGGAATGAAACCATCATTTGACCCAGCTATTCCACTCCTTGGTCTATACTCAAAGGACTTAAAAACAGCATACTATAGTATGGACACAACCACTTCAATGTTTATAGCAGCTCAGTTCACAATAGCTAAACTGTGGAACCAACATAGATGCCCTTCAATAGATGAATGGATAAAGAAACTGTGGTATATATACACAATGGAATATTACTCAGCATTAAAAGAGAATAAAATCATGACATTTTCAGGTAAATGAATGGAGTTGGAGAATATCATGCTAAGTGAAGTTAGCCAATCCCCCCAAACCAAAGGCCAAATGTTTTCTCTGATAAGTGGATGCTGATCCATATGGGTGTGAGGGGGCATGGGGAAAATGGAGGAATTTGATTGGACAAAGGGGATGGTGGGGAGGGGAGGGGGAATTGGGGTAGGAAAGATGGTGAAATGAGATGGACATCATTGCTCTAGGTACATTTACGACTGAACCTACGGTGTGATTCTACATCGTGTACAACCAGAGAAATGAAAAGTTGTGCTCCATTTATGTACAATGAATCAAAATGCATTCTGCTGTCATGTATAACTAATTAGAACAAATTAAAAAAAAAAAGAAAAAAGAGACTTTTTATTATTATCAGGTGACACCAAGGGCTATGAAGACAGAGATTTCCATCTGGAATAGGGGTGGGGGAGGGGAAGTAGAGCCATTACCTGGAGCTAAAGGAATGAGCAATCTGGCTGGGGGAGGTAGGGGATGGACATCCCCAGATCTGGCTCATATCATCCCACTGAGCTCCCCAGAGTTCTATCTCAGGAGACTGGGCATCTCTACCTCACTTCTGAAAGCCTGTGTTCTGTGCTCTGACCCATAACAGGAACAGTACAAGTTCTGCCCCATCCGACTTTGCAAACTCAGAAAAAGTTCTTGTCCCTCTGAGGATTCAGTCTCCTAGTCTGTAAAGTGGGTGATGGAAGAATGACATTCGACCAGGCTATTGATATGGAGTGGTGTCCACCAGAAGCCACTTAAGGGTGAAGAGCCAGGAAGAGCAGAAAAAGGTCTCACTTCAACATCGCCCACATCCATCCCTGCTTCGCCCAGCGTGGTGCATGGGTTATGTACCTGCACTACAGGGTGAAGGTAGATCTGAACAAAGGGCTTCAATGCTAAGGTGGGACACCCACTGGCTGTGCAATCTCCAGCACTGCCTCTCTCGTTTTCTGTTTCTTGGGAGATGTCATGAGAGTATAAAGTACTGGAGATACGATGAAAAAGGGGACCGGGCAGAAATAAGTAGGAAAAATGAGTGTCTCAAGGACGTTAGGGTTTTGTGTAGGGGACCCTCAGGGCTTGCTGTACGAAGTGGTAGTGGAGAGCGTCACATCTCACTGCAGGGGACAATTTCTTCCTGTCTTCTCCACATTGATAGCTTTTCAACGAAGAATTGATCCTTTCTGCCTCAGATCAGGGGCAGAATCCAATTGGAATAATCTATTTCTTTTCAAGAATCTAGTATGTGGTCTAGAGTTTATTACATATCTCCAAAGACACTACAATAAAAATTAGTTGCCCCAATTTGTTTACACATCGCAGGTTCATTATCATTTCATCAAAAGGCCAAACTGCAGAAAAGGTGGATACAAGCATCCAGGGAACAGAGGGAGGGAGGAGAGGGAAAGGGAAAATACTGGGGACTGAATTGGAGCAAATTTTATTCCATGCTTGTATAATTATGTTAAGTGAACCCCAATATTATGTATAACTTAAAGTGAACTAATAATAAAATTAATTTTTTTTTAAAAAAAGTTTGAAGAGTTCTGTTATAGACTCTACCAACCTCTTACTTTAGATGTTATTGATATTAAAGGCATGTGTGAGACACTGGGTTCAATTCTCAGCACCATGTATAAATAAATGAAAATAAAGGTCTCTCAATACCGAAAAAAATTTTTTTAAATAGATGTGTTTTACCTGATTTAAACATTACAAAATATATACATGTATCAAAACATGATATTGTACCTCATTACTACATTTCATATTTGTGATTTTATGTATCAGTTAAAATAAATTTAAATTTTAAGAAAAAGGGAAAATAAAGGATCTGATAGGTGTGAAGTGTGAGATTGGCTTAGGCCAGTCTGTAAGGGCAAGCAAGGACGATTTCCAGGGACTTAATGCTGGGCCTTCTGCAAGGTGCACGGAAGGAAGGGGAAGGTGACCAGAGCTCAGAGTGAAGCTTAGAATAAGTTGCAAACTCTTAACACCCTCAGGGACAAGGCCAGTTAGGAAAACAAAGTGATTCACATCTTTCCAAGACCTAATCCTCTTCCTGAGTCTGGGTGGATGCTTCACAGAATGAGTGTCCATCAATATCAGAACTTCTCATTGTGCTCAGAAACCCAGAATATATATATTTAACAGGAAATTACCTGCTTTTTATTCACGGAGGACAATGAGACAAAATCTATCAGCTAACAACACCTGAAACCAACTCAGCCACCAACTCCTTCAAAAGGCCCACAGCAAGTCATTTCTATTCGTGTATTCTGTGCATGGATTATTACTAGGGAACATATAATTTCCCAAATCCATTAGAATAATAATGATGTACTTAGGAGACCTGAGCCAAAGGCTCTGAGGATGCATTGCTTGATATCCTTGGGAAGCTGGCAACCTGCAGCTTTCCAACAGGATCTTAATTTTCTGATGGAGAATCTGAGGGTTTGGAGATCACACTGGTTAACCATTCACTGCTATCTGCACAGGTGTCTGCTATAGGCTTTGCAGTTCAGTGATATGCCACTGAGTTCAGAGTTGGGGATTCTTGATGAATAGAGTTTTATTTCTCCGAAGAGACACAGGGCACTGGGGGATGAGCAGGGTGTGAGGGTAGAATTGCTTGGAGCTCTTTCGAGAATGCAGAGAGCTGCTTCCCTAAGGTGTGCTGCAGCCTTGAATGATTTTCAAGATATTCTGAGGGCCAATTGCATTACAACTTCTCGGAGTGTATTCTAAAAATGTAGGATCCCAGGTCCAATTACAAGCCTACTAAATACAGATTGTAGGTGTGAAGCTATAAAAAAGCATTTTATATGGACACCACAGATGATTCTTATGTGTGTTAAAATTGTAGAGCTATAGTATTTCAGTGATATGATATTAGGTGGTAGCCAATTGTTCTTTATTTCTACCAAGGATAGAATGAAAAGAAACATACTTTTTTTTTTTCTGTTGGAAGAAGAATTAAAGTGCATTGGAAGGGGGGCTGGGGATGTGGCTCAAGCGGTAGCTCGCTCGCCTGGCATGCGTGCAGCCCAGGTTCGATCCTCAGCACCACATACAAACAAAGATGTTGTGTCCGCCGAAAACTAAAAAATAAATATTAAAAAATTCTCATTCTCTCTCTCTCTCTCTCTCTCTCTCTCTCTCTTTCTCTCTCTCCCTCTCTCTCTCTCTCTCCCTCCCTCCCTCTCCTCTCTCTCTCAAAAAAAAAAATAAATAAATAAATAAATAAATAAACATAAAATAAATAAAATAAAGTGCATTGGAAGGGACAATAGGATTGAGATGCTTGTGTAATTATGCCAGGGAACCAGCGACTTTGGCTTTCACTGGGTATGTTACAAAAGAGTTCTCTGGAAGGAAATGTTCTGATTTGTAGTGTTCTCCTATTTCAGTGGTGTAAATACTTCCACCATGGCCAAATCCTGGCTATCAGCAGGGCATCTCTGAATGCCAAGTTCGGAAAAGACATGTAGAACAGGCTGTTCAGAGCCTCTCCCCCTTGCTCCAATTCACACGAAGGAGCCCCTCACACAGCAGACCCAGAGGCAATGCTATGGGAAAGGATATCTTTAAAAAACCAACCAGAAATTTATGCCAAATCTTAGCAGAGTGGTCCAGACAGCTAGGCTGGACTAGGTAAATAACTATTTTATGTAAATGAAACCAGTTTACAGACCTGGTATGGCCTTTTTCAAATATAATATGCATATGAATCCTCTGTGGATCTTGTTAAAATTCGATTTCCAGTTCAGTACCCTTTGGGAGTGGCCTGGATTTGGTGTGGCTAACAAGCTTCCTGGTCAGGCTGGTGATGCTGGTCCACGGATCACCCTTGGAGAACCTCAGCCTAGAATCAAAGCTTGTTGATTTACTTTTCCTTTTTTGAACCCTAACCAAAGCCACAAAGCCTTCCTACTCCAAGGGCTTAAAAAGCAATACTCTAACCAGCACCAGAGAAAAAAGAAACAACTCCAAACTCTGGAAAAACTGTACTGGTATTTGACCAATCCATTCAACTGTGTTATTTTGCAAGGACAGACAAACTGGAAAGTTGGAAAGACTACTTTTCCTAGGGGCCAAAATTCCCTGCTTGTGTGGGAAACTGAGATTAGGGATTTTTAACAAAAGTTGACTGTGAAATCTACTTTAATAGACATGATATAGTTATTAGACATAATAAATCAATTACTCATCACAGCCATAATAATTGATTGCCCATAGAAGGCATGTGGACCTTGGGGGGACCAGAGACATTTACTGAAATTAGGGCTACTGTTTGATGTCACTGTTTTAGATGTACCACTGTAGGTTCCTAAGCCAACCTTGTCAGTAACAACAAATCTCTCCTCTCCTTGCCTGAACAATAATAAAGTATTTAAGGGTATGGATAAAGCTTGTGTGAGATGCTCCATTCACTTTTTCTCTAAGTCCCCCACCAATCATGCAGAATGGGTGTTACTGTCTCATGAAAAGTTGCATGTCGAATGTCAAGGTGAAAGTGAATGGGAAGACAACTTGTTTTCTTAGTTACTTCTTCTCATTTATAATCCTTTGAAGGTGAGGATTGGACTTCTTTTATTTACTTTACCATTGACTTTTTGACTTTCCTGGTAGGGGTGGTGTGTGTGTGTGCGTGCGTGTGTGTGTGTGTGTGTGTGTGTGTGTGTATGAGAGAGAGAGAGAGAGAGAGAGAGAGAGAGAGAGAGAGAGAGGAGAGATGTCTGTATGTACAAAAAGTCCATATGCAATGTTTTGTTTCTTGGGAATCATCTTGGGGACTGTTAAGTGTGCAAATGAAAGTATAAGTTTTAAATCCACATTATTGGTGTATTTATATGTTAAAAAAAGTCAATATGTGCAAATAATTCCAATGCTGTTATATAATTATTAGACATAAATTTCTCAATATGCAACTGACAGAATCCATTAATGGTGCCAAGAAAATGTGTATGTGTTATGGAGTAGGAACACCTCTGGATCACTCAGAGAGACCCCTAAAAATGCAGCAGAAGATGGGAGGTGAAGAAGCATTGTACATAAAATGGGCATAGAGCTGAAGAGCACTGAAATTGTGACACACACCTTCACCCAGCGGCGAGCTTGGGCGAACCAGGCAAGAGATGCCCTGCTCAGACCCTCACCCCTGCTCAGACCCCAGGAGCGTGGGCTCAGCCTTGGTCAAGCCTGGATGACTTTCTGTTCTCCAGGGAGAAGACAGTTTGATTCCCTGGAGACTTCATACCCAAGGGACACTCGGAATCCCAGCACCTACAGTGGGAATCCCAGATCCCTAGCCTCTGACTGACTTGCTGGCAACCTTCCACCCGTGGCTGACTCACTTTGAACACATGGCCTGGTATTAAAAGTGGCAGGCTGTGCCTGTCCAAGGGAAGGCTTCCCTATTTCTTCTGCATGGGGTGGGTCAAAAGGTACGTGCTGTTTGAAATGAGAGCCAGGTCTCTAAACTTGGTGATTCCACCAGACATGGCTGGGGTCGGCTCAGTTGCCTTTCTTCTCCCTTCTCTTTCTTTTTCCTTCTTCCTGGAAAGCTGCCTTCAATGACAATGGCTAAAAGACTCACTTGCTCAACATCCTGCATGACTTTAGACAGCCATGTGATTCATTTCTAGCAAATTAGGTAAAGGAGAGGTCTATTAGGTGGCCCAGGGCAAATTTTTCTTTTCCTGATAAAAAGGATGCTGCAGCAAGAGCAGCCCCTGCTGTCCTCTATCTTACCTGAGGTCTTAGCAGCATAAACAAGTGATGTTTGGAGCTGCTGCAGCCATCATACAACCATGAGACAAAAAGCCTTTACACTACCAGCCAACCTGCTAAGGGAGGAGATGTAGAAGAAGGGATAGAGCCAGAGTCCTACTCAACCTTGGAAACTAGACTTCCAGACTTCTTGTTATAGAGGATAACATGAGGTGATTTTTATATAAGTCCTTTAAAGGCATAGTTAACCTACAGTTTAAAGCACTCTGATACACAAGTTACATGATTTCTTTAAGCCTAAACTTTTTCATTTAAAAAGTGAAGCTGATATCACCTAGGAAGAGTTGGGAGTAATTAAATGATGTGATCTACATAGGTCACCTGATATAATGCTGTCTATTTTTTTTAAAAGGTATTCAGTACATTTTAAATATGAAAAAATATGTGAATATCAAGCACTGATTTAGGTTATATAGGAATATTACCACTGCTGTTTGATGAACCTTCTAATATGCAGAATGAACAAATAGTACAGTGAAATCTTTGCTTCTTCCTGCTTTGTATTGTCACTCTGTATGTAAATGTCACGTGTGTGCGGATGTGCATACTTGTATTTATGTGTATTTTTTCTACCACCCTTTTCAGAGTGTCCTTAGGGAGCCATTTCCCCCTTCCCTGGGGAGGCAGGCTTATCACAGGAGTGTTTAAAGGCTCAGAACGCGTTCTGCTTACTTGCAATAATTATCTATTTAAGAACTCGCTCCACATCTGTCTAGGCTGGGTGAGGCCTTGTTATATAGCACATTTTCCTGGTTACCTTTTTCCCCGTTTGGATAAGCGTCTGCAGGCCACAGACGGTAGTAGAGCCCCGGGTAGGATGTTCATCCATCTACCCTGGAACGTTGCGAAGCCCATTTTGCCCCCCGGTCGGAGGGGAAAGCCAGCGGGCTGCTAAAGTCACCTCGGCTTTGCGTCCTTTCTCTGGAT
This sequence comes from Callospermophilus lateralis, assembly GCF_048772815.1. Classification (NCBI taxonomy): domain Eukaryota; kingdom Metazoa; phylum Chordata; class Mammalia; order Rodentia; family Sciuridae; genus Callospermophilus; species Callospermophilus lateralis. Next base: position 70,589,665 of record NC_135320.1, on the reverse strand, counting down.
CCTTTCAGGAGTGGCTCTTGGGTAGGTGTTGAAATTGGCTTTATTTTTCTGCTGCTTAGAAAGCAATCAACTTGTCTATGAAAATCATCTTCCATTGTCAGGACAACAATGGCCCTGGCAGCCTCCTCTCTGTCTTCAAGTGGAATTCAGAAGGCACTGGTCTCTTTGGTTTCCAAAAGGGAAGAAAGTAGCCATGGCTCTGCCTCTGCGGCTGAAGTGCTGCGTGAAGTACTCCTGAGTCCTCCCTCCTTCTCAGCAAAGTGTGCAAAACGGCCCTGCCTCCCTGGGAAATGTTCAGGAGGGTGGATCCGACAATGTCTAGGCTTTCCTCTTGTCTATCGTGTTGCAATATTACACTCCAAGGTGCAGAGACCAATCTCTTTGGTGAAAGTGGCCGTGGTGCTGGGATAGACCAGGGAGGCAGTTCAGTGCACACACTGACCAGGCAGGTGGAGGGCCTGTGACAGTGACATCCCACAAATGCAGAACCAAAATATCACCCAAAATTTAGCTCTCACAAATAGTGTTAACTCTTAGAGGTAGACACTCAGTACTTATTTCTAGAACATTCCAGAGCACACCCAGTCAAGCAAAGCCTCCTTGAACAGTGGCAGTGGAATATACTCTGCATGAGCATAAATGTTATGACAACAGTGATGTGAATTTGAATCTTCTAGCTCTCAGAGTAGTTTCAAGTCCCAAGGGCAAGTTATTTAACCTCGGTTTCCTCATTTGTAAAATGAGGGTGTTTTAATAAAACCTACCTCACAGCAGCGTCTTTAAGTTTTAGGTGAGGTGATAAATATAAATCACATGGCACAGAAGTCAATAAATAGATTATTTCCATAAATACTCTGAAATCTCTTTATGGATCACTTATTCATTCAACAAATATTTATTGAGTGCCTATTATGCGTTAGGGACTGTTTTTGTGCCAGGAAATTCTCTCTTCTTGTTGATGTTCAGAAAACTTCATCCACTGTGAATGAGGTGTGGCTTGAGGTGTGGCTTGTCCATCTCCCCTTGCAACTGTCCAGTCCTCATTGGCTCATTCCTGCTGGAAGTTCTCCCTTTCTGAAGACACTCTACCTCCTGGCTGGAAGTGCAGTTGCTCATCCTACTTTTGTGTTATATTATCAAATCTGGCCTGTGACAGAGGGGGAGGGGGAAGGGGAGATTTCTGAGGGTAGAAAATATTAAAGGACCATATGTTAGCTCTGTTTTCAGGTATCTCCTATTTAAGGCCTGTTCAAAAAGTTCTTTCCAATGCTGTAGAGGGAGAAAAGATGATCAGTTGTTCCAAATTCCCCTCTTGGAGATAAGACCCCCCAAAATCCAGCAGGATACCATCCATGTGTCCTCGGCCATGCAGGTCAAGTAGCTGTGCTGCAGGGACAATGGAGGGGGTGATGACCAGCACTTAACACTTGCCAAGCCTGTCTCAGAACCAGGCCCATGCCAAGGCAATTCAAATGTCCCAGGTAATTTATTATTTATTTAGGGCAAGGGTTCAGGTGATTCCTGGGAGGAGTTCAAGGTCTGAAGAATCCAAGTCTTCCAGAGGAATTGAGACAGTAAGGCCACACGTTTTCAGCTAGGTTAAAACCACCCTGTTGACTCCTGCAGTTAGTTGTACCGTTAAGAATGGGGATTCTGCAGCCAGAGTGATGAAAATGTGAGTCCAGTTAATCTGTTCTAACTGTGTGGCCTGGGGCAAGAGCTTGAACCTCTCTCTGGACTTTCATTTCCTGGCTGTGGGAACAATAATGTAGCTCTGTTCAGGAAGTTGTGCAGATTAAATTAGTTTTTATATATAGTATAGGACCTGGCACCTAAAATCCGTTATTTTTATTGATTATCCACGACTCTTCTCAGGCAACTATTTCTTGCTTTCAGTCCTCTGTTTTTTTTTTTTTTTTTTTTCTAGCATGTGCTTAGCGTTCTTGATCTGTAAAAGGGAATCATAACATCTTATGTACTTGTTTTCCTGGTTGAATGACTTAATATACATCAGGTATTATTCTACACACTACCTCTTCATAGTGAGGTCTCAATCTATGAGGCTGAACTTTAAAAAAATTTGTTCTAATTAGTTATACGTAACAATAGAATGCACTTTGACACATCATACATAAATGGAATATAATTTCTCATTCTTCTGGTTGTACCTGATGTAGAATCACACTAGTTGCATAGTCATATGTGCATATGGGGTAATAATGTCAGATGCATTCTTCTATCCTTTGTCCCCCCACAACCCCTCCCCTCCCTTCACTCCCCTCCGCCTAGATCCAAAATAACTCTATTTTTCCCTAGCCCCCCCCCACCTTATTGTGAATTAGCATCTGCATATCAGAGAAAACATTTGGCCTTAGGTTCTTTGGGATTGGCGTATTTCACTTAGCATGATATTCTTCAACTCCATCCATTTACCCAAATGCCTTCATTTCATTCCTCTTTAAGGCTGAGTAACATTCCATTATGTATATATACCACATTTTCTTTATCCATTCATCTGTTGAAGGGCATCTAGGCTGGTTCTATAGTTTAGCTATCATGAATTGAGTTGCTATAAACATTGACGTGGCTGTATCACTGTAGTATGCTGTTTTTAAGTCCTTTGGTGTAAACTGAGGAGTGGGATAGCTGGGTCAAATGGTAATTCCACTCCAAGTTTTCTGAGGAATCTCCATACCAATTTCCAGAGTGGTTGTACCAACTTGCAGTTCTGCCAGCAATATATGAGTTTACCTTTTCTCCCACATCCTTGCAAACACTTATTGTTGCTTATATTTTTGATCATTGCCATTCTGACTGGAGTGAGAGGAAAGCTTAGAGTAGTTTTGATTTGCATTTCTTTAATTGCTACAGATATTGAATATTTTCATATATTTGTTGATCAGTTGTGTTTCTTCTTCTGTGAAGTCTCTGTTCATTTTCATAGCCCATTTATTAATAAATATTTGTTTTTTTGTTTGTTGTTTGTTTTGGTGGTAAGCTTTTTGAGTTCTTTATATATTCTGGAGATTAATGCTCTATCTGAGGTGCATGTGGTAAAGATTTTCTCCTATTCTGTAGGTTCTCTTTTCATGTTATTGTTCCTTTTGCTGAGAAGAAGTTTTTGTCCCATTTATTGATTCTGGATTTTACTTCTTGCATTTTAGGAGTCTTGTTAAAGAAGTCAGATCCTAAGCTAACATGATGAAGATTTGAGCCTGCTTTGTCTTCTGTTAGGCACAGGGTCTCATTCTAGTGCCTCAGTCTTTGATCCACTTTGAATTGAGTTTTGTGCAGGGTAAGAGATAGGGGTTTAATTTCATTTTATTACATATGGATTTCCAATTTTCCCAGCACCATTTGTTGAATAGGCTACCCTTTATCTAGTGAATGTTTTTGGTCCTTTTGTATAGTATGTAGTAACTGTATTTATGTGGGTTTGCCTCTGTGTCTTCTATTCTGTACCATTGGTCTGTGTGTCTGTTTGGTGCCATGTTGTTTTTGTTGACATGGCTCTGTAGTATAGTTTAATTTCTGGTATTGTGATACCTTCCACTTTACTCTTCTTGCTAAGGATTGCTTTTGCTATTCTGGGCCTCTTATTTTTCCAAATAAATTTCATGATTGCTTTTTCTAGTTCTATGAATAATGCCATTGGAATTTTAATAGGAATTGCATTAAATTTGTATAAAGATTTTGGTAGTATGGCCATTTTGATAATGTCAACTCTGCCTATCCAAGAGCAGAATTGGTCTTTCCATCTTCTAAAGTCTGAGTCTGAACTTTTGATATCATAATGTACAAGCTTATTCTAATATTTTGTTTTATGTTGCCAAATAGAATATATTAATTAACATATAAGTGTATTCACTAATACATAAATTATTGTGACTTCAATAATATCATTTATTGCATCAAATGTGATTTTGCTTGAGGCAAAATGGAAAGTACAAAATGAAAAGATTATTTTCTAATCTATGAGAATTTACAAACTAAAATGAATTTTGAATCAAGCAAGCTCTGCCACTATTAGCTGGTCATTTATGATGGCCATAGCATTGCACTGAGTGGGGAAAGAGGGAGAATTAATCCTGACCGTGGGGAGTTTGCCATGTGCCTGGGCAGATCAACCACAAACACGTGACACTGGCACACAAAGCAGAGGGCTGGGGATGTTGAGTCCCCAGTGAGCAGGGATGGGGGGATCACCATGGACTCATCTCAAGGGCAGCGATTGAGTCTGAGGTGAACCCTGAAGGATGGTTAAGGATTCAGGCAGGTGGAAGAGGCAACAGGGCATCACATTGAGGAAGAGACCAAGCCAGAGCTGGGTGTGTCAACGTGTGTGACTGACAGGCGAGAGTGGGGCATCCTGAGAGGCCACCAGTGCAGATCCTGGGTGTGTGGAAGGGAGAAATGTCTAGAAAACACATTGGAATGAAAGAGGGACAGAGTCAGAGACTGGAGACAAAAGTGAACGAATGAAACAGAGGGGAGCCAAGGTTGGAGTGGGGTGGAGAGTTAGGGCTCTGTTGACAGGGAAGTGGCCGTGGTGATCGCACTGAGTTTTTGACTTTCCACCGTGAACATGAGCAACCTGGGGCTGCCTTGGGTAGGCAGTTGCAGGGAGGCAAATACATGAGAATGGATATATTTTTTAAGATCTTTTCTTTTTACCCACGTAGGACTAATGCTATGTGACATCTGCAGATCCCCCTGTTCTCAGTGAAGGGACACTGCTAAACCCTTGTCTCCTCTCATCCCTGCCCGAGATGGAGTTGCCCATTAGCTAAGGCATAGGTATATTTTAAGTATTTAGTTCTTGCCAATATAAGCTTTTATTGGAACTACTTGAAAACAAAACCTGGTGAAAACATACTATTTGTTCCTTTTACAGAAGAAAATTGAGGCATAAGCAAGTTGAAAATTTTGCCCAAGGGAGGGTTGGCAAGCAACAGGACTGGGATACAGGTACATATTTAAGTCTAAAGCCCACACTCTGACCCACTCCTCAGGGCTCAGCTGTGGGAGAGGGCAAGACCCCTCTGTGAACTGACATGGCTCTGTAATCAGCTTTGTGTCGCTGTGACTAAAAGACCTGACAGGAACTATTAGAAGGAATATGGCCATCAGGAAGCAGAGAGAGAGAGCTCCACTTACCAGGGACAAAATATCAACCCCAAAGTCACACACCCCAGGTGGGTCACCTCCTCCAGCCACACCCTGCCTGTCTGCAGTTACCACCTGATTAATCTATATTAATGGACTAAGGCACTGAATAGGCCAAGGCTCTCATAACCCAATCATTTAACCTCTGAAAATTCTTGCGTTGTCTCACACATGAGCTTTTGTAAGACACTTCATATCCACACCGTATCACATGGCATCTCTCCCCACCCTCAACCGGATCCTCTCCCCACCCCCACAAATACAGGAAGTATTTTGAACAAGTAAAGAAATAACCTGATACTGGTATGAAATACTTATTACCAAATTCTTTTGTAGGTCCAGGGGAAAAAAAATGCTCAAAGCAGAAGCTAGCAGTTTCAGGAACTACCACAAACTCTGACCTCATCAGGCCAAGAGTCTGCAGAGCTACAACCTTGTAGGGCTTGTCAAGAATAAGCCACACATAGGAATCCACCAAGATGGGCATCATGGGAGAAAATCTTGCTACTACCTAATTCAGGTTCTGCCATGGAGACGGTGTTTTATGCTGTAGTTATTTCTCACCTGGACTATTGTTGGTACCTTGGCAAGCCCTTTCTATTCATCTGTCATGCTTTTACTGTCTATTCAAAGCACAGAGACACATTTATTTTCTCCCCCACCAGCTGTAATTCTCAAACCACCCTTTACTCAGGCAATTATGCCAGCTTTCTGTTTCATCAGAGAATTCAATTTAAAATTTTAGTGCCAGTGGTTAAAATACTTACTTCATACATAACTTGAAGTTTGTATGGTTTTAATTCACATTTATGTTGCTGTTCACACTTTGCATTCTTTAATTGATTTATTTGTTAGCTATGCCATCTGCAGATTTTAGGTACGGCACATTCACAAATGACTGCACCTTCCCCCCAAATCTGTTTTGAAAACTATTTTCCCTCACCTTATTGCAATTAAGGACGTGCTATATTCTCATGTTCCGGAGTGGAACATTTTTTATAGCATTGCCTTCCTGGATCTTTATCCTAAGTTAGATTGTTACAGGTTTGGGCAAATACAACTATAACTTTTTAACCAGAGAATATTTTGTATGATGTTCCATTGGACAGGAGACCTCTAACTTGAGCTGTTACCTAGTCCACAGACACCATGAAAACCTAAGTTTCAATGAAATAAAAGCAGTTCATCGGTTCTTTGGGTTGCTTGATGAGCACCTGATTTGTGAATGTAAAGTCCCAAAACCTAGAGCCTGTGTTCACAAAGTGCTGTTTTCTGGCTTATATTCCATAACCATGAGTGAAGGTTACCATCTTGGTCTGCCCAGTTCCTAGCTTACCGCCTGGAATCTGTAAGTAATCATTAAATGCCTGTTCAATGAGTAAATTATAAGTCCAGGTTAGGTATACTTCTAAAACAAAATATGGCCATGTTCAGCCTGGGACCAGGAACAGAAAAATGTAATCTTCCTTTTGGTTTCACTAGACTTCTGGAATGCCCTGAATGTGTTATGAATGGAAGACCACGCAATGATCCCCTTCATTCCCTCTGCCTATAAAATTTGCCCACTGTAAGAGTCAGCTTACAGTTAAAGTTTGCATGCTTTTAATTCACAATTATGTTGTTGTTGCTGTTCACACTTTGCATTCTTTAATTGATTTATTTGTTAGCTATGCCATCTGCAGATTTTAGGTACTGTGCATTCACAAATGACTGCACCCTCCCGTTTTGAAAACTATTTTCTGTTTTCAGTAGTGGTACATTTATGGAGGACAAAAGTGAGGATTCTTTGCTCTGACATCCAAGAACATCCTTTAAAACAATACAATTGTACGAATAAATGAGTTTTAAATTCCTGCTCTCTGTAAGTTCTTTGTTCCAAATATTTATGACTGGAAAAAAAAAAAATCCCTCAAGATTTATTTATTTATTAATTTTTGGTGGTGGGTTCCAGGGATTGAAGTCAGGGGCACTCAATCACTGAGCCACATCCCCAACCCTATTTTATATTTTACTTAGAGACAGGGTCTCAATGAGTTACTTAGCACCTTGCTTTTGCTGAGGCAGGCTTTGAACTCGAGATCCTCCCATCTCTGAGCCGCTGGGATTACAGGGGTGTGCCACTGCACCTGGCTCAAGATTCTTTTCATGCATATAAATCTGTACAGAGCAATGGGTCTTATCTTGGCCTCACATTGGAATCACCAAGGTACCCTTAACACCTTAAGCCTGAATGGAATGCTGATTTAATTGATCTGGGGTATTTTTTTTGACATAGGGAATTTTGACATTTCCCCAGTTGATTCTATTGTGGAAGAATGGTTGAGAACTGTTGACATAGAATATCATTTTTAACTACTCAAAATGCCAGAATATGGGTTTAATTTTATATCATTACTGCTATTTTCAAGGTTCTTTCCTATTACAGTACTTACAACTCTCACTAAACTGTTGAGGGCAATATTTTTCAGTTCCAGTAGCAGATCACCTAAAAAACTTGTTAAATATGCAGATTTTTAGATCTCCATTTTAGAGATTGATTCCATATATTTGTAGTATATCAAAAAATGTGCATTTAAAAAAATACACCCAAGTGATTCTTTGCATGTTAAAATTGAAGAGATACGCCTTAGGAAGACATCCGCAAAAGTTTGGTGGTCTTGTGATACTCTCAGAGGAAGAATAATAAAGATCTTAAAAACACAGAGAAAAACAGGTTTATAATATCTGTTGATTTTCTAATAGTTTTTGGAATGCAAATTACATATTGGCAACAGTAAGAACTTTTGGAAGAAAGTATGACTCCTGCATCAGTATATAATATCAATTTTATGTAAAAATATAAACTTAAAAATAACTAATGTTTTAATTTTAAAAAGATGAGAAAAAAATTTGAGACTATCAGATGTAAAAAAAAAAAAAGACCTCTTATTCTTTCCATTTATGCTTAAAAAAATATCAGTTCCTGATGCCCTGCTGTTTTAAAGGATTAGACAAAAATTCAAGGCATCCAGTAATGTTAGACAAATTTAAGGACACTCAGAATAACAAACACTTGAAGCTTTAGACAAGCACATATTTTAGTCTAGGGCTGAAAAACTCGTCTGTCTAGCTTAAACTTCAGTGGGAATTTAGGGAAAGAAAAACGGATTACTCAAGCTGGAACTACATCAAAATGTCAAGTTAACAGGTTTTGGTGTGTAATGGTGCCAAGGGATCTAACGTCTGAATGATCAAGGCCATAGATTGCCAAATCATTTTAAAGATAATGTCCTTACCAGAATGCTGGAGCTTTCCTTTTATTTTTTTCTTAGCCTTTTCCTACATACTTTACCCCAGGCTAACCAAGACCTGACAAAATCACGCAGCAATTAATTGAAGCAGCTGCAAAGAAACAGCTGCAAAGAAAAATGCTAACACAGAAGCCCACAAATTCAGAAAGAAAAAATTAAAATTAAGACCAGTAATTTCCCCCATAATAGTGAATGATGCATTTAGTTTTCTGCAAATGCTTTTTGGCTTTTGAAGTTTGAATAACTGGAATTATATCTAAGATAGCATTATATACAAATGAAGAACATCCGTAGACCATGGTCGCCACTGTTTTACTTGAAAACTTTCCTTGTTGGTCCTTTTTCTTATTTCTAAAATTTGCTCCCTATCCGGTACAATCTTCCATGTCTCCCACAGTCAATTCTGGCCATAAGAATGCATTTCTTACCTAAGTTAGTTTAATCATAGTGCCAATTTATATAATTGGCCCATTGGTTGGTTGTATTACCCAATATTTTTAGAGTCCATTAGAGAATTTCTTAATTTACAGGTGAAGCAGCAGCTTATCCTTTATGATCAGGATATAGAAAAGATATCAAGGTAAGACAGTAGAGAGCATCTTTCCTGCCATTTTAAGAAAATCTGTCTTCAGTGAAAAGAAATAGGACATCAGAAACAAGCAGAAAGTAGAAGAAGATTTAGAAAATCTTGGAGGCATTAAATCTTGGCTTTAATTTTTGAAGCCTTGGTTCCCACAAATTTCTTTGATTCTATGAAGCTCTTCTCTAACATCTTTGCTTTTTTTTTTTTTTTGCTGCAGGAATAAATCCCCTTTTTGGCTTAATCTATATTAAACTTAGTGTCTAACATCTGCAACCAAAATTTTAAGCCAGAATGTAATGAAATAAGAATATATCATTTTACAATGAGAAGAGATTAGCTTGCCTAATAGCACGTTACAATGGAATTTACCTTTTTCAACCTACTGCCATACACTAAAGAGAAAGTTGAAATTTGGAGGGTTAGTGGGGTCTATGTGTTGAATAACCCCTACCACATTCATAATTGGTCTCATGTAGGCCTGTGAGTGACTGGATAAACTGGCATCAAATCTGAGTGAACTCTCTCCCAGAATGTGGGGCTATGGCTCTATAGTACTGCATCCTCATTAGTTACTACTCCATAGTAGAGATGTTCTCTACAGATAGATTTAAACTCTAAAAGGGTAACTGAAATGAGTATAACCATTGGTCAAATTTAAAAATATATATAAAACTTTATTTTGCTTTTATAAACAATTATTCAATTCATGAAGACTAACCAAAGCTCAAGCCCTATCACAGTTTATTATAATACTCTTTCATTGAATCAACAGCATTAAAAAAAAAAGTTAATGAATACAGTAAAGCCACAATGTAAATATAGGAACTTTAGTTCTAGTAACTAAAATTAAAGTAGATAAATAATCTTTTTCAAAGGGAAAAGATATTTAAGGGAAAAAAACAACAGCATAATATGTGTAGAGCAGGAAATTTAAATATCAGTTTAGTTCCTCATCGCCAGCATGGCATTTATATCCCAGATGAGATTTCGTAATTGATCCATAATTTGCTTCAGCTGTTGATTCTTCTGTTTGAGTTTCTGTGAAAACAAAAAGAATTTATCAAGAATGTTTCATGAAATATAGACCATGAAGTCAGAAGATTAAAATGTCGTAAGCTAGGACTGTAACAATCCAGACAGAAGTTAAGCTTAAGACTCCTGCAAGGCAGGTCTCAACCTTTTCCTGCCCCCAGATCTTCCCTGATGGGCATCAGCTCCAGTCCCCAACTCTATTTATTCTTCCACCTCCACCATCAAAGAAAATAAGCTAAGTATTCAATTGTTATAAAATCTAAGTACTAAGATTCTCTAAGGGGCAGTGGAACATCATGGTAGAGAACACCCACTTGAGCCAGATTTCCTGAGTGTTGAGACACTCAGTTGCTTCCCTAATTAAATGGATGACATTGTCCAAAATTATTTTCACATCAGAAAAATGAAGGTAATAACTGAACCTATCTCATAGGAGTTGTTAGGAAGATTAAATGATCTGATTCATGTAAAACGTCAGAACTGCCTGGCATGTAAGTAAGCATTCAACAAATGTTAGTGATAGGAACAAAATGTAAACCATCAGTATAAAACTACAATTAAAAATAGAATGCCTGATGTAACTGGTCTTTCAAAAATGTGGGAGAAGTCACTGTTTGCCCATAGCATGGAGTGCAATCTACTTCCAATTCTGAAAACAAAGACGGAATGGCACAGAGTTAAGTGCAATGATCTTCACAACTAAGATCTGCTGCAGGCCTAGACCACATGTGGCAGGTGCCTATTCTTGGGTTCTACTAGATTAGAGTCTATACAATTCATTTTAAACATTCTTCAAGTCCTATGTGGTAAATATTTGCTTAGGTAAAACAAGAAAATAATAAAGAGCTTCTAGTTAGTGTTTACTAGTTATTGTAACAACAATTATTATTATTCAATAACTTTTTGGAAACATTACATTTGGAAATATATTATTTAATTAGTTTATTTTAAAGATATATTAAACTACCTCCAGGTAATCTAGTATATATCATCACAAAAGGTCTAAAAAAATCTCAGTTTTGATTTCATTAAAAAGCAAACTAACATAGCTTCCTGTGTTCATATATAAATACGCAACCAGTGACACTTCACATCATGTACAACTACAAGAACTGGATTCTAATTAGAATGAGTTATATTCCACGTATAATATGTCAAAATATATATATGACAGTATATGACAGGAATATATTTTGATTTATTTTATATATATATATATATATATATATATATATATATATATATATATATACACACACACACATTAAACTGGGGGGAAAAAAAGGCAAACTAAGGGCTGGGGATGTGACTCAGCAGTAGAGTACTTGCCTGACATGCATAAGGGCCTGGGTTTGATCCCTAGCATCTCAAAACAAAACACAAACAAAAAACTAAAATTTAATATATGCAAACTAAGTTGCTTATATTACTTCTATCCAGAGTTAGAGAAGTTACAGGAATGAAATGGTTAAAAGGGAAGACAAAAAAAAGAACTACTAGAAAAAAGAAAAAGAATTCACAGAGATTTTAATAATCTTTAATAATGTTAAATTTAATTCATATTTGAAAGAATTAGCACAGCACAGTCCTAACACATCTGACCATACAGAACACGGGTTTGACTCTGAGCCTCACTTTTAACATGGCCTTTAGGAAGAAAACTTGGTACTTTTAGCTACTCAGTCTCTTCACTCAGTTTTCAGATGACCCATCTTCCAAGCTGTATCATCCCAACTATTTGAAAGTCAGTTATTGAAGCAGTGTATATACTATCAAGTAAAGTTGACCCAGATTAGGGGACAGATGAGGAATGGCCAAGTTTATAAAGTCTTTTTCATCCTAGAGACAGTTGCATCCACCAAGGGTAGAAGCACCACAGAGAAACCAAGAAACAAAGGTGCAGTATTGAGTCCCAGTTCTAACTCTGCCTCTACCTTGCTATGTGATCTCAGATAAATTTCCTCTCAGCAATCTCATCAATAAAATGGGACTATAGAATCTAAGGTCCCTGCCACCTGTATTTTCTGTACACCCACACATAAGAGGACAAGTGGTTACAGAGGCATGTGACAGATGAAGACAAGAGCTACTGAGTAAGAATAAAAGGAAGAGAATGTAAGTTGATTTCTAAAAAAACTTATTTGAATTATTAAGTTCTGAATGATCTTGAATATAATCACTTTTGAAAGTTTCAGAACTCTATCATCAACTAGGAGGAAGTTTAAGCATAGTGACCAAATGCTTAGACTATAACCTGGTAAGGTGGATGGCAGAGGAAAAACATCAGATGCTCTGGAACTCTAAAAGATAAGGCACTGCCTGATTGAAAAGGTCAGCAAACAGGAAAAATACTTTTGTTCGGGGTCTAGAAGAGTTAGTGGTGAGCCAAGAGTGCAAGGAGGATACATTTGGGCTTGGCAGTAGGTAATGGGACCCATTAAAATTCTTGAAAGACAAGAGAGATGATTAAACTGCAATGAAAAGATTAACCTCTAGTGGAATGGATTCTCCAAAATACCTTGGACCAAACTGTGCCCATGACAACGGAAGAAAGAGGAGGGTTTTATGTGTTGGACACAGCTAAAATCCATTCAAAGGCCCAGTCTGGTAAATAAGCTCAGTGACTGAATATTCAGAAAGCAGCTAGAACTAGCAGAGCGCAGTGGCACACGCCAGTAATCCCAGTCTCAGGAGTCTGAGACAGGAGAATCACGAGTTCAAAGCCAGCCTCAGCAACAGCAAGGTGCTAAGCAACTCAGTGAGACTTTTTCTAAATAAAATATAAAATAGGGCTGGGGATGTGGCTCAGTGGTTGAGTGTTCCTAAGTTCCATATCCAGTACCAAAAAAACAAACAAAAAAAGAAAAAAAAAAAGACAATAGGAACTATAGTTAATAAAATTATATTCTTGGGTGGTTAAAAACAGAATGTATATCAGTATCAGAACAGGGTTTGCAGATGGCTCACACAATGATACCATTATTGGAATAAATGTAAAGTCTACCAATAAGACTACTTTCAAGAAAATTCACTTGGAAATATAAATTCTAATATACTGGTTTATTTTCTTTTTAACACCTCATTAATTCCTAAAAAATTAAGTAAGAGTATTTTCAAATTAATATTGAAGTCTAGGCAGTAGTAAAAGATTTTTTTTTAGTCTAGGCAGTAGTAAAAGATTTTTTTTAAAGTATGATATAAAGTACTTGGATAGTTTTTTTTAAAAATGCCATAAAGTTTCAAATTAAAAAATTAGCATACAAGTAAAATATCTAGAGTCAAAACACATCATGAAACTATCAACAGCAGAGCTGACAGTTATGCTTATTAGTGGTTAAATTGTAAATAAATTTTCATGACATGATATAGGATTTAATATATACAATCTTGCCACTGATTGATTTTAACAGAGGTTGACAGCTGCTATTTTCAAAATCCATCAGCTGTGCCTAATTTGTTACATTAACAGGTGAATGTGTAAGCAGAGTAGATACTTACAGAATATGTTTATGCTAAGTCATACCATGTAATTTAATATTCATACAAAGGATGTGACACTTGACCCAAAATGCTTTAATTTCTAAATGCCTGGACTCAATTATATGTCAACCCTGTAATGCTGCCTGCTATCTCTTTCAATTTTATTTTACCATTAACAGAATAGCCTTAAGCAAAATAAAACATATTTTGATGTCCCTAAAGCATAAACTCTGAAACAAGAATTTATCCTTTACTTGGGCATCAGGGCTTACAGATTCCAGGATATATAAAGAAAAAATGAAAAGTATTTAAACCAAAAAAGCGAATAAAACCAGGCCATTTTGTTATCTGATGATTTATGTACATCAATAGTGGGCCTCAAAGTTTCAGGTGCTAAGTAGCTAACATGCATTGTTAGAAACCAGACAGCAAACACACCTAGTCTGTTTGGTACAATTCGTGTAGATGATATAGCAATACTGAAAATGACCAATTGTGGATGAAATAAGGAGTATAAATATATTCATTTTATTTAGAATAAAAAATATGCATTACAATAAAACTGAAGATATTTAATTGAATATGAGAAACAATTCTATTACTGATCATAGATGTATAAAGCAAATTAGTTATTTAATACAAGTAAATGCCAATGTATTAAAAATATGGTACAATACTGATGTTTTTACAAAGATCCATCAAAACATGACATGAGTACATGAAACAGGGGCTCTTTCCATTAGAGAGCCTTAGGTTCTCTAAGCAGAAACCTGTCCTTTCATCTGAACCATGCTTGAGGGCAGACAACACTTCAGGCTCATTCATGGTAGAAATTTTGATATTTGGGAGAATGCCTTGTACACAAAAAGCACTCAAACACTTGAATATTTGATTATTCAAACAAAGAGCAAAATATAAAGCTTCCCCCAAATCTAGAAAAAATGGAAAAAAAACAAGAAAACAAAAATCCTTGGCAATCATTTCCAAACATCTTTTTATTGTTGTTTAATATTGCCATTTGGTATTAAAAAATAGATGGTCGTTATTAAAAATTCTTCGTTTTTATATTCCACACCAAAGTAGGCAAGAAATATTTTGGATGCTTCAGTGTTGATAGCTGCAGTGGTTTGGATAAGTGTCTCCTGAAGGCCCAATTCTTAAAGGCTTGGTCCCTAACCCTTAGCTAGGCGATGAAGGTAGAGGGTGGTGAAGTTTTGGGTAACTGGGAAGGGCGAGCCCTTGAAGGGGACTGTGGGATTCTCGTCTCCTCCTCTCTGCCTCTTTCCTACCTCATCATGTAGTGAATGTGTGTACTACAACACATGCTCCATGATGCATTATACCACTACAGGCAGTCCCAAAGCAATGGGGGCAATTAGTCATGGCCTGAAAGCTGCAAAACTGTCAGCCGAAAAATAAACGTTTCCTTTGAAGCTGATTTATTTCTTATATTTGTTACAGTAACAGAAAGCTGATGAAACACTAGCAAAATTCTGTAAACTTTAAAACTCTAGTACCTACTAAGTATATGAACAAAAAAGCAAACCTTTAAGTCCATAATAAGAATGTACTTTGATTAACATAGAAATGACAAAAATTTATGAATACAGATATTCAACAATACTTGACAAATTAAAACCTTTTATTTTTAAGAGCATCCATGTGATTAAACAATTAAATTAAGAAATCTGTCATCCAAAGGCAGCTACATAAATTAACATAGTTTTCACATAAACACTCTCAGGTATGAGTGCCATTGAGGCAAAAATACATGTATCAATAAATAATGAGCTCCATATCTTAAAAAATGTTGATAATATATTTTAACCCTATATTTTAGAAGGGAGATACAAGGTGTAAAGAAGTTGGAGGAAAAGAATTTCATGAATTATTGGTATTAACTTGCTTTTCAGTAGTTTACTTTCTTTCTGCTTTTTTGGGGACTAAACTTTAAGTGATCTTAGCTGTGTCCCAACTTTCACCTCTGCCCACCACCTAATTCTTCAGTGCTTTCTCAAAATACAGGAAAAAGAAGAAACTCAGCAAGTACAAGAGTGCTTTGAGGCCAGTGGATGAGCACTTACCCATGCTCCTCAAGACAAGATACTTTCCCCCTAAGTTTTCTTTTAAAAAACAACTGCCTTAGAAATTCAGAGTGTGGATTTTAATCTGATTAATTTAAAATATCTAAATTCATTCTTTCCTCATTGTAACAGCAATTGAATAATATAACAAAAAGTATTTTCTAAAGTTAAAGCAGAACCTGGTTTAACATCTGAATTATATGGGAAAATAACATTTGGAATACTGAATTTTATTACATAAATAAACTTTTCAGAAATGCTGGCTATTTATTGAAATGCTGCGTATTTTTTGGTGCATTGAAAAAACACTTGACCCAGAAAAATATTGTGGTCAAGATACACATATGTATCTCTTCTTTTTTTGAAAGCCTTAATGAAAATGGCAGAGGTGGGGGGAAAAAAAAAGTCAGACACTCATAGGGAGAAAGTTACTAGAGAGGAAAGAACAGCAGATGCAAGAAGGTAAAGTTTAGGACGAATAGAAAAGAAGGGGGTAGTCAATGACTTGGCAGAGAGGAGGAGTCTACAACCCAAAGGGTGCAGGAGTCTGCCACTGAGAATAGGGCTGAACCACCCCATAGAATGAGGGGCAAGGACCATGTCAAGGGTACCTAAGTGACCTGGGGATGATAACTGGGGATGGGGCTCACAGAGGTGTACCACTAGAAGAGCCCGAGGCACCGTGTCACAAACTTGCCCTGCTCGTCACCAGGTGGCAGTGAACCTTCTCCCACCCTGCCCTCATAGGAACAGGAGGCCTCCTGCAAAGGGAAGCACAATAGCTGGATTCGGTGAGCTCAGGATAGCAGAGGCAGTAAAAAATACACATATTATTAATGGAAATAAGTCACTTCTTAACAAATAAATGTCTCACATCTTTAGAGTAGCAAACACTATCTTTTTTTTTTTTTTTTTTTTGTGCTGGGATTGAACCCAGGGCCTTGTGCATGCGAGGCAAGCACTCTACCAACTGAGCTATAATCCCAGCCCAGCAACATGTATTTTTCAAGTTCTAAAATTAAAAGTTCCTAGTCCCCTTATCATTTTTAACCAATCTCCTTCTGTGAGTTCTTTGTTGTAATTGTCATGACTACTATCATATTTGTGGGAAATACTCTTCTTAAGCTGCATTTCACCTTTTAAAACAAAGCTACTATACTTTATGACATAAAGTCCAAGTTTTCCTTTCTCCTGAGTTTTGAAATACATATTTCTTTTAAATGTCTAATATTTTATTATGAAGATGTTATTTTCAACTCTGAAATTCATTTTGATACATGGTATATATAATGTAAAAGGTAGTTTAGTTTAGTTTCGCCTCTCCTATTTTTTAAGATGGATTTTCTATACAATCTCCTTCTGTCATAGTCAATGGGAAGGCTATTTTTTGGCTATTATTTTACTAATCTGTCTGCACTTATACCAGTATTACATGCTTAATTACTACCTTTATAATATCTTCATATTACATTTTAACTTTTAAAGTATTCTACTTCGTTGTTTTCATCAGAATTTTCTTAGAAATTTTACTTTCAAGAAAAAAAATCTCATTTGGATTTTTGGGAGATTTATTTCTTGATTGGCACTGCACTAAAATAAATTCCTACTTCTGCATGATTTTAATAAAAGTCCTGTTTGGATCTGGACTGTTACTGCCTTCATAGTTTGTTAATCAAACAATGAAATGATCAATGTTGGAATTTTTATAATACCCATTGCCCTCCTCAAAACTCTGTATGCTCTTTAATTATTTAAATGTATTTATGTATCATAGTAAGGTTTGTCACACATATTATTGATGTAATCCCTATCTACTCAATATTTCTTGTAATTGTGAACAAAACCTTATAATCTAATTGGTTTACAGCATTATATGAGCCTGGTGTCAATCTTGTATTAAGCCATTTTATGGAACTTTTACAGACTCTAGTCATTTATCAAATGAATTTCTTTGAGCATTTTAATAAGCCTGTAAATGATATTACAACTCTTATGTCCTAACATTTGTTTATTGTCTTTTTGTACTGCCTATAACTTCAAAAATAATGTTAAACATTAGTGTTTAACATTAGCAACTTATTTTATGCCAATTTTTGGTAGGAATATACTTCTTTATTTCACCTGTATAAAAAATGTTGGCTATTTATCTGAAATTAAAAGATGAAAAAAGAAACTATCTTGCTAATTGTTTTCAGTGCTCTTTGGATTAGCAACTGGTATTGATTTCTATCAAATGTCTTTCAGACACCTGAGAAAATATTTTTCAGTGTAATCTACTGACATTACATATTACATGTATACATTGAAATTATGCTTATGAACCTCAGAAAATCATTTTTAGCTAAGATGTATTGTTAATACAATGATGTATCCTATTAACCAGAATATAGAATGTCAGAGAAGTGAGCGGAATTTACAAGTGAAAGAGGGAGGTTGGTAATTCTATTCACTGTGCAACTTTTGTTAGGTTTTGGTAAGTTTAGGCCATATTTCCACAGAATGAACTGACAACTCTCCCTATTGTTCTGTGTGGTGCTTGAAAACTATCTGAACACTGTCTTCTGAACTTTTAAAAGTATTGGGCAATAAATGCATTCCAGTCAGGAACTTTTGGGGAGTAACAAATTAATGCTTTGCTAATTCTCACTTTCTTATTCAGGCATTGAGACATTCACATTTCCTATTTGTAAATTTTTATCATTTGCTGCTCAAAATACGTCACACACAGGAAGGTAGACTTGTGCTTAGAAAAGAGAAAAGTAAATGGGTTGTCATGGAGACCTGTGGGGTTCTTTAAGAATTTTATTGAATGAATTTTGTGTCTCTTCAGATATTTCTGCTTACCTTAGTTCTTGACTTCATTCTAAATAGGATGAGTCTGCCACAAAAACAATTTTATGTAATTCTACAATTTAAATTAGGTTTTGAGTTACAATGGACTTGTTATATTTTTTATCAAGAATTCTGAAATGTAAAACATACAGATGAATAACTCACTTTATTTACTTCAGCAATCTCTCGTCTCTCTTCACTAGCAAAACGTGGAAGGCCAGCCCGATCATCATTCTTTGAGCCTTCTTCTTCCACATATGGAATAAGTTGCTAAAGAGTGAGGAACAAAAGTTAAAAATAAAAAATGTGAGCTGAATTGTTCAATTAGACTGGTATAGAGGATGTATCAGATTGATGCTAATTTTCATACTTTTAGAAGTTTAAAAATAAATTTCAATTCTGACAATTTCCTGAAATAGCAGTTTTAGAAGTTTATCATTTTGATGCATTCTATATATTACCCATTGTGTTTCTTTTGCAAAAGGCCTTTATAACACTGGTTGTCACATATAATTAAATAATATCTTACCCATTCAATCAGCAAATATTTAATTGGCAGACACCGGATAAGACATTGCAAAACTAAAGTCAAGTAAGATTTGTGAGTTACAGTTTGAGATAAATAAGATGGGATCTTTCCTTCCTCTATACTAGAAGGAAAGAACTGCATGGATTACATTATTATATAAATGTCATTAACATGCCATCTGAAACTTCAGTATGCGTGCAAATTTCTAGATGTCTTAACTTTTTTTCATTGTCAAGAATCTCTTTTTGGTAGGTCAAATTTACAAATCAGTGAAACTAATAGCAGAATTATAATTAAACGTGTGTGGTTTGTGATGAAGTTCACTAAAGAAGTCCCTTGTAAATATGACAGAATTCAAGAATTAACAGCTTCCACCATCTGGTACTGTATGCGGAAACAGGCCAGAAGAATATAAGTGGTCAAAGTGGTAGCTGCCTCTTCAAACTTCTTCCTGTTCTTGGGACAAATACAAACTTACCCATATCTACATTCACTATTTGTTCCTTTCCTCTAATACAGAGCTGTTCTTCCTTCTTCAGATAATTAATGTGTATGCAGTCTGTGCTGATTCTTCTGCCCTGTCTTCACTCATTCCTCTTCCTTCAGTCTCTCCCTATACTTTTCCTCCTTTATCATCTAAATATGTTCCAGTCTTTTCCATTTTGAGAGCAAAAACTCCCCAAACTCTTGCTTCCATCTTTCCTTCCATCTACTTCTTTCCTCTCTTATGTATTTATGCTTCTCTAATTGCTGGCTCCAGCTCTTTACTTCCTGTTTAATCTTCAAACCACTGTGATCTAACTTCATGCTACATGTTTCTCCAAAGCTCACCTACTCAAATGTACCAATGATTTTCAGCTAGCAAAACCCAGGGGACAGTTTTCATTTCTAATTTTCCTCAACCTCTGGAACATCTGACAATGTCAACCACATTCCTGATCTTCCTCTCACATCTTTGACCGCTTCTTTTTTAGGCTGTTTTGCATTTAACTCTGTCTCTGTTCATCTCTTACATGCTGATCACTCAAAAAGAAAGATTGCATAAAATTGTCCTTTACAAGTAGTGAGAGAGCATCTAAGCTTCCCAGCTACCTTAGGTGACAAAGATATGTCAACAGGAAAATGCTACTTAGAGAAATATGACACACTTAGTTACCTAGATATATCTGTAACCCAAGACTAAATTTAGAAAATATATATTTCAAACAGAGTGATTCTACCTGCCTACAAATCAAACCTAAATTAATACTGATTAAAAATCTTTTAACTGTAAAAAACTTTCATGAAAACCATTTTAAAGGTATTTTATAACACTATTAAAACTCCTACTTAAAAAAATCATGCATTGATTTAAATAAAAGGAGATGCTGAGAACCATGACAAAAATTGTCAGACAGCCCTTTCCTCCTAATGCCATCAACAAAAGCCACAAGCAGCCTTGAAGTTAAGTCCAGAAGAAATTATTAATGTGAATATACAGCAGTAACTCTACACATATATATCATATTTTCATCTTCTCTGGTTAAAAGGGAAACCAATAAAAATTCAAAATCTGAAAATATTGCTGAAAAGGAGAGAGAGGGAAAAAAAAAAACTACAAATGTCCCGACACTATCTTACATCTCATATTCATGCCCGAATCACAAAAAAATTACCTCTACTGGAATGGGATCCATTCCCCCACAGTTTTCATTGCATTTGTCGTAAACCAATCTCAGCTTCCTGAAGAGAATGGAAAGTTGGCGAAGATGATCCTGTAGCTTTGTTAACCGGTCTTGGTATGTCCCAGTGTGGTAAGTGACACCATTTGGCAGCTTAGCAGGCAAAAGAGAACAATGAAAATAAAGAAATGTAAATTAATATTTTTAATAGGTAAAACTAACAAAAACTTTTAAGTACTGCATAAAAGTAAACTATTGATAAAAGACATATAAGATAGGCTTGAATAATTAATTTCCCTTTTCTCAATTTCCAAATACAATGGTTTAAAAGGAGGTAGATCCTCTTAAATTATCTGAAATATTATTAAGATTTTCCAGAAATTCTCAAATATTAAAACACTTTGCATGATTCAAAGTAATGTGGTATACTACCAAAGGCAACCCACTCTAAAAGGATATATTACTAAGGGTTCATTCACCAATACAATGGAGGATTTCTTACCATGAATTCTCAATGTGTGAACTTTCCCAGACACTAACAATTCAGAGAAAATTTAAGTATACCCCTGCTTGCATGTGTGGATGATAGTAAGGAGTGTGATGGTTTTATCTTGTATAGAGAAACACTTTGAACCTTTCTTGTGGCATTTACTATGTTTAATACTTTGTCCCTATTTTCTATTTAATAAAGGCTGACATTTATATTTGTATCACCACATGCAGTATAGTGCAAACACATCCACAGGTTTTAACATACAGTCTGAATTATTTTACTTTAATGAGTTATTTTATCCACAAATCTATACTTAACCCTTCATTGAGAAGAGTGTGTCACGAAAGTGCCACAGTCTGGCTGGGCACAAAATCATGAGCCACTCACAGCCTTGTAGATTCAAACAGCAATTCTTTATTCCCGAACTGTCACTGGCACTCTACACGCATGTTCTGGGGAAAATTCACCTCCACTCGGCTCTGCATCCCCAAATACTCTCTGAATCCCTCGAGAACTCAACGGGAACTCAAGGAGCTGGCGGGCGCCTGAGGCAGCAAGATCCTCCCTAAACCCGGATCCACCCTGGTCCTTGAGCAGGGTCACCTTTCTCAAACATTCATGCAATGTCTCTGCAAATGGGTCCAAGGCAAGCCCATTTCCACAATGGAGAGTCCTTCCTCTAAGCAACATCGGGTAGGCTGACAAAGAAATTGCCATGCGTCATTCCTACTTGGCAATGGCTCTCAGCACGAAAGAACTCTTGATAAAATCTGTCAATCCTTTAGAAATGCAAAGAATCCTCCTCCTCCAATTTGCCTAACTTAGTCAATTTCGATATTAGTTTTAGAGCAGTTTCTTCGAGAAAGGAAAAATTGATTCAAAAAATTCCTCCATTCTTTGTGTGTGTGTGTGTGTGTGTGTGTGTGTGTGTGCTGGGGATTGAACCCAGGGCCTTGTGTACGCAGGGCAAACACTCTACCAACTGAGCTATAGCCCTAGCCCCCTGCATACTTTAAATGTGTGAGGCATTGTTCTAGAAACTGGGGTAGCAGTCAACATGATAGAAATGAGGTTCCCATATTACATAGCATACTTGGTAACAAGCCTTGAAGATCCCTTGATCTCACTCCTCAGCTGAAAAGCTCATCAATAATCATCTCACTCATGACTGTGGATGAAAAACATAAATACATCTGTCAGGAGCCGCTCTGGACAGAAGCTGTATGTGCACCTGTAAGTCCCGAGTAAAGGGGTGCTGAACAGTTATTGCACCCTGTAATACACTGTGCTTTACCTCTGCTCAGATAAGGAAGGTGTGGCTTCAGGAGTGGGCATCACCAGATGGGGCTGAATTACACCCACTTGTTCCTTTGTAATCCTACCCCTTTGCCCTTTTTGGGATAGAATGATCCATGGAACCTCCCCTTGTGTGTCCCCTGTATATGAATTAAGAATTCCAGTGGCTTTCTCTCTTTCCACAGATCCCTAAGGTCACAGAGCCGCCCCTGATTTTGAAAAGGTACTTCTCTGTGTTTGTGTGCTTTCTTCACTGTTTTCTTAAGTTATTGGAATAGTCAGATTTTGTGAACCCAGCATAGGTCACCAGCTTGGATAGATGTCGATAAACATCATCATACATCTAGACACTAAAAAAGCATTCAATTAAATTCAATATCCACACTTTAAATAAATATAAAACATAATAAGATTCCTCAGTATAATAAAATATATTCATCTCAGTTAAAAACTCAGCACACGGTTAATGTGAAAATATCAGAAACATTCTGCTAAGGTCTGGAACAGAAAAGGATGTCTACTAAGACCAGCAATACTACTAATGAACACTGTTCTAGAGGCGGTAGCTAATATAATCAGAGAAGAAAATGTAAGGGGGAGGTTGAAACAATAAAAAAGAAGCTGTATAATAGTCACTATTTATAAATGAAATGATAATGACTACCAAAATTAAAATAATTCAATAAGGGGATGAGTACAAAAATAATAGAGAAAAAGAAATGGCTTTGCTTTTATCTATAAAAATAACCCAAAGAAAATGGCCATAATAATGGTGACAAAAATGATTAAAGATCTAGGAACAAATTTCAATAAAAATAAAAATGAAACTTAACATACTTCTTAGGGAAATAAAGGATATTCCATGTCTTTGGCTGGTTTATTAAGACTCAACATCATAATGATATCTTTCTAGGTTTAATAAATCTAAAGAAAACACTGATAGGTTTTTCTTAGAACTAAAGTTCATTCTAACACAGAGAAAATTAAACAAGCAGGAAGAGCCAGGAATACTCTGAAAAATAAATGAAGGGCTGGAGTTGTAGCTCAGTGGTGGAGTGCTTGCTTTGCATGTGTGAGGCACTAGGTTCGATCCTCAGCACCATAAAAATAAATAAAAGTATCGTGTCCATCTACAACTCAAAAATTTAATAATAAATTAAAAAAATAGATGTAAACAGAACAAAGCATCAAAAATATTTTAAAAATTTGGCTTTAATCCTTATAAGACAGACAGATATGTGGAATAGAACATTAAAAAATAGAGTCATTTGTGTATAGTAGCATGGGAATGGATGGGGGAGGAAAATGCATTCATCGGCCTTTTGAAAAAAGTAATGCTGGGGCCATACCTCACACTTTACAATAGGGTAAATTCCATAATGATCAAAGTTTTAAAAGCAAAAAACTGAAACAAAAACTCCCCAGAACTCTCCCTAATTTTGAAGCAGGGAAGGCCTTCCTAACCAGTCATAGAATCTAGAAGCCCTTAAAGATAAATAAACTCATTTTTTTCAAAAGCATGCATAGCAAAAACTACCATAGGCAGAGCAAATAAATAAATAACAACAAAAACATCAAAAGACTGAAAAAATACGTTTGCAAGTTATATCATAAACAGCAAGTTCCTCTAACATATAAATAAATCCTACAAACTGGTGAACAGAGTAAAAAAGATGTTCCACAAAAATGATGAAAAAAATGGGCAAATAACATATATAAACATTTATTTAGCAAAAGAAAGTATAAATGATTTGTACATTTATAAAGAAATAGTCAAATTAATCAGATTAAGAGAAACATAAGGTAAAATTTTTATCTATCAAGTGATCAAAGATCCAAAACTAATAATGTACTGTGTTGGTCTTAGTCAAGATATGGTCGCATAAACTAGTACAATCCCTGTGGAGGACAATTCATCAAAACTTATCTAATTACATAAGCACACAGCTATTTCAAAAACGTATCCTAAAGCACACTTGCACATTTGTGTAGGAGATGATTTGCTGTAGCCTAACAGTGAGAAATTAAAAGCAGTATAAATGGTCTCACTAGAGAAAAGTTTTAATAAATTATAGGATTTCCATGCAGCAGAACAACATATACTACAAAAAGCAAAAGGGAGACCTTTCTGTACAGACATGAATAAGTATCAAGATACACTCAATGTAAAAAACAAGATTCAAAATGTGTATAATATACTACTATCAGTGCAAAAGGGGGAAATGAAAAATATACATACACATTTGCTTAAATATGCAAAAAATATCTGGAAGGATACACAACATTAGTAGTAAGCATTGTTAACAACCACTGCCAGCAGAGATGGATTAGGTACCAAGTTAATAGGAATGGGAGGGAAAAACATTCTGTTTTATTTCTGAATTCTGAATGTATTATGTATGCCAAAAATAAAATAAGAGATTTACAGGATAATAAACAGAACCAAAGCAATGCCATTTTTTTCACAAGGAATCTTAATCAGGGATTTAGGGATAATTGGGGATATATTCTTTAACTCCCCAAACTTATTTTCAAAATGTGCTTTTGCATTTTTCTTAGAAGAGTCCATGGTTTTCATCAGACTCTTAAGCAGAAAACAGACACCTAACATCTAAAAAACCATTTCTCTAAAATAAATGCTTGGAAACAACATTGGCAGTTTGTACTACACCACTCTACCTTTATGGATTAATAATATAGAGAATGGTTTCAAATCTGAATGGTTAAAAAAATATAGTTTTCTTTCTTCTCAGAGAGGAATACTTTCCAAAAATCCCCAGTGGATGCCTGAAACCAGCGACAGTACAGAATTCTATAGATACTAGTTTTTCTTACATATACAAACATGTGAGAAAATTTATTTAAAAAATCAGGCACAGTACATGAACAACAAGTAAAATAGAACAATTATAACAATATATTGTTATAAATATCATGAAAATGTGGTTTCTGTTATGGTATGGATCTGAATGTCCCCAAAAGGTTACCTGCTAAAGCCCAGGTTGCCAACCTGTGGCACTATTAGTAAGTGGCACAACCTTTAGAGGTGGGGTCTATCTAGAGGAAGTAGGTCAGGAGGGTGGACTCGGGAAGGGTATATTTTGTTGCCTTCCTCTCTTGTGCATTCTCTTTGCTTCCTAGCTGCAACTATTCTCAAATACATGCTCCCTGCCATGAGGGTCTACCTCACCACAGGCCCAGAATCAATAAACTGAAAGTGACATGGACTGAAATCTCTCTCACTGTGAGCCAAGATAAATCTCTTTCCTCTTAAATTGATTTTCTCAGGTATTTTGTCACAACAATGGAAAGCTAACATTCCCTCTCTTTCTCAAAAGGCCTAGTTAACATTTTTGGATGATGGTTGACCATGGATAACTCAAAATGTGGATGAGAGAGCCACTGCATTAAAAAATAACCAGATGATATGCAGTTACGAGCATCCTTTTACCTCTTTTTATAGTGTTTTAGAAAGGAAGGGGCACATTGTGTTACCTTTTTGGTCAACTGCAATGTGCCCCACAGGGCCTCAGGTAAGTCAGACCATGCAAATAACTATCCTAGCCCCCTACCAATCAGCTTTGAATATAGATCCACATGGAATAGTAATTGATAACACATTTTGAAAGAGTTTTAGTTCTATGCATTGCATCTCTTTTAATAATATAGACAATTTGATAGCAAATTTATAATATAAGGAAGTTAATAGGAAGTTACTTCTCTCTTCAAAGCTCATTTCCCTTAACTGTTAAATATGGATAAAAATATTTATTGAAAATGTCTCTATAACTGTGTATTTCACCAAGAAAAGTACTTGATAGATGATAGCTATTTCCCCTCCTGGCCCTAATTTAGTACTTTATATACAGCAGATTAAAAAAAATCAAAAAATACATTGTATGCTAAACTCTAAAACATCATTTAATTCACATCTTAACCATTTTAGATATGAATCTATTTATTTTTAAAATAACTGCTAAAAAGTTTTGATCTTCTCTTGAATTTTCTTTGTATTATATTTCACACTGACTTATTGATAATGGTCTTAAGACTTCCACAAAACTGGGCACAATGGCACAATGCCTCTAATCCCAGTGACTGGGAGGCTAAGGCAGGAGAATAGGAAATTTGAGGCCAGCCCCAGCAATTTAGTGAGGCCCTGTCTCAAACTAAAAAAATACAAAGGACTGGGGTGTAGCTCAATGGTAAAGGTAAAGTAAATTTTCACAAAACAGAGTTACTCATAAAATCAGGAGAAAAACTCCTAACCACTTAAAAAAAAGAAGGCAATAAAATATGTGTTAGGCACTCATAGAAATAAAACTTTTATAATCTGAAAACCTGGCTTCAAATTTACCACCGACTAGCTCTGGGTATGTCACTTTAACTCTCTTAACTACAAAATCTTCATCTGTCAAACGAGAAATCCGCATCTCATAACATGTAGATAAGCAAGCATTAAAAATGGATCAGCCAGGGCTGGGGATGTAGCTCAGTGGTAGAGCACTTGCCTAGATTGTGTGAAACCCTGGGTTCAATATCTGGCAAGGCAAAAATAAAAAAAGTTATCCAGTTATCCAAAAGGTGGTACATCAATTAGATACCTAAAAGGAAAACAATGGATTTAGACTCATACTTATTACTATAATCTTCCCCCCAATATTAACCTAATATAGAATTATAAACCTTAATATGAAAACTAGAACTACAAAACTTCTGGAAGAAAGCATTGGAAAAATATTTGTCATTTTGGGCTAGGTAAAAATTTCCTAATTATGACACCAAAACCAAGCTCTGAAAAGAACAAATCAACAAGTTGAATTCCATCAAAATTAAAAATGTCTGTTCTTTAAAAGGTAATATGAAGAGTATGAAGAGAGGAGCCAAATACTGGTAGAAGTATCTGCAAAGCAAAAAAGTCATATAACAACAAGCGCAGATGAGGATAAGGAGTAACTAGGACCCTTGAAAAGTGCAAACTGAAATATAAATAGGTCAGCTATTTTGGAAAAATTTTTAAGATGTTAAACAGAGATATAACCTATGATCCTGCAGTTACACCCCTAAAATATCCATTCAGGAAAAAGTGTAACATGTGCACACAAAGGTTTGTAAGCAAACATTCATAGCAGCTTTATTTACAATGGCCCCCAGGTGGAAACAACCCAAACTGTGACTTTTTATCTCCAAGTAGTGGTCTATTGTATGAATATGAATATGAATATGAATGAGCACTGAGGCAAAGAACCAGACAAAAGAAGCCTACATACAGTATGATTTCATTTATATAACTCTAGAAAACACAAATTTCAGAAAAACGGTGTCGAGGAAGGAGAATGGGAGGCAAAGATTTCACAGGGGCACAAGGTAACTTTCAGAGATGATAGGTTCACTATTTTGACTGTGGTGGCGGTTTCACAAGTCCATTGATTTATATGAACATAGTTTTATTGTATATTAGTTGTGCCAAGAAAAGGAAGGGGCTTTTTTTGTTGTTTAGAAAAATGTGAATTCTTCAACTCCTTGAACTGCCCTCCTCTCCACAGGAAAATTTCTGCTGGGAAAATCTTTCGAATAATCTGAAGAAGGAAGTGAAGTGCGACCCACCGTGTCTTGAAAGGTAAGGGATTTACACAGAGAACTGAGTCGAATCTAGAAAATGTGGCTTCCATCGTAGAGCAATCTGGTCTGGAAAACATCACCCCTACAGATATTTAGGGGCTGGCACATCCTTGGGGGACATTTCTGGGTGTACACGGGGTGACCTACACTCGAGGTTTGCCCAGGGCAGCGCCACTGACGCCCAGCCTTTCACTTCCAGAAGCACCCCGCTAGCTGCCCGTGTCGCACGCCCACCTGCATGTTCCTGAGGAGCTGGAAGATCTCCATCGTGCGGTACACGATGTCCTGCACAGTCTCCTGCCCGATCCTGCAGAGCGACGCCGTGTTGACCTCTCGGGCGGCCTGCTGAGCCTGGGGTCCGGCGAAGGGCCCCGGCGCCATCCCCGATGCCGCCAACGGAGGGGTGGACATGGCGCAGCTGCGACCCCCGGCCTGCAGGAGCACAAAGGCAGGTGTCAGGGGACCGGCCCGGAATTGGAACACGGCGGGCCTTTACGTGGGAAGGAACTCGAAAGCCCCGGGCCAGCCGATTTCAAAACAACCGGCGCCACTTCCGCCCACGGTGACGCAATACGTCGTAAAAAGTCACAGGCACACCGCCCACTCAGAGGGCCTGGGAACCTGTCTCCATGCGCAACCGGACGGGATTGGACCGCACGCCGGGGCGAGCGAGACGGAAGGGTTAAGTAGCCAATCAGTAGTAGCTCTCTGGCAAAAGGGGGCGGTACTTGTGGTGGAGGTGGGGTAGACTTGCCCACAGATTTTACCTGGAGTCAGGCCTTTGTTGGAATTGAGAGCGGTCTTTCAGTTAATGCTGGGTTCCTTGCTCAGCGTTTTCTCTTAACAAACCGATGATGTGCGTAGTACTATTGTCATTTTACAGCTAGGAGGTGGGCGCAGAATGGCTAAAGTACTTGTTAACTCCCTGCAGCATGTACTGGCAACCTTCAATTGGAACAAAATTTCTGTTCTTCACGCTTCGCAGTGACACAGTATCGACCTGTCTGATTCCTTTTGGTCCCGGGACCAATCAAAGTAAAAATGAGCACGATAAGCACTCACTCTCCTTTCTCTCCTTTCTAATATTTACTATAGTAGTTCCCTTTTATTGTACGTGGATAATTCTAAGACACCCAGATGCCTTGAACTACAGATCTGACCCAATATACTGAACTATTTTCTATATCTTAATGCGTAAGATAAAATATAATTTGTTAGTCGTAGTAAGAGATTGGTAACAATAACTAATAGAATAAGTATGCTGGGTACGGTGGCCCATGCCTGTAATCCCAGCAGCTTCGGAGGCTGAGGCAAGAGTTCAAAACCAGCCCACAGCAAAAGCAAGTGCTAAGCAACTCAGTGAGACCCTGTCTCTAAATAAAATACTAAATAGGGCTGGGGATGTGGCTCAATGGTTGAATGCCCCTGAGTTCAATCCCCTGTACCAACCCTCCCCTCCCCCACCACCACCACCAAAAGAAAAAAAAAAGAATTAAGTATTACAATATACTGTGATTAAATTATTTAGAACTTAAGAATTGTTTATTTCTTGAATTTTTCTTTAAATAGTTTTGGACCATGATTGACCTTGGATATCTAAAACTACACAAAGTGAAATTTCAAATGGGGGGACAGCTGTGATGTTTTAGAGAATTTTATATATTATATATTTTAGAAATTTATATATTATATATTTTATATAATTTATTTATAAATTCATATGATGTATATATTAAATTTTATATTTTATATAATTTTGGCTTGTTTGATTTCCCTCAACCTATACACACACACACACTAAAATGCAAAACTTCAAGGTCTTTATAGAGGGTGCTAACAATTTAGGATATTATGAACAACATGAAGGGACTAAGTTGGGACCTGACTGTAGACAGAGGAGGGGTGCTGAACAATGGGTTTGGAGTTTTTCCTTTGAAGGGACTGGGGAAAAGGAAGGCTGGTGCCAGCACCTTTCAAGGTAAGGAGCTTTCCCTATATTGTACAGAATCTGAAAGTTTAGCGGTAGGACAGAGGGGTGGGAAATACAGCTAAAGACTGGTAAACCTGGGAGGATCTTCTAAATCACAGCAAGCAGTCTGGACTTTATTCTGAGTGAAACAGCAGGCCATTGAAGGGTCCCAAGAAGGAAGGAATAATTACCCGCAATATTCAATTTAGAAGACTTAGTCTGGCTATTAAACAGAGAATGGATAGTGGTGTGTACTGTTCCCCTCCTTCCTCTGAAAGAGGGCTGATGATGACCACCATGATCTGAATCAGAGAAGTGGCGCTGTGGGTAACCGCGAATAAACACTTAGTAAGTGGAATCTAGAGGACTCGATGCTGACTCCATTGGAAGCATGAGGAGCGGAAGTAATCAAGGATGTATATATATATATATATATATATGTTTTTAAGAAAAGCACATTCTTATATTGAATTCATCCTTAATTCTTTCCTATTATTGTCCTCTCCGTAGATGTACTTTGTCTATATATGTAAATTTATAAATAAAATAATACATATATATTTTGTATCAGGGATTGAACCCAGGAGTGCATAATCACTGAGCCACATCTCCAGCCCTTTTTTATATTTTATTTAGAGACAGGGTCTCACAGAGTTGCTGAGGCTGGCTTTGAACTTGAAATCTTCCTGCCTCAGCCCCCTCACTTCACTGGGATTACTGGTGTACACCACCTCTCCTAGCTGTACTTTGTATTTTCACTTCTTGACAATTCAGTCAGGCATGGTGTAACTAAAGTGGGAAATAATTCTTTTTTTTATTTAAATTGCATTTTAAAATTATCTTCTACATTTTTTTTCTTTTTCTGTATTAGAGTTCTCTAGAGGAACAGAATCAACAGGAAGTATAATTATAAAAAGGGGACTTATTAGCTTGGCTTACAGGATCA
The DNA here is from genome assembly GCF_048772815.1 of Callospermophilus lateralis. Taxonomy (NCBI): domain Eukaryota; kingdom Metazoa; phylum Chordata; class Mammalia; order Rodentia; family Sciuridae; genus Callospermophilus; species Callospermophilus lateralis. The sequence continues at coordinate 70,558,682 of NC_135320.1, read as the reverse complement.
GAAGCTGGAGAGTCCACAGTGGCCGTCTGCAGGCTGGAGAGCTGAAAGAACCATTAGCTATGCAGTCCAAGAGGCTGAAGCCCCAGAACAAGAGGGATCAGCGTTGCTACCCCAGTCTGAGAATAAAGGCTTCTGGAAACTCCCTGGAGAATCACTGGCAGAGTCTGCTTTGGAAGAGTGAAGAAGCGAGAGAGTTCAATATCCTCAGATGATCAGAGCAGCAATTAAGAACCTATTGGAGAAGAATCTAGCTTGCATCTGTTGCTGCTTTCTTGTTATTCCAACCTTTATTCCATCCAAGTCATAATCCTATTGGACAGTGCTGCCCACACTTAGGGAGAGTCTTCAAATCAGTTGGCTATCCCACATGCCAATCATTCCTAGACACACCCACATTGATACACCTATAAGCCTCTTAATCATTTGCATCTCTTAATCAAATCAAGTTGACAATTCAGATTGACCATTACACTGTTTTTATTTTATTCATTCTTTTTAGTTACACATGACAGTAGAAGTCATTTTGATGTAATTATGCAAGCATGAAATATCTCTAATTAGGATCTAATATTCTAATTAGGATCTCATTCTTATGGCTCTACATAATAGTGGGATTCATGATGATGTATTCATATATGTACATAGGAAAATTATTTTGGATCATTCCACTTTCTTTTATTTCCCTATACCCCCTCACTTCCCTTCATTCCCCTTTGTCTAATTTACTGAATATTTACTCTTAACTTCTCCCTGCTTTATTGTGGGTTAGTTTCATATATCAGTGAAAACATTCAACCTTTGGCTTTTGGGAACTGTCTTATTTCACTTAGCATGATAGTCTCAAGATCTTTCCACTTACTTGCAAATGTCATAAAGTCATTCTTTATGGCCAAGTAATATTCCACTGAATGCAAGTATTTCTGCCTTGCATAAGTAGGTGAGGTTTATGCCATTTATCAAGATAGGGCGCACTGAAGAAAAAACAAGATTCAGAGAAACTATGCCTTGTTTTAGTTTCCTATTGCTGCTGTAACAAATTGCCTCAAATGCAGGTGCTTAAAATAACAAATTATGTTAGAGAGGTCTGAAATGAGTCTCACTGAGCTAAATTCAAGGTGTTGACAGGACTGTGTTCTTTTCTGGAGGCTAACAGGAGGAATCTTATTTTTCTTATCTTTTCTAGTTTCTAGACTTCTGGCTTCATCACCAACTTAAAAAACAGTTTCCACCATCTTCAAGGCCAGTATCGACCTGTCAAATTTTTCTCACACTGCCCTCTCTCTGGTCTTGAGTCCTCTGCCTTCCTCCTCCCCATTCAAGGTCCTTTGTGTTCCCACTGTGCTCATCCAGGTAATCCTCTTTATATCGTCTATTCAGCAATTTCCATTCCATCTGCTTCCTTAATTTTCCCTTGCCCTGTAAAAATAACATACTCACGGATTCTAGGGATTAGGATGTAGACATCTTTGGGAGGTAGCTCTTCTGCCTACCACAGGCCTCCAAACTGTCCCTGAATTCAGACTCATGTAACCAACATGAGTTGGATGACTAATTGGCATCCAAAAGTTAACATGCTCCAAGTCAGACTCATGAGCCCCGCCCCGCCCGACCTTCTTCTACTACCCCTTTACCCAGCTCCCTAACTGGCACCACTGTATGCTTAGTTGCTCATATGGCATCTCCTCTCCCACCCCAATTCCAAGACATTGGAAATACAGTGGACTGTAAATTTCAAACATATCCTACATGTAATCACTTCTCATTACTTCACCTCTTCTACTGTAGTCCAAGCTGTCAGCTCTTGTTTGCATTGTTGGAAAACAATAAGAAAAAAAAAAAGTAAATAAAATGTGTCCTAACAAAACTCTCTTTTTGCCACTTTTGGCCCATTCACCTCACTCTCTTTGCAAGACCCACAGGGAACTTTTCCAGAATGTACGTTGGGTTGTGACCCTACTTGGCTGTCTTGGTCAGCTTTATGTTGTCCTAGCAAAAATTCTAGTAGATTTTATAAAGAAAATGAATGTATTCCTTACAGTTCCGGAGGCTGAGAAGTTCATGACCAAGGGGCCCCATCTTGCAAGGGTCGTTCTGCTGATGGGGCTCTCTGCAGTGTGGCCTAAAAGTATCACAAGGAAAGGCAGAACAAGTGTGTCCGAGAGAGAGAGGTCACTTTGATAACAAAGCCAATCCCTCAATAACCCATAAATCCATGAATCCATTCAAGACAGCAGAGTCCGAAAGACCCATCCATTGCTTAAAGGTTCCAACTAGTTCTACTTCTGAATACCCAACAACAAAGTTTCAAGGTGAGTTTTGGGGAGATTCATTTGCTGAAATGTTTTCCAGGGTTGCCTGTCCTGAGTCTCTCTGATGTGCTGGGTCCATCCCCGCTCCCATGACTTTCCCTTCCCTCCCTCCAGCCATATTGACCTCATTGATGTTTCTTGTACACACCAATTTCCTCTCTTTTTGAGGTCATTCTTTGGCCTGGGGAGCTCTTCCATCAGCTGCATTTCCATGTCTCTGCTGAGAAAGGTTTTGCCTCGCTACCATTCTTAAAATAGCCTACATTCATTTTCTGTTGCTGCTGGAACAAGTTATCAGAATTCATTGGCTTATAGCAACAGAAATGTATTAGTTTCTATGGGTAGAGGTTTATGATAGGTCCTTGCTAGGCCAACACCAAGGTTTGCTGCTTCCTGGAGGCTGTATGGGAAAATCTTCTTCCTACTTATTTGTGTCATTGGAAGAAAGTTCCTTATGATCTAAGACAACCCCATTTTCTCAATGGTTGTAAGTTGAGGACCACTGCTAGCTTCTATGAGATGCCACATTTTGGGCATCTGGCTCCTTCTTCTATATTCTAAGATGGTCATGGTGGTTGAGTTTCCCTCATATCTTTTGTGCCTCTTTTTCAATTGTCTGTGTCACATATTTTTTATTTTCTGCATTTAAGAACCCAGGCCATCATATGGGGTTCAGCTACATTATCCTGAACAATCTCTGCATCTCAGGGTCCTTAACCTTAATCACATCTGCAATATCCCCTTTCCATGCAATACAACATATTCACAGCTTCCCAGGGATTTGCAATTAATATCTTTGTGGGGCCATTTTTTCTACCTGCCACTAGCCCTCTCCTTCTTTCTGTCTACTTACCCTGTTTTATTTTGCTTTGTAGCATAAATCACAAATTGATGCTGTTTGTTTTACTGTTTGTCTCCTCAAATTGACTGCAAATTTCATGATGTAAGAGATTTTCCCATTAGGTTACATCGTAGACCTTTAGCAGGGCCTGAGACCTAATAAATGCTCAATAAATAGTTAGTGAAACCATGAGTTCACTCTGGGGGGGGGGTCTTCTGTTTGAAATGTTTGCAAGATAAGCAAACAGAACTATCCAGTAAGGAATTGAGTTATATGCATGGCACCTGGAGGGTTATTTTTCTTTTTTGAGGGGTGAGTGGGAAGGGTGGGGTTAATAATAAGCTCAAAAACTGTGGAGTCAGACATCCTCCAATTAAAATCCAAAACTGGTACCTGCCCTATACTGGACAAATCACATCAACCTTTATGTTAAACATAGGATAGGAATAACAATGGTATTGCTTGGTTTGCTGATAGAATTGCAATGCTATGAATAAAGTGCTCATAGTTTCTAGCATATAGTAGGTATTCAATAAACTTGTTCTGTGCTTCCTTTCACCATGTGTAATAGTGGGAAGTATGGGTAAGGTGAGAAGTGAGGAAGAAGTTGTCACAGGACAGAGTCAATAAGACCACTAAGAGGAAGAGGAGACAGCAGCAGCAACAACCACAAAAATTGAGATGAATCAGAGAAGTCAGAGAAAACTCAGCACAGTATTTCTCCATGAAAGTCACAGGAAGAATAAACTGTTTCTGGAAGCTGTGTCAGACACCGCTGAGAGGTTAAGAAAAATAATCACACAAAGGAGATGTTTCTTAATTTATAGAAGGGTTTTCTGCAAAATATTCTTGCCCAGAGTCCACAGTTAGTCAAGGAATGAATCCAAAACCACAATTTCTATCCAATAGCTTATTTCTTACCTACCAGGAATGCCTGGTTTTTATCAGGGCACCCAGTGTGAAGGCTGGACCAGCCTTCCTGACCTTGACAAGGCCATTTCATTAAGTTCTGGCCATTCAGCTATAAGTATGAGTGATATATGACACTACTGGCAGTTGTCCTTAAAAGAAAGGGGCTTCCAGTACCTTCTTCCTATTACCCAGGACACAGATACCATGGCTGCCACTCAAATAAGCGCTTATTTGTGGATTTCTGCCACCTGCAACTAAGTCTAATACTAACTGCTGAAGTGCTTTTAAGCTCTATGTGGTTCAATCTAATACCAAAGTTGTTTCTCTCAATACAATGATTCACTCCCTTTTCTTTAAATGACCCAAAAGACAAATTGTAATCTCTCTAAATGGGTCTTTTACCTACAGGCATGCCCCTGGCTCTTGTGTAATTGCAGGATTGGTGCTTCATGTAAAGTATGGTCCTTTGCATTTTCCAGCACCCGGGAGTGGTGTGGACAGTTCTGGGTTGGTTTTGTGGCGTCAGGACACTGTGGTGGTGGAATCAAAATGCTACAGACTGAAGTTGTTAGCGTGAACCTAAGAATTAATATTTAAGAATACACTGTTGGAAAGCAGCAGGTTTGTGAGATAGGAAAGAGAGAAATATAGAATAAAGCAAGGTGTAATGGGTCAAAATGGAGGAATTCTCCCCACAAATCATCACATTGGGTTCCAGACTTGGCTTTGTCATTAAATAGCCTGGCGTTCAGGACTAGTTTATATCCTGGGTGTTTCACTCCAAGACTCTTGTACTTTTCATGGGATTAAACATGCCATGGAAGAGCTTCACACTAATCTGGGTCCATTTCGAAAGATTGCTGCCTAAGACCTAATAAGAAAAAGGAATGTGGTTGAGCATCATTGCTGTGACCTTGGCCTCCAGTAGCCCTAGTTCATGTACAATTTATTCGTGACTAATAGCCTATATTTTTCAATTCAGCCACTCATAGTCAAGAATATTCCCTCTGGACGAGAATTATTGAATTTAAACAAACACTTATTGGCCACCTATAATTGGTCAAACTAACAAGCATTTAGGTTGATTTAGACTATTGCCTAGACCTAATTAGCATTCCAATTTAACAAACTGTGCTAACTGGTCCCTGAAGGTTCATTAGTGAAGGTTTCCTTTGCATCACAAATGCTCACTTAGAATCCCATACTTAAGAAATGCATGAATTAAATCACAACTTCACATTCAAAAGTGGTTCCTCCTCCAAGTTTAAAGAATTTGTAAACCTTGCTCAACTTTTGGATGATTTAAGTGCTTAATATTTCCTTTCCATTAGTGTCGCAGTTATTGCCAGCCGAAATCCAGTGTTTAGAAACACTTAGCTGGGATCAAAGGATATTTAGAAACACCATTATTGAGGGTGTGAGGCTGTAATTTAAAACACAGGGTTTGATATTAAAGGAGTTAAGTTATATATAAATTTGCCAATTGTCTGTGGTTGATTATTTAATAACTGTATATCCCAGCATATGGGGAGCAGTTTCTTTGTTATGATAAAAGGAAATATCCCACTTCTCTTTTTAAGGTTTTATGGGCATCAGACTAACTAGTAAAATGTTATTAAGGTCACTGTGATTGCTGACATTTCAAAATAAATAATAAATGAAGTACAGTAAAGCAAATAATCCACCTGCTAGAGTTTCTAGTCTTGTTCTCTGCTATAGTTCTCTTGAGGTTTTATGTTTTCATACTTTTTCAGAGTACTACATGGGAATGTGTCCTGAATTATTGTTAATGACCTATAGAGTACTCTTCGGATTTCATAAAGCATTAGAATGTTTGGATACTCGTTCAGAAATACCTATATTGCCTACACTCCCACTGGCTCGAACCACACAAAATGTGCTGTTTCATTATATTATGTCTGCTCCTAGAAAATAAAAAGGAAACTCTTTGAAAAAAAAAAAGTGTGATTGCTTCAGAGGGTTATTATTTTACCATTGATTTTGTTGAGATAGATGATGATGTTAGGTGAAAAATAGCTGTATCATAAAATATTTGTGCACATTCTAAAAGCTAAAAATAAAGGTACAATAAGTCAAGAGATTCCTCTTAGGAGGATCTCAGACAGAGGCTGAGATTTAAGCAGACTTCTGAAAGAAGGGTACCAGGTAATGGTGAGGAGGAATATCCTGTGTATTGGCAAAGGAGGAAACAGGAAAGTCAAGGGTGAGGAATCACATATGCTCAGGATGGAGATAATGTTGGGATAAAATACTGAGTTGTCCCATGTTAAGTGTTCAGAAAGGAGCAGACGTGACAAATGGCTCCTGACTTTCCTTCTCTTTCACAAGTTCAGAGAGGTGATGAGATGGTTGGGTCCCCTCTCTGGAGGGCCCTCTGGACAGAGGAATGCCTTCTCCTCCCTCCTCAGGCTCTATGGAAGTTTGTCTGAGACTGTCAGTCAATTCAAGGAGAAGACAAAGCCACGCCAAATCCTGTAATCCAGCTTTATCAATCCTGTGGCCGATTCTACCTTCACCCCTTTGACCTGTTCCTGTTTCTCACTACATTTGATCTAAGAGTTAAGAGAAAAAGCAGTCCTATTGTACTGCCAGATTTGTGGGACTCCACTAGACCTCCAGGAGCCAAATCCGATGCAATCACACAAGAGTCTTTATTGCAAGCTCCAGCCTGGACTCACAACCATTTCCAATGCAGCAGTCCTAAGGAGTGAGCCCCGGTCTGGTTCCTTGTTCAGTGAGATTTTATAGATTTTGGGGGGATACTCTATGAGTCACAACATCACACAACGAATCATTTCACACCACGGGAAAATCAAACAACAACTCAACATTGTTCACTGGTGGGAACAAGTTGGGTAGGGGTGATTGGTTAGTACAAGAGGGGGATTCCTTTGAACTGATTGGTTTAATCTTTGAGGGGTGTATATGCTAAACTACATGGTTTCCTAACTGTTATCAACCATCGAGACTACTGGGGGGGTCATCTGGCATCCCAGGCATTTTCCTTGTCTCATGCTGATTTGTGGTTGCTAGGGGGTTGCTATGGGGCCTCACCTAGCCTAACTGAGTCAGGGACACTTGACACTGCAGATCTCTCTCATTATTTACAGACAGACAACTCAGCAGAGTGGCTATCTGCCTAGGAGTGCTCTGTGGGTTTTTCCAAGGACAAGGGTCACGCCCCCTCTCTCTGGACAGGCCTTGAGGTAGAAGCTGGGTTTTAAAAAATGGAGTCACATCAGTTTCTCACTATAGCCTTTAAATCTCAATGCATGGTCTAATGGAAAAAGAGATGACAACGATAAACATAACTTGTCCTCCTGAAATTCCCTATTCATCATGTTAATCCCTGCTCTTTCTTTCATAAGATTCTAATTATCTCCATTAAAAGTCTCAGCTTTGCTAACTTTCAAGGTCTCTCATTAGTTTCCTGCCCTACACCAGAGCGGCCTTCATTCCCACTGTGTCAAGCAAGTCAAGCATGGCACTTGTGTCTTAGCTTCCATCTCAGACAACTCTCCTGTACCATTTCTGGGCTATTTGACTCCTGGTCACAGCTAATTGGATTAGTAATGGCCCTGCAATCCAAAGGCTTCGAATCTGTAGGCTGGCTAGGGATGTGAAACATGGTCTGGTGCAAGATGCTCTGTCCAAAGGAGGATGAAGGGAATAGCTGGGCCAATCAGATTGTCTTTCCTAGGACTTTTGTGAAATAAAAAATGAATTAGAGAAAGAAGAAAGGAACCAGGGAGAAATGAACCTAAAGAGAAGCAGAGAGAAGCAGGCTGGTCATTTTAGGCAGATGCTCTTGAGGAACTTGTAGCTCTTGTACTGCATATTTAATTTATTTGACCTCAGAGTTGTCTTTTCCACCAGTTGGTCACAACATTGTCCTTAACATCTGGAATCCTGAACATGTTCTGGGGATCCTGCATGCTCAGCCCTTGGTCTACCTTTTTCCAGCCTTGTCCCTCTTTCACCTAAGCACTATGCATTGTCACATTGTCCTTGAACATTTTCAAAGGTAGCAAGTTCCTCCTTCCTATGGTTGTCACTTGTTCCTCTTTCTGTATAGGTGGCTCTACCCTATTCCAATCCCCCTCACCCTACTCTTTACTTGGCTGGCTGCCTTTCATTTAAGTCCAAGGTGAAATGTCACTTCCCTGGATCCTCCCAACTGAAATGTAATCCCTCTCAATCTTTGTGGTCTATGTTCATTGCTTTACAGCACCAATTATATTTTATAAGGTTTTATTTGCATATTTCTTTATTCAATGATTGCTCCTTCCCTTAGTTTGGGAGTAGCATATGGGATAAGGATTATGTGCATATTTGTTCACCACTGTGTTCTGAGTATTTAGCTCAGTGCCTCATATATAGTGGATTCTTAATGTTTGTCGAATGAATGAATGGGTGAATTAAAATAAATTATTTTCCCACTTCTGTAATTCCTTGCTACCTGAGTGTAGTTTCAAACATTTTCACTCAGTTCTTTACCTCAGTATTGCTTTCTCTGATCCTTTAACTGCATTTGTAGTTTAACTACTCCATGGACATTTTGGCACTTATTATGGTGCTATTATTTCCTTAATCATTTTACCTGTGCTCAGTTAATTTTTATATTGATAAAGACAGTGACAGTAACCTTTGCCTTGTACCCAATCCTTCCCCAGAGCACCTAGCACAGTGCCAGACCTGCCATGAAAATCAGAAGTCCCTTTTGTTGACTGAGTCAAAACCTTGAGGCTCAGGATGCCATGAAGTCCTAGAGATTTACTTTTATTAACACATTAGGAAAAAAATGTTTGGTTGGAAGGAACCATGGTTTCTATTATTGTCCTAAAAATTGAGAATGCAAGGTTCACATTTGGAGAGCTCTGTAGCAAGCATTGAATTTTAAGGTCCATTTTTAAACATATTTCTGATGTGTTTTTCAATTAAAACTTCAACAGACAACTAGGACATACTTTGCGTTTAGAATATTAATAACCGTTTTTTTTTTACCTTTGCATGAAAGAAATCATAAGTGGTGAGTAAGCCTTGTGTATGCATTCAAAAATTAGACATTAAGATTTATTAACTTAAATTTCCAAACTCAAAATGATTGTCTATCTCTACTTTTTCAGCCTATTCTACCCTATTTTTTCATTTTATTGCTTTAACTTTATCCTTCTTGATCTCAAGATTATAAATAGGTAAACCATCTATATTGTTGCTTAAGGAAGGATAGGAAAAGGAAAGGGAGTGGAATGAATTCAAAATAACTTTCCTGTGTACTTATATGAATACATCATAGTGAATCATACCATAATGTACATCCATGTAAATGGGGTCCTAAGTAGAATAAGATATATCCCATGCTAGTACAATTATATCAAAATGAATTTTACTGTCATGTGTGATTAAAAAGAAGTGATAAAAATCTTTTTAAAATAGCATTCATTACCTTAATACTTTACTTCTTATTAAAGGAGTTTCTATATAATAAAACTTCATTTACATAAAATATACAATTTAAGGGGTTTTGACATTTTGACATATTTTACACCCCAAAACCATGACCACAATTAAGATGTACATTCCTATCACCACCAAAACTTTCTATGTGCCCTTTGCACTTCATCCTTCACTGAATTTCTTACCCCAGGCAACCACTGTTCTATTTCTGTCATTATAGGCCCATTTAAATTTTCTAGGTTTCTACAAAAATGGAAACATACAGAAGGCACTGTTTTTGAGCCTGGACTCTTTTGTTTGATATTAATTTTAAGAGGTGACTTCATGTTGATGCATGTATTAACTAGTAGGTAAAAACTTTTTGCCTGTTGGATACAATTTTATTATATGATTACACTGTATTTTGTTTATTCACTACAAATGCATAATTGGGTTATTTCCACCTTGGGGTTGTTACAAATGAAGCTTCTGTGAACATTTGTGTACAAGCCTTAATGTGAACATGTAAGTCTGCCAAACTGTGTTTTTAAAGTGATGGTACCTTTTTATATCACCATCAGCCATTTAGTAGGGCATATAACCATGTTTGATACTATCAGTGTCTTTTAATTTTAGTTATTCTAAAATGTACCTGATGGTGTCTTATTGTTTTAATTTTTTCTCTTTGTGACAAATGATGATGAATATTTTTTTAAGTTCTTATTACCCATTCATATCTCTTTGCCATTAAAAGTCTACTAAATCATTTAAATTTTTAAATTGGCAAGTTGTAAGGATTCTCTATATATTCTAGTTTAAGTCTTTTTTGCCTGATATAACTTTTAAATACTAAATTTAGTTTCTTGAAGTAAAACTGTCATTCGTAATGCATCATATGTTTTGGCTCTTTGTATTAGGAATTATTTTGGATTCTATCATGAGCATTCTGAAATTTTAATTTTTATTGTATAGAACTCAGAATAGAATTGTATAGAATTTTATTCTTCTGAGAAATTTTGTTAATGTTTTCTCTCTCCCCTCATCTTCTCTCTTCTTCCCTCCTCTTCCCTTTCCTTCTCCTCTCTCTCTCCCTTTCTCCAACAAACCCGGTAAGACAGGAAGTCTCACTACCTGGTGGCTTTCTGAGGTAAGCTGTTGAAATTTTAGTTCATTTCTCCCAGGCCTTGTTGGGTTGCTTTAAAAATGTCTTCTACGTGTTTAGATAAGAGGTCGACCTGAACCACTTTTGGTTTTCACATATAGAATTTGATTTGCTTCTGTTTCTCTGCGCTCTGGGATTCTGTCCTCATTTTGGCTTCATTCCTGGATTCCTCCAGCCAGGAGGTGGGGCTTCTCTTACAGCTTCAGCTTTCCATACTGCAGTGAAACTCTACCACTGCAGCCTGATTTGGGGTCAAAGCCACAGAAAAACACAAGACTTGCCCTGTTCTTATTGCTGCACCATGTTTCCTCTTCCCTCCATAATCCGCTGCTGTTTTGTTGTTTTTTTTTTTCCTTCTTCTTTTCAAAATTCTCAAGTTTGAATTTAGCCCATGGTCTCTAGCTGTTATGAATGAGAGGATTGTTTTATAAAGGAATGTACTAGAAGTGGAACTCCCCCTTGTAAACTATTGTCTCTTTTTCCTTCTCTTAAGTCTCTTTAGAGTCAGAGTAGGGGTTTGGAGATCAGGTCACATTTTTCCTTCCTATTTCTTTAGGACTACATGGAGCCAAGACAAATGAACAGACACAGAGGAGACAAACAAATGTGGGAAGACTGGAGATGTGGATGGAGAAGAAAATCAAAGCATCAGAGTTTTCTGAAGCATTACCTTATAACTGTGAGTCTTAAGTGGGTTTCCAATAAGTGGCTGTAGCTAGCCCTCACTGCTTGTTTGTAACGCCTGCCATTACTGGGAGTCTTCTGTGTGCTAGGTTTTGATGCTTTACATGCCTTGTCTTTAATCCATACATTTACAAGGACTAAAGTTTTTTTTTTTTTTTTTCAGTTCTATTTTGTTTCTTAGGGACTAGGTCTTGGAAAAGTTAAACGCATTTTGCAATGTTGTGTAGTTTGTGAGTAGTGGAGCTTGGGGCACAACCTGTTCTTTTGTCACCGAAGCCCTGCCCTTCCCCCTTCATCACCTTACCTCTCAAGTTGCAGTTCTACATGAGTCCCTCCACAATATTCAGATATGGCATTGTTTACTTTTATTGACTAGTGAGTGCTCGAGTCCTCCCAAGGGGGTAATCATCTATGCAACACATTTCCAGATCGCACAAACACTGGGAATCACTGAAGATTTTTTTTATATGTATTACAAAACAGAGCCCTGTCTCATTACTCTAGATAATTGTCTTCTCTTATCAAAAGATACGCTCCAGGTATTTGCTTATAGGAGCCTTCAATAAATGCTTGTTAAAATGAATTGAGCCTTTGGGAAAATACTCAATGAGATCAAGTGAATCATGGAAAAACCTCATGACCATTCAAAATCATATAGTACTGGGGAGATCTCTTTTTGTTTTCAATTACACCTTAACACATACATTGTAACAACTGAAACTCATTAACAGCTTGTTCTCTGTCTCATATGATGGATGGTGTCCTTTCCTTTACAAGGTTTTCTTTCTTGTTCTATTTAACAAAAGAAGACAGACATGAGGACTGATGGATAAACACACCGGGATCAGAGCAGCTGTACACATTGCTAAGAAGACCTACCTCTTTAGAGTTAATGCTTTGGTTTGGTTTGGTTTGGCTTATTCATGATAGAAAATACTATGAATATCATTAACATAATATTATGGTTTTGTTTGTTTCACAAAACAGCTGACTCATTCACTCCTTCTTTCCTTATTTCTTTGACTCATTTAATGTTCATTTACCAAACATTTATTTAGCACCTAATATGGGGCAAGCACTGCTCTAGCCCATAGGGCAGTGAAGAAAGCAAAGAAAAATTACGGCTTCCATGAGTGAAAGCAACAGACTATAAACAATTGGAGTGGAACCCCCTTTCTCCACTGAAAAGTCTTAACTGAGCCTCTCCAGAAATCTTCACTATGGCTGATTTTAGGACTGTCAGCAAAAGAGTCTCTGCAAATGGTCCAATGTAGATAAACTTCCTATTTTCATGTCGCCCTGTTTACTTGGCCACTGGCCAAGAAGATACCAGCAGTCCAGGTGCTGGACACTCCCTTACTAGTTTTTCACAAACATATCCAGTATAGTACTTAGTAGAAATTTGTGCAAACAAGGCCTCTGGCCTTGAGCTGGGCTTCTCGGAGATGTCTACATTTTTAAGATAAGTTACAAATAGGCTCCATGGTAACAGCTGGCAGGGGGAGGAAAGAAAGGGGAGAAGAAGCTCTCCCCTTCTCAGGCGATGTCCTTGAAGAGTTAACTTGCCCAGAGTGAAAGAAAAGGCTGCTTTTATGTGAACTTCTGCAGACTGTGAACTTCTGAGCCCCTCCCCTTACATGCTGGGTATAAAACTCTGAAACTCCCTGAACGTGGGGTTCAGGGGATTAATTGATCACAGCAAAAGCTGTGCCCTCTGAACCTGGCTGTAACCAAATAAAACTGTTTCCTGCTATCTTTGGTGCCTTGCCTCATTTGTCCCTACAACACTATTAAATAAATAAATAAAATAATAATAAAATATTTACTATGACAGTGGTAATAAGGGGCACTGAGAAAAATAAATCAGAGAGAGGGGATAGATTAGGTGGTAGGTAGTCAGAAGAGGCTTTATAATGCAAGTAATCTTTGGACAAAGAGTTAAAGGACATGAGGAATCAAGCTCTTGGGTGTTTGAGTAGAACCATTCTGGGCTGCTCGAAGGTCACTAATAGCTTGGTGTATATCTTGCGTCCTTCCAGTCGTGGGAAGGACTAGATAGTTCAGAGGCCCTGAGTAGGGAGTTGCGTGGCATGTTTAGGACTCAGCAAGTAGGCGAGTAGGGGTAGCACCCTGCAGGGAAAGGGGATAAGAGGGCAGCTGGAGTGAGGTACCACATGATGGCAAGCATTGATTCTGAGTAAGACACAGGGGTGGCATGAGCAGAGGGAAGTGGTCTGATTTTATTTTAGCAGGATTTCTCTGAATAGAACAGAAATTGGGAGATCGAGAACAGAAGAAAGAAGCAATGGAGGCTATTGAAATAGTTGTGAGGAGAGATCTTGAAGTTCTGTACCAGGCAGAGGGAGGGGACAGGAAAGTACTCTGTGTTTATCTCGAAGGGAGAAGCAAAGGAATTGTTGAATGCAACATGAGAGAATAAGAGAAGTCAAGGATGAATTAAAAACTGTGGCCTGAACAAAAAGAAGAATGTAATTGCCATTAACTGAGATAGGGGACTATATTGGGGACCAAAGCGCAGAAATATAGTCTTTACATGTCCTTCAGACACCCAAGTAGAGGTATCAAGTGGGCAGCTGTTATGGTTTGGATTTGAGTTGTCCCCCAAAAACTCATGTGTGGGACAATGCAAGAAGGTTCAGAGGAGAAATCAGTGAATTAATCACAGATATCAGTGAATTAATTCCATGATAGGATAAACTGGGAGATAACTGAAGGTGGAAAGGTATGGCTGGAGAAGGTGGGCATCAGGGACACCTTTGGGGTATGTATTTTGTATCTGGTGGATGGAGTCTCTCTCTGCTTTCTGATCATTATTTGAGCAGCTTCCCTCTGCCACACTCTTCCACACGATGTTCTTTCTCACCTTGAGCCCCAAGGAATGGAGCCGGCCTTCTGTGGACTAAGACCTCTGAAACAGTGAGCCCTCAATAACTTTTTTTCTCCTCTATAATTGTTCCAGTTGGGTTTTTTTTTTTTTTTTTTTTTTTTTTTAGTCACAGCAGCAAAAAAGCTGGCTAAAACAGCAGCTAAATACAAGAACCCAAAGTTTAGGGGTAAAGTCCAGGCTAACAAGAGAACTTGGGTGTTATCACAAGTGTGGTTAGGAGTACCACTGATTGCTGGAGTGCTTTAAAATTAAGAGAACCCAAGGGAGAGGAACAATAGGCACAACAGACTGACGGGAACAGTAGAATGACCTGGAACCCAAATTGAGAAAGTATTTCAAGGATGTGGCAATCAACATGTCCTATGCTGCCAACAGGCCAAATAAGGCAAGGGACTACATGTGAGGCCTTTGGTGGTCATGGTCATGTGGAGTTAGTGTAATTAGAGTGAAAAAGCCAAAAGTTGGGCTACAAAATGTTTTAGAGCTAATTGGAAGAAAGAAACAGCAGACAGGGAATATGGAGAAAGCTTTTCAGTAATGTTTTTAAAAAGGAGGCAGAGGAACAAGTAGTAGCTGGAGCGGAAACCACAACACATTTGCTCCTCAGATTGATCCGACACAGAGGGTAAAGTGGCAATGCAGGAAAGAGGAGAGAAGGACCAAGGAAAGGAATGAGAATGGATGGGGTGCAGTGCACACAAGGTGGGGGACTGGCCTCAGGGAGGAGTCCCAGGAGGCAAGACAGAACAAATGGACAGAGACTCAGGTGCATGAGGGGTTTTCCTGCCACTTGCCAAAACTTTGGGTTGGTAAAAGAAAGATTCAACAACTCAAAATTAATTTGGCACATAACATATGACATAATGAATATTTTAAATTTTACTGGGAAATATCAAAGCTGGAGGGGATCAGTTCTTTGATTTTTTTCAAAGTGAGGAAACTGATGCCAAGAACTTAACAGCTAGTTATCTGGAGAATCGAGGGTGGGAGCAATTGTCATGATGTCCATCTCCTATCCTATGCATATAACACTACATTTTACTACTAGGTCTTTAAAAAAAGTTAGGTCCCCAATTAGCAAACATCATATTGAAAACGGAATGTCTCTCAGGGCAGGGGTGAGGGATTATATCAATAAAGAGCATATTACTAAATAAGCTCTTTGTTATATTTTCCTAAGTAATAGGAAAGCAAGAGTTGCAATCTTTCATATTATATCAGGTAAGCATTCTACAACCCGCTGAGGTTTGTATTATTGTAACCAATTTCGCAGATGAGAAAATTGGTGTTAGTAGTTAAATAACTTGTCCAAAGGGACATAGCCAAAGGGGACAGAACAAGATGTCAATTCCAGGTTTCCTGACTCAAAGCTGTGCATCTTATTGCTTTTAATAATGGAATATCATTTTATGCTTCTGAGTTATCTAAAAAGTTAAATTATTTTTAATATCATCTGTTAAGGTAGAGAAATAGGTGTCAATTTCAATTGAAATAAATATTGTAATATTTTAGGGAATACATTTCAGTTTTCTGAACAAGGTCACTCTCTCAGAACTCCTTATTTCTGAGTGATAAATGAAATGTCCAAACACCAAAGAGAACCGATGTTAGAAGACAACAGATGAAAATAAAAGTTCTGGGATCGTTTCCACTTAAAACTCAGATGAAGTGTTTAAGAGTCACTGATGCTTTGATGTATGAGAATGTTTTTCATTTTTCTTAGACCTTGAGATCACTGGTGAGAAGGAAAGCTGATATTGGAAAGTTGTGATTTAAGAAAAGATCCTGACTTGTATAATGTGCAACCCAATGAGCTGAAAATACAAATACTTTTGAGTCCACATTTTCATATTATTTTTGTGCCTGACACCCATGAGCCAAGGAACAGGAGCTGAAGTTAGTTTTTACAGAATTGCAGAAGTAGAAAGCTGTTGGGTATCATTGCTTCCCTTCCTCCAATTTGTCCCTGGGACACATGCTCTTATCCTTGGATCAGTTTATCTCAGTTTATGTGCTGGGTCTCCTTTGGGTCTCTATGTAGAATCTTGGCCATCTTTCGAAAAGTCGGTCAGTTATCTCCAACAGAGACCAAAACTCACCATCTCAACCATCTTGTAGACAGGACTGATAGGATTGCCTCTCAACTATCTTATTCTGGGTTTCTAGCAGTTTTTCCACTAAAACAAAACCATTTATTTTTCTAATAAAAGGAAATACAAATTTAAAAGTTTGCATGATAAATTTAAAAGTAATGACAGTACTCACTTCGTTCTCCCAATAACCTAATGCAGGTGCTATTTTCATCCTACCTACAATACAGATGAGTAAGCTGAGGTTTCAAGAGGTTCAGTAACTTGCCCAGGGCCCTATGGATAGTGAACATTTATTATTTAATACTAATAATTCTTTCAAGGCAGAAGGATTTAGGGAAAGGCTCAGGCTTTCTTATTCTTGTGAAAGAGGCCTTAGGAAGGTGGAAAGTTGAGAAATGACAGTTTGACAATAAAGCCTTTTTAGCATCTGGGGATCTGCTTCTAGATTAAAAATCTCTGTAGTCATCAGAGAGAATCATTGTGGGGAGTCACCAGCTTGGAAATACACCGAGTAAAATTTGAGTTTAGCTTGTATGAGCCACATATAAGGAGAGAATCACTGTTGTTGATGGATACCCGAAACTGATCTTCACAGAATTCAGAAACCAAGGGATTTGGTTCTGCTGACATTTTCTGCAGCTCCCTTCATATTCTTCTTACCTCTTTGGGTATCCAGTGAATTCTCAGTGACACAAACAGCAACCTCCTGTTCCTGCCCTTTTTTCTGTTTCAAACTGAAACACTGTGATGGGTTTCCAGACTCATGCTCCTGGTTCCTCAAGAGTGAGACCATTGGGGTCCTGACTTCGGTCCCCATTCATTCACATGTATTGCTCTGGTCTTCTTTCTCCTATCCCTTCCTGTCCTGTGGCACTGCAGCTTTATCTTAGTTATGATTGTTATTACCTTGGAGCTTCTTCCAGAGGGTCTTGATCTTGCTTGGTTTCTGAGTATCACCAGGTTGGATTCTCTACATTGGTATGTGTATGCCAATACTTATTCATTTCATTTTGACCTGCTCTCTCCCATGTGTACTGAGCCATGTCAGAGTGGAGTAGGTAGAATTCCAGCACCTACTTACTCTCTCTTCCTTGGCTCTCTTGTTTTTATTACAGGACCAACGGTCATCAGTTTATGTAGCCTGATCCTTCACTACTTTGGAACTCTTCATGCATTTAAATGAGCACATATCTTGGAGTGTTCTCTAGTTGTCTGGCCTTGAGCTATGTTCTAGATATATATTGATGAATAAAATAGACGTGATGCTTTCCAGTACTGAGCATTGCTTATATTTCTTCATGAACATCCCTGACTTCTATAGATTTTCAATGAGGTTTTATCTATAAAATGAGAATATTTACTAGTGCATTTCAAGCATGAATAGAGCATCTCAAAGAATCAAACTAAACTCATAAGCGCATTTGTATGAAAAGCCAACTAAATTGGAATTAAAGGAAAGGTTAAGGCTAGTTAAATAAATATGTGCTTAGGTTGATTATATTATTTTTGTGTCTTTTTACAAGCAAAGGTATAAATTTTCCTAGCTGTTTCAGATGGAGTGTGTAACTGAGGGAAAATCCACTTCCATCTCCCTCCATCCATTGGTTATCCCACTCTGCAAAACTGAAAATGTTTTCTTGTTTGGGTGTGTTATTTTCATATGGTTGGAAACATAGCCATGTTTGATTTTTATTTTGTTCTCTGCAAAGAAAAGTTCTGTATTTGATGAGGACAATTAGAAATAGACAGCTCCTCGTCCCCCCGGTCATTGTCATCGTTAGAAGCACTGTAGGTTTGTGAAGATGCAGATGGACATGAAAGAGGAGGGAGCATTCATGAGTTGGGGGCTTTTCAGGAATCTAAACATCTGTGGTTCAAACTGTGTGGTCCAAACAGACTACATTAAAATCGATGGCAAATGTAAAATGTGTGATGTTTAGGATTTCAGGAAGAAAAGCAAAGGTCTTGTAGTCATGATTCTGAAGAGTGTGAGGAAAGCAGAAAAGGGAGTGTTGGGGGACAGCACACACAAACCTGTCACCCACCCAAACTAAGCAGCTGCAGCACATGTCTTTTTTTTTTCTAAGAAAAAAATTAATAAGGGCTAAAATAGTCTTCAATATTGTGCTGTTAAAACGTGTGCACACATGCATGTACAAACACACTAAAAACTCAGCATCACTTGAGTTAATAGCAATTTAATTTTTAAGAGACCCCCGGTTAGAATACTGTGCAATTTTGATTTTAACAAGTGACTATGAACTTTAATTAACTAAGCTGTGGATTGCAAACTAACATGAGCTACATAAGCATTATGCTCTAAATGGAACTAGCCAATGGGATTCTAGTAATCAAGTTAATACTTACGAGATTCACTGAATATCATCTTTTCCTACATTTTATTAACAATTTGTGTAAAACTGAATCACATAAAATGAAGAATTGTTCCCAAATTGTGGTTTACATTTATAATTGTATCAAAAGAAAATACATACCATGAAAGGTAAATTCAGGAAAATAAAACAATATAAGTGATTCAAATGTGGTCATATAATAGTTGCTTGGTGTGTCTTTTGATCATATGTTTTTTTCTTCATGTTCATCTTGGTTTCTACATTTATGTTGGAAGTCCAGAATTGATTCTGAGGATAACATACTTACAATCACGAATCTGAGTTTGTTTATAGTTCAGATGATTCTTTTATTATTCTTTTAGAATGTAATCTATATATTAGTACTTGGGTATGACTCTTTAGGTTAATGCATTCAGGGTGGTGCCAAGAATATAGCAAGCATTTTATAAATATCCATGACGTTAAATTCAATCCTGCTTGTCTTCATAGAAGGATGATGGCTTTACGCTTCTTCCCTCTTTCTGTCTAGGATGAAAAGTCTATTCATATTATCTATGATGTCCTATAGAGTCCTCAAAACTGCACCTACCCAAAGGGAAACTTGTCCTCATTCTCCACCCATCAATGCTTCATGTCATCAACATCTGCTGAGCTGTGCATGCTGGGAACCTGGCAGTTGTAACACTTTATCTCTTTCAACCTATATCTTCCCTGAACGTTCCCCTGCTTTATACCTGTGACCACTAAGTTTAGTTCAACTTATCTGGTCTCTGCTGTCACAACAAGCTCATGAATGTTGACTTCTTCTTCTTGTTTTTTCCCCTGTGCTCAGTCACCCTACCTCCTGTTCCCAGGGTTATTTTTCTACGATGTGATTTTCATTGTTTCCTTTCTGGTAACTTCTTACAAGTGTAAGACGGAATCTAAACTCCATGGTCTATCGTCATCTCTCTGCTTCAACTCCTCTTCCGTCACTTTCCCCAACACATACTTTAAGCACACTGAAGTTCTTGAAATCACAAAACCATGCCATAACTATCTGCACATATTCCTCTTTTCATAATATTTTCATGGCCTGAGGAATTTCAATTCTTTTTTCAAATTATACTTCAAAAGTCACCTTCCTTGAAGAATTCTCTTCACTGCTCTAGATGGTAAATATGTTATCTGCTTTTCAAATTATTACTCCACATCCTCTATCACTTGTTGAGAAGTCTGAGTCTTCAACTAGAGAGTGAATGTGGCTCTCCGGTGGCCCCCACAGATCCTCACCTCCAGACAGCCATGCCCTTGTGTGACGCCTGTCCTCTACTTAACACGTAGAGTGTGGCAGTCAGAATGGAATGTCATTTCCAAACTTTAGTTAAGAAAAAGGCTTTGGAGTGTGTCTGGGGGGCTCCCCTCTCTTGTTTTCTCTCTTGCTTTTTGGGGGAAGTCAGCTATCATGCTTCCAGTTGCCCTAGGGACAGGCTCACTTCACAAGGAACTGAGCGAGGCTTGTGGCAAAGATAGGAAGGAGGCCTTCAGTGCTGAAGCTGTCCACTACCACAGGAAGAGCTGGGAAGAAGTCTTTCCCAACAATTTAACACCATACTCTCCTTGATATCAAGGCATCTTTAAAAAAGATTTAGCTGAGGTCCTTTCATGTGCCATGCAAGTACTACACTACAGCAGTAGTTCAATAATAATAATAATAATAATAATAATAGGAGGTCTTTTGTTCTTTTTCTGGCTATTTTTCTCTCCAAAGCTATTTCCTATCGTCCTACAAGCAAGCTCAGACCCTCCCTAACTTATACAAATTAAAATAATAAACCCTAAAATATTTTCCTTCAACCTAGTTATTTTTTCTAACTAAAACCCTTTTTCTTTCCAACACATGATGCTCATTAGAACAAAGTTTGCTAGTATGGTTTGGATGGAGTAGAAAAAGAAAGAATGTATGAGATGCGGCTGGAGAGGAAGCATAAAAAAATGTTTGCAGAGCATAATAGGCCATGATAGAAAACTTGGTTTTATATCAAGTACAACATCCTCAAGGGTAACTAAACAGCAGGTTTATCCATTAGGCACTCTAGGCTTAGTGTCTAGAGAAGTCTACCAGCTTGTCGATGGCTTTTTTAACTTGTGGAAAAACATGTGTTAGCCTAAAAAACAAAAGATAACAACAACCACAAAAACCCTGAAAAATTGAAATCAATAAAGGTGTAAATCAAATGCTTCCAAAATGTAATATTACATTAAGAGTATTTCAGTCCATCTCTACAAAAGTGTAAACACGAGAAATGCAAACTACAAGAAAATTACCTTTCAGAAAACTTAAATTCTTAAAAATTGCTAGAAACTTTTAAAAATTATAGAGAAATTGTGTTTGATATCTGATGTGCTTGCATTTCTGGATGTTTGAAATAATTTAGGATGGGAAGCTCTAAACATTATAATGTTGGGGAACTAAGAAGTTTCAAAACTGTCAACAGATCCGCTTGCCAAAATCTAAAAAGAGCCAAGTGTCTCAGGAGACAAGAGCGAATCAAAAGGTGAATAATGGAGTGTACATATTTATGTATATATAGGATACCAAAAAATAAAATTTAATATTACATATATTTATTCAGGCAGCTATGATTTTTCCTATTTCTACATAAGAAGTATAGAATCATGACTTTGGCTATAATATATGTGTCATTGGTATATAATCTTGTCCCTTAAGTAAAGATCAAGTTTATTTTCAATGTCATAACAAGATGGGTCTGGCAGTTCTTAAAACTAGATGCAATAAATATTTACTTGATATTTCCCTTGACAAGTGTCTGAGAATTTATTTCCTAGCAGACCAGCAGACTGGGTTACTTTTTCTCTTTGTTAATTTTTATGTCATATTAACTAGATATCCACACACACAACACATACTCATATGCACAAACACACACAAACATGCATATAAACACGCAATTATAAAGATTAGGCATCTCACATCTCCAAAGAAAACTGAGGTAAGATTTTTGCTTTTTCTTTATGTTTCCAATATAACCTGGAATCCTGCCAGCCACACCAGAATTGGATACCATCTGTGAAATTAATTTGAAATTCACTAACTTTAATTTGCCTGCCTCTAAATCTGCCGTGGCATTCCTCCAAATTTATTTTTCCAAGTTTAGACTTTAATTTTATTCCGAGATCCTTCTCCTGAGTGTATTTTGGTCGCTTTCACTAGAGAACTGTCCATTTTAACCATTAATCACTCCTATTTCCCATCTTCCCAGGATTTGGATTAGTAGTTTGTGTCTTTATGTAGTTAAAAAGGAATAATGTTTTTTTACTTCAGCACAAAATCAAGGAAAGAGTTCCCAAGTTATTTTTTACAATGATTTTTTTTTTACAAAGTTGCCCTTTTCTTTTTTAGAATTTAATTTTTTAATTTAGAATGTTTAAATTTGGAAAATTTTAGAAATTTCACACTGATTTGCATATTTGACATGGCTGGGAGGAGAGAGGGAAGGAAGAACTTAGAACAGCCTTTCTTTAATTTTTTTTATTAGATCATCATAATTATACATAACAATTGGGTTTATTTTCACAAAATCATACATGTAAGGAATTTGATTTGGAGCCCTACCTACCCACCTTTTCCATCCCTCCTCCTTCCCCTATTCCCCCACCTCTACTCTATTAAGTTACCTTCTACATATAAATTAAAGTGAAATCCCATTTTGCATCTTTAGAAATGAATATGACGTGATTTTGTTAAATTCATTCCATTTATCACCCCCTTTTCCTCCGTTCCTCCATCTCATTCTCCTACATCTCCTACATCTACTTTCACTGAACTTCCCTCTATTTTTATGATATCTGATCCCCTCCCCTTCTGCCTTCTCTTCCTTATCTTGCTCTAGCTTCCATATATGAGAGAAAACATTTGACCTTTGATTTCCTGAGTCTGGCTTATTTCACTTAGCATAAATTTGCATAATTTCCATCTATCTGCCGGCAGGTGTCATTATTTTATTCTTCTTCATGGCTGAATAAAATCCCATTGTATGTATAGACCATATTTTCTTAATCCATTTGTCTGTTAAAGGACATCTGGACTGATTCCACAATTTGACTATGATGAAGTGTGCTGTTGTAAACATTGAAGTGGCTGTTATCACTACAGGATGCTGATTTTAGATTTTTTGGATAAACATTGAGGAGTGCCATAGATAGCCAGGTCATGTGGTAGTTCTGTTCCTCATTTTTTTTCAGGAAACTGATTTCCAAATTATACTAATTTGCAGTCCCACCAACAATGAAAGAGAGTACCTTTCCCCTCCTCACATCCTCACCAGCATTTATTATTATTCATAGAACAGGGTAAACTTTTTACCCTAGAAGAACATTTGAAACACTTTCCTGGGAATCCCTGCGTAAAATTATTCCATCTACAGCTTTCTCTGCATTAGTGTGACCAGTGAGTTATACGCATAGTTGTGTGCATAGCCATCCAATAGGAATCCTGTGCTCTCTTGAGTGGCACTTCCCTGGAGAACAGTTTCTTTGGCTGACTAATGAGATATTCTTCATGAGGTTTTTCCTTCTCTGAGTCTAAGTGAAGACAGAGGAAACATCAATGATTTTCTTTTTAAAATTTCTGCTCAATCTTTTTAATCTCATCCAAGTTGACTTGAAAATCTTCTCACTAATTTCTGCTGTACCTTTGGGCAAAAAATGACTTGTACAAGCAGAGTTCCATTCCCTATTTAAAACTTAAAGCACTTTATTATCAAGTAATGATGATGATGATGATGATGATGATGATGATGATGATGTTAATCAGGTAAGTAAACTCACATTTTTTAAATTGTTCCCTATATTTCTTTTAATTTTTAAGGCTTATAAGGCAAGGATAATAAATTTCTGTTAAATAATTGACCTACATCTAAAAGGAGTTTAATTTTTCTCAAGATAGCTTGTTATGTTTAACTTAATTAAAAGTCACATAAAGATTTTAATAAATGCCATTTACAATATGAAAATTATTGAACAGGTCATTAATTCATTGACTTTTTGTGGAAACAGTGGACCCTTCTCTACTTCTGATACTGCCTCTGTCCTTGAATTTTTATTCACTTGAATATTGGATGGTGACATTATTGGGTTCTTACCAATTAGGTTTACTTTTTTGTTAAGTAAGTTATGCTACTAAATAAATTGGCTCCTGAGACCTTTCACTGACTATTATTATTAATCCTTTTAACAAAATCTTTTTTTGTTGTTGTTTCGAGGTTCCAATTGGCTTTTAAAATAACCACTTCTTTCACTCCTCAAATGGATATGACTTATAAATATGTCTTTCCAGTTTTGATGCAATTCTAAGTTGTTTGTCTCAAATAGTACATGAAATATTTGACAGCTTGGATTACCAGTTATCTGAAATCATTGATAAGGAGTTTTCATTACAGTGCCAGATTGTGTGTTTGTGTGTATGTGTTTGTGTGTGTGGGTATTTCACCAGAGCAGTGGAATGCCTAGAAAATAGTAATTTTTCATCACTACACACATCAGACTTGTTGGTACGTAGAAACCTGGAATCCTTTTCTTCCTGCCTTAAAAATGCATCACACTTTATCATCAGATGTATTTTTTAAACACAAACATTAGTTATATAAAACGTGAGGGCATAAAAAATAACTCAATGAGAAAATCACCCCAAATATGAAACTGTCAAACACAATTCACTCTGAGTTCACACAATTCACTCTGAATTCACACAATTCAAGCTTTTGTAATGTTCACGACAGCAAAGATGTAGGGGCAGCTCAGTGATGACATATAAACATCTGTTCTTTAGGATACAAAATTCTCACTATTCTGTTGGTGGCATCTGATGGGAGGTTGAGGAAGATAAGCTAATACCATCAGCCTCCTGTTCTCCTTTTTGTTAAAGTGCTCACCAATTATCAAGTACCTTCTTTTGTTGTTGTTGTTAAGATCTTTGTTAGGTTTATTTATTTTTATGTGGTGCTGAGGATTGAACCCAGTGCCTCACACATGCCAAAGGCAAGTGCTCTACCACTGAGCTACAGCCACAGCCCCCATCAAGCACCTTCTTTATTCCCCCTCAAAGGTGGAAAATTGACTTTGGGAAGTGGACACAGCCCTACTGTTACGCAGCGCTCCAAGGCCTCTATCAATACAGCGAACAGACTGCTTTCTCACTGTTTATCTCCATAACCACTATTGTTGTGTGGCTGTAAGGTTTTTTGTTTGTTTTTCAACTCTGTCATGGAACTCTGTCATGGAACCCCTAGCCAATCTGAGAACCGCATGAGTCTATAGAACCTTTACTGACAAACTCTGCCTTAACACTAAAGTAGTCCAAATTCCACCCAACTTCCCCACCTTAAAATGAGTTACTTAGTGAATAACAAGTCAAGGATTGTTTTGGCACCTCTATTGAACATATGGTGCAGCCACAACTGTCAACGGATTTAGAGTTTGGTCTGTCCATCCTGAGGCACTTACATGAGACAACATCAGTGTGATAGTCAGGGAGGTACACTGCCCCTTCAAGAATGACTGATTCTTTAAGCAGATGGGCTTGAGAACATCCTTTGGGGAATTTAACACCCTGGAAAAGATCTGGGAGGATGAGGCAAACTTACAGCAAGGGTTGCTCCCATGGCCTAGACTAAAAAATGGCCCATCCTTACATAAAAAATACTTCGTTTCTTAGTGGAATTACAATAGAGAAAATACTTAAAAGGTTGAACAAAGTGGACATGCCAAAAAGGATGTGTTACGTGAAGCCAGAAGAACCATTAGAGGATTATTTATGTTCCACAGAAGGGACCCCCAAATCACACTTCAGTAAAGGACACCTGGAGTGTACATTGGGAGGGAATCAACATCCTTTGAAATTCAGGCTTTGTCAGGTCTGGAGGAAGAGGAAACTCACCAATAGCAACGAGAACTTGGTTCACTAATAGCAATGGGATAACAGGTTTCCAAAGCCATTGAGAACAGGAAACAGTTTTTAACACCAGAAGCCTAGAAATCATTTTCATAAGAACAGATAACATCAGACTAGCAGCCAGGGGGCCTTACCTATGGAGAACTATGGAGATGCTTAATAGAGCATGCTGTACCTTTGGGCAAAATAGTTGGACTGCCAACACAATCAATAGAAAATTAAAAAATTGAAAAACAGGAAGCTTAGGTGTTGTTATGGTTTCAATATTAGGTGTCCCCCAAAATCTCATGTGTGAGAAAATTCAAGAGGGTTTAGAGGTGAAATGATTGTGTTATGAGAGTCTTACACCAATCAATGAATCAATCCCCTGATAGAGATTAACTGAGTAGTAACTATTGACACGTAGGGTGTGGCTGAAGCTGGTGGGTCATTGAAGGCAGGACTTTGGGGTATACATTTTGTCTTTGTTGAGTGGAGTCTTTCTCTCTGCTTCCTGATGCTATGTTTCCAGCTGCTTTCTTCTGCTGCACAGTTTGGCCATGATGTTCTTCCTCATCTCACGCCCCAAGGAATGGAACCAGATGTATATGGTTTAGTCTTCAAAGGATTTATCTTCTACTTTTCGAGGGCATGTGCCTTTCCAAAACCTCTATTGTGCTGACCTCCTCCTGCTCATCCTGCTTGATCACTGTCACTCCATCATGTAATTGATCAATGTGGTGTTCAGTTGTGTATCCATGACCTCTGAAACCATGAGCTCCCAAATAAACTTTTCATCCTTTAATTTTTTCTTTTCAGGTCTTTTGGTCACAGCAAAGAAAAAGCTGACCCAAACAGGTCTATTGCCCAAATAAAAACCAAAGTCCCTTGCCTGGTTTCTGGATCTGAGCCAGTTTTCAGTCTGGGACCCAATAACTCATGAGGCTTGGGTTTCCAAAGGAGAAATGCTATTATATACCACAAAGATCCTCCCAGTCCTTTTCCAAAAGAGCCAATAACCTAGTCAAGTGATTATATACTGGAGAAAGGGTAACACTCCAATGTGTAGAGTTAGTTGGACATAGGGTCTGTGTTAACATTGATAACTAGTGACCTCCTCAATCATTGTTATGTTAAAGTGGGGTACAAGGAAGGCATGTAAGAAAAGATCTTGGCTAAATTCAGACTATGGTAGATCTACTGAGTCTGCAGGTACATCCAATAGTCATTCCCCAACTCCTAGATGTATAATTTGGATTGACATAGTTTATTTATGGAGTAACTCCTACATTGTATTCTAGTCTTATGGGATAATAGTCATTGTCTTAGGTATTGGGAAGGTCAAGTAGAAACTTCTGGAATTTTTCCCCTATGCTTTGGCCATGATCATTAATAAAAAAAAAACAGTATTGCATCCACAGGGCAGATGTTGTAGATATTAATCTTAAAAATCTAAAGAATTCAGTTTTGGAAGTCTGAGGTCTATCTTCATTTAATTCCATTTGCCCTCTGCATAAACCAAATGAAATATGGAAAATAACCATAGATGACTGCAAGTCAACAAAGTTGTACCACTGATCACAGCTGTTGTGCATGATGTTTTTATTGCCACAGAAGCTTAATAAGGACTCAATTACATGATATAAAGCCAATGATTTATTAAATATATTTTCTTTCTTTTTTAGTTAGGCAGGAGAATCAGAAAGAGTTTCCCTGCAGATGGAACAGATAGCCCTATTTTATTTACCATTTTGCCCCAAGACGAACTTTCTCAGCCCCTGTTATGTTTTAGTAAAACAACAACAAAAACTGTAGACCACATGGATACACAACTAAACACCACATTGATCAATTACATGATGGAGTGACAATGATCAGGCAGGGAGAGCAGGAGGAGGTCAGTAAAATAGAGATCTTGGAATGGCACATGCTCTCCAAAAAGTAGAAGATAAATCCTTTGAAGACTAAGCATCTGCCTTTCAATTAATATTTTAGGGGTCCAATATTTAAGAGTATTCTGGGTCATTTCCTTTCAAGTAAATTGTTGTGTCTTGCATCTACTTTCTACTATAAAGAAGGGGGCACAATGTCTGATTGGCCACTTCTGGGACTGGAGTCAACGCATTACAGTCCTAGGAGTACAACTTTGGATGGTAGAGTGGGTGAGAGCCACTCAGACTGCCACTCTGAGGGAGATCTAGAATAGGAATGGACTCTATAGCAGATCCAGGATGCAGGTGCTTAGGCAGCATATATTATGGTTTACATATGAGGCATCCCGAAAAAACTCATGTGAGAGAATTTAAGAAAGCTAAGAGATGAAATGATTGGGTTATGAGTAATTCAGTGAATTTATCCATTGAATGGATTAACTGGTGGTAACCGTAGGCAGGTAGGGAGTGGTTGGAGGAGGTGAGTCCTTAGGGGCATGACTTTAGGGTATATATTTTGTCCCTGGTGAGGAGAATGCTCTCTATGCCTTTTTTTTTTTTTTTGCCATGTCTTGAGCTGCTTGCTTCTGCCACACCCTTCCGCCATGTTGTTCTGTCTTATCCTGGGCCCATAGCAATAGAGTTGGTCATCTATGGATTCAGAACTCTGAAACCATGAACACTAAGTAAACTTTTACTTCTCTATGTTGTTGTTGTCAGGTCTTCTGGTCACAGCAGTGAAAAAACTGAATAAAACAGCAAATGATCCAGCAGGTCCTTTTGAACTCTGTGTGTTTGGGTCAGAGATTCCATGGGATGAAGAGTGAGACAAGACAGGAAATAGATGCAGGTTAAGGACCCAAGTTAGAGGGTTGTGGCCTTCAGTGCTCCCCTCAAGAATATGTTCACCTTCTTATAGACTATAGAAAACCATCCATTTTTGTCCTTATATTTGTTTTATTTAAAATAATAATTTGGCAAGAGAAGTACATATAGAAATATTTGATAAGGTCCTATGTGCAGGATGGATTAAAGAATCAAGAGGATAATTTCACCTCGGACATTTTCTCATTGCTCCTCTTCTCACCATAAACATCATCCACATCCAAAATATTCACCTGAGGGGGCTGTAGGATATAGCTCAGTTGGTAAAGTGCTTTCCTCACATGCACAAGGCCCTGGATTCAATCCCCAGCACCACACATACACACAAAAAAATATTCACCTGGGGGAAGGCTTGAGAGAAGAGGAATGAGAGCTAGGCTGTGTCCATAATACATTCCACTTTGTTCCTGTTTGATTCAGAGCTGATTTGGCACCCTCCCCATGCACCTGTTGGTTTGTTACAGAGCAGCTATTTAATTTTATCCTCCAAAAGACTAGGAAACTTGTTTCTATCAATGTCTTCATTACTAAACAGATCCACTACAACTGAATTGCATGTCTTGCGGAATTCATTACAATGAGCTTTACCTGTGTATTGTAAGTACTATGTTGTCTGTAAAGGACTTGGAGTTCCTTGGAGAATAATATTTATTCTTTGCAGGTCTTTTAAAACAGACAAGTATTTGAGTTCCAACAGACTGAAAATATTTTCTAACAGGAAAAATAGTGAAACTGCTCCTAGACCTATCTTAAAACTTCAGGTAGACAATGAAACCCGCTTGTACTTGCAATAATCACAACAAAGCAAATAAGGTCTTTTGATACAAAATTTTGCTTTCAAGATCAGGATAATTGAGTTAATACTTCAGTTCAATTGCAATAATAAATATCTGTGGAATTAATATACTAGTCCCGTAGTTCACTTTAGAGAACAGCAACATTGCCAGATAAGTCTTGAAGCAAAAAAAAAAAAAAAAAAAAAATTACATTTAGCTCTCTAACACAGAGTTATAGAACTATAGGCAGTCTAATAGGTTGGTGTTACTTGAATTTTTCTCAAATATAGGTAATTAAAACCAGGACATTTAATGTATTCTCAAAGTAAGGCCAATTTAGCTCTTGAGTAAGAGCTCCCTCCACTGGAGTCTGAGCTTTAACTCATTTCCTTGTATTTACCTTCCTTGGAGAAGATCCCCTTCCTGGGCCCTGCCTACTGTGGGAGATAAAACCAACAGAGCATTGAATAACGTCCTTCAGGAGAGACGCAGCTAAGCCCATTTATCAATCCAAGGAGGCTGAACTGGGGAGGAAAAGAAAAACTCGTGCAGCTCCTCTTGTCATTCCTGAATCACGTCGGCCGTGCAGAATACCGTCTTGGAAGCTCAGAGCATAAACTCACTGTAATCACATGCCTCCAAGGTCTCAGCCCAGTTTTTCATCAAATGCACATTTTGATGAATTATTGCTTTCAAGGGAAAATAAGAAATTTACACCTCAAAAACTCTACCCCAGGGTTGCTCTGCTTTCTTGAAGAAGTTTACAAATTTGGCTACATTTCTAAAAGGAAAAGTTAGGAGATTTCATACTAGGACGTTTGAGCCCATCAAAGATTCTGGCTAGTCCAGAATGACCCCTCTTATCTTACTGAGATTGCATATTTTCAAAGAATTGCAATAAAATAGGACCAGATAATTAACACAAACGATATAGGTCAGGTGGAACCATTCTTGTGGTGTCTAGAGTTCACCATTATAAATATTCATGACTAGCTGGGAAACCTTTATTAAGTTGTATAAGCATTTTGAAAATATTTCTTCATTTAAAAATGAGCCTTATTAACTGTTTCCCTACCTCAAAGGTCTGTTTCAAAGATTAAATGAAATAATGAATGTGAAAGTGGTTTTCAAACCATGAAAATTATGGTGTTGATAAAGTAAAGCTAAGAGGCAATGAGACAGCTGCTTTCAGAGTGACTAAGCTTCATAATAAAATCTGTGAGTAGCAAATGTGGAATTAATACTATTACTTTAGAGATACACTACATGCCAAAGGATGTACAAGTACCCGTTGGTAAAGACAGGTGGCTAACAAGTAACATTCAGCCCAATAGAGACAGATAGCATTACTTTTTCACATAGTAGACCACCCAAAAAGGATTTTTTAAAAATTGATCTTATTTTCTGAATGCCATTCTTTTCCATTTTAAAAGGAAGAAAAAAGTGAAATTTCATCTTGAAAAGTTTGTTGTGGATTTCTATATTGAGTGAGCAAATCTTTATAATTTATCATACTTCATGGGGTTAGTGAAGTTTGAGTATATTTACAGAAATTTTACTATCAAAGTCAACATAAACCAATTGATACACACTGTCCTACAAAAATAGAGTGTATGGCAACAGTGCTGTGTGAATATTCATATGCAACATCCATTATGTTCAATTTCATCATTATTGATGCCTTACCAGGTTTCTCCTTTACCCATGTCACAAATCCAATCACATTAGGAGGAGCTCAATAAATCTTGGATGAAGGTACTCATTATACTTACATATGGTAGAAACATCAAGCTTCCTGGAAAAATGCTGAATTTAAATATTGCAATTTTTCCAACACTGGAAACATCAGGAGCACTCTGTATGTGTGCCAGCAAAGTATACTTCAGGTCTTCCATGGAGCTGTTTGCTTCTTATCCATTGGCAATCATTATACAAGTGGTCCAATAAATGTTTGCTGATGATTATAATGTTTAATTATTTCATAATTACCCCATGACTAATGAAAACGGGAAGCATACGTTCCATATTCAATTTTTATTATATTTACATTATTTTATAATAGTTGTGTCTCCTTTACCTCTATTTTTCCTTTTTTCCTTGCTTAATGTAGCAGAATTATGTGCTTCTTTCTCAGTGTTCAAATGATTCTTTTTATATTTCACTACATTCCATTTTTCTTAGTTCTCTTTCAAGGATATTGTGAACACTTTAAAGGAGTTTTTGTGTCTTTAGCACCTAGTACAGTGCCTGGTGCTACCACCATCAAGTCTCAATATACTGTTGTTGTATAATGAGACAGTGACCAAAGAAAAGTCCTTCATTTTCTCTCTGCCTTATTAAAGATCCTTGCTACATCCTTGAGATGTAGCAAGATTTTTTGTATCCTTGGTAAAAAATTTGTAAGTATAGAGGCAATTGCCTGATTTAACAATTTGCCTATAAGTCTACTAAAAATTGTGAACTTCCCAGGGGATAAGAGTAAGTTATAAATTTGTTTTTGTTTTTGTTTTTTTTGTTTAGGGCTGGAACATTTGAAGTGAGCAGCTGGGACTATATCCTCCTTGCACTTTGTTCATACATAAGGAGAAATGAAAATCCTGAAAAGACATCTGTATTGTAAATCAAAATACATTGCTGAAATCAATGTTGAGTTGACATTCTGCTGGCAAATATTCTTTTGAGATTGGTTCTTGTAAATCTCTTTCCCATCTGGTTTTTATGTCTGCTCTGGGACTCATATGCACAAAGTTGTCTAGGATCTGCTCAGAATGTTGAAATAAAGTGCGTGGTTTTTAATAAAAGGTTAGATGGGAAGGGAAGATACAGGCTTAGCCCTATCTGAGCTGCTTATATATCTTGTAGCTCAGCTAAACTTTTGGAAACTTTGGGAAATGTTTTCTTTGGATAAGCAAATTTATTTGAAGTCACGTAATAATCCTATCATTTAACTTATATTTTGGTAAAGACCATTTTCTTGAAGGATAATTTTTATTTTTAAACACAGGAAGAGTGAGCAGCAGAGAAGGGTTTGTGATTGCAATTTCCTCTCTTACCATAATTGCACTATTTTCATTAAATTAATGATGGAGAGGAACAATTGTTTATATAAAGGTTTCTTTCCTTATTGAAAGCTAATTTGGCAATGCTAATCTCTTCTTAAATGACATATTCAATGATGAGAAAGAAAAAAAATTTTCATCTGAGACATGTCGTGACAAAGAAGCCCATGATTATGTCTTAACATCTGGAGTTGATGTCCCTTCTTGAGCTTTATGAGAAGTGGTGTTCTTAATGGACTCTCCAAGTGAGAACACTATCACCATCACCATCACATAATGTTTACTTAATTCTCATCTTTAATTGCAGGTCAGTGGTTAATCTACACAGCAACTGACTGCAGATTCATACAAGGAAAGAGACATCATCTTATATCTTAGAAACATGAAGTTGACTCTTGCTCCCGAATGCTAGTGTGTGTGTGTGTGTGTGTGTGTGTGTGTGTGAGAGAGAGAGAGAGAGAGAGAGAGAGAGAGAGAGAGAGAGAGAGATTGAAGAGGCAGATGGGAAGAAGAGAAAGCATTTAAGTTGCTCCCCACGTCTCTGAATATCCTTCCCACTGAGATAATATTCATAAATGGGGACTCCTGAAACTGGGAGCTTCTGCTCCACAAATGGTGAGGTCTACTGACTTTGGTAATTTTGTTTCTTTGTTCTTTTTGACTCAGTGAAACAGAGTAAGAAATCATGGAAGAAATAAAGAAAATTAAAAACTTCCACTCTTGTGCCCACGGGGATAGGGCGGAGGGCTCTCATCCTTGCATTTAATATCCCACCTCTCTCACCCCACACCTCATAAAAATCAAAAAAGCCATAGGTCTACTATTACAGATTGATGTTTTAGAGATTTAATTTGAAAGCAGAATTGGGCAAACCATTCGTGAAAGTGTGATATTTAAGAATTCCCCACTGATCCTTCATTTACCACTAGGGATTTCATGATTATCTTAAAAACCAGATGGCATTCAGGGATTGGCATCTGACTTTAGAGTTCTCTTTCTTTAATGTAGATCAATTGATTTCAAACTTTGAGATCCATAAGAAAGAGATCCTTCAAGATTTTTTGTCTACGACATAACACTTTTTACTTGCTGACTTGAGACTCTGGCCTCTACTTACACCATCACTCCCTTGCTTGAGTTCTCCAAGCTGCTGTAGGCTAGAGGCAAGGTAATAGGACACTTGGTCCATGTTGGTCCACAGGAGAGATTCTTGGCCATATCCCATGTGAGACACAGTATGGCCTCCTGTGCATCCTACAGAACACTCATATGTGTATTGATTACAAATGCATGGCTAATTTAAGTTTCTCCCAATCTCAAGAGAAAGTTCATATTTCAGTGAGCACTAACTACATCCTTAAACCTACATACGTTTATCACTATATATGTATTGCTTATAATTTAATTTACAAAAATGTCAATTAAATTTATGTTTTGTGAAGCATACCTGCTAAATTATGAATACTTAAATTAAGGTTTCCCAATGTTAACATAGGATCCAACATAATGGTCAGTGAGAGATGTTCTTTTCTAATTTTTTACTTCATCCAGATATCTTTAGTATTATGTTTATTTGTGGTTATGCTGTGTTCTTTTTCTCCTTAGTTTTTAACTCTGGGGGGAATTTCATTTACCTCTGGCTGATAAATGTGTTTAAAGCTCCACCATGCCAGTTGGAGCTTTCTGTACCTTTCTATTGTTCATTATTGGACATTCATCTACTCATTGCTCAATACTCTGCTATTAAACATAGTGATGCCTGCTATGAGATAGTCTCTTAGTTTTAGTCACATAATTATTACCTGATATAATGAGAGTGCTCATTAATTTCTGCTGTAACAGGTAAAGATTTGAATGCTTGTGGCTGTGCACAAATACATAGCATGCTGTAGTGTGTCTGTAGGTTTATTATTGATGCTTTAGGACAGGGCCTGTATCTGTTGATCTCAGGAGTTGTTTGGGATAGAGTTTGCACAAACAAGTCATTTTAAGGCCAGCCAGTTTCTCTATTACACTGAGACATGGCTCCATTAAAATGGCTATAAAGACAATAAAAACTAACTTAATATAGATCATGTCACTTCTGAGGTGGTACCTATACAAGTTAATTGAAGCCTTTCTGGCCCATTGAGAAAAATCATCATGCAGTATAAATGGTGTCAGTGGTTTACTTCTTTTCATAAACTGATTTATTTAAATAAATTTTATACAGCAGAAGCATCCTCCATTTGAGATGATATAAAGACTTGCTAATAAGATGGATCCTTTGGGACCCTTCTTCCCAAACACCTGAGTAAATAGACATAAATATCTTGCCCACATGAACCTCATGCATCTGGGCAAATGGGAGGATTGACAAGAAGTATTTAAAGATGAACAATAGGGTAGATGCTCTGTCCAACAGTCAACTTCAAAGGACTGAGATTGGCATCCATGAATGATCCAGCTATTGCAGTATTTATTTTGAAACAAAGAGAATAATAGTGTAAAAAGGAGAAAAGGGGAATTTATGAACATTCTATCAGACATAGACAATCATCAAGAAAAACCACATAAATGCAGGACAACATTGTACATATTTTGTTCTTAGTAGCTGTGTCTGCTTTTATCAAGATTCTATAGTTGAAGATGCAAAGGACATTTCTACCCCTAGATTGATCAGTGTATCAAGGAAAAGTAGAGCCTAGACTGTCTCTATAATACTATTTGGAGAGGCTCATTCGCCTCATGTCACAGAGTATGGTTTCTGCAAGAGACAGAGAGACAAAGAGGAGAAAAGAGGGAAAGAGGTGGAACCCCTTACCATCATCTCTAGCATCATGGCCGAGTGGGGTATTTCAGACTTTCTTTTATGTGAGGGCTTTTAAGCCTTTATTCAAATACATGTTAAAAGCTAAAATAAAGACAGGTTAAAAAATGAATTTTAGGATGGTTTGAATCCAAGCTGCTATGCGTATATGTATGCATAGGAATGATAATGGGTATACAGATGGTTACTGCTGCATAGATTTTAAAATACTTAAGTTTGAAGGGAAACTTTTTTATATGCTTGCTTCATATACAAAAACAAATATATGTTGGTTTAGTAAGTAAGTAAGTTATATTGTTTAAGATTTTAAGAATCATATCAAGAATTTTGATTCTAATAAGAGACATGAAGATTCTCTAAAGTGTTAAGTAGGGAGATGAAGTAATGAGACATTTATTTTAATATCACAGTCTGGATTCTAAGTTGAAAGTAAATTGGAAGAAGATAATGTGTAACGTTCAGAAAGTTATTTGGAGATGATGGTGCCTTGATCTTGGGTGACGAGAATGGAGAAGTGGAGAAATGGACGGATTTGAGATGTAGCTAAGAGGTTGTGTTGACAGGTCTTGGTAATGGGTGGGACATGGGACTAAGAATTGGGGCCAACCACCTGGGTTTCTGGGAGGAACAACTAGATAAATGCTATTGAATAATAGAGGAAGCACATATTTGGAATGGTGGTGGGTGTTTAAGGAGAAAATCAGTTCTGTTTTGGGCACATTCAAATTGAGATACTTGTAAGACAGCCAAGTGGAGATCTAGATGAGCTGGTTGCATGTGTTTAGAGCTTGGTACACGTTCTTGGAAGGCAACAGAAAGTAAACCAAATGTTATCTGAAGTCATGAGAATGGTGGAGATGATTAAATAGAACAAAGGAAGACCCAAGTAAGAAGTGGCCATGACAGTGAGGAAAGACCGAAAGAAAGCCAAGACATCTGAAAGGTGGCTTGAGCATGTGATGTTTCCAAAGGAGACTGAAATGGAGAGGTTGGAAAGACTGGAGGAAAGTCAGGAGGGCACATAGTTGTGGAATCCCAGGGGAAAGAAATTTTTCAGCAGGAAGAATCTGATAAAGAATGCCCTAACGTGAGGATTGGGTTTAGCAATGTGGAGGGCGGAGAGCTGTTTGGCTGTTAGCAAGTGCAAATCTTATTGAGTGATGGGAAGAGAAGCTAGAATAAGATCACCTGAGAGTGAATGTGATGTGGAAATGAAGTCTGCTTGTAAAGACACTCTTGGGATAAAAGTTGGTTTCAGAGGGAAAAAGAGTAAGGTCAGTAACTTGAGAGAGATGTGTGTGTGTGTGTGATTCAGGGAGGTTTTTATTGCTCTTATTCTGATTTTTCCCCCCAGTGGAGACATAAGTATTTCTGAATGCTTTTGATAAGGACCCAGAAGGTAGTGAGAATCTGAAGATGTCACCACAGTGAGGAAAACCCGTCAGCAGGGACACTAATGCCAAAGGTGGACCAAAAACTCTAAGGCAAAGAAGTAGACATCCCACCCCCCACCCACATCCCTTTCCTGAGAAAAAGTAGCTGTTAAAAGGCCTTATGCCAGGCACCTTGTTGGTTTTATTATAAACCAAATGTGCCAGGGTACTGCTGATATCTTTATTCACATCAGTTCAACCCCCACAGCACACTAGAATGGAAACTCCATGAAGGCCAAGATTTTTCTACATTCTGCTCTCTGTAGAAGTTCTGGATGCTTAGTCCTATACTTTCTTGGCTCGTAATAAACCCTTGATAAATATTTTTTGAGTAATTGATTGAACTAAGTTTTGATGGTTCTAATTTTGTAGATGAGGGAAATGAGAATCAGAAAGGTTAATTAATTTGCCCAATTACAAAGTCAACAAGGGCATCTGGATTTGTACTCAGTCAAGTCTCTTGATTAACATGCGAGGTTGCTATCCATTTGGAATCATACTGGATGCAGCAAACAGCTTTTGAGTTTTTATATTCCTGCATTCTATTTCCATTATGCCAAGGGATTCTGAAGTATTAAAATCAACCTTATTAATAGTTTTAGAGTACAGATGTATGTGTAATATCAGTTTGATTACCTAGGGAGGAAGCCATTGCCAAGCCATCCACACTTGGACATCACCTGTATTTCAGAAACCAATGTAAGCCCAGTTTCTTTTCTCCTCAGACCATCTATCTTGCTAGATGCGGCCATTGCTTCGATTGCCACAGGGTCCCTTGTGCTCACTATGGATGTGCTGTTTTTGTTTTCCTAACTCAGTTCAGGCCCTCAAGATATATTTGCTTACCTTTCTTAACTTGTGCAGGAAATAATCATTATATTTAAAAATTTTTCCTGCCCCCACCTCAACTACCAAATCCCAACTTCCATCCATTTTTTTCAAAGATATCTCATAAAATAGGGATGGCCTAGGATCTCCAGAGAGCCAGTGGTCCTACCTCCTTAGTAATAGACTTAGTAATACCCTTAAAATCTGCACTTTGACAAACACAATAAAAGCAGCTCTTGGTGAATACAAATGATCACTTCAGCATAGGAAGACATGAAAAGAAAATAGCTCTAAGTACAAGTAGAATCAACAAAAAGTGAGCAGTCCTGACAAAACAGGAAGAAAAGTATTTCTTTTGAACATGCTGGCTTTGTTCTAATGAGGAAGACATGGAATTAGGAATACTGTTTACAGCATATTATAGAATTATGGCCATTTCTATAGTAAATTATATGAAGTGTGAGATCAACTCTCAAGCAATCCTTGTTAATCTTGATGAGGTACATTAGAAAAGCGCTTCATGTATTGTGTACATAGAGATCTTTAAAAAAATTTTTTTTAAAAATTATTGCTAGACCTTTATTTTATTTATTTATATGTGGTTCTGAGAATCGAACCTAGTGCCTCACACATACCAGGTAAGGGCTGAGCACAGCCACAGCCACAGCCACATATACAGAGATCTTTAACAGGTTTGATCCCAGCTGACTTTGAATCAAGACACTCATGGTGAGTCAAGTGGGCTATGTAAATAGTACTCTACAAAAATACTGTATGACAAAGTCTTCTTTCATCTGGACTTACTTAGATGCACTATGGCTTTAGGATTTTTTAATCCTCTGCTTCGGAGTCAGTGAAAAAAGCTTGTTGACTTTGTTCTTGGACTCTTGTGTGTGGCATCAGCCATGCCTTCCAGATATTGTTATGTTCAATAAATAAAGTTTGCAATGAAAGTCCTGAGACCTTTAGAAGAAAGAAAAAAAACCTACTTACTTCTAAAAAGCGTATTGGTTATTTGTAGTTATTGGGACAGAATTTGTAAATTTTACCATTTTTTTCTGCTCTTGTGTGTTGGTCCTCAATTCCCAAAGTATCTGTGAAAAGAACGCGTTGCACCCCAAATTCAAAGACTTCAGGTTGGTTAAGTGCTAGAACTGTCCTGGATGCTATCAGCAGCTCCCCACCCAACTCCTCTATGATAAAATCCACAGCAGTTCTTACATACTTACAAAGGAAACAGTCTCATGGAGTATTCTAATAGAAGAATGACAGGAGCTCAGAGTTCAACATCCAATCTGCCATGTGTCTTTGGAAAAGTGAATTAACCTATCTGAGTCTATGCTTCCATAGTTTAAAATTAGTAGTTTGTATTAAGTAATGCTGATTTATTTCTTCAAATATCCATTGCATTTCTTCTATGCTCCAGACACTGTGATTTTTGCTTGAGATTGAACAAGATAGATAAACACTGTTCCTGTGTCCACAGGTAATGCTGTAGAGTGGATGAGAGAGATAAATAACTAGGTAATTATAAAACAGTGAAATGGACAAAAGCAAAAGTTCCAAGATCATGTGCTGACAACTTTGTCAGTCCTTCAGATGGTTTGCCAATTACTTGCGTTTCTTTGAATTTCTCATGCCTCCATGTCTTTAAGCATGTTCCTACTTCCTGGAACAGTATCAATCCTGTTCTTTATCTAGATAATGTCTACATAGTCTTCAAGGTCCAGATAGAGGAACCTGAATCTCGGAATCTCTGAGTCTGTTTTGCATAGTCCTCCTTGAGGGCCTCTTGCCTTCATAGACATCCTTCAATCATGGTAGCTTGACAGTTTTGTTTGTTTGTTTGTTTTGCTCATCAATACCACTTTTAAGATTGGAATTCATTAAGTGCAGAGATCTCAGATTTATCTTTTTATTCCAAGAATATAGTCTAATGTTTGGAAAATGTTCTGCGAACTTGCTGATCCTAGGAATATCAAACTTGCATTGAACATCAGATCCATAATGGGGTTTACTTTCATCATCTTATTTAGTGTTTGCAACAACTGTTCATGTGTTTGTAATCCTTTGTAGATGGAGAAACTGAGGTCCACAATGATGAAATAATTTTCTCAACTAAAGCCAGAATTCGAAGCAGTTTTTCCAGAGGTTTCCCTCTTTTATTTTGATAGTGAAAATTATGAGTTTTATTGCACTAAAATTTGTGAGCGAGGGATTTGGGGAGTGATTGTAAAGGAGATAACTTCTTGGAGAGGAAACTCAAAAGCTGATAGTTTTTAGGCCACGTTTGCATAAGCTGGTGTAAATGCGTTCTCAGGTAATTTGGTTCAATAGAGGGAAAAACAGCATCTTTCCCCAAATTAACAGATGTCTATGCATAGATATGTCTGTGAAACAAGGTGATGGTTCAGCCTTATCTGTATAGCACTCTAGGATATATGTATATATGTGTTTGTGTGTGTGTGTGTGTGTGTGTGTGTGTGTGTATGACGCATAGACATATGGGTATATCTCACTCTCACCAGGAAACTCTGTTAAATCCCCAGGGATAGTAGGAAGAAGCTGAAAAGGGGTTCGGAAGACTTGATATCCAGGGCCTTGGGAACATTGGAGTTATAAAACCGAGACAGGATTATGTAGTTTTTACAAAAATATCTGCAATTACGACTGTCTGAAACACAAATGTTGGTGATGGGCAGTTCTGACCCCTCTAACACATATGGGGATGATTGAAGAATATATTTGGCCGACTAGAGAAAAATTGAATCTTCATGTAAAGGCTGAAGTCCCAAGTTCCCTCTACACAATATTGTACAGAAGTCAGTTCAAACATTGAAACAATATATATTTCCCTTGCTTTCAGAAATTCACCAACATAATCAGGTATCCAGACAAAAATCTTATTTCTTTTTTAGCCAGAGACAGTGGCATTTATGGGCATTTCTGCTATAATGCCAATGTCTGTGCTTTTGAAAAACCTCACACTCTGCAAAATTGAACACCAAAAATAACAAGTCTGATGGGGAAAATAAAAGGTGGAGAAAACCACTCAAAACTGTGAAATTTGAAAAGTAAAGCACTAAAAAAAATTTACTACAAAAATACTGGGCTAGCTAGCCTTGTAAGAGGGTTGGCATCTGGCTTAAGAGTCTGCTAATCATTAGCAGCTTTAAGTCCTGGAACTTCTATTGTTCCTCAGAGACACAGACCTCCCAGTATGGATAGTTGTTGTTTTTATTTTATCAAAACCAAATATTGGATCTAATATGTAGCCTCTTTTGCGAATTCATTGTTTTAATACCTGGGTTAATGTCTGCAGTTTCTTAATCTGTGTTGGCAGCTTCACCAGTGAGTCAAACACAGTGGAATGGGTAGAGATGTTGGCAAAGCACTCAAGGAAAGAGCTTTTGCAGATTTTTCAACATTTTCCCCAAGATCCTCATCTGTTGCTCTGCTTTTTCTTTAGTTGTGACAAAAGCTTGCCTTGGATAACATACCACATTAAGCTAGTCAGAAACAAAATATAAGAACCCACATTAGTTTCCCAGACCTGTGCACAGTAATTTACATAAAAGAATTGGCTATTTTACAAGGACAGGGGGCCAGGAATAAGAAAGACAGTGGAATGAATCTGACTTAACTTTTCCATGTACATATATAAATATATCACAGTGAATCTCCACATCATGTATAACCAAAAGACTGAAATCCTAAATAGAATAAGGTGTACTCCATGTCTGTATAAATATGTCAAAATATTCTCTACTGTCACCTATAACTAAAAAGAAAAAACAGAAGAAAAACAATATAGGGTTTATATTGAGTGGGTGCTTTTTTGTGAATTAAAACCCCAAATAATTAAAAAATAAAAAGAAAAGATTCTTCCAGTTTATGTAATTACATGGAAGGTTCCAACCTCATGTAATGAGTGCTAGATTAGTCTATTTAAAAATCTGTCTTATTGGCTATTTGCAGATCTTGTTTCATCTTAATCCATACCATTGAGCAAACAAGATTTTGCTTGTAGTAGCCATGTGTGGTGGAGGTGGGCTTTAAGGAGGGATCAAGTGCCACCTTGAGAAAGAAAAGGATCAAAACCACATCTATGAGCCTATTGAGCAGTTTAAAGTGTGCTACTAGATTAGCTTTACATTAAATAATCATTGACTCTGATGTTTCTTCTCCAACTAGATATTTCTTCTACTCCTCTTTCTCTCTCTTTCCTTGCTTTCTCACCTTTATTCCAACCCTCCTTTCCACTAATATTTTCTTTCATCTTTATTTTCTATTTATTCACTGCATACTAAATTTTCACCATGTACCAGGGATGCTGAGGGTCTGGAAGATGAAATTATGAACACAGGCAGAGCTTGGATTTTTTTGGGGTTGGGGGGTAACAAGCATTAGATACAGAATCACACAAATAAATGTCAGTCAGTGAGTGATGGATGTTGCAAGAAGCAGAACTTTAAAGACAGGCCTGAGGGGGAATATACCTTACTCAGATTTTTCACCCAGGTTTCCTTGAGGAAATGAACTTAGACTAATGAGAGGGAGCAAATAGGTAGAGAGGAGAAAAGTGTCCTGCTAACAGAGGAAACTGCTTCTGCAGAGACCCTGAGGCCTGAGTGACCACAGTGCCCCCGAGGGCTGCATGGGAATGCGTGTGACTAGAAGAGAGACAACCAGGAGGCATTTTGAGGCTGAGCCAGACCATGTAGGGCCTAACTGACTCTGGAATAATGATCCAAATCTGTCACGTAGAGAAACAGGAATGCTTGAAATGTTTGAAACCAGAGGATCTGTGATGTGATCAGATTATATTTGATAAATCTATCTCTGATCACAGTATTATAATATCAATAAGTAAGCTTTGTGCTTGTTGCAACTTTACATCTTCAACATATCCATGCAAGGAAAGAGCAAGTCTGATGTTGGAATTCTTATTTTCGTTTTGGAGATGGAATAAGGCCTGAGGGAGAATTTGTGTTTCGTTTGAGGAAGCCTGTTTTGTTTCTCAGAGTTTGGATGTCAGTATCTTGTGAGATGACATCATAGTTGTGAAACAAAGGATACAGGTAGAGAGATTTGACATTTCTTTGAACACAAGTCCCTCATTTTTCATATTCTTCATTTGGAAAATAGCTTCAAGTTCCACCTGAGCTGTCATTTGTAAGCTACTTCTGTTTCAGTTAAATTGGAGATATTTCCAGGTTTTTCTGCCTCATTAAACTAGGGTCTATGACCAAAATGAGAAATTTGAAAGATCACTGGAATTAGTAAAAGAATAAAAGAAAAAGAAGTTAGACTTTTGGCAGTAGACCATCTACCTGAGCCACTCAGCCACATTCCCTTGGTGACCCAGCCCTTTATTAATATTTTGCATGAACAATTCAGGTTTTCCCATATTTACTCTCCATAACCCATTTGGTGAGGCAACAGCACAATATGCTTTCTTATTTGAAGTTTTCTGGACAAGTGGTTTACTTTGCCTCTGGCCCTTCCTTCTTTGCTCAAGCCATGGAAGCAGGATTTTGAGTTCAGCAATGGATGGGGTGTTGTGCAGAACTTAATGGAAACACTGGATGCTTCCAATTCTACATCCAATTAATCACCTCTGCCTCTGTTTTGCACCTTCTTTAACACTGTGCTCTCTCTCCTCTTAAAAAGAAGAACTGCTCTGAGGATGCCATCTTCACTGCCAATGGTTTCTGTGCAACTACTGATAGCCGTTCATGTGGCAAGTTCTACCAGCAGTGCAGCTTGAGGTGAAATTATGAGAGGTGTAGACTGGGCCAAAACCAAGAATTTGAAGAGGAGGCACCAGCTGTAAACTTTTCATTTGTCTAATGGACTGCATTTTTAGGGTCCTGAAGCAGAGTGACTGGTGGGGAGGAATCACACCATCACCAAAGTGTGTGAAGCCAGAATTCTCCCTAGTCTTATCATGAACAAATTTTCAAAACTCCCAGGTGGTGGGTGAGCATGATAGAAACTTATTTAATGCTCAGTATCTTTTGAAGCCTGATCATAGAAAGTCTCATGATTTAACACACACACACACACACACACACACACACACTCAAAAAGAACTCTGCACTGAAGGCTCCCCAAATGTTCTTGAGAAAAACTGAAGAAGACTTAAATAAGTGGAGACATACCTTGTTAATCAATTGTAAGACCCAGTAGATTCAAGATTTCAATTTATCTATAGATGAGTAGCGTCCCAATTATAGTGCCAAAAAAACTTAACAGATTATAGTTAAGACATATGAACACTGCGCACAAATAGACATTCCTGGAATCATTCTCCTGATTTTGACGTGGTCCCCAGGTAATAAGGAACTGACCCCGGTTGAGAGGTTTGGGAGCACTTTAAAATCTTGGAGAGTTACATCTTTTCTACTAAGAAATTCAATGACTCGGAAATAGGCAAAAACAAAAAGAAGAAAGAATGGAGCAAATTGAATGAAGAGAGATAATCAAGAGAATGAGAAATAGTGGTAGAGAGAGCGGAAACATATAGAAGGGGACCTTCT
The DNA here is from genome assembly GCF_048772815.1 of Callospermophilus lateralis. NCBI lineage: Eukaryota > Metazoa > Chordata > Mammalia > Rodentia > Sciuridae > Callospermophilus > Callospermophilus lateralis. Next base: position 70,514,768 of record NC_135320.1, on the reverse strand, counting down.
TAAGAGGAGCCCAAATCATGAGAGACTGAGACCACAGAAGATTCCAGAATACTTTTAGATACAGACTCAATCAAGAGTACCCACTAAATTGAATATACTACCCTCATTTATGGTGTATGACTTTTAATTTACTTCTAAATATGAACTTTTAAATCCTTTCTAGAATGAGATGGAATATAAGTAAGTAATTAAAAACAGAATCAGAGCTGGCTGGGGATGGTGGTGCACTCCTGTAACACCAGTTACTCAGGAACTGAGGCAGAAGGATGGAAAGTTTGAGGCCAGTCTAGGCAACTTGGTGACACCTTGTCCAAAACAAGAACATTTTTTTTTTTCCCTAAAAGGCCTGGGGATGTAGCTCAGTGTTTAATTCCCAGTGCTTAAAAAACACCAAAACAAAAACAATGAAAATACATAATCTGAAAAAAACTTACATCGCTGAACTGAACCCAAAACAGGACAAATAAAAAATAAAAGGTTGAAGAAGTAGAGGGAAGCAAAAAGAGACTTTGGGTGAAGGGGGACATGATCTACTACTGATGGATGGAATGGCCCAAAGCAACAACGGTAAACTACATAACAATTTATCTAGAAAATAACTTTTTTTTCTGGCACTAAAAATATGTATACCATGCCAGGTAAAATAAAGTATGGTGTTTTTATTATGATTTCCAAAGAAGAGAGAGAGGGAATGAAGAAAAGAAGAAGGGAGGAGGTAGGAAGGAAAGAGGAAAGAGAAGAAAAGAAAGAAGGAAGAAGGGAAAGAAAAAGAGGAAAAGAGAGATTCTTGCCATAGTATTTTATGTTTATACAGTGGCTTGTGACCTGTCACCTGAAGGTCATAGATAATAACCCTGTGGCTTAGATAGGGTACATGCAATGATCATTATACAAATTCAATTAAAACCTTGGAAATAAAGCACTATTAATAAAACCGATGGGCCATGTACCAAAATTCAGGACAATTTTTTTTTTTTAATTTTGTGAGGAGCCTCTGTACTGTTTTCTGAGATGATTTTATCAATCCGCACTCCCACCAACAGTGTGTTTCCTTTTTCCCATGCTCTCATCAGCACCGTTTAGCATGTTATGCGCAATTCTTTCATCAGTGCTATACAGCTTCCAGCATACGCATCTTTCCTTTTCTGGGTCAAGCTTATTCTTAAGTATTTTATGATTCTTGATGCTGTAATATGACAAAGATACTACAAAATCAAGTAAGTCATGGGCTGATATCCCTCATACACATGTATCAAAAGTTCTTAAAAGTATAACAAATCAAATTTAGCAATATTAAATTATCATCAAAGAAAGTCTATTTTTAGAATCCAAGATGTCATTAACATTGAAAAAAATGTTTAGTAGAATTTATCATATCAATGGAGTAAAAATGGAGAAATATATAATTAATCAGTAGATATGGAAGAAGGAAATTTAATACCCATTTATTGTAAAGATTTCTTAGAAAGTTAAGAATAGAGAGATATTCCACCACCTGAAAACCATCATTTTAAAAGCTCTACAGATAGAATCATACTTAACGTTGAGATATTTAACACTCTCCTAGTCAGACTAGTTAAACAAGGCCAACTCTTCCGCTCTCACGATTTCTGTTGTACTGGAGGTCTTCACTGTACTACAGGTCCTACTAATTATAATAAAGCCACCAAGAAAAGCATGAGAATATAGAAGTAAAAGTAAAAGTGTCTCCATTTGCAGAGGACATAATTTCTTAATTAGAATATTCTGAGAAATCTACTAAATACCTACTAGAACTAGTCAATATGTCTGCTTTGCCCAAAAAAAAAAAAGCTATGAAGTAAAATTTAAAGATCAGTTATATTTTTACATATTGGCAGGAAACAATTTGAAAATTAAATTAAAAAAGCAATTCCACTTACTTTAGCATCAAAAAATAAAATACTAAGGAATGAATTTTAATAAAACAGTTTTAAACAAAAAGAACTCTGCACTGAAGGCTCCCCGGATGTTCTTGAGAAAACTGAAGAAGACTTAAATAAGTGGAGACATGCCTTGTTAATCAATTGTAAGACCCAGCAGATTCAAGTTTCAATTTATTTATAGATCAGTAGTGTCCCAAATATAGTTCCAACAGTTTTCAAGCCAATTAAATTTTTTGTATTAGTAAAAACAACCTAGAATATTCAAAGCATAATTGAAAAAGAAGAACAAAGAAGGAAGACTGACACTACCTGACTTTAAAACTTACAATCTTATTCTAATACTATCATAATCAAGACACTAGAGTGCAGGCATAAAAATCTACAAGTAGATCAGTAGAACAGAAGAGATAACTCTAGAATAGTCCCCCTCTTATTACAGCTACTTGTCAGCCAATTCAGTGGGGAAAGAAAATTCTTCTCAACAAATAGTGCTAGAATGACATTGGAAAAAATGAATTATATCCCTTACTTCACCCCAGACACAGAAAGTTAACTAAGGATGGAAAAAAACAAGACAATGCTTTTATAGAGAAACACAAGAGAACATCTTCACAACTTAGGGGTAGGTAAAGACTCCTTAGTCATAGAATTAAATAATCATAAAATAAAATACCAATAAAATTTCACCAAAATTAAAAAGTTTTGCCCATCAAAAGACACCATTAAGATTATTACAGGTTGAAGAAAATAATCACAAAACATTTATTTGACAAAGAAATGGAACTCAAGGTTTATACATAGAACTCACAGAAATCAATAATGAAAGAATAGCTAACCCAGTGTAAAATGGAGAAAAGATTTAAAAATATGAGAAAAGAATATATATAAATGGACTATAGTCATATGAAAACATGTTGAGCATCATCATGAAATGCAAATGAAAATAATAATAGGATTCCATTGCACATTCATTAGAATGGCTAAAATTAAAAAGACTGAAAACACCAAATGTTGGTGAGGATGTAGAACAAATGGAGTCCTCATACATTTTTGATGAGATTCTAAAATTTTACATCCAATTCAGAAAATGGCCTACCAGTTTCTTCTTAAAAATAATCAATTAACTCACTTATTATGTTCCTACAAAATTGTGCGTAAGCATCAATCTTGGTGAGTTTGGTCATGTGCACATGCAAGTGATGTGACCAAGGCAATAAATATATCCATTACTTACCAAAATTTCCTTATGCCTTTTTGTGGGGTTATTAAGGGGTAGTAGTAAGAACACTTGAAATCTATCCTCTTAATATATCTGGGGACTTTATCTTGATTGTATAATGCTTTATTAATGGTGATAGGTGCTATGTTATTGTTTGATTTGGATATGAGTTGTTCCCTGAAAACTCATGTGTGAGACAATGCAGGAACATTCAGAGGTGAAATAATCAGATTATGAGAGTTGTGACTTAATCTATTTTATGGATTAATAATTTAAATAGATTAATGGGTGTTAGCTGTAGCCAGGTAGGGCATGACTGGGGGAAGTAGGTCACTGGAGATGTGTCCCTAGGGATCATATTATCCCTGGCTCCTTGAGCTCAAGATCTCTCTGCTTCTTGGCTGAAATGAACTGAGCAGATTTCCTCCGCCATGCCCTTCTGCCATGATGGTCTGCCTCACCTTGGGCCCAGAGCTATGGAGTTGATTGACTATGAACTGAGCCTCCAAAACCATGAATCAAAATAAACTTTTCCTCCTCTAAGCTGTTCTTGCTGGGTGTATTGGTCACAGCATGGCACAGCTGACTAAAACAGTTATGTAGCAGAGCTCTAGAACTTACATAGCATGTAAGTTATACACAGTAAATAAACAATGTTCCATTTCTCGCTTTTTCCAGTTCCTGGAAACCACATTCTATTTTTCAGTTCCATGAATTTGATTATTTTTAGATACCTCATAGAGGTAGAATCATTCAGTATTTGTTTTTATTGGCTTATTTCACCAGGCATAATGTTCTCTGTGTTATCAGAAATGCTAACATGCTTTTACATCTGTTGCATAATAAACAGGAAAAAATTCTGTGTCCTTCCATTTTCTTATGAAGGTAAACATATACCTATTCTGTGACTCAGCAATTCCCCTACTACATATTCACACAACAGACATAAAAGCATGTTAACAAACAGAGCTTGTACAAGAATGTTTATAGCAGCTTTCTTTATATCAGTCACAAATTGACCCAAATGTTCACCAATATAAGAATGAATAAAAGAACTATGAAATATTTATATATTATACATAATACCAATGTAAGAGGGATGAATTGTTGCTACATGGGAAAACATGAATATAGGTTTAGAATATTTTGTCAAGTGAAAGAAATCTTAAACTGCATAATATATATTGCAAATGTACATATGTAGTGGAATGCCATTCACATGAAATGCTAACGCTGGATAACCTATGGTAGAATAATATCATAACAGTGTTTGCTGCTGGTGTGTGAGTTTAAGAATAGACTGGCAAGGGGCCTGAGGGAACTTCCTTGTGTGATGAAAATGTTCTATATCTTAATAGCAATTTATCAAAATTCACTAACTATACACTTTTACTTTGTGCATTTCATTGTACATGACTTTTATAAAAGTTAACAAGAATGGACAAATACTAAATTTTTGTCAACGATGTACACAGTGTTCAGATGTCTGTAATGTGCTTTGAAATGCATCTAAAATAAGATAAGTGGATGAAAGATGGAAAGACTGATATGTGAAAAAGGGTATAGTGAGATATTAGTGGCAGAATGTGGGTAATGAGGATAAAGCCTGGATTTTATCACTAACATTTTACTATACCTTCTTTAAAACATATTGAAGTATTTCTAGTGCTGCATGTGGCTGGGCCTCAAGGTGATTTGAAACTGTATATCCCTTGGGTTAGGGCACCACCTAGATTTCACCATACCTCACCAATACTTTAGAGCAAATGTTACTGCTGTAGTTTGAATGTTGGCTCCCCTCCAAATTTAATGCCAAATGCAAGTGTACTAAGAGGTAGGGGATTAGACCCTGTGGGTTTGGCCCCTATGGTGAGATTAGTGCCATCACAAAGGGCTGGAGGGTGGGAGTTCATCATCTTTTCTCCTTCCACCTCTTTGTATCAAGATGCTTTCTTGGAAACAGAGAGGGAGCCCTGGCCAGACACTGAAGCTGTTGGTGACTTGGTGACTTTATCTTGACTCCTCAACCTCCAGAACTTTGAGAAATACATTTACAGTATTTACAATTTACTCAATTTAAGATTTTTTTATAGCCACAGAAATAGACTAAGATGGTATTATGGTTTGGATGTGACCTATTCCCCCAAAGCTCATGTGTGAGACAATGCAAGAAGGTTTAGAGGAGAAATGATTGGGTTTTGAGACCCTTAACCCAATCAGTGATTTAATCCTCTGATGTGATGAACTAAGTGGTACCTGAAGGCAGGTAGGGTGTGGTTGGAGGAGGTGGGTCTTTGGGGGTTGCTTTTGGGGTATATATTTTGTATCTGGAGAGTGGAGTCAGTCTCTCTCTTTCTCTCTCTCTCTCTCTCTCTCTCTCTCTCTCTCTTTCTCTCTCTCTCTCTCTCCTTTCTGATTATTATGTGAGCTGCTTCCCTCCACCACACTCTCCTATCATGATGTTCTGTCTCGAGGAATGGAGCCAGCTGCCTAAGGACTGTGACCTCTGAAACCATGAGCCCCCAAAGCAATTTTTCCTCCTGTAAAATTGTTCTTGTGAGAACTTTTTAGTCACAGCAGTGAAAAAGCTGACTAAAACAGATGATGACCAACTTTCTACTTGGGCCTTCTACATGGGCTCGTGATTTTAAATATTACTACATTTGGATTGGCCTCATCCCAGGGTTAAGTTTGCCAAAAAAAAAAAAATATATGTTTAAGGAGTTGAAAATTTTAACCCATCAGATGATGAGTTGAGAATATATGTGTTCTGTTCACTTCAATGTATGTGTTTACTTACTGAAGACAATGACTTTAACTTTATTTTGTTATCCACATACCTATGTATTGATTATTTTTTCTCTCAACTTCATTTCCAAATGTTGCAGAATATATGTCATACTAATCATAATTCAAGGTACAATGTTAATTCACCACATTTTTGTTTTAATACTTGCATAGCAATTTTTTGCAGTTTTCCAGTAAATGCTGTGAACTGAGGCCTATGGTTCTTTCTAGATATTTACATAACATCTAGAGCTAAACCTTGTTTGGATTGTACACTACTATTCCCTTAATGCCTAAAACAATTTCTGGCATATAGTAGATGATCAACAAATGAGTGAACAAATGAGTAATGCCAAATAAGGTACTCATAAAGGTATATTTAAAATATTATTTGTAAGTATTGCATATTCTCATATACACATATTTTATAATCTGTGCAGTAGTTTTAAATTTTAAGTTTCGCAAAAGTCTCTTAATATCATACATATTAGCACTGAAGAAAGTCCAGGTTAGCTCATAAATGATGTCTTCCCAATCTTGGCTATTTGACATTTATTACATACAATTTCCTCTGCAATAGAGCAAATGTTACCAGTTACTAATCTAGACACCTTATAAATTGAAGTTGTTTTTTCTGGGGGCGCCGTACTGGGGATTGAACCCAGGGGAACTTAACCACTAAGCCATAGCCTTGTTGTTGTTGTTCTTCTTCTTCTTCTTTTTTTTTTTTTTTTTTTTTTGTTTTTGAGACAGAATCTCAAGTTGTTCAGGGACTCACTATTCTGAGGCTGACTTTGAACTTGTGATCCTCCTGCCTCAGCCTCGGAAACCGTGGGCATTACAGGTGTGTACCACCGTACCCGGCAAATTAAGTCTTTTATACCAGTCAGGGATATAAAGAACAATGCCTAACTTAAACAGAAGTCAGATTTCTAGCAATCTCATAACTGTCAAAAATTTCTAAAATAGATGAAGTAGCCTGTGAATAAAGAGAAAAAGTGAAGTCATAAATCCAGTGCACTATATTCTAAGAATGAAATGTTTAGCAACCAATTGACTTGGAACAGTGAAAATTTGACTCACCCATACAAAAAAAAAAATCTGTGCGTCTATTTTCTCATGATAATTTCTGTTTTTATCTAAGTTACAATACAAGAGTGGGGGAAAAATGACAACCACTACTGTTAACAGTAAAGCAGAAGGTTGAGAAACACTCTTCAAATCTCGAAGTCTGGGAACATTTAGCAGGAAAACCAGGCGGGGTCTTGATGGCCCCAGGGAGCATTAGGTGCAGTATAATAATCACTACTACTAATAAGACCTCAAGTTATCAAGGGGTATCCAGGGGTGGCTGAGATTGGAGGCTGTTCTTCACAGGTTTCCTTTGCCTCCTGGGTTCCCGGCCACCTGATGTTGTTCAGCCTTCCTGCATCCAGGAGACTGAGCTCTACTCTATGAGCTATTAGTGGAGGATATGTGTCATTTCTGATTGTGGCCAATAAAGTCTTTTATATGTAATCTTCCATACTCCTCCCAGGCAGCTGGCTGGGTGAGGATGCCTAGGGTGATCCAGGAAGCTGCATTCTGAGGACAGCAGAGATTCTGCCAGTTTAGATTTCTGAACAACGTGATAATTAAATCTCCACTGCCACTGGTTTGAAAAACCCCTGTTTTTCCTTTTGCTCAAATGAAAGAGAAACTTAGGTTTCTTAAACCATTGGGTACATAGTGAAATCAAAGAGTGGCGAGTTGTATGTCTCCTATTATGTCACATCTGGCTAGTGCAACTAGGGAAGTGACTTTTCAATTTTATTAAATTTGAACTTAAATAGCCACATTTGAATCATGGCTATCATAGGAGTTCTAGCAGAGCTTAGCCACATTTCTTTCTCCTTTAAAAGAAGATTTGGATTGTGTAGTGGCAGTTTTTAACATCAAAATAAGGTCCTGTATCTTATATACGGCATTGAATATATTCAATAATCTCTTTTCTGTGAACTTTCCCAGCATCCCCTTTAATCATGTTCACCTCACACAGTGTCAGATTTATCCCCAAATGAGATCTACTATTTTTCTAACCCATGCCCTTCATCTCTGCCTCCTCTACCTGACATGCTTTTCTCCTTCACAGCTATTGGTAAATGGCCTCTCATCTTTCAAAATTTGGAGCTTATGTTCACCTCCCCATGAACACTTTTCTGACACATCCTAGGATGAATCGCTTATTTTCTCCTGTAACCTTCTAGATTCCTGTTATGACACCTACAACACACTGCATTTGTTGGGTTTTATGTTTCTCTCTTTGTCTATTAGATTATAAATTCTAGAGAGTGGACTACATTGATTTAACATCTGTTTCCCTAATGCTTAGGACAGCGTCAAGTACAAATGTCAATCATTAATAAATGATACATGCATAGGAAGTGTGGGAGACAGAATTCTATAATAATCTTCAACTATTCTCCTTCTTTGATCGGCATTATCTCCCGGGAAATTAAGGACTGATTAAGGCTGGATGGATGTCTTCTGCCCCTTGTATTTATATGCAGAAGGTACTTCTCATGATACTTTGCCCTCACTGGGCAACAATCAATGCCTATGGTTTACAGAATGAAACCATAATTGTACATTGCATTTCTTTTCCTGTTAATCTCGGACAACATGTCACAAAATGTTTGTCGAGAGAACATGCTGATTTATATAATAGTCCCCTGAGGTAACTCAAATGAATCTTGGAAACTAGCAGATTAGATTCTGGCATATTATCAATATGTTGGATTGGGTCAAATTCATCTTCTTACTAACAAATGGTTATAATAAAAGCATGCATTCTAAAGTTGATAGAAAGTTTTGAATTAAAATTTCTGAACATATTTCAATAATATCATTCCCATGCTTGGGTGATATGGCAAATCTTTTGAAAAAATGAAGGCCTTCGTTGAAAACTTCTTGATTGAACAAATTATCAGAATAGCATAAATCTTCACCCTTTTCTGTTGTTCTCCATTTACCCCTGTAGCTCTGTGCTTCCATATGGGATAACACCTTGTATGCAAGTCTACGTTTATTTCAGGTGCCATCTTTTGTCTTTCAGTTTTGTTCATTTTTACCTTTTTGGCCTTTACTTTACAAGGACATGGTATGGGTGTAGACTTCTGGATTGGCAGCTTTTTGTCTTTATGCTTCTTAAACTCTTGTAGTTTCTATTCACAAATTTACTGTCACTATAATTATTGCTCCATTGAAATTAATATGTTTCCTCCCACTCCTAGTTAAATTTGACATTTGCTCTTTTGTTGGTAAATTAACTTAACTATATTGTATCCAGGTAAGTACTTATTTTTAAATCTTTCCTGGAGTTTGCTAACTATCTTGGATTTGTGGACAGTTGTCCTTATCAAATTGGAAAAACTCTCAGACAACTTTTTGTTCAAACATAGTTCATTTTCTCCTCTTCTTCTGGAACGTCAATTATACGTGTGTTAGATCATTTGAGTATGTCTCATGAATGACTTGTACACTCTTCTGGTTTTTTTCTCTCAGTTCTTCAGTTTGGACATTTCCCTATTGAATAGTTTTCTAATCCACCAATCTTACCTTCCACTATGTTCTGTCCACTCTTAAGTTATTCAATGAGTTTTTAATTTCAGATATTATGTTTTGTAAATCTTGAATGTCAGAGTCCTCTTTTTATTATGCCCTGTTGAAATATTTCAGCTTTTTGTCTACTTTTGCCAGGTCATCTTTGATATTTAGCATAGTAATCAGTAATTTTCAAGACTGTCTGCTAACTTCAATATCTTAGCATCTCCGAGTCTCTTCCATTGACTGTTTTATCTCCCGGTTGCTCTTCATAGTTCTCTCTTACTTTGCTTTTCTGGTAGATTTTAATTTTACAAGATGGATATGTAGGGTAATAAATTGTAGTAGTTCTAGATCATGTCATCACCCTCTAAAAAGAGTTAAGTTTTATTTGGGCAAGGATTTAAATTGCTGAAGGTTTACCTTAATCCTGCTGAGCTTGCTTTCAGGTTTCAGTGGGACGGAGTTATTGCACTTTTGCACGTATTTTTAGACCCTTACTCCTAGGACCTGGTGGTAACTTTAGAGCATGGCCCTCCCAACATTACCACCAAAAGACAGAGATATTCACAAAGTCTCTCTTTGGACCTGAGAAAATCCAGTACTTTCTAAACAGTGCAGCCTTGAAATCTGCTAACCTCTCCAGCTTCCTAGTGGCTATTCTGTTACGACTTTTGGAATCTTGCTTTATAAATGTGCATTTTAATAGCTAGACAGGAATCCTAGGGGGAATGTTTACATAGATTTTGGTGATCCTTATTTTTGGATTTTTCCTATGTAATACCATGTCTCCAAAATCCCAGTATCTTAGAAATTTCAAACTTATGTATCTGTTTAATTGATCCAGCAGGACTCTTTTATTGGACTATATTTCTCTTTGCTGTATGTTAGAAAATTCTCTCAGGCAGAAAGTTAGTATACATGCAGTATTTATCATCTTCCTTCTGCTTTTCCTTTTCCTCCTCCTTCTGATTGACCCGTGTTGATTGCTAAACAACATTTGTAAACAGATATTTGTATCTTGACTACTTTTTATAGCTTTTTGTTGTGGGAGGATAAGTTTGATGTCATATACTTTTTCCTGACCAAAACAAAAGACCCTACTATTATTCCTTATTTTCATAGTCATTTCTTGCCAGTGTCATGGTCTCCTACTTATTTCTTGTTCCTTTACCTTCTTCTCACTCCTCATAAGCTTAGCTGCTGATCTCAACAGCAAAAGCATGCTACCCACGTTTTCTATGACTAGGAGGCTTTAAACAATTTACTTAACCTTCCTGATTCTTATTTATTCATTTCTATCAATAGGCATATTAGATAATGTTTAACAGGCAATAGTTCCCTAAGTGTGTTTCAAATTCCACCTCTATCAGAATAATGTGGTTAGGATTATTAAACATATAAATCCTTGGGATTCTTGGAATCCACTAAATCAGAATCTTGTCTAATGCACCCTGGCAATCTGCCTTTTTACCAACCTGTAGGGATGGGACTAATGCAAACTAAGTTTGAGCACACTGTGAAAAGCCCATTTCAAAGATAAAATGAGTCCTATTTTATGAAGTACTTGAAACTTAAGTGCTTAATAAATGCTAGTTTTCATCTCACAATCTTCTACACCATATATTTTAGAAAAAAATTTTCTTTTTAAAAAGGTTTATTTATTTCTGCTATCAAAGAATAGAATTATGACAGTGTAATTTAACAATCCTAATTGGCTTCATTTTAAATTTTAAAATCAGGTAACACTTCATTCCATAAAACAGAATCAGTTTTCCAATGAGCCAAGCACTCCTCAAAAATAATCAAAAATAATTTGATGAGTTAACATCAGAGTATTTATTTTGCTTACACAAAATAAGGACAAGGGAACTTTATTATTTCGCCAGTTGAGAATGGCTGTTCTCCTTCCAATCCAGATTTCTCTTGGAGGACCAGATATGTCAGCTTGGTTTGATTGACTCCATGTTTTGTTTTGTTTTGTTTTGTTTCCCCTGGAATATTGTCTCTGTTGAAAAACTGGACAAAAAGGAGGTCATTCACAAAGAAGGTGGCAGCAGGAAAATTTCAGATTCCAAAGCTTAAAAATAAGTCTTGGGAAGTGTGGGTTATTTTCTGTCTCTGGGGGAGATCATCCGGTGTCGGAGGCCTGGGGACAGTGGCAAAGTCCCCAGCCGCCCATCTAGGAGATGTCACTCTCAGTATCGTCTGGTGTCCTGACCTGTGCTCGCCCAGGATGACAGTGGGTAAGGAGCAGCAGGTCACAGGGGGCCCCTGACCCTCTGGGAGACAGAGCTCTCCCTGGGCAGACCCCGGGACTGAGGGTCAGCGGCCAGGGGAGAATCAACGACTGTCCCTACCTGTGGTCCCTGAAGTCCTGGGGCAGGGATGCAGGAGGCAGCCAGTGTCACAAGATGTCCCCATCCCCAGCCAGGCCAGGCACCTGGCTAAGCGAGGAGAAAGACGGTGTCCCTCCACAGGGCCTGGCCCCTGCTCCTGGTCTCACTTCCTCCCCGGCACCACCTGGAAGAGGAGGAAGTGACACCCAGGGGAAGGCCGGGAAGTGAGGCCACTGTCACATTCAAGTTCAGGGTACGACAGCTCAGTCTGCCCCCCAACAGGACCCATACTCAGCTCCCCTTCATGGGCCACGTCCTTTCTGAGAGTCACGCCCTGCCCTTTATAGGACCCAGAAGTTCCAGGGACATGTCCATGTTTAGGCCCCCGGATATGGAAGTTCCTCAGGCTCACATCCATGTTTAAGCCCCAGGATCTGGAAGTTCAATAGGTGCATGTCCATATTTAGGCCCCCCGGATCCGGAGGTTCTTCAGGTACATGTCCATGTTTAGGCCCCCCGATCCGAAAGTTCCTCAGGCGCACATCCATGTTTAAGCCCCAGGATCTGGAAGTTTGTCAGGTGCACGTCCATGTTTAAGCCCCAGAATCTGGAAGTTTGTGGCGTGCACATCCATGTTTAGGCCCCCGGGTCTGGAAGTTCCTCAGGCGTCCATGTTTAAGCTCTAAGATCCAGAAGTGCCTCAGGCGTCCATGTTTAGGTCCTTGGAAGTTCCTCAGGTGCACATTTAGGCCCCTGGATTAGGAAGTTCATCAGACGCATGTCCATGTTTAGGCTCTAGGATCCAGAATAGAAAAAAAATTTTTTAAACAGATGTATCAATATATGAAATATTTTGAGCCTATTCTGAGAGAATTATAGGCATTCAAAGCACTGCATCTATTAACTAAAATAACCCATGATCGGGCCTTTCTTGTTATCTATTGTAACCCTCAATAAAAGAAAATGTCAGCTCTAAAATTTGATGTGAAATATGGAATTTAAAAGCCTTTCAGTAGTCAGAATCCATCAAAATACTCAGCCTCATAAAATATGCCAAAGGACTACCATGCTTTTCTCTTCCCAGAAAAATCTGAAAAGGTAACTAAAATTCAGAGGAGCATATGCAATGTATGAAATGAGGGAGCCAAATACACTAGGGCTCTGACTTATTTACCAAAGTGAAGTCTAATAAAGAAGGAAAGCTTCAGGAACCGAGAGTGCTGTGAGGTTCCAACATCACAGAGCCACATGAAGTTAATCGCCTTGATTGTTATAAGTGATTTAGAGGTTCTTAACATTCATTAAAGTAAAATAAAAATGAATAACCCCCCAAGTAATATCCTCCTTGGCTTAATGACATACAGAATCAATTGTGTACGGCATTTAACATGCATTTTTAGAAAATTGGCTTCCTTTGTAGAAATGACAACCTCAGCATGGCTGCCAGGTAATCACCATCAATTACTGATTACTTCTGTTTTAGTTATAGAATAATACTCACAGAAAATAGATTATGGGGTTTTTGAGGTAATGATTAATCATGCATCTTCTGCCTTCAGGGCAGATTTGGAGTTGATTGAGGAAATTACTAGGAATATGATGAACAGGGATCAAAATATTAGGCTTATTATTAGTAAATATAGGCTGGGAAAAGTTCTTGGGATTAATGGCGGCAATGGGATTTCCACCACCTTTACCTCATTTGGAATATCCTAGTTAAGATGGCTCTGCCAAGTACTTTCACTTGCCTGGAATTGTAGCTCTGTGTGTATTGAGCTCTATTAGTGGTGACTGAGAAAGAAAGACTGCATTTCAAGAAACGGCAGATCCTGAGCTATGTGTGCTCATCTCAAGGGTGCAGAAACATAGATTTCATAGTCCATCCTCATGGGCAGGTTTGAATAGGAGAACAAGCAACAGCAGAGTCACACATGTTTGATTCCTTCACCAAATAGATTGATACAGATTTTTATTTAAGGGCCAGGGTAGGAAATTCAGGAGAAGGATGCTTCCATTTATAATACTTAGGATTTATTTGGAAGTTCTTTTCTTAGGACAAAGAACAATATATCCTTGTCTACCTCTTTTATTTCCCATAGATCTGCCCAATCTACCGCCCAGTAGAATTCAAAGCAACTAAGGGAACTTGGAATCAATTGATAAAGACCAAATGCTACCATCAAAATACAAAAATGCTAATGATGTGTTATATTCCATATTTGAGTAAATTTAAGTAAAAATGCATACCTACTACAGTTCTATATACTAACTACGTATCACATGTGTAGTTCACATGTAAGGTGACCTTCGGGTTTCCAATGAAGGTGGCTGCAATGCTGTCCCGTGAACAGGAGCAGACGCCACATGTGTGTACATGATTGGGGGTGGTGACTATGGGAGCAGGGCCTGCAGCATTCTGGCCACCTCTGATGCCAGGATCTTGTTTCTGATCCAACAGTGCTGTGTCTGGATTATCCTTTTTTACAAGTGTGCTCTTTCCATTCATATATATATATATTACACACACACACACACACACACACACACACACACACACACATACATATAAGGAACAAAACCCTTTTCTTTCATTTTCACCCAAGTGGCACAAACAAAAATACTCCCATGTTGCATTTTGGTGGATTTGATCTTGGATATCCTACTGAGAGTTTGTGAAAATGGCAATAGCTTCACCAAAGTCACAAAAATAAACCAAAACAGACTGCTTGCTATCTTGTTCACAGAACCTTTTATCATCAACACTGTGTTACTGCCTATACTTTTTCCTTTCCTTCTCTTCCTCTCCTCTATTTCTAATATCTTTCCCTTGAAGATTAAATTTTACCTTCCTCCCAATTTTAAAAATATTTTCATACAGTTTCTTCCAAGTTTAATTCTGAAATGTATCGCAAGGGTTCAGTTAAAGCTATGGGACCCTCCTGGTGGTCATGTCTCTCCTGCCCTGAGCCTCTGCAAAGGTACGAGAGCAGAGGGACCATTGAACAACTCCTTTCCCCAAGGAACTATACTATCAGTATGAGAAGCAGATTCCATGTCTTTTTATTTTAAATATTATTTTTACCTTTATTAAGTATGTAAATTCAATGAATCGAGGGAGCCAAATACACTAGGGTTCTGACTTATTTACCAAAGTGAATTCTAATAATTCTCTTATTTACCAAAGTAAATTTATCACATTTCTAATACCTCTCTATTCTATTTCTTTTTTTTCTATTATAAAAGAGTCATTAATGGTTGCTTGCACAAATATAACCACCGGCTCTAAAGTTTCCATAGGAATTTGATTGGTTTCCTAGTCACAATTAGATTCCTACCCTACATTGTGGGATTTCAGCATATCAAGATGCTTCACTTTTATGGGACAAAACAAAAGAACTTCCATATCCTTCTTTATGATATTTCTATAACTACTATTTTGAATTAGTTATTTCACATGGAAATGACATGCATCTCCAACCTAAATAGAGTGCATGACCTTGTCGAAGAGCAGGTTTTGTTCAGGAAAGAGGTGAAGGGACTGCAGATACTTTGAAAAGTTGAAGCATAAAGATGCCATTAAGAACCGAAGTTAGAGATAAATTAGGAGGATATGCCAAATTTCTCCTATCATACAATTTGACTGAAACTGCCTGAACTCCAGTTGGTAGCACACTAGGGTGAAGCTTTTTCTAGTTCTTTTATTTCTTTCTTTATCTATCTATCTATCTATCTATCTATCTATCTATCTATCTATCTATCATCTAACCAAACATATTATACATATATATATGTACACATATACACATATATACAAATGTTTACACACACACACACACCACACATTACCCTTTGATTGGAGAAAAAGATCAGTAAGTTTGTGCATGATTTAGACCTTCCAGTGAAAGGGCCCTGATAGCTGTGTGTCTAACAAGCACTCATCAGGTAAGATTTTAACACACTTCAAAGGTAAAAGGTGTATAAAAATTACTTGGGTAGATTTCTCCCCAACCAGATTGCCCCTCCACTCAAGATACAGATAATATTCCTACAAGTGAAAACAGTCAAGTACACCAACCCACAATTATTGATTGGATATGTCGCATAGCTCAGGTGTTTGGGGAGGTGAACTGGGAATGCTTGCTTCTACTGATAAGACCATATTCAAAGGGCTTAAAAGAAACATAGGGGAGAGTGAGGGAAACTATCTTCTGTACTTTTATTTCTCATGATGTTAACGGTGAAGCTTCACCGTTAAATTTCGCGCCCTCTCTCATATTCTTTAAAGGTAGAGATGATGTCCTAGTCATCTCTGCATCCTCCTGTAAGAGTTGGCACATGTGCTATTGAGTGAGTGACAAAACAAATACTGACATTGCCATGTTGAACAGTTTTAATAAAGAAAACTTTGGTAAATAAGGGATGAAAAATTCTGTGCACACATTCAAAAACAGCAGGTACACACCAAGTGAAAGCTCTCCAAAATTGAGACTCGGGCTGCAAAAAGGAGAGTCACAAGGTGACAGTTTTATGACAGTGCCTATACACATTTGATTCTATTGCCTAGACAAGTGAAAATCTCCCCTGTTGGATCTTTACTTCAAATTAACCTCAGTCTTCTGCATCAGGAGCAATTATTTGGACTTGCATTTAGAGACAGGAAAAGGAAAGAGATTCTTCTTTTCATGCCTCATTAGGCTACAGAATAAGTAACACAATACAAATGTCCCTGAAAGGATTAATGATACGGCTCAAGATAGCTACTGTTAGTTCTAATTGGAAATACGATCATTGTTTCCTCTGATCTTCAGATCTGGGGATGAGCGAGGATCACAGCTGAACAGTAAGTTGCAGCAACTGGAGAGAGATGAAATTATCCTGAAATGAGTGATTTCAGTCCCCAGCTCACCCAACACTTCTCAGTTTTGCACTTTCCTATAAGAAGTAGCGTGGTGCAGTTCCAATATTATTGAGTGGTAAACTCCTGCCCTAATGACTATGAAAACTCTCTGTATATTAACAGAGTTTTGCGGAGGATCCAAGTCTCGAACTTAAGTTGTTTCGAGACTCTGAGCAAAGCTGACCTTGGCTTAGATACTCCAATTTCTGGGTTCTCATTTAGCAAAAGAACTAAAGGTACTTGTTATTTGAGATAATCCATTATGCTTCCTATATATGTAGGAAGACTGAATACCACATTATTACCAATAAGGAGTACATATTGAGAAGCAATTGTACTTATGTTACCTGTTACTTTCTTTTTGTTTTTGAAGTTCAAATTTTTAATTTGCTTTTAATTTTTTTTTATTTGGCTCTTTTAGTTATACATGATTATAGAATCTATTTTGATATATTGATACAATCATGGAATATATCCTATTCTAATTAGGATCCCAGTCTTTCGGATACTCACGATGGTGAGATTCACTGTGGTGTATTCATATGTGCACATAGGAAAATTATGTCAGATTCATTTCACTATCTTCCCTATTCCTTTTCCCCTCCCTCCCCTTCATTCTCCTTTGTCTAATCCAATGAACTTCTATTTTTCCCCTTTCCTCCACTTGTTGTGGGTTATCATCCACATATCAGAGAGAACATTCAACCTTTGTTATTTTGGAATTGACTTATTTCACTTAGCATGATAGTCTCCAGATCCATCCATTTATTGGTGAATATCATAAAGTCATTCTTCTTTATGGCTGTATAATATTCCATCGTGTATATAAATCACACTTTCTTTATCCATTCATCTGTTGATGAGCATCTAGTTAGATTCCATAACTTAGTTATTGTGAATTGAGCTGCTATAAACATTGATGTGACTATGTCACTGTAATATGCCAATTTTAACTCCTTTGGATATATACTGAGGAGTGATATAGTGGGTCAAATGGTGGTTCTATTCCTAGTTTCCTGAGGAATCTCCATACTGTCTTCCAGAGTAATTACCAATTTGCAGTCTGACCAGCAAGGTATGAGTGTACCCTTTCCCCCACATTCTTGACAATATTCTTGGTATTTGTATTCTTGATAATTGCCATTCTGACTGGAGTGGGATGAAATCTCACTGTACTTTCTCATTTTTTTTGGCTGGTGTGTAACCATCCTTTTCAGTGAATTACAAAGTAATCACCATCAGGAAGGGATGCCTAGATGAGCAGCCCTAAAATGTGACACCTTATGAAAGGTTAGAAAGGATTCTATTACATGATGCACTTATTTGTTTATAACTTATCTTACTTTGCAAAATATGTAGACTATCATAGAACAGAACCACATAAGGCAAAATGATAAAACATTAATTGAGATGAGTGAGGTTCAGAAAATATGAATCAAAGCACAATGTCTAACATAATTTTTCATAATTGTAGTAAAAATAATGTTGCATGCATTTGCTGCATATATGGTTCAAATTAGGCTTGGATTATTCTAAGAGTCAAAATGAAAAAGAAACATAGTCTTTCTTATATGCTTCTCATTGTTAATAAAGAGGTATAGTGTCAGTTTCACAGAAATTTTTTTATTGGGATGCTGTCATAAAAATACTGTTTTCTAGTATTTTTTATTTGTTTTTTCTCACTTTAGTTTTAATTTGCATTTCTGTAATTGCTAGAAATGTTGAACTTTCTATCACATAAACCTACGTACAGAACAGGACTGAGAGTACCTCCATGAACATAGATGTGGAGCTTGGCTTTTCCATTACCAGCTATGTGGCACAAGACAATAACTTAACCTCTCTGCAACTCAGTGTTCTCATTTGAAAACTGAAGATAATAATATTCCATGTTTCATAGAGTTGTTATGAAAATTAAATGAGTTAAAGTATGCAAAGTGCTACATTATTTGGTCTATAACAGATGTTTTCTATGTTGCTTGTTATTCTCTGCATAGCACTTAACCCAGTAGGATATTTTCCTACTTAAATTATTAGCTTTCTTGTTGGTATGATACACTCCACTAGAATGCACCCTCTATGAAAGCATCAATCACCACGATATTTCTAGGGGAATAGATGATCAATAAATATTTCTTGAATGAATGCATTAAATAGACACATACAAAATGCATATGGTTGACCAGCATTGAAAATAGTGGCTTTTCCAAGGCTCTAAGAAATATAATGCAAACCTTGGACTTGTTCTCAGCATAGCTAAGCCAACTAATAACTAGGTGACCTTGAGCAGTTTCTGTATTTTTTTAATATATAGTTTAGAGATGATATATACTTACCTCCATGAATTGTTTTGGGAGTAAACTAAATAATGTATGTGAAAGTAACTTGCACATAGTAAACAAGACATTTTTTTGGAAGCCAAGTGAATACTAACATTAATATAGCACTCCAGAATTCCCAAAATGCATTTGCAAGTCTCATCTCATTTTTTCCTTATAACAATAGGAAATGGTACAGATAAAAGAGAGCTTTATTATGCAAGCATAATTACTCACTACAAGGGAATCCACTTAAAGCTGCAACTAAAATTTCATAGTATGAAAGGGAAAAAGGATTCAATTGAGACTTTTATCTTGAAAAAAAATGGAGTTAAAGTAATGAAAATAATGTGTTTTTTTTCACAAATATAATGATTTTGGTTATAATGACAATGAGTGCTAATTATTGAAAATAATGAAGGTTTTTCTTTTAAAAGACACCATTTCTGGCAAAGCTCTGTGAGAACACAATGCCACGTCATTTCATGTTTAATTAACTTACAAAGCATCATCAAAAAGAAGGTCACTTTTGTGAAATATTCAAGGTCTTATCAGCTTTCCCAAGGACTTTTATTATTATTTAGATACTCAATTTTTTTCTTTAAAATTCCTTCCTTGTCACCAACTTTACCTCCTCTGTTCAAAGTTTTGAGCTGCCAAACCAAGCCAAGTCCTTCTCCGCCAGCTGTTTTGTGTGTGATACACGCTGTTCTCCAATACTACTCTCTTTCATTGCTTGAAATTCTGAAGCTTTTCTGAGATTTAGAGTTTTATTTGGCAAGGGATTTGCATGATATTTATAGAATAATTATCAAAGACATTGATTTTTAATGGCTTAAGATAGACAAGAATCTTAAGAAAGAAGGAATATGGAGAACAGACTAATTTTATAAGTGATTGACTCATTAGAGAATTAGAGAATATTTTCATGTTATGATGACTTTTGCTTTCCTGTGCATTTCTCATTATTGGGCAGACTCAGATATTAAACTTGAGATAATGAGGAACCACTGTATTATTACTTTCTTCATTTTAGAGATGATTAAAATGCAGCTCAGAGAAGTTTAGTGACTTAAGGAAACACAGCAAGCAAATGCCTTCCCTAATCCATGCTCTTTATGCAAAGGAACAGATAAATTAAGGGTTAAGGATAAATCTGTCTTCTCTTTTTTGATTGCAATTCAGACTCATGCTTTATTGCAATAAGAAGGGATTTCTTTAAAGGATCCATTATTTTGAATAGATGTTAGGATTTTTAAGTAGTCACACAAGTCCCAGACTCAGTCTTTTCTTTCTTTTTTTTTTTTTTACCCTGCAGTTGATTTTGGCCTACAAAGAACATGAATGTAGGTCCTATGTCTGAGAAATCCTTCTTGAAAAGATTGAGTAGATAATAAAAAAAAAGAGCTTTGAATTGAGCATCAAGAATTGTGGGATTTTAGTTTTAACTGTGCTGTTGAAGAACTGTCAAAATCAAATATGATTCCACAACAAAGTACAACTTCTATGCTTTTGTGTATTAGCTAAAAATGTTTAATTTAAATTAAAAAAATAAGTATGACATTGTGCAAGGAACTTTCTCATTTTGAGTCTTGCTTTCCTGAATGCTAAGATAAAGATCCTGAATTCATTCATGTCTAAAGCCCTTCCCATGTCAAGATTGCACACACCTACCTACCACCTGCATGCCACTCCCTTTCAGCCCAGGTGAGTGACCCTATGGATCTATGAATTTGAACTGTGAAATCTGGCACAAGGACTGTGTGACTGAGCTCTGCGCTTCCCCTTTTCTTGTAATTCTCCTTTTCCTTTTCTTAAAACCTCAAATTTCCAAGCAGCCAGTGTATTGGTGAGAACATGACCTCAAGAGTCAGATATACCTGGATTTAAATCCCAGCCTAGGGACATTAGAAACTCAGTTTCAACCTTATTTCTAAAATCAGAATATTACACAAAGATTGACTACCAGATAAGGAGTAAATTTGTTACTATATGTGAAGTAGTTAATACACAGAAGAAACTCAGTAGACACCAGCTCCCTCTCTCTGCCTTCACTGTCTCCAAACAAAAAAAGATATAAAATGTATTTGTTATAAGACCACCACATCCTCTCTATTGGGAGAACATAATAATACAAATGGTTAAGAGAAAAACTATTAGTCGAAATTGGTTAAGATACCTATTTCTAGGCAGGTTCACCTAAGCTTAACCTCGATGACACCATCAATTGTATGTGCATCTGCTTAGCAGTCCATGAACAAATCACTAACATGACCATGTCTAAGTCAGCATGTTTTAGTGACCTCAAGCTTGAGGACATTGCTTGGCTTTTTAACTAATCTCAGGACACTTGGTGTTTTTATTGATAAAAACAAGGTAGGGGATCAGATCTGCCTTTTAGAAGATTTTGTTAGTGTCCCACTGGCTCACTTAATTTAGGTAGTCCTAGCTGAGGATTCCTGTAGGTGGACTGGATTCAAGTCCTTCTGGCTAATGATCCTATTTTCTTTTAAACTTCCTTTGGAAGTTCAGCTCTTATTTTATCTATCTATCTATCCATCCATCTATATACCTATCATCTATCCATCCATACATCTGGCTAGCCAGCCAATGACCCATTTATCCTGTGGAAACACTGATTCCAATTATTTTCTTGAGTTGGAACCAATGTCAAATAATTACAATAGGATTTTAGAGTAAAGAGTAAAACACTTGCTTTGTCATTTTGTCCAGTTATCTTCCAGAATATCTTAATTAAATCTTAGTTAAGGAAACAAATTCCTATTAGAGGTACTTGCTTATGATTTCTTTTGAAGAGATTCAGACAAAATGTCTCCTATCCTCAGAGTTTCAAATTTCAGTCATTCACAGAATGTCAAGCTGACATGAAGCCCCAAGTCAGGTCAATACTCAGGCACACTGAATTCCACTTCATCATCTCTGTCCTGGTGATTGTGTAATGATTCTGGTAACAACAGAGGACGGTGGCAGAGGATGGACACAGAATTTGGGCCAAAATCAGGGGGTGGAATTATGCCACTGGCAACTGAGTGTCTTGTCTTCTAGGTTTAGGGTAGTGGCCATTTATAAGTGACCAGAATCCCCAAAGTGGCTAAGAGTGAAGGTGAGCATTAAGGATTGAAGAAACATAGATCTTAAGAGAAAAAGAAAGTGGGATTTAGGTACATTAAGTCAAGACTTGTGACTTGAGCAGAGTCTGAATGAGTAAGGACACATATGCCAACCATTTAAACCATTATTTTTGCTGCCATTGATCACATGATTAGAAAATTTAATACTACTACATCACCCTGCTCCCTAAGCATGACACCAAAGGCAGACAGGAGTTTCAAATATGGCTGTTTTTCTGTTTGTTTTCTGTAACAAATGTCAAGGCCCACCTGTGATTGGAAAACTAGACCATTTTTTAAACTTTCAAAGAGACACTTTCTTGACTCTTTTATGGATTTTTGTGTGAGTTATGGTCTCACTATAATGATAGAGAAGTATAAGAGAGCAAAGATGGTCTTTACCTCTACTTTAAAAGCTGTAGTTCCTGACATAGCTTCTGTTTCTTGGTAGGTTTTTCATATGTTTTTTGAATTATGACGATTAGGTTCAGAGGGTTAAGAGCAAACCAGATAAGGTCATCTCTGTTCTGAAACAATATGGTTTTCCTTAAGCCCCCACTTTTACCAGGTTGGAAACTTTGCTTGATCAATAATGACTTTTCTAAAAGCCATTAGTCCAGAACCCCATAGATCGCCTTTCGGGGCTGCCGGGCACTGCACATCTGTCACTCCTAGACAGTCTGCGAGGTGCGACTGTAGCATCAGTAGAGAGTAGATTAATAACACTGTCCTGCACTGTGTGAGGATCCCAAAGGTGGCACGGGAGGCCCAACACAGAGCCGGAACACACTTAGCATGCTGACTGGAATTAAGCACCTCATTCGAAAGTCAATGCACAAAGAAGTAAATGGAACAAATCCCTAGCTTTCAATTGCATTGTAAATAGGACTGAGTGAAGGTTAAGTTTAGCATCCTGTCTGGATTGTCAAATCCAAATGGTTCAACTCTAGCAGAAGAGTGGTTGGGTTATTCTGATGTTTGAAACTAGGTAAAAATGTCAAGTGTATCAGCTACTTTATCCTTACATTCAATCATTCATTCACTCATTTGGCAAATATCTTTTGGACACCCATATTGTGCTGCAGATGAGGCAGAGAATAGGACAGACATAGCCCCTGGCCTCAAGAAGCTTGCTTCCTGATGGCAGATATAAACAATGAAAAAAATGAACAAACATATGTACAGAATGATGTCATAATGAATAATAATAACTCAGAATAAGCTTGATGAGGTGGTACCACAATGTCTGATAGCAAACTTGGGAGCGACAGTGACAGATAATAATCAGGGAATGGTCTTGCTGGTGGTACCACAATGTCTGATAGCAAACTTGGGAGCGACAGTGACAGATAATAATCAGGGAATGTTCTTGCTGGGGAGGTACCCTTTAAGCAGAAGCATGACTGAAATGAGGGAGGGGACCACGTAAATATATAGGGAAGTGATTTGGGGCAGAAAAAATAAACAATTCAAAGGCTCTGAAGTGGTAATGAGCTTGTTTTTCTGAGATATAGCAATAAGGCTGCGGAGACTCCATAGGAATGAGCGGGGAGAGGGCGATGGGGCATGAAATAGAAGAGAAATGCACAGCCCAGGAAAGGCTTGTTTCCTTGGGTTTTCGATTTTGTTCAAAGTGGGAATGAGAAGGCAACAGAAGACAGAAGAAAGGGAGAAATAAGACCTAATTTATATGATAAAAAATTGCAGAATAATGTCCCAGCAAAGATGTTCATATTGTAATCCCTGAAACCTGTGAATATGTTACCTTACCAGATGATAAAGAGGAATTAAATTTGCAGATGGAAGTAAAGCTGCTCACCAGCTCATCTTAAAACAGAGAAATTATTTTGGATTATCCAGGTGGTGCCAATGTGTTCACAAGTGTCCTTAATTGTGGAAGACCCTGGAGAGGAAGTCAGGCGATGTAGAGTAAGAAGGACATGATCTGCCATTGCTGGCTTTGAACTTGGCAAAATGGGGCCTGACCCATGGTGTAGAGGCATCCTGTCGAAGCTGGAAAAGGGGAGGAAATGGTTTGAACACTGGAGCTTCAGGAAGAGAAGGTGCCCGACCACACCTGATTTGAGACCACTGAGACTCAAGTTAGACTCCTGACCTACAAAAGAGTAAGATGATGAATTTATATTGCTTAAGCCAATAAGTTTGTGGCAATTTGTTACAGCAGCCATAGACTATTAGTACACTCTGGTTTCTATGTGTCAGATGAACTGTACCATGCAGAAAGTCAAACTAAGGGGCAATATTATGTTGCTATTTTGAATTTACAATCCAGAGAAGCCGTGGCTCCACTGGGGCACCAACAGAGGAGGGGTGGGAAGTGATGGGATTTGGAATATATTTCCAAGCTGTCAGAAATTGTCATGGGTAATTCTAGGGATTTTTTTTTTTTTTTTTTTTGTCTAAGCCATTGGGTCTAAAAACACGCATTTACTGGCATGGGGAAGACAGAGGAGATAAGGATTAGGAGGGTAAAGCAAGAGTTCTGTTTTAGAAATTTAAATTTCTGATCCCTTTCAGATTCTCAAGTGGAAATGTTGATCAGACAACTGGATAAATGAGTCTGAAGTTCAGGAGATAGGTCAAGGCTAGAAATACAAATTTGGGACAGCAAAGCTGCAAATGAAAAAAAGGTTTTGGTCCTGAATATTATCGTGCTATTCTATCAACTGTGACTGCTGATACTTGAAATGTTATGTGAAGAGAAAGGATGATTCTCTTTTACTGAGGTCCTTATTATTTGAAGTCTTAAACTGCCATGCTAACTAATCCCCAACTGTTTAATCATTTCATATTCAACATAATTTGAACGACCAGAATGGCTCAAATTAAGTCCAGAAAAGAGTAGAATCCAACTTATTTTGTTGTATATTTAGGGACATAGCCATGAATATTTCTTGATCATATGTTCTTGTCTAAGCTTGCTGGGGCAAACTGGGTGAGAAAGACATCTGTGGTTTCAGTTGAGTGGTGGATTACAGACTTTATCTGCACAGTTGAAAATCTCTCAGATAATCACAATGTCGGTATTCGGAACATTCTGTGAGGAAGTGGGGAGGGCACCCTACTTCCTTTTGAGGACATGATCTCACAGACACACATATCTATTCCATGTGTGTCCTTTTGCTCAGAAAGAATGTGTGGGGTTTATAGTTTAGAGGTCATGTGTGCAGCTGAGATTTGTATTACTAAAAGATGAAGGAAAAAGTAGATGTTGAGAAGCAATAGTCAGGAAAAAAAATTCTTCGTTGTAGATGGACACAATACCTTTATTTATTTATCTTTTAAAAAATATTTAGCGTTTTTAGTTGTAGTTGGACACAATACCTTTATTTTACTTACTTATTTTTATGTGGTGCTGAGGATTGAACCCAGGGCCTCGCCTGTGCTAGGTGAGCACTCTACCACCGAGCCACAACCCCAGCCCAAGACAATAGTAATTTTAGTCCCAGTCTTTTCCTCTGGCCACTCTAATATTCTCATGCATTCTTCTTCCTGCTCCTAGCACACACTCATCTTTCCTGAAGGTCACATGCCAGTGACTGTATCCAGCTCAGAATCTCAGATCTGCAGGTGATTCATCATCCTCTTTACCTGGACCAGGTGCTGGTGCACATAGCCCAGTGAACTATAACCGGAAACACCAGTTAATTGACCCTTCACCAAAGTAAAACCGTGGATTAGGAGATGGGTAGCTGCAACTAAAACAGCCAAACAAAACCCCAAACCTCCCATATAGAAAAAGGAGGGAAAAGACAGGGCACACTCTCTAAAACAGTCGTCGAATACTGTCATGCAGGAATGCCAAAGACTCCTGTGCTCATTTGCTAGAGCTTCAAAACAAAACACCACAAACTTAAATGACTGAAATGCATTCTGCCACAGTGCTGAAGGCTGGGAGTCTGAGAGCACCTGGTTGGCAGGTTTGGTTTTCTCCGAGGCCTCACTGCTTGACTGGCTGATGGCCTCCTCCTCGCTGAGGTCTCATGGGGTCTCTCCTGTGTGTGCATCCTGGTGTTTCTTCCTTTTTTTTTTTTTTTTTTTTTTATAAGGACACCAGTAATTATGGATTAGAGCCTATCCTAATGGTTTAGGATAGACTTTAATTACTTATTTTTAAAAACCCTGTCTCCAAATATAGTACCCTTCTGAGGTACTGGGGAACAAGGCTTCAACATAAATTTGGGGAATGCAATTCAGCCATAGTACCTCTTTCCTAGGGAGTGGAGTAGATTTCTTCTTTAGCTCACCCTGCATTCCAGATTAAAGTCCACTGTGTCTCCTCCAGGGCTCAGATCATAGAGTAGAGAACAAGGTGAATGATGTTCTTGCCCTAGATACAAAATTTAAAGGACTCCCTCCCAGTAACCAAGATAAAAATATTTTAATGAAACATTTTAAACAAACAAAACAAATGCAAAGGATCTACGGTGAACAAAATATCAATTTTTAATAACAATAGGATCCATACTACTGATTTTTCCTTTTGCCTTAGGCTCCAACAGGGCTTCCTGTGGCATTGTTACTGATCCTGTCATTATTAAAATTTTGGATCTTTTTTTCATTAGAGATTTTTCGGTACTAATTTTACTTGATTAAATCGTAAAGATTATCCTGATTACTGATTTTTTTTTGCATTGCTTTAAATATTGTACCTGAGACCAGTGCCTCAACTCACCTCACTCTTATCCCATCCCCTCTTCTCCAATTCCAAGTCTTTTCTTCTGGGAATCTTCTTGTCCATTTTTCTCTTTCACTGCATCTAAAATGGACATAGGGGAGAATGTTCTTGGGGCTGGCCAAACCCATTTCAAAGAGCTATGGGTATTTTAAGTGTGCAATAAACTCAGACATTGGCCACCTGGCTTTGCCCATTCATTTGTAACTTTAGTTTCCTTAAAAATGTAATTCTATTTACTTGTAATAAATTCCATAGAACAGTAACAATAACCAATGGTCTTATCCAATACACTTATTAAGTAGTACAATTTTAGTCATTTATTTTCTCTTCCGAGTGGATTGCCTACTTCTGCATTGGCCTTTTAGTTTGGGGCCATTAAAAAACAGATTTGGTTGAGAATGATGTATTCTTAGTCCAATTTGTACTACTCTGCTCCCTCCCGTTGTCTGTGAGGGACACTGACTGGGAAGTTCTTGAAAAAAGCTTGAGCTAGAGGCTTTTCTCCTGCTGAGGCTCCTTCTTCAGAATCACCAGAGTGGAGGAGCTATTAACTTCTCAACCCTGAAAGGCCCCAAATATCCGGACCCTGCCACAGGCCAAAGAAAAAGAAAAAAAAAAGTGGCTACATAAACAGAGCTGGTATTTCCTTCATGTCTTCTTTCACACAGGCTGACTCTTGCTAGGGTTTAGCTCATTCTAGTAGGGCTTTGTAAAAATGACAAGAAGCAGTCAACAATGTCATGCATGAATATTATGAAAAAATTCAACACTTTCTTATAGTGGAGTTGATTAGGATGGCTTTTGCTTTTCAAGTTATCACATTAGATAAAGTGGGAAGAAGAATTAGCGTCCCTCGAAGATTGTCACACCTTAATCCCTAGCTCCTATGAATATATTACCTTACATAGCAAAGGGGAATTAAGGGAGCAGAAGCAATTAAATTTAATAACCAACTGATTCTTTTTTTGCGGGGAGAGGTACCAGGGATTGAACTTAGGGGAACTTGACCACTGAGCCATATCCCTAGCCCTATTTTGTATTTTATTTAGAGACAGGGTCTCACTGAGTTGCTTAGCTCCTCGCTTTTGCTGAGGCTGGCTTTGAACTTGCAATCCTCCTGTCTCAGCCTCCTGAGATTATAGGCGTGTGCCACCGTGCCCAGCCAGCTGATTCTTAAGATAGGAAAATTATTCTGTATTATCCAACCAGGTCCACTGCAATCATGTGGGTTCTTAAATGTAGATGAAAGAGGCAAAATAATAGATCAAACTGATTTGACATGAGATGGATTTGACCTGATATTACTGCCTCTGAAGTTGGAGGAAGAGGCTCTGGGCATAGAATGCAAGTGGCCTCCAGGAATGAGAAAAGGGGAGAAAATAGGTTTTCCCTAGAGCTCCGTAGTATGCATCCAGGCTGACAACTTTTATGTTAGCCCACTAGGATCCATTTTGGGTTTCCAACCTCCAGAACTATAATATAATAAATTTGTGTTGATTCTTGCTATAAAATTTGTGAGTTTGTTGGAACAGCCATGGGAAATGAATGCAGCATTTTACCAAATATTTTGCTATTAGATTTCCAGCCTGAAAATTTTATATTCTTGCCACAGTAAGTCCATGCCATATATACTCAGTTTTACCATGTAATTTCCCTATTTGTAGGTTCCAGATTCCATTCATTAGTCGTTGCTTTAGAACTGTGACAAAATCCAAAATAACAGATTTAAACAAGTTAGACCTTGATTTTTGTTTTATAGAAGTCTGAAGAGAAACAGAACAGGCTTGATATGGCCATTTCATGGGTTGGTAATTCAGATCACCCCCCCCACCCCCACCCCCGGCAATCCTTAAGTATTGAAGGAGACTCATCATCATATTTTAGTTATTGTACTGAAGAAGTGGGAGTTAAGGGACACACACCTTCCATTTAGGGCAAAACTTAGAAATCACACACATTTCCAACACTCACACTCCATTGGCCTAAAATTCATCACTTGCCACACATAGATACACGGGAGGATGGCAAGTGCAATTATTATTCTTGATCATGTGCTGGACTAAGAGTTAAGAATTCTATTATGACTTGTAAAGAACATGGCGGTGGGAAGGTAGTGAGCCATCCGGTGCCCCTTGCCCCGTGCTGCCAGACCCGCAGATCTCACCCAGTTGGAATACTTCATCTCTGAGAGTGTTAGAGGACCCCTATCCAGCTGCTCTCCACAGAAATCACCAGCGTTGCGACCCCATGCAGGACTCCAGGCCTCAGCATTCGAGTAGGATGCCTGGCATTGGAGCAGGACCCAAAGCCCGAAGTTGCAGTCCATGCAAGACTCAGCGTTTGCCTTAGCAGAATCACCTATCAACACATCTGCAGGTCGCCAAGACTTCGATTGGCTCCCACAGAAGTCACTCAGCTGCCACCTACCCACAGCACAATGCCATCACCCAGCTCCCCCCACCTCACCAGGCTTCCCCACCTCACCAGGCTCCTCCCACATCACCAGGCTCCTCCCACCTCATCAGACACCCTGCACTGCAAGCAGACCGCCACCATCTTGGCTCAACATTCTTGCCATTCAGCTGGGGGCAGTTCCTAGATTGGATCTCCAGCAGCCAGGTACCAGATTTCCAAACTTTTCCCCTCCCCAGCGGTGGTAACCCAACACAGTAGCTGCCCAACACAGGTGTGCAGTGCAACCAGGAGCCGCACACGGGAGCCCCAGGGTGAGAGTTTCCTCAATTGGGAACTGACTGCTGGGGGAGAGGGAGAGACCAGGAACTGGGAAACCTCCAGGCAACAGAGGAAGGTATTACTGGGCGCTCACATCAGATGAGCGAGCGGTCCCAAAAAGAGACCAGTTAATGTGCAGTCTTTCTGCAGGGACTGGTGGGTGCCACTCCCCGCATCCAGGTGCCTTGCACAAGGACCAGTCTTCCCACCCTGGTTACCTCCACCATCCAGAGGGCAGAGACACCAGCTTACAACAGACGTCGCCACCTCCTGGATGAGAAGAGAAGCAGGAAAGATATGGATCTCTAAAGCTAGCTACAACCCTGGCTTCTTCCTTCGAGTTGTTGGTTGGTTGGTTGGTTGGTTGGTTTTTTCTCTTCTACCCCTCCATCCTCCGGTCCTCACATCCCCAACATATGTGAAACCAAGAACTTTCCATGAAATAGGACTTTGAAGACTGAGTCATCTGAATAATACAATATAGTGGTGTTGTATATGCCTTTTTTTCTTTTCCTTTTAATTCTTTTTACTTTTCTTCCCCAAATTTTACTGTTTTAACATCTGTATTTTGTAAATACATATGTGTGTTTGTTTTATGTACTCTACTTTCATCTCACCTACTTGCCTACCCTAAATTACTTCTCGTCTATTTTCTTGCTACTAACGCTCTTCACTAGATTTCTCCTTCATACTTTCTAAGATATATTAACTCTATATCCTCACATTCTACCTCCTCAGCATATTGTCCTAAGTCCCACCCCCAGTTTATTGTCCACTGTCAGAAACTGTAAACCTTTTTTAAAAAAACTTTTAGATAATAATTGAATCCAACAATTCTGTACATCAAGACTAAACTGTAAACATCTTAATAACAATTGTTCATGGGTGGTATATTGTTGATATTGGGAACTGTTAACCTTGTCCTTCCCCACAAAGGGAGGTCTAGGAACCCTACAAGAGCACTACAAACCTATAGGGTAAAAACAATAACAATCCAGATCCACAGGCTGGAAAGGAAGACACACCAGCAACATGAAAAGACAAGGGAAGAAAGTGCCCAAAACAAATGAAGACACCTCATCATTATTATCATTGGCAGCCACAGCAGGAGGAATGTTTGAGATATATCTAGTTAAAATGTTCTGTGAAATAAAGGAAGATGTAAGAGAGCAAATACAGGCAGTGAAAGATCACTTTGACAAGGAGAGCTACATAAACAAGTCCAAGAAGCAAAAGATAACCTCGACAGGGAGATAGAGGTGATAGAGGGAGATAGAGGTGCTAAAAAAAATCAAACAGAAATCCTTGAAATGAAAATAAACCAAATTAAAAGCGCAAATAAAAGCATTAAACAGAGTAGACCACTTGAAAAATAGGTAATCAGACAATGAAGAGAAAATATATAATCTTGAAAAGAACATAGAACACCCAGTGATAATGGTAAGAAACCAGGAGCAGAACATTCAAGAAATATGGGATAGTATAAAAAGACCAAATTTAAGAGTTATTGGGATAGAGGAAGGCATAGGAGTCCGAACCAAAGAAATGAACAATCTATTCAATGAAATAATATCAGAAAAATTTCCAAACATGAAGACTGAATTGGAAATCCAAATTCAAGAAGCCTATAGAACACCGAGTATACAAAATCACAACAGATCCAGACCAAGGCATATTATAATGAAAATGCCCAATATACAGAATAAGGAGAGAATTTTAAAAGCCACAGGAGAATCAGATTACATATAGGGAAAAACCAGTTTGGATAATGGCAGATTTTTCAACACAGACCCTGAAAGCTAAACAACATATATCAAGCTCTGAAAGAAAATGGGTGCCAACCAAGAATCTTGTAACCAGTATTATTAAGCTTTAGATTTGAAGATGAAATAAAAACCTTCAATGATAAAAAAAAGTTAAAAGAATTTAGAGCTAGAAAACTGACACTACAAAACATCCTTGGAAAAATATTCCATGAAGAGGAATAAAAAAAATAAAAAAAACAATGAAACTTGGCAGAGGGAGGTAGTACCCTAGACTCATCTGATAGGAAAAGACACAGACTGAAGGTGAAAGTTTGGGACAAATCATACCACTCACACAGACAGTGGAAGCAAGCAGGGGTGTCCATCCTTGTATCAAATAAAGAAGACTTCAAGCCAAAGTTAATCAAAAGGGATAAAGAGGGACATTACATACTGCTCAAGGGAACCATACACCAACAAGACATAACAATCATAAATATATATGACTCAAACAATGGTTCAGCTATGTTCATCAAAAAAATTCTTCTTAAGTTCAAGAGTCAACTTGATCACAACAATAAGCTTGGGTGACTTTAACACACCTCTCACCACTGGATAGATCTTTGAAACAAGAAATTAATAAAGAATCTATAGAATTCAATAATACAATCAATAACTTAGACTTAATTGACATCTATAGAATATTTCAACCTGCACCAAGCGGATACACTTTCTTCTCAGCAGAACATGGATCCTTCTCTAAAATAAAATAATCAAAGGAGAAAATCAAATGTCACAAAGCAACTCTTAGCAAATATAAAAAAGTAGAGATACCACCATGCGTTTTATCAGATCATAATGAAATTGGAAATCAACATCAAAATAAAAAATAAAAATTTCTCCATCACCTGGAGACTAAACAATATGATACTGAATGAACATTGGGTTGCAGAAGACATCAAGAAGGACATTAAAAAATTCTTAGAGGCAAATGAGATCACAGACACAACATATCAAAATCTCTGGGACACTATGAAAGCAGTTCTAAGAGAAAAGTTTATTGCATGGAGTTCATTCCTTAAAAGAAGAAAAACTCAACAAATAAATGACCTTGCTTTACATCTCAAAGCCCTAGAGAAAGAAGAACAATCAGCAGCAAAAACAGTAGAAGACAAGAAATAAATAAAATCAGAGCTGAAATCAATGAAATCAAAACAAAAGAAACAATTGAAAAAATTGACAAAAAAGTTGGTTCTTTGAAAAAATAAATAAAATTGAAGACCCTTAGCCATGTTAATGAAGACAAGGAAAGAACTCAAATTACCAGCATACGTGATGAAAAAGGGAATATCACAACAGACACTATAGAAATACAGAGGATAATTAGAAATTATTTTGAAAACTTATACTCTAATAAAATAGAAGATAGTGAAGGCATCAACGAATTTCTTAAGTCATACAACTTGCCCAGACTGAATCAGGTAGATAAACACAATTTAAACAGATCAATATCAAGTGATGAAATAGAAGACACCATCAGAAGCCTACCACACAAGAAATGCCCAGGACAGGATGGTTACACAGCCAAGCTCTACAAGACCTTTAAAGAAGAACTAATACCAATACTCTTCAATTTATTTCAGGAAATAGAAAAAGAGGCAGTAATTCCAAACTCATTCTATGAGACCAATATCACCCTGATCCCAAAACCAGGCAAAGACACATCAAAGAAAGAAAACTTGACCAATATCTCGAATTAACATAGATGCAAAAATTCTCAAATTTTTGGCAAGTTGAATACAAAAACATATTAAAAAGATCGTGTACCATGATCAAGTGGGATTCATCCCAGGTTTGTAAGGTTGGTTCAACATAAAGAAATCAATAAATTTAATTCATCACATCAATAGACTCAAAGAGAAGAATCATGTGATCATCTCAATAGACACAGAAAAAGCATTTGACAAAATACAGCAACCCTTCATGTTCAAAATACTAGAAAAAGTAGGGATAACAGGAACATATCTCAACATTGTAAAGGCTATCTATGCTAAGCCCCAGGCCAACATCATTCTAAACAAAGAAAAATTGAAGGCATTCCCTCTAAAAACTGGAACAAGACAGGGATGCCCTCTTTCACCACTTTTATCCAACATAGTTCTTGAAACACTGGCCAGAGCAATTAAATGACAGAAATTAAAGGGATACATATAGGAAAAGAAGAACTTAAATTAGCATTATTTGCTGATAATATGATTCTATACCTAGAAGACACAAAAAGCTCCACCAGAAAACTTCTAGAACTAGTAAACAAATTCAGCCAAGTAGCAGGTTATAAAATCAACACCCATAAATCAAAGACATTTCTGTATATCAGTGACAAATCCTCAGAAAGGGAAAGAAGGAAAACTACCCCATTTACAATAGCCTAAAAAAATACTTGGGAATCAACTTAATGAAAGAGGTAAAAGATCTATACAATGAAAACTACAGATCCCTTAAGAAAGAAATCAAAGAAGACCTTAGAAGATGAAAAGATCTACCTTGCTCTTGGATAGGCAAAATTAATATTACTAAAATGACCATACTTCCAAAAGCACTATACAGATTTAATGAAAGTCTGATCAAAATCCCAATGGCATTCCTCATAGAAATAGAAAAAGCAATCATGAAATTCATCTGGAAAAATAAGAGACCCAGAATAACTAAAGCAATCCTTAGCAGGAAGAGTGAAGCAGGTGACATCACTATACCAGACCTTAAACTATACTAGAGAGCAATAGTAACAAAAACAGCATGATATTGGCACCAAAATATACTGGTAAACCAATGGTACAGAATAGAGGACACAGAGACTAACCACAAAATTACAATTATTTTATATTAGACAAAGGCACCAAAAACATACATTGGAGAAAAGATAGCCTCTTCAACAAATAGTGCTAGGAAAATTGGAAATCCATATGCAACAAAATGAAATTAAACCCCTTGATCTCTCACCATGCACAAAACTCAACCCAAAATGGATCAAGGACTTAGGAATACAACTAGAGACCCTGCATCTATAGAAGAAAAAGTAGGCCCTAATCTCCATCATGTGGAATTAGGCCCCAACTTCCTTAATAAGACTCCTATAGCACAAGAATTAAAACCAAAAATCAATAAATGGGATGGACTCAAACTAAAAAAAAAACCTCTTCTCAGCAAAAGAAACAATCAGTGAGGTTAATAGAGAGCCTACATCTTGGGAGAAAATTTTTACCCCTCACACATCAGATAGAGCACTAATCTCTAGGGTATATAAAGAACTCAAAAAGCTAAGCACCAAAACAAAAACAAATAACCCAATCAATCAATAAATGGACCAAGGACACATCTCAGAAGAGGATATTCAATCAATCAACAAATATATGAAAAAATGTTCATCATCTCTAGCAAATAGAGAAATGCAAACCAAAACTACTCTCAGATACCATCTCACTCCAGTCAGAATGGCAGCTATTATGAAGATAAACAGTAAGTGTTGGTGGGGATGTGGGGGAAAAGGCACACTCATACATTGCTAGTGGGACTGCAAATTGGTGCAGCCAATATGGAAAGCAGTACGGAGATTGCTTGGATAACTGGGAATGGAACCACCATTTGATCCAGCTATTCTTTTCCTCAGACTATACCCAAAGGACTCAAAAACAGCATACTACAGGGACACAGCCACATCCATGTTTAGAGCAGCACAATTCACAATAGCTAAACTGTGGAGCTAACCTAGATGCCCTTCAGTTGATGAATGGATAAAAAAAATGTGGTGTATATAAACAATGGAATTTTACTCAGCACTAAAAGAGAATAAAATCATGGCATTTGTAAATGCCATGGTATTGGAGAAGATAATGGTAAGTGAAGTTAGCCAATCCCAAAAATACAAATGCGGAATGTTTTCTCTGATATCAGGAGGTTGACTCATAGTGGGGTAGGGAGGGGAGGAATAGATGAATTCTAGATAGGGCAGAGGGGTGGGAGGGAAAGGAAAGGGGCAGGGGATTAGCAAGGATGGTGAAATGTGATGGATATCATTATCCAAAGTACATGTATGAAGACATGATTTGGTATGAACATACTTTATATATAAACAGAGATATGAAAAATTGTCCTATATATCTAATAAGAATTGTGATGCATTTTGCTGTCATGTATTTAAAAAATGAAACCAATTAAAAAAATCTTGAAAACCTAAAAAAATTCTATTATGAGAATGGAAATCTCAATTTCTGCTATATACAGAAAATACAATGTGCAAAAGAGGGTTGATTTCAATGTGCATTCAATGTATGGGGGAAACTCAACTTGTCTCCACAAACTGATTTTAAAGCCTTTCCCAGGGGCACTGGAGTGGTATGGGCTAATCACAGACTCAGGCTTCCTGCAAGGACAACATAGTTGTAGTTGTTGTGTTCAATGCAAAGGCAAAGGCTGAGAACCACAGCAGTGTGTTGGCATGTAAGGGCTGACATCAAGCAAAAATTTTTTTTTATGGTGCTGGGGATTGAACCTAGGGCCCTGTGCAAGCAAGTCAAGCACTCTGCCAACTGAGCTGCATCCCAAGCCCTCAAGCAAAACTCTTGTGGGGGGACTGAGACTTAGTGAAGAGCTTCTGTACCCAGAGGTGGACTTCCCAGAGCACACCATGTGACGGGAGAGCAAAGTGGAACATAAGAAGGAAGATCCAGAGAAGACCAGCCCAGAGACTCTCCCAGCCACTGTAGTAAAGAGTTATCATCAAATTCCCTGGAGAAGAGAAACCAGAGATGATTACCAGAATCCACGGCAAATCATTTATAGATATATACATATATATATTTAAATATGGAGATTAAATCACAGATGGTTCTCTTTCCAGCATATAGATTTGGTCATTCTCAACAAATTCTTTTGTCATCTTCATGAAAATCTTGAGTTAAACACCGTTCATGGGTGTGTTCCCACAAGTAGTTACTCTGAGCGGTTGAACCAAAAGTGTTAGTGACCAGCTTTAGGAGTCCTGATGGTAAACTCAGGTAGGCAGCTCCACTACAGAGCTCTGAGAAATGTGTTACTAAAGGATCTTAACCTTTTCAAATCATTTAGCAGGAGGAACCTGCCATGGTAGTTTAGTTCACTGCTTTTTCATCCCACAAATTCTGACATTTGTGCTAAATACAATTGGTTACTTGCTCACTGTCCTATGGAACAAAATTTCAAAATCATTTCACCATCTTAAAACTTGGAACTTTAACGTTCCTCTTGGCCAAAGTCCCTATGCAGGAGCTGAGGAAACAAACTTGAATGCAAAGAGAATGAGTGAGTTTTTCATGCTAAGTAGTTAGTTGTTGAGAGTGTCACCCTGGGAAATTTTAGTCCTGTGGTTCCCACTCTGTTATTGTTTGTGTTATGTTTGTTTTTCTAATTGATTGTTCCCTTTTTGTCTATTTTGATTCACCTAAGAAATATTTATGTTTCTTGTCTTTTAAAATATTATATTATAAACTTCATGAACTACTAATTTTATTTCTTTATCCCATACTCAGAAATAATCACTCTTATCAGATAAGCATGCATGCTCTTTATATATGCATATCTATATGGGCATATGATTTTCGTAGAACACAGGGTTAGTTTTAGTTTTTATTCATAAGTAGAATTACACTAAAATATTGTTCAGAAATTTGCTTTTATTCACTCAACAGTATGTTTTTATCATCTATTCATATTGATACATAGATCCAGTGCTTTTCTTTTAATTAAAATGTGGTCTTCCATATATCAAACAGGTCATGTTTTGTTTATCTATCTTACTTAGCCATTTCTCTCTCTCTCCCCCTCCCTCCCTTCCTCTCTATTCTTTAAAAAGATTTTTAATGAGTTATAATTATACATAGTGACAGGATTCATTCTGATACACTCATACATGCATAGAATATAATGTGCTTCATTTTAGTCTCTGATACTTCTTTCCTTTCCCTTTTCCCTCCCCTTGTTCCTCTTCCTCTATTCTACAAGTCTTCCTTCCACTAATTTATTGCATTTTTTTTAAATTGGTGCTTTATAGGTATACATAAAAGTGGAATCATTGTGGTATACTCATTTATGTACTTAACATAATTTGGTCAATTGCTTTCTCCAGTTCCTGCCTTTCTCTATCTCTCGTCTCTCCTCCTTCCCCCTCAATCACTATCCTCTACTCCATTGATCTTCCTCCTACTTTCATGCAGTCCTTCCCCTTTCTCTTATTTTTCTCTAGGTTCTGCATATGTGAGAAAACTTTCAACTGTTGAGTTTCTGACTCTGGTTTATTTCACTTAGCCTCATGTTCCTCCAGTTCATCCATTTTCTGGAAAATGCCATAACTCATTCTTCTTTATGGCTCAGTAAATCTCCATTGTGAATATATCACACATTCTATATCCACCTTCTGTAGCCATTTTTTCTTTTAGTACTCATGTCATTTGTTTCCAGTATTAGCTATTAAAGCTAATTAAATTCATGCATTCAATACTCAATATTTTAAAAAAATTACTAAGAAAAGAAGTCTTTGTTATGGTTTGGATGTTAGGTATTCCCCCCAAAACTCATATGGGAGACACTGCAAGAAAATTCAAAGGTGAAATGATTGGATTATGAAAACTTTAACCTAGTCAGTACATTAATCTACTGATAGGGATTAACTGAGTGGTAACTGTAGCAGGTAGGATGTGACTAGAGGAGGTGAGTACCAGAGGGACGTGTCTTTGGGGTCTATATTTTGTCCCTTGTAAAGAGAACATTCCCTCTGCTTCCTGATTGTCATGTCCTGAACTGCTTACCTCTGGCACATTCTTTTTTTTAAAAAAAATTAATTCTAATTAGTTATATATGACAGCAGAATGCATTATAAATCATATTACACATATAGAGCACAAGTTTTCATATCTCTGGTTGTAGACAAAGTATATTCACATTATTTGTGTCTTCATATATGTATGTAGGGTAATGATGTCCATCTCATTCCACCATCTTTTTTTACCCCCATACCCTTTCCCCTCCCCTCCCACCCCTTTGTCCTATCTAGATTTCATCTAATCTGCCCATGTTTCCCCTCCCAACCCCATTATGAATTAGCCTCCTTATATCAGAGAAAACATTTGGTGTTTTGGGATTGGCTAACTTCACTTAGCATTATCTTCTCCAAGGCCATCCATTTACCTGCAAATGCCATGATTTCATTCTCTTTTATTGCTAAATAGTATTCCATTGTGTATATATACCACATTTTCTTCATTATCCATTCATCTACTGAAGGACATCTAGGTTGGTTCCACAGTTTAGCTATTGTTGATTGTGCTGCTGTAAACATTGATGTGGCTGTGTCCCTGTGTCCCTGTAGTATGCTGTTTTATAAGTCCTTTGAGTAAAGATGGAGGAGAGGGATAGCTGGGTCAAATGGTGGTTCCATTCCCAGTTTTCCAAGGAATCTCCAAACTGCTTTCCATATTGGCTGCACCAATTTGCAGTTCCACCGGCAATGTATGAGTGTGCCTTTTCCCCACATCCTCACCAACACTTATTGTTGTTTGTGTTCTTAATAGCTGCCATTCTGACTGGAGTAAGATGATTTGCATTTTTCTAGTCTTTAGAGATGTTGAGCATTTTTTAAATATATTTTTTGATTGTATATCATCTTCTGAGAGATGTCTGTTCAGGTCCTTGGCCCTTTTATTGATTGCGCTACTTGTTTTTTTGGTGTTTAGTTTTTTGAGTTCTTAACAAACTCTAGAGATTAGTGCTCTATCTGATGTGCGAGTGGTAAAAATTTGCTCCCAAGATGTAGGCTCTCCATTCACCTCACTGATTGTTTCTTTTGCTGAGAAGAAGCTTTTTAGTATGAATCCATCCCATTTATTGATTCTTGATTTTAATTCTTGCACCATAGGAGTCTCACTAAGGAAGTTGGGGCCTAATCCCACACAATATCTTAATTATAATACTGAATGTTAATGGCCCAAACTCACCAATCAAAAGACATAGGCTAGCTGATTCGATAAAAAAAAAAGACCCATCAATATGCTGCCTCAAGAGACTCTTCTCATAGGAAAAGACACACACAGACTGAATGTAAAAGGATGAGGAAAAAATCATAACACTCAAATGGATTATGGAGCAAGGAGGGGTTTCCATCCTCATATCAAATAAAGTAGACTTTAAGCTAAAATTAATCAAAAGGAATAAAGAAGGACATTTCACACTGCTTAAGGGAAACATATACCAACAAGATATAATGATTATAAATATATATGCCCTAAACAATGGAGCATCTATGTTCATCAAACAAACCCTTCTCAATTTCAAGAGTCAAATTGACCACAACACAATAATTAGTACACCTCTTTCACCACAGGATAGATCTTCCAAACAAAAGCTAAACAAAAAAACGATAGAACTCAATAATACAATCGATAAATTAGACTTAACCAACATATATAGAATATTCCATCCTTCTATGAGCGAATACACTTTCTTCTCAGCAGCACATGAATCCTTCTCTAAAATAGACCCATATACTATGCCACAAAGCAACTCTTAAAAATACAAAAAAGTAGAGATAACTGTATCACACTCACCATCTCTGTTACTGCTTCCTAATATGGAACCTTTCTCTCCAGGGCTTTTGTGTGTGGTGCTTTGAGGGTGCTGTGCACCTGCCCCACTGTTTGTTGTTGGGAAGTCACTGTGCCAGGTGAGTGGCTGCTGGGGAAAGAGGGGAGTTAGAAACTGGGTACCTGGCCAAACCCAGTTCTGCACAGGGAGTTGCCCCCCACTAAAGATGATGATGAAGTTTTCCCAAGATGGAGGCGTTCGCTTTCAGCTATGGGGTGTCAGGTTGGGCGATGGTGTTGGATGATGAGTTCAGAGACTGGTTCTATGGTGTGCAGCGTGTGGCTATGGCTGTCTTCAGAGCCTGTGTGAAGTTCCCCAGTGCAGGAGGGCTATGGTGCCTAGGGGATTATCTCCATTGCTGCAGAGTCCCAAGATGGAAGCAACCGGGGGAGCCCCACATTTTTTTTGGCTGTTGGGGGTCCACACAGGAGTGGTGGCTGGAGATTGTGTGTGGGTAGATATCAGGTGTCTTGCGTGGGAGCTGCCTCCGTGATTTCTGCTCGGGTGGATGGCCGAACGTTTTGCACAGGTACTGGTGCTGATGGTCCTGCTCGGGCACCCAGTAGTCCTGTGTGGGTGAGGAGTTGGGAGACCTACTCTGGCGCTGAGGCCTGGAACCCTAGTGGGGCACAGTGATTCCTGTGCAAAAGTAGGAATATAGCTTGCAGAGGAGCAGTATTCTCACTTCCTAAGTCCCAGGTCGTGAGGCTACACAGAATGCTGCCTCCCTCTGGCTCGCCATATTGGATCCCCCTCTAACACATTCTTCTGCCATGAGGTTCTGCCTCACCTCAGGCCCAGAGTAACGGAGCTGGCTGACTGTGGACCGAGACCTCTGAAACTGAGTTTCAAATAAACTTATCCTTCTCTAAACCTTTCTTGTCACATTTTTTTGTTCACAGGAATAAAAAAAATAAAAAAGCTAAAACAACTCTGAAAGATCTTTTGAAGTGTGTCCTATTGAAGAAGTTGTAATTACTTAATTTTATCAATTAAAATTGATAATGTTAGAAACCCTAGAGTCATCCACTTGTAGAATTAGAAAAAAAGCATGAGAGATTCTCAAGTTTGCTCTCCTCCTTTTGTAGAAGGAATGATAGATATGGAAATCTTAATCATCCCCTCACTCAACCTACAGAATGAAAGCTGATGGTTTGTGCTTTCTATTCCTCTCTGCTTCAGGGGCCACCTGCTTTGACATCTTCTAGGTTAGAATTCCTTGAGCTATTCCTAGCTTTTTTCCTTTAGACATGTCACTCCGGAGAAGTCTTCAGTGATACAAATAGGTTCTAAACTTCTGTTTGCCATCTTTGTCAGAACCACTGCTCTGATATGAACCATTGCTCTATAATATAAGCAGAAACCAATTCTCCTTTCTCTTGCCCATGACTGATAAGCCTACTCTGTTATAGCACTCTTCTCCTCAAACATATCCTCAGAATTATCAATATGCTCTCAAGAGCTTTCTCAACACTGTCCTGCAGGACAGAGTGAGAAGTAACCCATTTTTCATGCTGGGTGAGTGGCTTTAGGTCCAATGCTTGTGGGTTCCTGCAGATGGTGGTGCATGCATAACCCTGGACTTTCCAAAGTGGTTTTGTTTTTATTATTCTTATCTGGCATGGAGTACCCCATGCACTCTAGATATTCAAATGTATTCATCCCTAGGATCCATCCCAACCATTACTGTCCACAGATTCCTCTTTTCCCTTTATTCCTGTGGTATTTGCATTGCATTACTGTGTAAATAGCTTATGGCTCTTACTCTTCTCTTGGGTGCTCTGAAGATAAAAGCTGTGTGTGTGACCTGTCTTCTATATAACATTTACCCTGGTGCTATGAACCTCTAGAGAACCCAGTGACTTCCTGTGTGAGGGAATGACTACTGAGGGAGAGGTCACTGAGTAACTGTAAAGGGTTCCATGTGGAGTATTTGTAAAAGACTGAAATGATAATTTCTCAAAAATCAGTACCATATTCTGGCAAATAACTGGCATTTTGAAAAATTCCTCTTTTAAATAATTTCCTTTCCTAATAAAAAATAATATATGTTCACTGTAGATTTTTTTTAGAAGTAGAAAGAAACGATAAAAATGATTTCACCTCCAGCACCCAGAGATAACTTTCAAGGGTATTTAGTTCCTCTGTTTTTCAGGTTATGCGTCTATATATTTATTTGCTTATTTATAGGACAATTTAGAATGATCAGCAAATACTGTTTTGTGTCTTGTTTTGGCAATTAACATTATATCATCATTTTCTCCCTTTAATAGTTCATAAAAAGGGATTTTATGGCTACATAATATTCTACTACATAAGCTTTTCATATTTTCTCCAATCACTTATGGAACATTAGGTAATTCTGGTTTTTTTTCACTGCTATAAATTAATGAGCAAAGAATTATTGAGAACTTAACTATGGGCTAAGCATTCCTCTGTCTTTTCTATTCAGTGACATTTTAAATATTCACAATAAACCTTTGTGGAAGACACTTTTATTATACCCATTGTTCAGATGACCAAACTCACGATTGTTGGGGTAGAATTTCTTGTTCAAGATCGTGGCTCTGGTAAGTGATGAAGCCACAATTCTAACAGGAGGTTTGGCTTGAAAACCTGTGCTAACCAGTATGCCTGTAATCACAATAAATTCTCATAATATAGAATTTTTGTTCGTATCTCAAATACTTTCTAATTAAAAATAATGGCAGTGAATTACTGAGTCATAGGGTTTGAAGAAACTTCTATAGTTGAATTTTTTTTTCAAAAAATTATACTGATTTATGCCCTCTCTATGCAATGTTGGAGCCTGTTCTCTTTCCCTGAGAAAGACATGGGATCCATACTGGTGTATGTTCAATTTTAAACCCTTTATCCTAATTACTCTATTATAGCTAATAGCACATTACATTTATTTATTTTTATTTCACTCTGTCTTGTTATTCTGTGAAATCTTTAAAAGCAAGACTGAGTTTCATTTGTCTTTTAATTCACAACCCCTACCACTGTGCCAGGTACACAGGAAATTCTCAATATGGTTTCTACTAAAAAAGAGAAGCACCATAACCTGCAGTTTCAGGTGCTGGCTAGCATGTACACAAATGTATGCCACTTCACCTCCCTCTCCAGTTCCCAAAGCTTTAGCTCTGGATATTCTAGATCCATACCCATGATCATGTGCTCTCTCCACCTCTTTCCCTATCACAATCTAATTCCCAACCCTCCAAATGTATCTCTGACACTATGTCCTTGTGAAGCTTTTACTCATTCTCCTTTCTATGCTGAGCTTTATCCTTCCAAAGACTCATAAAAGAGTTTATATGACCCATAATGCGACAGTATGTTTTAAAATCCAATTTAGCATTTCATCATATAATGACTAAATCTTTAATATTCTGGATATCATTATTTCTTTACTTATTTCTTATTCCCCACTCACTATAAACATTTTTTAAGATTCTGCGCACTCATACCCATTCTCCAAGCGTGTTTCACTAGAATCATTCAAAATTCCCCTGGACATTCGGAAATGTGCCATGTGGCTGTCCTGTTCTCAGGCTTCTCTCTATGTGGGTTTGTGTGGCTTTAGCCATTTTGTGATGTTTTGGAAGCACGTTCAGGAGTCACTGATTTCTCTATGAAAAACAACAACAACAACAACAACAACAGTTCTTTCCATCACATTGCTGACTAGAGGCTCCCAGAATCCCTTGGACAAATCCAGAGCCATTTGCTATAGGAGTCATGGAGGGTGCTTATGGTTAACTGGTTTCCCTGAAAGTTCTATCTTTGATCAACAAAAAGTTGCTAAATTTCTCATGGCTGAAAAATTACTGTCAGATAATGAAAGATAAATGCCTCGGTTCTCAAATGAAGCCAAAGTATTTGATTACCCCATCAGCTCCCATTGTCGTTCATTTTAATGTTATTTTCAGCATAGTTTACAT
Organism: Callospermophilus lateralis; assembly: GCF_048772815.1. Taxonomy (NCBI): domain Eukaryota; kingdom Metazoa; phylum Chordata; class Mammalia; order Rodentia; family Sciuridae; genus Callospermophilus; species Callospermophilus lateralis. Next base: position 70,470,797 of record NC_135320.1, on the reverse strand, counting down.
TTCAGATGACCATATGTTTTTTTTCCTTTTGGTATCAATCTAATTTTTTAAGGTAAAAATTCTTTGACATATTAACATGCCCTAATAAATCAAGTACATGTGTCTTTAAACCACAAGCACAAATATTCCACTTGCCATTAAATTGGTTCACACAGTTGCTTTTACAATATTTTTCTTTTGCTAGTACTTTCCAACTTGTCTTTTGAGATCTGCACTTATGGAAAATTAATATTTAATGTAGAAATTGTGGATTCCATAATTTGGTAGGGATGAAGAAAGGAAGAAGTAACCTCAAGGATTTTAAATAAGAAAAGTGACTTTCTGGTTTGTGGGGATTTTAACACGGTGGGAATGAAAGAGAAAGGTAGTCCAGGTGGTGAGGGGCTGAGGACAAGAAAATCCAAGAAAGAAAGAAAAAACAAAAAACAAAAACAACATTAGAAGCGATGGAAAAGTTCCCAGAAGAGCTGATGGCAGAAATGGATGATGGGAAAACAGCTGGCAAAGGTGAAACGCAACTACAGAATGAAAATCCATGAATAGAAGAAGGATGAAAACAAAGAAATCAGAGCACAGACTGCATACAGCTCCAGCTTCTTCTCCACCCCTACTTTCAGTAGCACTTGGTAATGTAACAGTAGCTTTCACAGCCAGAAAACTTTATTAGGCGATGGGGAAGTGAATCAGGAATGAAATCATTTACTGACCAGATAAATGCTACCATTTCAGTAGCTAGTAAGGCTCCCTTAATGAAAAGATTGATTCCAGGTTTTGGCAGAAAATAGTCTGGCAAAAACAATAACGATTCCTCAGGCTTGGCATGAAACTCTCTCTGCTATATCTTGCCAGGTCAGTTCCACACTTGAAAACAGGCAAGCGACTTCTGCTTCCCCAGGAGTCGGCATTCATAGGGGAACAGAGGGGGAAAGATGTGAGTCAAGTTTGCGGAACTCATTTTTACTTGTTACTAAACTCATTCATGTTATGAATACTCACTGAACACCTAATAAATGCCAAGAATTATTTTTTATTAATTTTTTAAAATTTGCATATGACAGTGGAATGTATTACAATTCATATAACACATATAGAGCACAATTTTTCATATCTCTGACTGTATGCAAAGTATATTCACACCAGTTTATCTTCATACACGTAATTTAGATAATGATGACCATGACATTCTACCATCATTTCTAACCCCATGCCCCCTCCCTTCCCCTCCCACCACTCTGCCCTATTTAGAGTTCATCTAATCTTCCCATGCTCCCCCTCCCCACCCCACAATGAATCAGCCTCCTTATATCAGAGAAAACATTCCACATTTGGTTTTTCGGGATTGGCTAACTTCACTTAGCATTATCTCCTCCAACTTCATCCATTTACCTGCAAATGCCATGATTTTATTCTCTTTTATTGCTGAGTAATATTCCATTGTATAGAAATGCCACATTTTTTAAAAATCCATTCGTCTACTGATGGGCATCTAGGTTGGTTCCACAATTAAGCTATTGTGAATTGTGCTGCTATAAACATTGATGTGGCTTGTCCCTGTAGTATGCTGTTTGTAAGTCCTGTGGGTATAGACTGAGGAGTGAGGTAGCTGGGTCAAATGGTTGTTCCATTCCCAATTTTCCAAGGAATCTCCATACTGCTTGGCTGCACCAGTTTGCAGTCCCACCAACAGTGTAATGCCAAGAATTATTGTAGGCTCATTTTTTAAACATTATTGTAGATTCTAGAAAATAAAGAGCATAATGATATTTAAGGCCTTGTAAAACATTATACTGGGAGTTGACAGACAATGCCTGTGGACCAAGTCTACTTACTGCCTATTTTTGTAGTTTATTGGCCCATTTATTTATATATTTGTCTATGTCTCCTTTTGTGTTTCAATGGCAGAGCTGAGTTGTTTGGACAGGAGAGTATAGCTTTGGAAAGGTAAAAAAGAAAGATACATATATATCTGTGTGTGTGTGTGTGTGTGTGTGTGTGTGTGTGTATAATTTACTATATTATTATAGTTTGTTGATACTGGTTAAATACAATTCTTATAATGGAGTTATATTGGAGTTCAATAAATTATAGGAGAAGGATCCAGGGATGTTAATAGAAACTTCAAAAAAAAAATCAATGGGTAACACTTGATTTCAATTTTGAAAGACATAAAGGAGTTTCTGGGCATAAAGAATTGAGGGTGTTACTTTGGGGACTTCAGTGGCAAAGACAGTGATAGGAAATAACAAGTGAACCGTAGGAGTTTGACCATGATTTGTTCTGGCTGATGGATAAATTGGGGTGTGTGACTAAGACTTGAGATTGACGCTACACCAGCAGTGGCATCTGGATCCTGTATGGCATCCAGATTCACAACTTAATGCTCAGCATGGCAAGATACCCAAAATTAATAGTACACAATCCCTGCCTTCCTAGAGTTCAATATCCAATAGGAGGAATAAACGTTAAATAAAACACAGGGCAGAATGAGGTATATAGAAGTCTGAGCAAAATATCATGTGGATATTTTAGTAAAGAGAAATTATGTCTGATTGGAAGATCAGAAAATTTGTGTTGATAATGTACCTTAAAGAATGGCTGTAATTTTGTTGCAAGTGATGGTAGTGCAATTGGAAAGAGACAGGCAAAAGGAGTGCTAAGAAATTCGGGAAGTATGGTGCTGGGAGCCATCAGCCAAGTAGGTATGACAAATTCCTTGCCAGCTTACTCCCATGCTGTCTAGTGGAAGGACTTCTGAAAGGTGACCTTGCTCAAGGACCAGGGCAGGATCCGTGTTTAGGGTGTTCCCCCTTTAGAATAGGGCGGTTTAGCATAATAGGAGATTAGGGTGTTCCCCCTTTAGAATAGGGCAGTTTAGCATAATAGGAGATTAGGGTGTTCCCCCTTTAGAATAGGGCGTATCCTGCTGCTGAGTTCCTCTTGAGTGCTTAGGGTCAGACAGTATATTTTGGGAGACAGAAGCCCATGCGGAGTGGATTTGGGCAGAGAACGTGGATTCCCCCAGAACGTGTTTGTAGACGGCCGGTGTGAGTTCGGGAATAAAGAATTGCTGTTTGAATCTACAAGCTGTGTGGAGACTCGTGATTTGTGCGCAGCCAGAGACTGCGGCAGTATGGTAGTCCAGTTTTCCCTCGAAATCAGAAACTGAGGAGAAAGCTTTGTGCGAATACTTCACTGGGTACAAGAATCTCAGGAAAGCAGGAAGAAGGGTTAAAAAGGAGTGAGGCCGAAGTGGAGGGAATGTTAGGAAGTTGAGGCACTTCCCACTTCAGCTACATAACAAGGACAGCTGGTTACTGTAACTTGGGAGGTGGTACTTCCTTGAGGTTGGATGGATTTCTTTGCCTGAGAACATCCCTGTGATCTGGAAGGGGAAGAGCAGGATGGAATGTACCCCCTCCTTTTCTCCTTTGTTGGCCCATTCACTCCTTTCAACACTAACTCCCTTATCTGAGTGGTGACACCTAGCCCTCCCAGACAGCTGCTGGGACATTAAGGGCCATCCATTCCTTTTGGTCAGAATGCATGTGCATCTATTTCTGTCTGTCATAGGCAGAGTTCCTTTGTCTATACTGAAAGCAGTAGTAGCCCTCACAGTGACCTGGATCGGTGATGTTGGGGATAGTGCAAATTTTTGCTGGGGCCATTGCAGCCAGAAAGCAGGTGGGCAGACCGATGGTGGCATATAAACCAAGCCCTATATAGGGAGAATTAAATGCTTGTCTGGAACCCAGTGTAGAGACCTCATGGGAGAGAAGACAAGAGAAGTTGCAATGTCAGATTGCAGACATTGTTATTGAGTGGGAATCAGGATGTTAATTCATAATCAAATGGCGATTCCATTCCCAATTTTCCAAGGAATCTCCATACTGCTTGGCTGTACCAATTTGCAGTCCCACCAGCAGTGTAATGCCAAGAACTATTGTAGGTTCATTTTGTGAATGGGAAATATCTGAACGTTTTCCAGAAGGAGATAACATGACCAAAGGTGTGTGGTTTTGGGGGGATGGATGAGGAGGGAAGGGAACCTCATACAGAAGGACCTCATAAAGTAGATTTAGAGGATATATAAATTGGAAGTAGGACTGTGAGTTAGAGAGAGTCGTGGTAAGAAGAACCAAACTGCTCATTGCTATACATTCAAAATGGCTCTGTGGACTTCTTAAAGAGACCACTCCCAGCCTTCCATATGGATCACCTTCTTTCTTGAAGGAGGTTGAATAGACATATATGTCTTGTTCTGGGAGATAAAAATGACCTCATCACTGTTTCTAAGCATCATGTGGATTTTACAAACGTATACATGGATGTGTTTCCATTTTTTAGACCAGAGTAATTAACATTCATTAATTGGACTTTACCTAAATATACCCGTAAATAAGCTCCATTTTGTGATCTAGAGACTAGGGAGGCAAAGCCTCAAACATCCACAGGAGGGACTACTGACCTACATGGGTGGGTGGGACAGAAGGAGGTGGTACAGCCACTGAGCACAAATGGCCTTTACCCATTCTAGCTCCTGCCATGGCCTCTGTCTGAAGGCCTCAAAGAAACCACCAACAAATAAATAGGGCACACCAAATGTCAAACTCCGTCCTAGGCACTGGGAGAGAAGAAGGCGTAGTGGGTATTAAGCTATTTGATCTCAGGAGGAGATAGGGTGTAGTGATTTTTCAAGGTCACAGCCACTGCTTTTGGCCATTACTGAAGACATTCCAGAAGACATTCCTGAACACCATTGATTTGTGCGGCCAAGTTCATTCTATGTTGAGACCAACAATTATATGATCCTTTATAAAAGAAGACAGTAAAGAATGGTAGTTCAAACCTTGACCTCTGAAGCTAAAATACCTGGATTCAAACCCTGGTTCTACACTTACCAGTCAGCTTATCTCCGGGTTTTATTTTTATTATTTATTTTTAAATGAGAACTATAATAGTTGTCTCCTAATAGGATTACGGAGGGGATTGAATGAAATAATATATGTAAATGCTTAGCATAATTATTGTCAGAGCTTATCAATATTATTACAGGAAAATAATCTCTTATTTGTAATTCTGAAACCCCCAAATCACTGAAAACCCAAAGCTGTTTTGTAACACATTTGATGGCAAAACATCCTGTGAGGCTATTTTGAGTCCTATAGTATGAATGCTGTTTTCATCTTTTCTCCAAGTCATATGCATTTCATGTTTCTCTATAAATACCTGATATGCTTCATTATAGGGTGATATTCTGGGCCCTGATGAGTCTATGTACCGCATTTCTAGTCTAAAAGACCCAAATTTCCAAATTCTGAAACACAATTGCTCAAAAATTTCAGATAAGAGAGATGCGCTTGTGTTAGTGAGAGGTAAGAAATGACGGTGCGTGGACTAACACTAATTCTTTCTATCCACCCTACCACAAAAACGATGAAAAACATTTAGGAAGCTTTAAATTGCTTTCAAAATACAACTCATTAAGTAGATGAACTTGTGAAAACTATGTTTTTATACATTTTTTACCTAAAAGGAAAATTTCAATAATCTCCCCACCCTTTCATGTCAGTCTTAGCCCACTGATACAGCAACCAGTGGGAAATTTTTGCATATCTTCTTTCACATCATGAAATATTTTAAAGAAGGTACCACCAGGATTAACTGCTTTTGGAAACTGGTTTGGGCTCAAATATGGAAGGCTAGTACTTTAATGATAAACTCTTTTTAAAAACGTCTTGAATTTAAGAAAACCTCCTTAAGAGTTTCCTCATAAAAGTTTTTTGATTTCTGTCCTCATGGGGTGTATTTTGTAGATTTTTACTGACATTTCTTCAGGCTACATATACAGAGCCAGAGGCTTCTTTTGAAATAGACCCTTAAAACATATGCCATTATAGTGACATAACTTTGGATTCCTCTCAAGAAAGAGACAAAGGAGCCATTCAGAATGCTACTGAGCAAAATCAGTCACTGAAAACTTGGTGGTCTGCCTCTGGATTCCTGAACACTCCGCCTTATCCACTTGAGAGTTCAATGAGAGCCTCCTGCTTTTGCTTTTTGTCCAAATAAGCTGTAGTTATCATGTTGGTGCCAAATGCGTACTTTCCCCAGCCCTGTCAAATTCAGCATTAGGGTGGATTTTCACTCCAGAATGCTTTCCTATGTTCCAGCCTCCTCATTACCTCTGCCCCAAGGCTTCTAGTTTCAGGAATGCCTAATTGCTACTTAGGGGTTTTACCACTCATTTTTATAAAACTTCAGGCTTTAAAAATCAGAATTAATCTTGTTTTGAAAAGACATGGAACACTCTGATTATTTTCTAAAAATTTACCTTTGGCCAAATTCTCCCATGATCTTTCTCATTGATCCTACATGAGTGGTATCTCAAAGATGTCTAACATTAATGCTTCCAGAACAAGAGATGCCTTCTGGCTAGGAAAAAATAAAGGGAGAGATAATAGCAGGACTACATAATTAGAAATGTAATTATCACCTATGATGATAGTCTTGATGGTGCTATTGAGGGGTTCACCAAAAGAAAGAACCTGGTAAATCTTTAAAATGTGGAAATTATTGATGGTATATGTGAAGTTTTAGGTGACCTAATAGAGTATTTTAACCTATTTCATGTCTGCGGTTTGAATGCTAAGAAACAAAGAATCAGGAAGATTGAGATTTCAGTACTGGGTTCATTACTGAAGAATTATTGGAAATGTAAGTAAGGCATGAGGCAAAAAAGGGCGTTATAATACTTAACTCCATTAGCATATAGATTTATTCACCCAATGTCAGGTAGCTCTGGTCAGCCTCAGTCCTTCTGCACAAAAAGACAAAGAAACTACTGGGCCACTCATGACCAAGAATACAGGAGGATGCATTTTCCTGAAATCATCCAAAGAAGAGAAGGTAAAGAGAAGGTATCCAATCATGCATGCCCAGTTTTTCTCCTAAGTTTACTCATCAGGTAATTTAATTTTTCTCCTATGAGGAATTAGTGAGGGTATAGATGCCAAGAATGTTCTTTGAACAGAAACATGAAGGGTGAAGAAGGTCCTGTCCAGTTGTCTTAATAAAATAGTCTTAATAAAAATCATCTTAATAAAGGCTATAGTGAACATTTGCATCAGCATTCCACATCCACCCAAGGACTCAGGTAGCATGAACAAACTTAAACAACCAGGTATTTATCTTCTAGGACAAAAATTTGAGGGCTCTTCTCTGAACATATTGCACTGATTGTCAGAGGATACTAAGTGTAGGTGGCACAGGGTAAACCTCTTCTAGAGAATTAGTGATGCAGATCACTGGGACATACTTTAGTATATTTAGACCTCATAATTCAGTCGTGGAATTCTAGTTTACAGTCATATGCCACATACTTTATCAGGGTCCATTGACAGAATCAGAGAAGCTCACCAAAATTGGTTTCAAGGGCTCAGAAAGGAAGCTTTCAACAGAGTCCAGTACAAAAACACAGGCACACACTTTGAGGTGTAGAACACACAGCTGTCTAAAGGACCAGCACAAAGCTCATTCCCTCACTGTCATTACAGCTGAAATTCAAGATGGTAGTGTGGTCACTGCTCTTTCTCAGGAAACATTTTTTCTGCTTTGGCATTCAAACCGCATCCAAAGAAAGCCCAAAGCAGAGCATCAAGCCCAGTGGATTACGATGAGCCCCTGGTTCCTGGGTAACATCAGCATTTTCATCTGGCTCAACCATCTCTGGCAAAATCTACATCATGCGTATGAGGCTGTCTCGATGGACAATGAGTCACCCTGTAGGAACATGGAGAGCTATTCTCTAAGGACTTTCTGTGTGCCACTCATTTCTGATGCAATTCTTTTGTGGTACAACAGAAAGTAAAAGAGGGAGAACACCCTGTAAAAAGAGCATGAACAAACTTAAAGTGTTAAAATTTGGCGTCTTCAAAGTTTTAGTAAACTTTATCTGAAAATCACAAGCAGCATATCTGAGGGCAAAAGGAGGTCCTAGAGAAAGAGAAGATCAGGAAAAAATTATTGCTCTCTGAGACTGTTTTGTTGCTTGTTCAGATGGAGAGGACACATAAAATAGTACACAATTACACAGGGTCGGCCATCATAAGGGTGTTGTTTTACATCTTGATTTCATTGTTTCCATTTTGTTTGATCTGGAAAATACATTCCCTATACAGCAACTCTTCTTTAACTGCATATACAAAATTCCCTTTCTCTTAATGAGGTGGGAGTTTTTATGATGTCATTGTACCTTAAGGATAGCATAGATGCTTAGTAGGTAATCTTCTAAATCTCGACTTCTAGAAATGCCATTATCTTCTTCAACTTCTCCTAAACATTTCCTGAAAAAAAGGGAAGAAAATGGATATAAAGTATTTAGTCCATTGTCTAAGATATAGTATATCCTCAATAAATAGGAGCCATGGGGCCCTTTTTTTAACCAAGACTCATTCCAGGTGCTGAGAGGATTCCAATGAGGCCAAGAAGGATGTTGGCAGCCCCGTCCCATCTGCCTCCATACAGAGGTCCTTGGAACTAGGTCTCATGTCTCAGACTAAAAATCCAGTGTCTGAGCCGCCTTTGATGGGGATGTTACATGCCTTCTGAGCTCCCTTAATACCAACTTTACTCAGGACCCTATGTACCAGGAATAAGCTCTGGAGTATCTGTTAACATCTTTTTCCCTCTTTCACTTATATATGAGCCCTAGACAAGAAAAAGGGCTTCTTTATTTTTGTTTCCTCCTCCATAGTTTCTGCTTAGATTCTCTGGCTAGTCCGTTGATCTGGCTTAGGACATTGCTGTGAATTCTAGCCAGCATCCCACCTGGCTTTTGCAAGACTTCTGTCTTCTGAATTATTTCCTTCTCTTTCTATCTAAATGTGAGAAGTGCACATGGATGAATCTAGAGTCAATTGCTATTAGCCTTTCCCAGATACCATTCACCACTGGGATCTTTATCCCTGAGTGGATTGGCCAGATAGGCACTGACAGTTGCCTGGCTCATCTTGGATCTTGGTGACTTTTAGAGTGTCTGTGTCTGTCCCCATTCACATCACCCTACATCCTGGTGACACTCATGCTATTGTGGTCTCAGTACTTCAGCTCTGACACTGATGTTTATAGGGATGTGACAAACTTGTATGTGGTTTCTCCCATCCCTATAAACAATGGGTTAGTGGCCAACTTGTACCTCAGCTCACCCTGTCACAATGCTGAATTTTCTGGACTGATCTGCAAACTGACCAATTCCCAAGAACAAGTAATGGGTCTAGACTAGAAGGAAGGTCAGAAGGCTCATCACTCAAAGATGTTTAGGCGTTGAATCCTGGCCTTTTGAACGCCACAGAAAGTTGAGGGTCTGATTTTTCTTTTGCCTTTGGCTCTCCAGAATCTCAATCTCCTCAATATTTTATTCATTAGATTTATTTTCCTTATTTTTTTTTCTGAGCTCAAAACTTTTGTGTGAGATGAAATAAGAAAACTGCAAACCCCTTTGGGCTACAAGTCAGGAATTGTTTCAATTACTTCTTTTCTTGATGAGGCCTGGGATATAGTTTCTGATGAAGCCACATCAGCACTTTTTCTGTTTTCCTTACAGAACAAATTGCCAGCAGGATTCCTGTTTATGAGGGTAGGAATTGCTTGTACAAATTTCCCATAAGGATTCTGATAGGATGCTTCTCTCTGCTAAGGCAAAGGAGTTGTCATGTTGCTGATTTGGGGCATAAAGCCAGAATAAGTCTGAGCTCCCCTTAAGCCCACCAACGTACCCTTCCCCATATTTGTACACCTTATTTGTTTGAAAAATGTGGTTCATTTCTGTAGTTATCTCAGAGGGGAGAAGTCTAAATCTGTGTAATTGTGGTGCTCATGCATATTGAGGATTTCTTTCAAGTTTGGATGTTAGTAGGGGGCCCCAGGCAAAGGCTGAATGGTGAGCTGAAGTATTGAGACCACAAGCAGGGTGGGGTGAATGAGGCCACATAATGCCCTGTCAGAGCCCAGTTCCATACTGATTAGCACCGCTGTGAGAAGCTGGAAAGAGCAGCAACAGCAATGGCAGCAGCACCCATCCTTACCAGGCTAATTCACCTTGAGTGAAGTAGGGATGAGGAGGATTCCAAAGTGGCCGCCCCAGTTAAAATGGTGACACTCAGACTAAAGGAGTCTTCACAAATGGCACACAGTGTGCACAACTATCATAACAATAATGATAAGAACCTTTTCATTAAGCATCTACTATGCTAAGTGTTCTATATACATTGCATCAGCAATAGTTTTTAAGTGTCTTCTATGCCACACACTCTTCTAGGCACTAGGGTTTCAGTAGTGAACAGATAAAACAGGTAAAGCCATTGCCTTTTGGATCACATAATAGTCATTAAATACCCCAACATTCTCCAACCTCTGGGTTCTTTCCGAAAAGTCATGGCACCTCCTCTTGGCAAGAAATGTGTGTGTGTGTGTGTGTGTGTGTGTGTGTGTGTGTGTATTTAGCTACACACAAAAGCAATGTTAATAATGGTTCCATTTTCAATTGTGAAGAGCAGGCATCTATTATCCACTGTTTTAAAGCATTACTTGCTCTTGGAGGACAATACAATAAGGTTTTATCTGAAGTTGGTGACTTAGATGAGCCTTTGATAGATCTTCCCTATTTGCTCGCTGGCTGCTTCTAAGTGATGTGCCACATGAAATACCATGTCCTGTGATCCACTGCTGTACACTTGATGCTATAAAATGAATCCCTTTAGTGGACAATATTGAATCCCACGCCCATATATGAGGCATTTTTTAGCCCTTGGATGTCATACAGGGGGAAACCCAGTAAAGTCAAAAGCTATGTCAGTTTCAATCAGAGGAACCCAGACTTTGGATCCATGCATAGCCTTCATCTCTGCCATGGTGTTAGTCAGCTGACCATCATTGTGACAAAATACCTAAAAAAAAAAAAAAAAAAAAAAAATCAGAAGTTGAAAAGATTTATTTTGGTTCATGTTTTCAGAAATCTCAGCCCATGGTTCACTGGCTTCATTGCTTTGTGTTTGAAAGGAGGCGGAACATCATGATGGAAGGATATTGCAGAGCAAGCTGCTCACCTTGTGGTGGTTGAGAAGCAGAGAGAACATGGAAGGGGCCAGGACAAGATCTACTTTAGAAGGGTACAACTTTAGTGACCTACTTCCTTCAAGTAGGCTCCATCACCTCAGTTTCCACCTCCCAATAATGCCATCAAATATGAATCCCTTGAGGGATTAATCCATTGATGAGGCCACAGTCCTCATGAGTCAATCACTTCCTCAAATCCCTTCCTCTGAAAATTGTTATATTGAGGAAGAAATCTTCAACACAGAAACCTTTGGGCAACATTTTAGATCCTATTAATGATAGCCATTGCAACTGCTCTGCTCTTGGGGCTTTTGCCCAATCACAAGGTGGCCAAGGGTGGAGACTGGCTGACAACTGGTGGATTCTCCTTCTTGTCTTAAACTCTTCCTCTGCAATGGAAGGACTTTAGTGGACCTGTTAACATGAAATTAAAATATCAAACTTGTTTTTGACCACTTTCTTTTGTACTTCTATATGCTTCTTACCTGGGTCCCCCTTTGTCTCTGATCTAATTTTGTTCCTTCCAAACTCCTGACCAACTGAAAAGACTTTCAGCAATGTTCAATCTGTGTGTATCATGCTCTCAGGGCACTTTATTGCTACAAAAGCAATGATCAAATCTACTGCTCATTCCTCTGCCTGTTTGGACAATTTACCCTCACTGTCACACTGATGGTGAATGTGGATTGTCAACTTAGGGATTGTCTAAGATTAAGAGACTTCTGGGTGTGTCTGTGAGGGTGTTCCTAGAGATGATGGGTGTGAGGAACAGCAAACTGATGGGGGGACCCAACCTGAATGTGGGCAGCACTATCCAACCGATTGTGGATGCAGATGGAATAGCAGAAGAAAGAGGAAGTCATAACAGATGCAAGCTCAATTCATGAGTGGGTACTATTGCCATCACCAGTGGACATCAGACTCCAGCTTCTTCAGTCTTCCAATGTGACTCTTGCCAGTGATCCTGCAGGGAGATTCCAGGCCCTCAGTCTCTTATTGAGGATGCATCATTGGTCTCTCTTATTTTGAGACTCTGACTTCTTGGACTGAGCAATTACTGCTCCCTCTAACTTTCTAGCATGTAGATGGCCATTGTGGGACTATCCAGCTTTTGACTGTGTAAGACAAACTAATAAATACTGTTTTGTAATTATACACATATGTATCCTGTTGTTTCTGATGTTGTTTCTAATGCTGATTAGTGGTCTTTAGCACCATACCTAAATGGGACTGTATTTAAGTAGCAGTTCGTTTTTAGCATAAACCCTCTTTGTGGGAGAAAAGAAAAACACATTGTGAAACAGTTCTCATTTTTTTTAATGCCTCCATCCTAGGAAGCTATAGGTATGAGTTACTGGAAGAGTGTCACTGATATGTTGAGGTGCATTTTTATGTAATTTGTTCTTACCTCTAGATTTGGTAGGATCTGATTCTGAATATATATATTTCTATTGTTTGGTCTCTGTTCAATTGCTACTGTGCTCACTTGATATTGTGAACAGGAGAATCTGATAGTGTTCAGCTCATGCTTGACAGCCTCTCTTACCTAATAACCCGTGTTTAGGTGCTCAGTTTTTACCGGGACCAGCAGCGCTGTAGGTGGTGCCTCTTATTTGGTAAGTCATTTTCTGCTGTGGAAGGCATCTGTGTTGTGTCACTTATATTGGTTTGCCAGAGACTCCAGGAGGCACCTCTATCTGTCACAGAGCACCATCGGCTCTTCCAGGTCATGTAGGTCAAGTTGCAGAGCAGCGAGGACCATGACCTCAATCTGTTGCAAAGCCTTCTCTTGTTCAATTTTTCAAGACAGATCCATTGGAGAACTACTCCCAAATATAGTCAGTATGCTGCCTCCAAAGTCCACAGAACTCTAAGGGCTATGGCTCATTCTTAGTAGTAAAATGTATAAGGTGCAAAAACTGTTCATCCTTAGAGGAGATATCCTAACATACCTTAGATCATTGGCCCCCTAAAAACATCACTAATATGGTAGGGAGCTAATTCCTCACATAGTTTATCTCTAACCCTCTTACATTTATCCTGCCAGAAATCTGGACTATTTATTTCCTGTTCACCAGATCTTATAAACACAATATCATCAATGTTGCCAACTAACATCTTGTCCTGGGGAATGTTAATGTAATCTAGGATTCTGTTGACTGTGTTGTGGGTTGAGGATTATATGAATTCTTGTCGAATAACATTTCTCATGGGCTGTCCATCTATCTTGTTGCCTGAAATATTCTAATCTATGAGTCATTACCATAGATTCTTTCACGTGGAGGTAACTTGATTGATCCCTGAACTTTCCCATTTTGATAATCACATCTACTTTGCTTCTGAAGGTTGAGTGCTATCACTAGGCTTTTGTTATTCTGAGATCATTTCATAATCCACTGATACCAAACATCCCACTACCAATAGATTGTACTGCCACAAGCACAGATAGAAGCTTCCACTGAGTTGTTCACATGTGTTCTCCATCATTAGTAGAGCCTTTGTGATGGCCTTGGTGAAGGATTATCTATGGTTATTTCTAGTGGACAGTAAGTGGAGTTTTCTGGTCTCACATAATAAATCTGTTCTAACATTCTTACTTCCCTTACCCTTTTAGCTCCTTCATTTTTCTGTCTAGGCAATCCTGGCAGCTCCACCTCATTTACTGTGCACCATGATTGTCTACAACCTTCAAGTAACAATCTCAGCAGTGCATTGGGACAGGTTCCAAATCTCTTTGCCAGGACAATAAATTCTGAATCCCTGTTCAGACTATGCTGAGACAAGACCCAAATTACTTGTCTTGGGAAAAGGGGTGAGTGGATCTTGAAGACAGAAAGCAACACCCTACAAGAGACCCTCCTTAGGTGAGGTCTTTTGTACTTCTACATTGCATTCAGGCAATGGAAAGTGGCTCTTCTCTATTGGAGGGGGATGTGTTCCTCTGCCATCCTGATGTATTCAGAAGAATCTGGGAGCATGAGATTCCTAGGTTTCTCCACTCATCATTTGAGTGATTTACAGGGACATTAATTTTCATTCACTTCAATGCTGCACATCAGTGCAGAGCATGCTTGTTTCCCCGTGCCTGTGTTAGATAAGACCTAGGACAGCAAAGGAAAAGTGGGTGGGGTGCTCTTAAGGTAAGATTCTGCTAATGAGTCCAAGCCATGAAGATGTTTGCTGTAGCCATAGTTGGAATTAGAGTGAAACCCGTTCACTTCTGTGACAAAGATCACATGTATCAAATAAATAATAATGATAAAAAGAAGTAAAAGAACTGTCATGTATAACTAATAAGATCAAATAAAAAAAGAAGAAGTGAAGGAAGAAGACTGACCAAGGTTAAGTAAATTGTCCAGATTATACATCTACTACTTCTTAGTAGAGAGTTGGAATGGAAAATCAGCGTCTCTAATTCCAAGACTATCTATGAATCACTGAGACTTTTTTCCCTAGGAAATCAGAGTACACAGGAATGGGCTTTGGACACTCAAATAAGAAGGCAGAGATACAGCCCTCTATGAATGCTTCACTGTTAGCTTCCATGAGTATAGTACCTAGAAAGTTACTGATATAAAGTCTCAGTGCCTTCTAGAAATTCTAAGCTTGATAAGCACCCATTTGATGGGTGAAATTCCCTGAGGAATGTCATGATTTTTTTGTGGCTTTCCCCCATCAAGACCAAGGGTTTATCCTTGGTACACTAAGCTTGCTACCACTTGAGAGCCTTTGTTCTTGCTCTCACCTCTCCTGGGACATGTCTTTTCCCTTTCCTTTTGCATGACTGCCTCCTAATCATCCTTCAAGGATCAGCGCAAGTTCCATCTCCCCAGAGGGGTTGACTCTAACTGCTTCACCCAAAGAAGCACACACCCTGCCTCTCCCAGTCACTCTCTCCACCACAATCCTGATCGCCTGCAAGCATGCTATGACTTCATGACTGTTTCCTCAGTAAGCAGGGCCAGTATCACCAATGCACTATGTGAGCTCAGACCAGACTTGGTTTTCTTCTACATGCTCTTCTATGACAAATGACAAAATGTCGAGCAGTTAGATCAATATTATTATCAAAGATACAGACAAAAATTTAGAAGTTTAATAAAGAATAGCAGCTTTTCAGAAATAGGGTTCCAATTCTTTATTCTCTACTCTGAACAAGAATTGAGGTTCTACTGTCCATTATCTTGGACATCTTTGTCTTGACCATTGATGAAATGCAAACTAAGTTGAATGCTAAGAGGTCCGGGGTTTTCTTCCATACCTTGCTCTGTGTGTGTGCATGTGTATTGCTCAGAGTTGAACTTATGGCCTGGGGAATACTAGGCAAGTGCTCCACTACTGAGCAACAATCCCAGCTCATACCTTACTTTTAAAAACCCTCACAAGTCCTTTGACACTTCTTGTTTAAATTTATTGGTCTTTTAGCTTTCTATATTGGCTTTCTCTTCAATTCTTGCCTTGACTTGATTTAGAAACTGGCTCCAAACTATGTGCTTCATGACTCCCATTTCAAAAGTAGTAATGAAGCACGTTCTTTGGAGTCTTCTTAGGAGCTAGCTGTTAGGGTATGGATATGAAGTGCCCCCCATCCCACCCCCAAAAAGCCCATATGTGAGATAATGCAGGAATGTCCTTGGGTGAAATAGTTGGATTTTGAGAGTTGTAACCTAATCAGTGGATTAACCCACTGAAATAGATTAGCTAACTGGTAACTGAAGGCACATAGGGTGTGGCTGGAGGAAGTAGGTCACTCTGGGGTTTATATTTTGCTCCTGGTGAGCAGAGCTCTCTCTCTCTCTCTCTCTCTCTACTTCTTAGCCACCATGTCCCAAGCTGTCTTGTGCCATAATGTTCTATCTCACATTGGGGTTAAATCTACGAGGTCAGCTGACCACAGACTGAACCTCTGAAACCACGAACCAAAATAAGTGTTTCTTCCTTCTACATTGTTCTTGTTGGTCTTTTTAGTCATAGCTACCCAAAGCTGGCTAAAACATGCCTCAAGATACCAGTCTAGCTGCTGGCACTTGGTTTTATTGACCAGAAATACAGTTTTTCCAGAAGAGACTGATCAATAAATATATGCACATTTTAAATTTGTAATATCCATGCAGTGATTGAACTATCAAGGGTTACATTCAGAGACAATCTTGACACTGGCCCCAATAGTAATAAACTTTGGAAACTGAATTATCATTTTATTGCTGAGTAAACTTCAAATCAGAAAAGGGAATATGATAGTTTTAGAGAAAAATTTCACTTGCAGTCAAAGATCAATGCTGCAATTCAAACTGCCCATCAGTAGCTGAAGGAGCTTCGATATAGCACTTAACCTCTTGAATTTCTATTGTTTATCTATTAAAAATTGTATAAATTTGGTATCTGTCTCATGGGATTGTTAAGATTAACCTAACAAAGGCACACAGCAGGTGACACAGTGAAGGCCCATGACAGAGGCTTAGCTATTGATGACAATAAAGAATCTGCTTGGAATGCCTCTCCCTACTTCACAAGGAAACCTAGCTTTCATCCCTCAAGACTGTTTAAAATGGTTTTGCTTCACTTCACATTTCACCATCATTTCTAATCCCATGTCTCCTCCCTTCCCTCCCACCCCTCTGCCCTATCTAGAGTTTATCTATTCCTCCCATGCTCCCCCTCCCTACCCCACTATGAATCAGCCTTTTCATATCAGAGAAAACATTCGACATTTGTTTTTTATAGGATTAGCTAACTTCACTTAGCATTATCTTCTCTAACTCCATCCATTTACCTGCAAGTGCCATGATTTTATTCTCTTTTATTGCTGAGCAATACTCCATTGTGTATAAATGCCACATTTTTTTTCATCCATTCATCTATTGAAGGGCATCTAGGTTGGTTCCACAGTTTAGCTATTGTGAATTATGCTGCTATAAACATTAATGTGGCTGTGTCCCTGTACTATGCTCTTTTTAAGTCCTTAGCATATAGACTGAGGAGAGGGCTAGCTGGGTCAAATTATGGTTCCATTCCCAATTTTCCATACTGCTTTCCATATTGGCTGCCCCAATTCGAAGTCCCACCAACAGTGTATGAATATACCTTTTCCCCAACATCCTCATCAACACCTATTGTTGTTTTTATTCATAATAGCTGCCATTCTGTCTGGAGTGAGATTATATCATGGAGTAATTTTGATTTGCATTTCTCTAATTGCTAGTGATGATGAACATTTTTTTCATATATTTGTTGATTGATTGTATATCATCTTCTGAGAAGTGTCTGTTCAGGTCCTTGGTCCATTTATTAATTGGGTTATTTGTTGTTGTTGGTGGGGTTTTTGTGTGTGTGTGTGTGCTTAGCTTTTTGAGTTCTTTATATACTCTAGAGACTAGTGCTCTATTTGATGTGTGAGGGGTAAAGATTTGCTCCCAAGATATAGGCTCTCTATTCATTTCACAGATTGTTTCTTTTGCTGAGAAGAAACTTTTTAGTTTGAGTCCATCCCATTTATTGATTCTTGATTTTAATTCTTGTGCTAAAAGAGTTTTATCAAGGAAGTTGGGGCACTAGAAAAATTAGGGATAATAGGAACATATCTCAACATCATAAAGGCTATCTATGCTAAGCCCGAGGCCAACATCATTCTAAAAGCAGAAAAATCGAAACTATTCCCTCTAAAAACTGAAACAAGACAGGGATGCTCTCTTTCAACACTTCTGTTTAACATAGTTCTTGAAACACTGGCCAGAACAATTAGACAAAAGAAGTTAAAGGGATATATGTAGGAAAAGAAGAATTCAAATTGGCACTATTTGCTGATAATATGATTCTATACATAGAAGACCCAAAAAACTCCACCAGAAAATTTCTAGAACTAGTAAATAAATTCAGCAAAGTAGCAGGATATAAAATCAACACCCATAAATCAAAAGCATTTCTATATATCAATTACAAATCCTCAGAAAGGGAAACTAGGAAAACTACCCCAGTTACAATAGCCTCAAAGAAGAAAAAAATACTTGGGAATAAACTTAATGAATGAGGTGAAAGATCTATATAATGAAAACTATGGAACCCTAAAGGAAGAAATCAAAGAAGACCTTAGAATATGGAAAGATCTACCTTGCTCTTGGATAGGCAGAATTAATATTACCAAAATGACCATAATACCAAAAGCACTCTACAGATTTAAATCAATTCCAATCAAAACACCAATGGCATTCCTCATAGAAATAGAAAAAAAAATCTCTGGAAAAATAAGAGACCCAGAATAGCTAAAGCAATCCTTAGCAAAAAGAGTGAAGGAGGTGGCATCACACCACATTTTAAACTATACTACAGAGCAATAGTAACAAAACAGCATGATATTGGCACCAAAATAGACTGGTAAACCAACGGTATGGAATAGAGGACACAGATTAACCCACAAAATTACAATTATCTTATATTAGACAAAGGTGCCAAAAACATACATTGGAGAAAAGATAGCCTCATCCACAGATGGTGCTGGGAAAACTGGAAATCCATATGCAACAAAATGAAATTAAATCCTTGTCTCTCTCCATGCACAAAACTCAAAATGGATCAAGAACCTAGGAATAAAACAGAGACCCTGCGTCTAACAGAAGAAAAAGTAGGACCTAATCTCCATCATCACAATGCTCTTAATATTTAATCCAGTCAGTTGGTCACCTGGCTAGTGAACTTGACCTCATCCTAAATCCTTTCTCCTGAGCTGTGGGAAGAGTCCCTGAAGTTCAGATATGCATGAGTCCTCATCCCCACATTACTCAGTGTAGAATGAGGGCCACGTTACATGGCTTTGCAGACATTCCCAGTTCTATAATTCCAGGATTCCCTTGGCCAGGTGAAATTTTATTAGTTTTCATGGTTCCTATCAGACTAGAGAAACTACCTTAACCACCCAGGATTAAATTCCATTCTGTTAAAAATCACACTGAGTGACTCAAATAGCAATGGCAAGGCTTCTTCACATTGTACAACTATGGAAATTGGGTCAAGAGAAGGATTCTGGAAGGCCCCCAAACCTCAAGGAGTATTGAGCCAAACAGCTTCTCTCGCACCAACTCTACACAGAGTCTCTTTTGGTATGCTCATCCAATCAGTTTTGCAAACTTCACATTTTGACATCACTTTACCTCTCTTCAGAGGATATATTACCTAGAAATTGCACCAACCGCATGACCAACAGCAAATATATATAATGAATTTCTTTCAGTTCTCTCTTCCCTCTGTGGGTCTCCCTTTCCTTTCTCTGTCTTTTCCTGAGAATCTTATTTCTGACATTCTCCCTAGGAGTCATCTCATGAATCCTCCTCCTCCTCCTCTGAGAATATTAGTTCTCTGAGGCTTCCAAGCCCCTAGGGAAAGTTTCTCCTGGCTGAGGCGCGGGCTATGCAGTCTGTACAAACCCTGACAATGATCTAGCTCAACAGAGAGAGCATGACGCACAGTTCAACACCACCTCAGTCTCTGCCATTCTGTTTGTCCATTGGGAGTTTTTATTTGTTCACTTATTCTTTCTTTTCCTTATTCTTTTATTTGTCTCTACCATACTCATTTTTTCTGCCAATCATAATTCAACATTGATCAACTCCAAGAAATTTTGTCTGTTATTCAAACGTCACTTATTTTATCACTTTTCTTAAAATTAGCCCTGCAAGTCAAATGATACACTTCTCCCTCTAATGTCATTTTTTTTCTATTTTGGGGTACCAGGGGTTGAACCCAAGGTGCTTAATCACTAAGCCACATCCCCAGGCCTTTTTATATTTTATTTTGAGACAGGGTCTCCCTAAGTTGCTTAAGGCCTTGCCAAGTTGCTGAGGCTGGCTCTGAATTCCAGATCCTCCTGCCTCAGCCTCCTGAGCTGCTGGTATTATAATGTGCACCACCACGCCTGGTCTCTAACATCTTTATGATACGTCACTCTAGTAATATGTCATATTAACATACACACACACACACAACTTTTTTATTAAAACATTGTTGGGATCCTAATGATGGCACATCTGCTAAGCACCAGGCATTCTGCTCAGCTTTTATACATTATCTCTTTTGAGTTTTGAATAAAAAACCTGATGAAAAATAAACCAATGAGAATAATAACCTGATAAAAATTATTGTTATTACAAATTCTAGCAAGGAATAAGAGCATGACTTGTTCCTTAATCTATCTGTATGGGCCTTAAAAATACTAGGTATTTATTCATTGGTACATGAATTCAGCAAAATTTGATCAAATATCGAGCCTCAGCATTATGTTGGGTCTGAGGAAGAAGCTAGGGGCACGGGGAACATCATCCCTGCCTTTCTAGAGCTGGTACTCTAGCTGAGGAGATAATAAATGTTTGATGAATGAGTACATGAACACAAAGGCCAAGATTAAGAGAAGCTAAGCAACTTCTAATTAGTAACAAAGTTAAGATTCCCATTCCGTTTTGAGTGACTCCCAGTCTATGTTTATATAAAATAATTTTAGGCAGAATACTTGACCAGAAGAAACTGTCTAGAGAGGAGCAAAGGGCAGGAAAGGAAAGAAAGGTGAGTTAGCAAATCATCACAATGTCCATTTTTTAATTTTGTGAAACTGCAATAAACCAAGTACTGTTTAAAAGGCTTTAAGAAAACTTACTCCTCCTTTAAGTCTTAGACAATCCTTAGGGCAGATAATATTTTATCCCCATTCTACAGTTCATAAAAAGAGACCCAGAGAAGTTAAGAAACTTTCCCAAGTCCATCCAGCCAGTAAGTGGTAGAGTTTGCATCCAGTCTGATGCAGGAGTGTACAGTCTCCTTACCAGTTAGAATCCCCTTTCAGTGTGATGATGTTCTAGGAACCATGATAGCCTATTTGCATTCAAAAACAGAGACATATGTCCCCCATTCTTCATGAGATCAAAGTCAAATCAGGAAGATGATTGACTTTGGCCATTAGACTTGCTTTGATGGCATGTGGGTGGAAGTGACCCTGTGACTCTTCCAATGCTGGGCCTTGAGCATCACAGTAGGTTCCTACTTGTGATCGTGGGCCTTGGGCTTCTCTGTGGGAAGAATATGTCTTGGCTAAGCCCCTGGCCCAAAGAGGAGGAGAGGCACACGGAGAAGAGCTACCTGGATGACCAGCAGCCTTACCGTTTGAAGCAGAGCCACCTGGGTGAGTCTAGCTCAGCCCAGCCTGGATCAGTCCATTCCTGGCCTATACACAGAGCTTAAGCAAGTCCAGCTGTCCTCTGGGGAACTTCCCAGGCCACTTAAAGAAGGATAAGAAGATATATTATGAGAAGCAAAGGCTGCCATAACAAAATACCACAGACTGGGTTGTTTATAAAGCACAAGTTTATTTTCCCTCAGTTCTGGATGCTAGGAGCCCAAGATTGAGGCAACCACAAGTTTGGCTCCTTCTGAGGCCTCCCACCATGGTTTGCCCATGGCTGTCTTCTCCCTGTGTCCTCACATGACATTCCCTTTGGGCACACACATCTGTGTCCTAATCTCCTCCAATAAGCCAACCACTCGTGTTTTCTCAGGCCCTATTTGAATTGCCTCAGTTTGTCACAATTGCATTTTAAGCATTATTCTCCTCAAACTGTCACATTCTGAGGTGCTGGAAGTTACAGCTTCATGGATATGAATCTGGGTGGACACAATCCAGCCCAATACATATATGCCTCTGAGAGTTTGTGTTCTCTCTTACACAGCAATGGATAACAATACAGGGGTGAGGAGGCTCAGATTTGTCTAAGGAGATATGATGACCTCAAAGCATACAAAATACAGAGTCCTTGATCCCTCTTCCCTGATATTAAAAGTTACTATGATATATTTTTGTGGGCCTTGTAGCCCAAACCAGATCCCATAACAAGGAAGGGCAATGAGGTATCTGAAATATTATTATTACAGTAGGAAGAAATAAGAGAAGGGAGATAAAATGCAAACATGGTTCTGGAGCCATGAGGTCTTGACCTACCTATACAGGTGAGAGGTTCCTAGGGCCTAGGAAGCAGCTGCTTGAGTGAATGTGGAAGCCAGGATGCTGGAGGCCAGTTGACATTTGGGATGAGGTACTGATGTCTACATGCAGTGTTGAGGGGAGGACATTCTGAACTTTAGCCTAGCAACAAGTTAATGTGTAAAAACTCTAACCCATAAAGAGTCTGCATGAGGAATTAAGGTTAAATGAGGTCATAAGGGTGTTTCCCTGATCCAATAGGATTAGTGTACTCAAAGAGTGCTTGATCCGCTGTCTCTGACCACCTCTATCTGTGTCTGCCCTTATCTCTCTGTCTTTTCATCTCTGTCTCTGTCTCTCTTTCTCTCTGCCATGTGAGGGCACAGAGAGAAGATGGCTATCTGCAAGCCAGGAGGAGAGTCCTTCCTTGCCAGAAACTGAACCCTGCTAGAACGCGGTCTTGGATTTTCCAGCCTTCAGAAGGCTTCCACTCCAATCTTACCAGCTAAGGAAACAAATATAGCTGACTTTGATTAAAAGAGATCTTCTAAGCAATCTGGGTGGGCTTGATATAGTCAGTTGGAAAATCTTAAGAGCTGAGGCTTCCCGGAGGAAGAAATAATTCTGCCTACAGAATTCTGCAACTCGGGCCTGACAGTTCCAGCCTGTCCTTCTTAATGGCCCAACCTGTTAGTTTTGGAATTTCCTACTCAGATATCACACCTTGAAATAATCTCCTAACATATATCTCTTATTGGTCAGCTTGACTGATAGAGTTGGTTTGTCTATTTTAAGAAAATTTCAGTGATTCTGCATTTTGTTTACTGGTTAATTTTACTGATTGCTATTTTTATGTGCTATGGTGGTATAGGTCCTTTCTCTTGGTGACCTGTCCTCCCCTTTGGTCAATGTGTTTTAGGTTTATAATCCAATCAGGGTCAGGAGACTGACTTGGAATCAGGCCTTTCTTGATATTTGGGAGTGGGCTAGGAGCTGTCCTCTGCTCTGCCTTATGATTATATACCCTTGAGTTCTTTTGATTGTACACATTGAGCAGTTACCTTCTTGGCTACTCATCTATCTCCCCTTTAGGAATAACTTCTCATAACTCTTCCACGTCACTCCTCCTTGGCTTCCACTCCAATCTTACCACCTGTTAAAATAGTCTAATCCTCTTGGCTTCTAGTGAAGCCTGTAAATTGCTGTCTAAGTGTTGTTTCGAGATCTTATCATTCCTGGGAGCCCTAGTTCCATAATGGCATCTACTGTCAGACCTAGAGCTTCTCAGTGGCATTGGGCCCTTCTCAATATCACATTCTTTGGTTCTTTTATAAATAGTGAACCTCCCACCTCCACTCACAGAGCATCCCTGTCTGGTGCATTCTAAAACTTCATGTAGTACATCCACTCTAACGCATCTGCTTCAACTCTTGTTTCTCTGACGACCTGCCATGAAAATTCTAGAATTTCTCCTTCACATCATGTGAGTCATTGCGTTTTCCATGTTTCTAGTTGCAATCCTAGCAGTGTGTTTGAGTCATCTTCCCCAATTTTAACCCTATATCCTAAACAGACAAAATCCCTCTAATCCAAGTTCTTTCCCCCTGCCCTTGGCAAAGCACCTGCAGAATCTAGTCTTGGGGCTCTTAATACTCCTTTTGGTACATACTGGATCAGTCATACAACTGGGTTGGGTCACTCTCCTCCTTTTCCAGGATTAACACACTCCTGTGGGTTGGGTTATGACTCAACTCTAGTTGTTGGCTTAGTAACCAAGAAGTGAGGTGAGGCAAAAGCATGAGGTGGGTGCATCCTGTGCAGGTGCAAGGCTGCCTTCTCCTATTGGTATGATGGAGGAGTTCTGCTGTTTTGTATGGAAGAAGTCATGTGCAACCTTTGTGTGATTCTTTCTCTAAAACGAAGGTGGAGGGGATATTCTTACCCCCCAACAGGAGAAGTGAGCTGTGTCTGGGTCCTCAGAGTATTCAAAGGAATTAGGGCATTCAAGATTTTCTGGCATGTCAACTCATTTTTCCATCCCATGTGTCATGGTTGACAGTTTAATCTTTGGAACTCAGCTAGTCTTATGACTAAATCCTAAGCCTGATCCTCAGCTTTTGCTCCTTTCCTGATGTAGGTGATGAGAAAGTTCTTATTATGCTACTAAGAAGACTCTGTAGTATTTGTTTTTAGATTTTTTATGATTAATGATAATTTGATGATTTTCTTATCTTTTCCCATACTGTCAGTCAAGTTTAGCAATAGTATAGCAATATCCACCCAATTCTACTGTCCTTACAGTCTCTTCTACTTTACTCAAATGCTTTGATACCTTGCAGCAGATAGTGCATTTCTGTCAGTCATTATAGCACCCCAACTCATCTCCAGTGAAACTTTTGCACTGCTGTATCATGCTCCAGCAACCACCAGTAGTGGGGTCCTCAGTGTTAGCTAGCTGGCTAATAGGGATCCAGTTACAAAGTTCCACTTCAGTATCTGCTAGTCCACTTCTTGTCAACCACCACAGGCTATATTCTCCAGCAAGCAGACTCTGAGGCAAAGATGATATACTCTTTTCTATTTTCATCTTTCATTATATCTTCTACTACTTAGGAAACATTTTATCTGTGCTCTTGTAGTTACCTAAATAATGTTAGATTGTTCTTCATTCTATTTTCTCTTGTTTGGCTTCCAACTATTTGTTTCTGAGTTCTAACCAATATGCTCTGGGTCCTACCTCTCCTTTTAAAAAATCTTTCCCAGTTATTTGTTGGCTGAATAAATTTGTTCTGTTATAGTTTTTAATAAAGAATACATGTACAGTATGTCTCAATTCTCACCTAAGAATGTGTTTGTATCCTGTTGATACCTGAAGAACAGCTTGGCTAGACATGAAATAACCAGCTCACTCTTTCTTTCCTTCCTTTTCTTTCTTTCTCAAGCTTTCACACTATAGTTTCACACTACAGTTTGTCTTTGTATGTTATCTTATGGAGCTCTTATACCAATTTGATTATCTTTCTTTTGTAAATGATGTAGGTTTTGTTGTTATTTTATTTTGAAGGTTTCATGGGAACCTTTCATTTAAAGTCTGATAGTTTTTTAAGAAATGTCTTAGAGGTAACTAATACAGATCAGATCCATTTCTACTACATAGTGTACACAATGAGTCTTTTCAATAT
This sequence comes from Callospermophilus lateralis, assembly GCF_048772815.1. NCBI lineage: Eukaryota > Metazoa > Chordata > Mammalia > Rodentia > Sciuridae > Callospermophilus > Callospermophilus lateralis. The sequence goes on along the minus strand of NC_135320.1, from coordinate 70,445,546 downwards.
ATGGAAATAGATATTCCCTTTATTTCTGGAAAAAAAAATATTATTTCTGTATTGGATTATGGTCCAAAAATTATTGTGTTGTACTGTTCTCTTTTTCTTCTTCAGAGACTCCAATTACTTGTATATTGGATCTTCTTTGCTTAAACCAAATTCCTTCTCTCTATGCTTTTTACTTCATTTTTATTTTCATTCTCTGCCTTGCTTTCATTCTTCTAACTGTCAAATGGTTCATATTAAGTTTCAATTCAGTATTTTCTCACTAGGTAATTTGTTGTTTTCACTTCTAAGACTTTTCCTTTTTTTTTTTTTTTTTACTATTTCTTTCCTGAGTTCAATCATTTTGCATCTTCCTAATATTTGTTCATATTTGATGAGTTTTTAATTTCTTATTGGAAGTATTTTCTCACATCTGCAAATTCTTTTTTTTCTTTCAAGTATTTAATTCAGATGAAAAAATCATGCTACAGATTTCTTCAAATAGTCTAATTGTTGACATTTGGGGAACATTTTTAAAAGCTGATATGTTTTAATTCTTCTTAATGTACCTGTATGGGTGCTACCTACTTTTTGTTTATTTTTAATGTCTAATTTCCTATATCAGCAATAGCAGCTATATGAACACAATAATGAACGTTGGGGGGAGGCTGACTAGATTCCTTTACTCAAGACTACCGTTTTCAGTTGGTGCTAAAGGTAGTTTCTCTAGTCAATTTTGCTACTTTCTGATGATTTATGTGTATTCTGTATTGTAATGTTCTTTCTCTCTCTCCTCTCTCTCTCTCAAACAACACACACCCAGAGAGCATTCACACGCGCACACGTGTGTGTGTGTGTGTGTGTGTGTGTGTGAGAGAGAGAGAGAGAGAGAGAGATTTTTTTACTCTATTTCCTTTTCCCAGTACTGAGGGGGCCTGTCCCTTTCTCTAGTTGTCCCCTGCCCATGCAGAAGTGTTACTTCCCAAGTTTGTGCCCTGCGTTCTGCTTACATTTAAATTCCTTCCTTTTGATTTTGATTTTCTTGTAAACAGTACTTGAATGTACCAGATCTTAAATTACCCTCTTTCCACCTCATGGTGGGAATTTAATTTGGGGGAGTAATTTTCTTTATATTTTGTCTCTATATTTGCTATGGTCCCTGCTTCTCTCTCCTTTGATTTTTTTTTAGTATCTCTACCTTACTTTTCTTCTAGATTTTTTTTTTAAAAAAGTTTCTCTGCTTGCCAATGTTTTAAGCTCAGAGTATTGTGTTTTCTATGCTTTGATATGCAGAAAGCAGAGATTTATGGGAGTTTTTATTTGATGCTCTTATTATCCAGATAAATTCTTTTTTGAGGAATGTATAGAGAGAATTAGATTTAGGAGGCCACCATTATTCTATGTCAGCCAATAGACATCCGATGATTGCATTTTAAACAAAAGTGTGTCAAAAGTAGGAGTTAAAAAATAAAGCTCATGACAGACCTCAGAAATGTGTTTGACTACTCACTTTCACTCTTGAGATACAGAAAAAGAGATGAGATAATTTCTTCCTTGTTTGGGTGCAAGCAATCCTCCAAGGCACCCACTCTTCCTCACTACTTCCTTCTTAACGTCACCTTGGGTCACCAAGGGTGGGGCAGAGAATGAATCACAGGGAGAGGTTTCATGATTAATGCTTCTTCTGTTGTCCCCATGACTGACAATGCAGTTTCCTACCTATATATTCCTTTTTCTTCCTGGGATAATATTGCCCCAATTTTCTCAGGCCTTATCTATCCTTAAGGTTTTGTTTTCTCATGTCTTAGTGCAAGCTAGGTTCTGGGTGTTTTCTTTGTGCAATGATAGCAGATCATACATATTCCCATCATTGCACTTGACATGTTATTCTACTTTTAAAAACATGCCCACCTATAAAATGTGATGCATCATGAGTCCTTCTTCATTTTCGCATTTCATTGAATGAATGCATGCATTAGTAAAGAAGTTTGTTTTGTTAGGTTGGCAGTCACTAGTCTCTACAGAATAGTTTGCTAAGCTTGTGTCCTGGTTCAAGGGTTACTTGGACATGAATATTAATCAGACATCTCCCAGAGCCTGGAAGCATGGAGCATTTTATGCTCTCAGATGGTTTCCTTTTTTTTCTTGTCTTCAGCTATGGCCCTAAAAATGGAGTTATCATCTCTCTATGAAACTAAATAGGAAGAGCAAATCCATCCCCAACATCACAATATACTTATATAGAGACAGATAAAAATGTATGTAGCCCCTTTTCCTCCATCCCCTCACGTGATCTCTAATTGTATTTCAGAAGAGTGTTTGGCATATTAGAGTCACAAAGATTAAAATTTAGGACTTGAAGGGACTTTGTGATCACCCTAATGTTTCATTTGACAAATAATGACTTGCCCATAGTTAGGAAGTGAGTAGTATAAATGAAGTTTCTCAGGTCACAGTTTCTCTCTCTCTCTCTCTCTCTCTCTCTTTCTCTCTCTCTCTCTCCTCTCTGGTTCAAGCTTCCAGGATGGTGGCCCCTTCCATACACATTGTGCTTTGCTAAGGGAGTCCCAAGTGGCAGTTTGAAAACTACTTTACCATGCCATACAGCTTTGAGGTTATAGACATAAACATCCTCCTACCATCCTACTGCCAAGCTTTTTAAAATTTGGAGGTATTATTTTCTTTCCTTTACTTTTGGAATGGAAAAGGAAATAAAATTTCTCTTTAATAATGAAAAATAAGCTACAACAGTCCCCTGAGAATTCTGAGGATCTTAAAGCCTTCTTTCGGTTGCAATGTTTTCTTCCAAATTTTCATTTTAGGATGGCAGTTAATGACCAATTTGGAGTCCTTTCGGAGAATTTGCATCTCAAAAATCTTGCCTTCTACTCTTTTCTGTCAGGCCTTCTCATAAAGGGATAACTATTTGACAATTTTCATTGACTACAGAGATTAATACATAGTCCTGGTCTTGCCACACCCTGGGGGTGTTTTCAACCGTAAAGCAGTGTCAAGAGAGTATCAAAACAAAATTAATTCAAATCGAAACAATACATTTCTGCCATTCAATATCTTCAGAAGGTGAAAAGAGGGTTGCATCATAAAATAAGGTGAAAGAAGAATGCCCCAAAGGTGGGGATTGGTGACCCAAAGAGAAGATGAACAGTCTTTTACTCTAATATCATCCGTGTTTTTAACACCTTGCAGTTTTTTTATTTTGGGGGGAGGGAGGGGTGTAAAAAAAGCAACAGGAGGAATTGTCAAAATGCGAAGCCCGTCTTTGGAGTCAGGGCCCTCCACAGCATCGCTGACAGTTTGAACACCAGCTAGTTTTTTTTGCCTTTTTTTTTTTTAACACCAAATTTAACATGCACAGGCATTTCAGATCTGTCACTGAAAGCAGGATGATGTCAGTGAGAAAATCTGGTGTTGTTTCATTTTCACAAGTTTCTCAGGATCCAAAACTGAGTTGTTTGTTGAGCATGTCACCACCAAGAGGGGTAATAATTAGTGATCAGAGAAACAAGTCCCGCCGCGTGGCAGCATCAAACAATGCTCATTAGCCAGAAGGGCTGTTGAAGGGAGGAAGGAGAGAGCCGCACAGGCTCACCATTCCTGGAGGTGCTGATTTCTGGAATTCTGTTTGCTGGTGTGTGTGTGTGTGTGTGTGTGTGTGTGTGTGTGTGTGTGATGGACAGAGTCAAATTCACACTTCAGGGAGACATCGTTGTCATAGTGCTTGAGAAACATGTGATGGCGTTGGGCATCTTTTTATCCCAAATCATTTGTGTCTTGCCCCTCAATAAGTGGCTTCTCAGCTTCACCATTTTAATTGAAAAAATGCAGGAAAGGTCAGTACCAATCAAGATGCTTTTGAAATCTGTAAGGCAGTAATGAGGTTCCAAGGAATCTTTCATTATTCCGTGCCCGTTCAATTCTGTTTCATGTCGAGGACCAACATTCTTCTACATTAAACATCCTTTTCTGCTAACCTAACATTTAATTATTTTAAACTGGCTTCATGTCTGTTAGTCTGGATTTGGAGTGTATACAATTTAGCTGTGTCCCCACGCAGTAGCTTGCTAGTGGTCCCTCAGTATCAAGTTGCTCCTTTTCATTAGTAACAGATTCAAGCTTTATTTGTGGGGCCATGATTGGGTTACACATGTTTCCTAGTCTTTTATTTTTCAGCTCTGTGGACTTGGAATTAGGTGCTGGTCATTAGGTGCATGTCTAAGTTACATGAACGGTTAAGTAAGGCTTTGAAAGGGTGTGAACTCTCTGACAAATTTGCCTCTTTTGTATAACTTTCTCCTCCTGCAATCTGATATTTGGTTCTGATGGTTGGAGCCCCAGCAGCTAACTTGATCAACATGAAGCTTAATTTTACACATCAATTCACTGGGCAACCTGGGGTACCCAGACACTTAGACATTACTTTGAATATGTATGTGAGGGTGTTCCTGGATAAGATGAACCTGCAAATTGATGAACTGCTAAAGCAGACTAATCTTCCCAGCATAGGTGGACCTTGTCTCATCAAGTGAAAGCTTGAATAGAATGAAAGGACTGGCTTTCTCATGAGCAAAAGAAAATACTTCTCTGGGACTCACTTGAGCTGGAACATGATTCTGTTCTTACCTTTGGACTCAAACTGAAATATCAGCTCATTCTGGGCCTCGGGCCTATTGCTCATGGACTGATACTACGTCGTTGGCTCTCCTGAGCTTACTGACTTCAGATCTTGGGACTTCTGGGTTTCCATAATCTTATGATTGAATTTACTATAATAAACAAACATATAATTGTAATATATGTAATATATAGAACATAAAGTATACACATATAAATATAAGTAATATGTAGTATATTACAAATGATATATATTAATCTAAATGTGCATCACATATACTCACCGTATATAATACTATATAATATGTAACATTAGTTATACATATACCTATAAATATGCATATTAAATATAATGTGCATTACATATACACACACAAATATACATGCTATAGGTCCTATGACTCTGGAGAATCCTGATTCACACAACCCAGATGTGGCCGTGAAGGTAGAAGCACATAGGGTAATAAAACAGAAAGGCAGTGCAAGGCTTAGCTTGGCAATTCTGTAGGACAAACTACATCTATTGGACTAGTCTTGGACTGCTGCACTCTCAGTCTCCAAGTCATGTTGAAAATGAACTCTGAATTCATTTAAATGCTGTTATTTTTGCTTTCTTCTACTGGCAGTCAAGTGCAATTCTTTTGCTACCCCTAAGGTCAATTAAAGTCGGAAATAAAATTTACACCGCTTTGTTTTCCTCTCAGTGATTACTATAAAGTTTGCCCAGAGTAGAAGTTCCAGAAATATCTGTAGAATTGAAAATTACCCTCAATCAACACTTATCGAGCTCCTATCAGGTGCCTGGCAGTGTGCTAAGGGTGAGAATAAGAGATCTCACAATTAGATCCCACTTAACCCGCCTCTACTTGACCACCGCTGGACCAGCCAGCTCCACTTCCTTCCCCTGAGTGGTGTGAGGGTGGCTGCCTTACCCCTGGGTTTCCCTGAGTGGGGGCTGCTTTGCTCAGCTCCTGCACTGTGATATCACACCCTGAGTTCTGGGCTTACAAAGACTTTGTTTTGTTTGTTCACAGGCTTAATTACCCCCATTGTGTTTATTATTGTAATTATATAATTATTACACAGCCAATAAAATGTGAGTGTGCAAGGAAATGGAGTAGCTGTTTATAAAAACAGTGTGCTGAATTCTCAGAAGAGACTGAATAAAAGGAGTCACCAAACAAGGGTGTCAAATTAGGTGGGTGCAAGTCAATTTTCAAAAATTAGGAAAAACTATAAACTGTCAGAATATTTTGGTTCTCAGAAGCTTTGAAATTACCTTTTAGTCCTTACTTGGGAGGGAAGGCTGGAAATTCCAGAAAGCAGGATCTTTTGCGGGGTGCTTTATCCAAGAACAACCAATCATTAGACCTTTCCTCAAAAATTAGGCCTTCTACATCGAAGGATGGGCAAGAGAATATCCATTTATACATGTGTAAAATGTATCATTTTACAATTTCTCATTTTAAAGGAATTTTTAAATTGGCTGGCTACCAGCTCCAAATACCTCTGATATGAACCTTTTCTGTCTAAGATTCATGGTTTGCATGTTGCAACAATTTTAACTTAATGCTGGATTTTGATATTAAGCAGGAAAGAAATAACTCAAAAGAATTTACATTAAAAGCTTTTCTACGCTGGGCGTGCCTATAATCCCAGCACCTCGGGAGACTGAGGCAGGAGTTCAAAGTGAGGCAACAGTGAGGCACTAAGCATCTCAATGAGACCCTGTCTCTAAATAAAATTCAAAATAGGGCTGGGGTTGTGGCTCAGTGGCTGAGTGCCCTGAGTTCAATCCTCAGTACCAACACCACCACCACCCCCCCAAAAAAACCCCACAAAAACAAAAAAGACAACTTTTCTAATACTATTTGAAGTAATCTATAAGAATATCAAGTCCAGAAAGCTAAAATCCAGAACAAAGGCTATTATTTTAAGAAAACAAAGTGAGCTACAGAACTTTGTCTCAAGTCCTCCTTTGTAGGCAATGGGCCTGCTGCTGTCCCCGCCATGGGTTACTCATACCCCACACAGGACCAGCCTCTTGGAAGAAACACATGTAACCAATCCGGGACTCACTGAAGTGAAGAGGTAAATTCATTGGCTTGTGATGAGAAGCACAAGCTAGCATGGCCTTCCAGTTGTGTGGTGTCCATGGGGCCTGACCACATCATCAGAGGTATGGTCACCATCTTCTAAGTTTGCTTATCACTGATAGTAGTTGATTTTTCCTTTCCTTTGGTCTTTTGGCTTCATTCTGTCTTGCTACAGAAAAACCTTCTCTGTGTGATTGACAGATTGGCTGCAGGTACCCTCAAGCAGGCACTGTTGTTGCTCATGTCACCCAGTAGAGAGGACCTCCAATCCAGGATTAACTGGTACTGAATCGGTTCTTTGCTCTTAGACTAATTGCAGGATAGTTCTATGGATGGCTTTGGACAGACCTAGATCTCCTCTTCTTTCTCATTTGTAGTTCATAAAAATAGCTGCAGAATGTGCTGGAAATGCAACATCCTAAGATAAGGAGGGAGTGGCTGGAATAGCCAGACTCTGTTCTAGTACCTGCTAAAAGCAGAATGTCCTTCCATGTCTTAGCCCCATGGGTCATGTGACTGTGAGGTATGTAACCAGGATATGCTGCCTTGGGGATCCCTGGGCTAGTACAAGACAGGCACAGGCCACGTGTAGACAAGCCTCCTGCCAGCTCTCCTGAGCCTTGGCAACTGGCTCACCCTGACACCAGGATTCTGCTCACATTTCTTGCTGCTTCTCTGTAAGTAATAAACCCATTTCATGTAACTTGGATGTGTGGGCATTCTGTCTCCCTGGAGTTAGACAAGCTGTTAAACTGCACAATGAACCTGCTTTACAATAGTCAATGGGACCATAGTGGATCTCATATCTGTTGATTCTGAGTTACAGTCATACTGGAGCCACTTGGGATGAAGACAAGTTGGCCCAGCCTTCAACCCCTCACTCTTTCAGAGGTCCACTCTGGGCTCAGTCTCAGAAAACACAGCATTTGTCCCTCCATCTACCCATTTCTTCCAGGATGCTGGGCCTATGTGGGGTTTTAACAGCACATTCGTGCTTCAGCAAAAAGGGCCTTTAACTGACATCAGAAGACCTGAGAGTCTACAGCTCACTGTATGATTCTGTTCTCTACAAAACTTACTAAGCACTTCTAGATTTGAGCTTTCTGGATATTGGACTTGATATCATTTTAGATCATGTTGAATCCTAAATTCTCCAACGATGACTCTATACTTTTGCTCCAGCCATATTGACTCCTGTAGGAATATTTTGCCTTTTCAAGATTTACATACATAAACTTGATAAATAGCCTGATGTTCTGTATCAATTTCAAGACTCTAGGAAAGGTGTTTCCTTTGTTGTTGTTGATTTCTTTCTTTTTGGGCCACTTTTAATATTTCAATCTGAGAATGGCACCCCTTTATAGCAAAATCTGTTTCCTAAATAAAATCTGTTTCTGCAAATTAACCAGAAAAAAAAATTTCACTAAAAAATGAACCATTACAAGGCTGGGGTTGTAGCTCAGTGGTTGAATGCTTGCCTCAGATGCGTGAGGCACTGGGTTCAATCCTCAGCACACATCAATCAATCAATCAATCAAAGATATTGTGTCCATCTACAATTAAAAAAAAAAAAGAATGAACCATTACAGCAAATGACAGCAGGGGTATTGGCAGGTGGAGGAGGGAACCTAAGGGTGTTGAGAGTATTAACAACCTCAACTCTAGAGAGGGAGAGAGAGTCGGCAGGGAGAGAAGGAGAGGTTTGTTGAACCAAAGATGCTTAAGTGAAACACTGCACTTTTTGAAATAGTAGAAGACAATAATAATAGTTATTATGCAGTTTATGCCAGGCATTGTGCTAAATGTATTACCTGGCTTTTCTCAGGTTGTTCGTATGACAACTCCTCTCACTTTGGTAGGTGGCCACACTGGTGAGAGGGGGCTTTGGTAAGTAAGTGAATCAAGGTTAATAAAGCAACTGGGGCTTATAGCCTTTCCCATGACACCTCTTCCTCATCCCCTGCTGCCTCCTGGCCTCCCCTTCTGGAAAGGGGTCTGACTTCCACTGAAAGGAAGCCCCAGAGGCACATGTGACTGGATGCTGAAGGTGAAATGTGACTGTTTCCTGAAAGTTCAGGGACTCTGGTGAATTTCCTTTGAGGTCCTGCAGCCAAGGGAAGGGACAGAGGACCTTGTGCTGGCTATACAAGCTCTTTGTGATTCATTAATATTTCCTTGGAAACAATTTTAAAAGAAGAAGAGGATGTAGCCAGGAGGTTTGCTCTCTCCTGTAAGGTCCATCTGGTATTTCTCAGGTAGGGATGCCAGATTACATGATTAAAATAACACTTCCAAAGGGCTGTTCCTTTTATAAGTTGAAAAATCTGTCTGAGTTTTCACACTCTCACCAAATCAATGTCGAGGGAAAGATTTTATAAATAAAAATATGTTCTCTGTTGCTGCTGCTTCAAGTTATGATTAAATTAGTCCTAACTCTTGTTTGGAAGTTTTCAAATTTTCCCAGGTGGGGCTCACCAGACAGTAAGAGCTAAGCCTTCTCAAATGGAGGACATTTCAGCCCTTTCTTCTGCAGATCAGCAAACCGCTCGCTTTCTCTGCTGTAAATCTCAAGATCTGTTTCCTCCTTGTAAGATTCCTCAAGTCTCAAGACCAGCTTCTGTGATCTCAGCAGTTCTCTATTTGGAAGCCACTTTGGGTTACCTCTAGCTCAGGGGCCGCAGTGATTTCTCTACTCAGGGACAGTGAGCTCCCTGAGAACAGCGCAGCTTCTGTTCCTCTCTCCCGAATGTCTACCTGGTCCCCAGTGTGTACAGGTGCCCTGTCTGTGTCTTGTATTGAGACAGTTGTGGGACAAAGCTGCCTCAGTGAGCAGAAAGAACCCGTGAGTGAGGATGAGGCCATATTCAGAATTTAAAACCAATCTCAGGAACCGAATAAAAAAGGATGAACACACTAAGGTTAACGAACTCCCGACTTGGTCAGCTAAACTCCCCATTTATAAACCACTTCTCCTGATGCCTAAGCTCAGGAAAGTGTTCTCCAAAGCCCTGCTGTCACTCATTTCCTCTATTCTAGGGTTTAAGGATTGGGGAATCCAAGGGCTGGAGGAATCTAATCAGGTCTAAACACGGGCCGAGTGGATTGTTGTTATTTTTTGTTTGAAGTGATATATTTAATCACTGAGTACAGAATTGAAGGGATTCAAGGAAGAGAGAGAGCCCAACCACAGTAATTTTGGAATTTTCAATTCAAAGCAAATTTTTAATCATCATGTTGGAAACAACTTCGAGAACAGCCTCTCAAACCCCACACCCCCAATGTTATTTAGGGAGTTGGGATTCTTGACCCACATACACAGCTTTATATCATGAAATGACATTTCAGAAATATTTTTCAGACTTCATATTACCTAGTGATATATTTCAGGCTAATTTAAATGTCAGTATAAAAGAAGTTTTCTGTTCTGCTTTGTTTTCTAAATGTCAAACGCTATTACAATATATACCAGGAAGCGACCAATTTTTCTGAAGTAATGTAGCTTTGTTATCGAATATATTTTCTCAAGATTAATAACCTGTTTAATCAACTAGGTTCTGTCTCTACTGTCGACTACATGATTAATCTCAGGTAAGTAATTAAACCTCTCTAAACTGCCTTTCCTCATTTGTTAAATAAGATTCTTATACGATAACATAGAATAATATATGTAAAACCCATAGCGTACTACAGAAAATCAGAAACTCAATCAATGCTTTTTTTCTCTCATAAAAGGAAAAAACATACTTGGAATGATTACTCAATCTTTGCTCTTTTAACTAAATAATTCCTTTTAAATATTCTTCTAAATATCCATAACTCTCATCTTTGTTATTCTACTCCAAATGATGATTTTTCCCAGTTGCTGTAAAGTTACATAATTGAAAAGAAATTAAGACAGAGTTTTCATTCTTTGTGATGACTCAGCTCTTTGTATCCAAAATTGAAATAAGATAAATTGCATAGGTGGCCACATTTCTAAGTTAATTAGTGTTAGCTCAAGGTTCATCATTTTGGAGAACTGATCAAGCCATCTTTTTTTTTTTTTTCCAAAACAATAACAAACAAGAAATGTATTACCTGAGTTCTGCATTTAAATAACTTAGGTAACTTTTCATGCCTCTCTCTCAATTGTGGTCATAGAGGGTCTAGAAAATAGTGACAAGATGCCCCGTGGAAAAGACGACCTTTCTAGCCTATGGCTGGTAATGGAAATGGAGGTGGAAGAAAGAAAGTGTGCAAGGTTCATGTCCACACATGGGTTTTAGAGCAGGGACCAAGTCTATAACCAACCCTTTCACTCATCAAAACACCAGTGATAATAGTATCAGTTTAGTACATCTTCTGTGTCAGAGATAATGTAACCAGTCAGTGGCTCTGAAGAGGTTATCACCAGCACACTTAGTTTACCATTGTGCTTGTGAAGATGTAAAATAAGAGAGAAATCCCCCCTGAGGCCCATTGCTTTGGTAATAAGCAGGTGTTTGTAGCCCTTAGATTCATTATCATTATTATTATTTTGCAGGCCATCTCTGTTCAAATCTGGCCTTTAGATGATTTCTGTGTCTTTGGCAGAGGTGAGATGCTTAACTTGCTTCAAGTTCAGGATGTTACTTGTGAACTTAACCTTTATGCTGAACATCAACCCTTCCTACAGGGAAATTAATGTTGTGTTAATTATCGCCACATCCTGAACACAGAGGGAGGTAGTACACGTTAAAAAGCGGCCAATACCAATTAGTGTTATTTGACTGGTTACCATGTTTCAGGTGTTGTTTAGATCTCTTTCTATGTTTTACATAACTGAATCCTCAACCATTCCTAGTTAATGTACCCGTTTTAGATGTAAGAAAATGAAGAATGATTTAAGTTATCTTAAAGTTACCTAGTGATTAAGTGGTAGAGGTATAATGCAAACCCTAGTAATCTGACTACATAGCCTAAGTACTTACTTTTCTTTGATAATATCAAATATTCTTATGTTTTTCACACAGGGATCTAGGTCTTAATGTGCTACTAAAAGGGATTAGGTAGATTCTCCAGGAAAAATGTTTTCCAAAAGCCCTTTCTTTTTTTTTAATATTTATTTTTTAGTTGTATTTGGACACAATAACTTTATTTCACTTATTTATTTTTATGTGGTGCTGAGGATTGAACCCAGGGTCCTGCATGTGTGAGACGAGTGCTTTTCTACTGAGCTACAACCCCAGCCCCTCCAGGAGCCCTTTCCACAGGACTGTGGGAAGTTCAGTGAGGTATGTACATAGGGCTCTGGGCAGGCATTACCAACTTCACCATTATGTTTGCCATTTCTAGGCACAAAGGTGTTTGCCCTGCCTATGCCTTTCAAACCAGGAGAAGTCCTGTGACACACAGCTGCCACATGAGTGTAAAGAGGATGTATCACCTCTGGGGAGACAGAGTCCATTGCTGGTACTGTACTTTGCAGTCTGCCCTTTTCTGTGGGTGAGTATAGAAGCACACTGGTATGAAGGTGCCATGAGGTTATAGAAGCTTGGGAAATGGAGTCACCATATTGAGTTCAGACCTGGAGAATCATCCATGTCTGGAAAAGACATTGAGCAGGAAATAACACCTTTATTGCCTTGAGCTTCTGTAATGGTGGGCTTATTTGTTATCATAGCATAACCTAGTCTATGAGTAATTCAGTGCATAGTGGAGTCTAAAATAGTCAACATTTAAAAACCAATAGTTTCAAAATATAATAATTTGCATTCTGTGGGCATAGGTAGTGCTTATGTTAGACAGCCCCAAATCAGTCCCACCAAGGGACTTAGTAAATTCTCATTAAATAAGCTCATCAGCATATGTGGCACATCCCCAAGTAGCATTTACCTGCAGAGAATTCCTTTCCTTCAGTAGGATAAATAGAAATCTTTGGGGTTAAACCTTTTTATAAGACACAGATAATTTTTTTGCAGACAAAAATAACTAGCAGCCCTTCTTACCATTTTTCTTCTGGTAGCACTATGGTACTTGCTCACAAATTGCATTTTTTTTTTAATTTCTCCTTTCTTTATGAAGAAGTCTACATATCTGCTCGCCACAAATATCCATAGTAAATAATGTGTTTCATCATCTAGTAGATGAAGATAATTTTAAAAATCCTGCCGAGTTCATAATTTATACGAGCCAATGGATATCAGGCCTGGAGTTGGGGGGGGCACTCTTTCAAGTGAGCAGTGTGGGTGTTAATTCCACAGTAAGTATGTTTAGAGGAAAGAACACTGCCTACTGCCAGTACAAAGTTACAGGGCTGATCCTAGCAGAGCTTTGCCATGTGACTCTGCTCAAGTTTCTTCTTAGAGTTACCTGGATTTTGTTCCTCATTGGATTGTGAAAGTCCCTAACATGGTGTGGACTTGAATGCCATACCCCTTCTATTTTTTGCAATCTCCCATAGGCCTGTGCTAATATAAGATACACACACACACACACACACACACACACACCAAGATAAGCTATTTAACCTCTCTGAATCTTTGTTATGTCATTTATAAAATGAGAATGATAATGCCTAATTCATTAGATTGGTGGTAACAGGAGCTGGGTGTTACACAGCAAAGCTTAATGCATAATAATTTCTTCTCCCTTGGTATCTCTCCTGGAAGATCAAGATTCTGAACCACTATGTCCCATTATTTTCAAGAGAGAGCAAATACCTAGGACATTTCATTTAAAAAAAGATTATGATATTTCAGAAAATTTAGGTAGACTCCCCGGGCTCTTACATACATATTTCTCACTTTTCTGATGCCTTGAAGTTTTCAGGTAGAATGCATTCATCTGAATGCACCCCAAACTTTTCCACATGAGACTGCCAGTTCTTAAAGCAGAGCTATTGATATTGTTGTGCTATTACTAATAAAAATAGCCAATATTTACTGAGAGTGTATTAGGTAGCATATACTGTGCTAAGTATTCTATACAAAGATACAAATTTATGTATATAATATACATAATTCTTTAGAGAATTACAATATATAATACACACACAATTCTACAATAGTTATTATTATTATTCCCACTGTATTGGTCCAGATCCAGTCAGGACAATTATTTTGCAGATTTAGTATAAGGTATCAAGACAAGAAGATGACACTGATCATCTAAGGGCACTTTTAAGGGTGCAGAGAAGAGGGAAGGGAAGAGGTTGGGAATTGTAAAATCTGAAGAGTTGGAGGAGGGGCCTTGTGGATTTGTGACTTATCTGTGAGGAAGTGGTACAAGTCAAGTTTGTATTTGCATTTTTGAGCAAATATATTGAGCAGGTGCAATTAGGCTGTTCTAGGATGAGCAAGAACTTCAGATTGGCAGTAATGCTGCTGGCACAAACTGTAACAAAAGAACCATGGCCACAGAGATATGGCATAAGCACAAAGCAAAGCAGAAACGAGAAGGTGCTTCTCCCTCTTCCTGCCTTCCAGCCTTCCCTTAGCATTCCTCTGAGTACAGCCTAAGAAGGTCCAGCTGGCCAAGAAATGTGGTTTGGGGAGCTCCACCTCCAGCATCAGGAACAGTAGAGACAATAGGCTTGAAGCTGATACAATGTCTTAACCAACACAATTTTCCATCTGAATTTTATTTCTCTTGTAATTGTTTTTCTGCTGTTTCCACTATCGGACTTGAGTTTTGCACTTATCAAAATTGTTGACATTTCTCAAGAAACTATTGTTGATATCAATGGCAGGGCACAGAATATGCTAGGTATCACCAAGCAGGTCCTGAAAACTGTCAAGGTACTACCAACAGAAATGCTCATCATTTAGATCTAGTTTCCTAAGTGCTTGGTCTATCAGTGGGCGACATTTTACCATATATGGGGAGGCTTACATATGACTATGTGGCTTCATCTTTTAAAGTGATAACATAGCAACAGCTTTTGTTAGTTTTCAGGAACCAGAAACAGATTGAATTCTTGGCAAGATAGAAAGAAAGAGCTTCACACACTCAGCTGGTTGTGGTGCTCCCTGTGTTGTAAATGCTACTGCAGACAGACCCTGTGAGCGAGGCTTCCCACGCTGTGAGCCACACATCACTCAGCAGCAGCCATCTCTTCACAGGTCTGACAGAGAGGGAGGAACGTGCCAAGGTGAAGATAGCAGCAAAGAGGGCCATTAAACACTGCCAAATTGCTTTCCTTTCTAAAATGGAACACTTAGGAGCAAGCAACACCAAATAAACAAACATACATGTCACCACTCTGTTCAAATTATTGAAGGTATGGGTATTTACAACAAGTCTATCTACTAAATTGAATGTCTATTTCACAGCATGCCTAGATATTGGTATAGGTGAAAAGGGTGACTCGGATCCATATTCCAGGATTCAGGTCAGTGGACCAAGTGGAGTTAACTTTCCTATCCGCCATCTTTGATAATCTGGGATGCCCCTGCTGTGCTCACTCATGAGCTGCCTATTGTCTACAATAGCGTATTATAATAGCATATTATAAAGTTCATATGAATGACCTTTTTCATTCATTTGTTTACATATAAACATTTATTATCCATCTTAAGTAGGTGATTCCAATTCCACATATGGAGGATTTAGTACTATAGCTATTGTCAGTGTCAGAAATTAAACAAAAACTCTTTTCTCATACATATTTATGACTCTCATAACTTGGAAGTCAAAAGAATGAAGTTGCCTTGAAGTAGGGAGGGAGTTCCAGGATTAAATTGTCATCAGGATGTTCTCTTTTTCTTTTTCTCTACTTCCTCCAGATCCTCCACCTCTTTATAGGCTTTCTTTTTAGGACGTCTCTCTGCATGACAGCAAAGGAGACTTTTGGCAGTGTCTGGCTTACACAAGCCCCTCAAATTTTAATAATATTGAGATAAGCTGTCTTAAGAGACCAAATCTTCTATCCAGGAAAAGATGGGCCTGTGTAAGGGACATGCTATTTGAGAAGAGAGCGTGTGTGAGTATAAAAAAGAAACTAATTGAACAGCAAATGAAAAGGAGTAAAATGATTATACTTTGAAAAGAATACAGAGCCTGCATGTTCCAGAAAAGTGCAATAGGAAAGAAAGACAAAGAAAACATAGCTATAATTGAATGTGTTAAGTGTTGTGATGTTTTTAAAAAATCTATGAGGTAATTTTGCTACTGACATGGTGGAGTGAGCCCCAACAGGGCCTACCCTCTTGTGAAAACAGCTTCAATGCTGGAAAAAATATGAAAATATACTGGAAAATATACAAAAGCAGGAAGACTCTGGAGAAGTGTCAACACTTACAAGAAAGAAACAGAATGGCATGAATATTCTATTCTTATAGCTATTAGCCTGAAATAGCTTAAGCCTAAAACTCCAACACAAAATGGGATTTTTGACCTGAAGAACTAGGGGACAGAGTTCAGGGAAACCACAGCTGCTAGAAAGCAAGAAGGGGTCCAGGAAAAGAGAGAATAAGTCCCATGTTTTACAAATAAATTCTACCCGAATTGCTGAATAACCATGAAACTATGGCAGAATTAAATTTTTATCCAACTAAAGAAACTAAATTGAGATTAAAACTATTACCAAAAGATACCATGTTACTTGGATCCAACCAGTTAGCTATCCACTAAGACAAAAAAAGAGCACACTCTTTAGAGGAATATAACAGAATCTATATTACAACCTTCTAGAGTGTGATAGAAAATTACTTAACACTTGAAGATCAGGAAAATGTGATCCATCTTAAAGAGAACAGACAATCAACTAAGACTGACTGGAATTAGGATTTTAAAGCAGCTCTGTGTGCTTACATGAAAGAATATAAGAATTTCACTGTTTGGCCTTGATAACCAAATGGAGTGACAAAGGAAAGAGTGTGAAGAGGGAGGCTCAGGAACCTGTGAGACAACGTCAAAGTCTAACATACATATAATTAGAATTGCAGAAGGTAAGACAGACACAACTGGTAAGAGAAGATCAAAGACACAAAAACACAAGGAAAAAGAAAAAGATAAACTATATTTCTTTATACTTCAAAATTTTGTTCATCAAAGGATATTATCAAGAAAGTGGAAAGACATCCTGTAGAATGGGAAAAAATATTTGCAATATTCATATATCTGCCTAGCATCCAGATTGTGTATTCTCATAACTCAACAAGAAGACTTTTAAAATGTAAAAATGAGTAATAGTCCCCAAAGACATTTTTACAAAGAGGTATACTTATGACCCAATAGTACATGAAAAAATACTCAATATCTCTAGTTGTATGACAAATGAAAACTACAATGAGATACCGTTTCACAACCAACAGTAAGGCTACTAAAAAACAAAATAAACAATAAGAAATGCTTATGAAGATGTGGAGAAATTGAAAGCGGTGTACATAACAGGTGAGAACATCAAGTGGAACAGCTACTAAGGGGAAGAATTAAAAAGAGGTATTTTTAAAAATTTCTGCATATGAATACTATGTAAGAAATGTACCCAAAACTCAAATGTCTGCCAAGGAGTGAATGAACAAGCAGTAGTTATCTAAAGGAATATCATTCAGGTATAATATATGCCAGTACATACTACAACATGGATGAACCTCAAAAACATTATGCTAAGCAAAGATGCTAGATGCTTGTAATAGAATTTCATTTATATGAAATATCCAGAATGGATAAATCCATAGAGACAGAAAATAAATTAGTACTCATCAGGGACTGGGTGGAGAGGAGTTGGAGATGGTGGCTGAGTGGGCATATCATCCCCTACCAAGGAGATGAAACTACTTTAGAGCCAGACAACAGTCATGGATGTACAATTGTGAATTTTTTGACAACAGTAGAAGACTCCATTTTTTAAAAGCAAACTTTCCTCCCACTATATGTTTTAGATGTTGTGTTGAAGGGAATTTTAAATTTTTCATTCCCCAAGGTGAACAACATCAGGAGCAAATAACAACTAGTTTTATGCCTTTAATTTATTTTCATGAGTGTAGGGATTAATACTATCAGCAGGGAGCTGGGAATTCTTGCTAAATCCTAATATTAGAAAAAAAGTGTTTGATATGTCATCAATATGTCAGATGTCTTCTGTAGGTGTTTTAGAGATGTCCTTTATTAGAATCAGGAAAATTCTTTTCTTAGCTTAAAATTTTCCATCATAAAATAAAAATTTTAACATAAAATGTCACCAACTATTTCACTGCACCAATTAAAATCAATATAGGAATTTTACCCATTATTCTATAATTGTGTTGAATTAAAATGACTGATTTTAAAAAGTCATATCAACCTTGCAATCCTAAAATAAACCCTTCTTAGTTATGATATAAAATCCTCTGATACAGGACTGGATTTGACTTGCTGACATTTTGCCAAGGATTTTTGCATCTGTGTTCAAGAGGGGTATTGATCCATGGTTGTATTTATGTGTTTGGTTCTGTTCTGTAATTCCTTTGCCAGGTTTTGGTATTAGGGTTTTGAAGGCCTCAAAGGAAGTTTGGAAGTGTTCTCTTCTATTTCCTGAAGACAGTGCACATATTTGGAGATAATTTTGCCTAAAATATTTGATAGCATTTAATAAAGAACTATCTGAATCAAAAGCTTTCTTAGTATTGATATTTTCTGTTTTAGCTTGTGTCAGTTTGGGTAAGTTTGATTTTCAAAGAATGTGCTCATTTTAACTAACTTGTGAATCAGGTTGTTTCTAATATTTTCTTACTGTTCAATTAATATTTGTAGAATCTGCAATGATAATTCCTCTTTCATTACTGATATCAGCACTATGTTCTGTTCTCTACTAATGTACCTGAGTTTATCAATTTTTCAGGTCTTTTCATGGAATTAATTTTTCCTCTTGTTTGTCTGCTTTCTACTTTATTGAAAGGTTCCAATATTTCTTTAAGGAAGTCTTCCTTGTGTTTGCTTCTCTTTTTCTTGTTTTAAAATAATTATTTTAGACATTTAGTTTCCATTATAAGCATTTAAGACTATATATTTATTTTTAAGCAACTCAAAAATTTCAACATATTGTATTTTTACTTTCATTCAATTAAAAATAATTTTAATATGTTTTGCTCTTCATTTACTAACCTGTAAGTCAGAAATTCACACATCAAAATTTTATCAAAGAAAAATTCATATCACATAAAATTACCTATTTCAAAGTGTACAGTTTGATGGTACTTTACAAATTCTAGATTTTGAAAAATAACTAGTTGCACTAAGAAGTAAATTTATCAAGGTCACTGCCTTCAGTATTAACATGAAGAATTTTGTTTTTTACATACTGGGAGCCAACAACTGGAAAATGGAATTTTTAAAAATCCCTTTCAAAATAGTATCTAAAAATATATGCTTAGGGTTAAGTTCACTTTTAAAAAATAGAGACTTCTATTTTTTTCATTGTACTTACATAAAACAAAATTTTTATTTTAACCATTTTTAAATGTTCAATTCATTGGTGTTAAGGGCATTCACATCGTAACCATCACCAATATTCATCTCTAGAAATTTTTATCATCTCAAACTCTGTGCCCACTAAATAATAACTTCCCATTACTACCCTCTCTCCATAGCCCCTGGAAGTTACTATCTGATTTTCTGGCAATAAATCTGACAACTCTAGATGCCTCTTCCACATAGCATCATACAATACTTGTCCTTATGTGATTGGTTTATTCTACAAATATAATGTCCTCAAGGTTCACCTATGCTATAGTATGTGACAAAGCCCTTCCTTTTGAAGGCCAAATGATAATCCACAGGAGGACTCTGCTTTCCAAGGCAGCTGCCCTACCATAGTACAGTGTGACTGTTAAGTTCTTGGGTTGAGCGACACACGATCTTGTTGTTACTTCCAATCATTGATCTTTCCTTTCATGACTGACTTATTTGACTCAGCACAATGGCTATAAGGTTCATCTGTATTGTAGCACATGTCAAATACCCTTCATTTTAAAAGCTAAATGCCATACACCTCTATTTTTAAGGCCACAAAAAATAGCTGAATGAAATGGTAAGACACATCAGTTAGTGGGCAAATATACTATATTATTGATGAGGATGCAATATTTTAAAGCTAGCAATGTTCCCCAAAATTATGTGTACAATCAATAAAATTTAAGATCTCAGGATGTATTTTGTTGCTAATTGATACACACTGATTTTAAAATTTATATATCCATGCAAAAGACCAAGAATATTCAAAGAAATCTTGAAAAAGAAGAATAAAATTGAATGATCTTTACTACTGGCATTCAAGATCAATATTTACATCAACTGAATTGGCAATAGAAAGTCCAGAAAGAAACATGTACATCTTCCTTTGACTTTTGGCAAAGACATTAAAACCATCCAATGAGAAAAGAAATATATTTTCAACAAATATTTCTGGGAAAATTGGATATTAATATGAAAAAAATGAACTTTGACATGATGAATCAGTCTCCCTCTCTCTCTCTCTCTCTCTCTCTCTCTCTCTCTCTCTCTCTCTCTCTCCAAAAATAATTCATCAACCTAAACTTAAAAGATAAAACCAACTATAAAAATAAAATAAAATAGGAACTATCTCCCTTGATTACTTGGCAGCAGGCAAAACTTTCTTAGATCACAGAAAGAAAAAACATAAAAGAAAAATAATAAATTAGAATTCATTTAACATCATGATTTTAATGATACATATTTATAGAGGAATCTGATACCTCAGTGATAATTTGATACATGTATGTAATATAATCAAATTGGGGTAGTTATTATTCTCAGCTCAAACTTTGAAAATTTTTATTAATATGTAATAATTGTACATATTTATGAGGGGCAGTGTGAATTCAATACATGTATAAAATTTGTACTGATTAAATGAGGGTAATTAAAGTTTCCATCCATCTCCCTATCATTACTTTGTATTTGGAACATTTTTAGTTCTTCATAAAATATAAAATAGGCCATTGGGAACTAGAGTCACCCCACTGTACTGCAGAACCCAAGAACTGACGACTCTGGCTAACTTTGCTTAGGTACTTGTTATCCAGTTTACTCACTTTTCCCAGCCTCCATTGTTATCTCTACTCTACATTCAGATTGATATTTTTTTTTCTTTTTAGAATTCTTATGTGATAGAAAGTGTGGTACTTGTCTTTCTTTGTCTGACTTATTTGACTGTACTTATTTATTAAATGAACAAGTTACAACAGCAAAAAGCTTCCACTCTCTCCAAAATACTATTAAAAGATTGAATAAGCCATCCCAAACTGGGAAAAAACCCCAAGTGTCCATCAAAAGAAAAATGGATAATCAAACAGAGTTATTTGTGGTAATTTCATATCATGAAATAATTCTCATTTATAAAAAAAGAAACTACTACTATTACATGCAACCAATATGGATGAATTTCAAGAAGTTTAGGTGGAGTGAAAGTCAGCTACAAAAGAGTACATATTGTATTCGTAATTTCTTATGTAAGATAACTAGAAACAATTGCCTCTAGGAAGCAAGGTCCAGGTTTGACTGGGATGGGAATGAAGCAAAATTACTGTGGTGATGGTAATGTTCTAAAATATTGTAGGGATTTGAGTTATAGAGGTATATGCATTTTTCAAAACTTGGAAAATGTATACTTAAGATTGTGCATTTTACTGTATATAAACTTATAGTAAATATATCAAATTACAGATAATTACATATATGCTGAGCTTTTTAGGGGAAAGTATATTATTGTCTGCAACATAATTTGAGATGCATAAAAATAAGAGACTTATAGATGGGTAGAAGGATGAATAGATAGATAAATAACAAAGCAAATAGAGTAAAATGCTAGTTATAGAATTTTGGTAGTGAATATATATATGTACATATTTATGAGGGGCAGTTTACATATATATATACACACACAAGTTTATATATACACATATATAAGTACACACACACACACACACACACACACATATATACACACCACTAAAAGATTATTTAATGAAAAAAATCTTTCAATTCTGCTGAATGCTTGAAATAGTTTATAATTGTGAAAAAAGAAATTACAGGAGCAGAGGAGGGAGCCATGAATTTGGTTTTATGATTATAGAAGGGAAAAAATGTCCTTAAAAAACACTGAAGAATCAACCTTCTTTTATATCCCTCTCCCCTACCAGTCTACTCCAATAAAGTTACCTGTGCTAAGGATTTAATTGCTAAGTGGGAGTTTAATTCATTAACCCTTTCTAGATCAAATATTTGACAGGGTCTCATGACCTTTCCCCAAAGGAGAGCATATATCTAAGAGACTTGGTGATGGAAGTTAATTTATCCTACCTCACTCTACTTCTGTATAGTGGCAATTTGTAACCCCTATCAAAGCAGATTATACTTAAAATGTCTCAAACATACGTATCTTATTTCCTCCAACCCCCAACTCCCCAAGACTTATTTTTACCTCTTAAAGACATCACAACTTTCAAGAAAAGCGTATCTTTGTTGGTTCTACCACCATACTCTCTCTATGTCCCCATCCTAGCACAGAATCATCATAACTGTTATCTAATTATTTCAATTACATTCTAATTATTCTTTCAACCCCTAGCTTTTGCTCCTTTTCAATCCATTTTAATCTCCTTAATTCACTAGTTTCTAAGATGTCTATGCCGATATATCTAGGTTATAAGGTTATCTAGTACACATTAGACTCTCTTGTTGCTTTATTAATTTTGAGGCTGTATAATTAGGCACATACAGGTTCCTGGATGTTATAACTTCTTGATGTATTACTTATTTGTGAATAGATAATTACTTTCTTAAGTAAATTTTACTCTGAGATTTTTTCCAGATAATATTAAAATTTCTGCCATAGCATTTTTTGCGTTATTTTGCCTGATATATATTCAAACTATATTCTTTTGAGTATCTCTGGTAAACAATAGACTACATTTTAATCTATTTTTTTCAATCCAATGTAAGAGTCTCTGGTATTTAATCTCATTTTTTAAAAATACCATTGTTTATTATTATTTTAGTATCCTATTCAAGTTTTCCATTTTATATACTTTTTGTTTTTATTTTTCCTGTCTACCTTCTTATTTTTTATTGAATATATGAAATTTTATTTAATTGCTTTGAGAGGTCTATGATCTATTTATATGGTTTTGGTGTTTATCACTAACTTATTGACAACCATATTTATCTATATATTTTCCCAATTTAACTCTTAAACACACATATAGCACAAACATTCATCCCCTTCCTGAACAAGTACATAAGCAAGTTCGCAGCTCTCTCTGGTCACTCCTTTCCCACAAAGTTGTAATTGACAATGCATTTTGCTAACTTCTTTAATCAATACTTTTTTTATTTGCACATACTTTTGATACAGAGTGGTGGGTATCACAGTGGGATAAGAGATCATGTGAATAACACAATCTGATCAGTTTCTTTCCCAATACCTCCCCTTACCCTTACCTCCTTCCTCCTACTTACCCCTTTTTCTACCCCAGAGTCTCCCTTCCACTCACATGACATTCCTTTTTTTTTTCTTTTTTCTTTCTAGCTTCCACATATGAGAGAAATCATATAAAACTTCATCTTTTCTGAGTTGGGCTTATTTCCCTTAACATGATGTCTCCAGGTCCATCCATTTTCCTGCAGACAGCATAAACTTTTTCTCACATGTTACTGTATCTTCTTAGATTGATTTAATTTTTAAAGTAATATTGTCTCCAAGAGTGTTTTCAAAGGAAGTTTTGTGATAAACTGCCAAAAGTATCCTTATTTAGCTATTGAATTTCACTGCTAGATTAGCTAGACATAAAACTCCAGGATGAACACTAGTTTTTTAAAGCTGTAAGATTTTACTTCATGCACTTTGTGTAGCTCTTAAGAATTTTAGTGTTAATCTGATTGATCTAAAGTAATATTGATATTATTGATCAGTCTTTATTTTATCTTCATGTGTTTCCCTCTTTCTGGGACTTCAATTATAAGGACATTGCAACTTGCAACTCTATCTCTTAATTCTAAATTTTCTCTCTTTTTCTGAAAAATTGTTTTCCACAATTATTTTCAAGCTGTATTTAACTGCTATCAATTTAGTTCCTAATTTCAACTATGCAGTTTTCTTTTTCAATATCTGCAATTGGTTCCTTTTTATGACTTCTCAGATGTTCACAAGTCTAATATTCTTCTTTATGTATTTTAGAAAATTTAACATTTTTATTTTAAGTTCTTACTCTCTCTTTGCCATATTAATTTTGTTTATACATGATATAGATGTATCCATTAGTTGTCTTTCTTTCATAGCAATTATACTCTGAAAATGTATTTTTTCCCTTATAAAATTATATTTCTCTAGGGATATAATTTTTCTACTGGTAATTTGGTTTTAGAAGAAAGGGCAAACACTCAAAAATTAGTTTGTGCTCCCTAATAGTAAATTTGTAAATATAGGGAGGGTGTGTTTGAGTGCATGCATGTTTGTATAGGAACATTTAGGAGCAGAAAGGCTCTGGAATGACTATTTATATCTCAACTTGGCTCTGCTCTTGATCAAAAATTGTTAACTTTAGAGCTGGATATGTTGGCCATCTATAATACCAGGCTGAGGCAGGAGGTTCACAAGTTTTAGGCCAGCCTTGGCAACTTAACAAAATTTAAAAAATTTAAAAAATAAATAAAATTTAAAATTTAAAAAATAAATAAAAAAGAGCTGGGGATGCAACTTAATGGTAAAGCACCCCTGGGTTCAATCATGCAAAAAAAAAAAAGGAGGTGGTAATCTTTAACTCTTGCTGTGATTGCTACATAGTTATTGTGCAGAAAGGATGCTTAAGAAGGAGGGGACACTGGAAGGCCTCTACACCTGTTGTGCCTGTGGATAGATGCTGTCCATTCTAGGAAATTTAACATCACCCAAGTTTCCCTGCCCCCACCTCAGGGGCTGGGAGGATTGCTCTCATTCCATCTTGAAGTTTAGTAGTGTTCCCAAGGCAGAGAGAAAACTGCATGGTAAGCTGCCTCCCTATTCCACACACAGGAGTCTGGGTTGATTACTCCACCCTACGCCACCCCCAATGTGCACAAGGGTCTATCCCACGTTTTCCTTTGGCCCTGGTATTGCCATCTATATTTTTTTTATTTGTTCAACATAGTTGTACATGACAGCAGAATGCATTTCAAATCATCGTACACCAACAGAGCACAACATTTCAATTCTCTGGTTGTACACAAAGTAGAGTCGCACCATTAGTGCAATCATACATGTGCCTAGAGTAATGAGGTCAGTCTCATTCCATCATCTATCCTATCCCCATGACCTGTCCCCTGTTCAGCCACCCCTTTGTCCAATCCAAAGTTGATATGTCTTTTTTGTTTGTTTGTTTTTGTTATTTGGATCCATTCTTCAATCTTCCTTTTGCTTTTGTGACACCTTGGGGAGGGATTCAGGAGGGGAAACCAGCAGCAGCGTTTCAGCTGCCGGCTTTCCATTTACACAGCACATGCACTGATGTTGTCGCCCTGCTGATCATCTCTTCAGTTAAAACACCTTCAGGAACTCTCACTGTCTTCACAAAGAAGGCTCTTCTCCAACAAGATAAAACTCACGACTTTGAAAGCTATTCATACCTTCCCAGCCTCTTCTGACCCTTTATGCTCTTGTAGGTTAGACTCTGAAAATCACTACGTTTTCCCACTTCTATGTCTGCAAATGTACTATTTCTTCTTTTGAAAATATCCTTCCCAGTCTGCTATGGGAACCCTGGATGTTATGCAGTCTACCTTGATGTACCCGTCCTTCTTGAAGCCTTGCAATGTCACATGAAGGACTTTAGTATTCAGGCTTCCCAAACAGGGATCTCACTTTAATTCTTTCGGTTGTAGTTATAGCTGCAGGTAGTTCAGCTTGCATTTCTTTGCTTTAATTTCCTCACTTGTAAATTAGGTAAAACACTGCATTGCTCAGAGGCCTTCTATGAAGACTTTGTGAGATGGCAACTAATTAATACTGAAAATAAATAAATAAAAGAAAGAAGAAAGAAAGTTAACTGTGTACATCTGGGCTGTCTCTCCTCTCTGGTGTTTCATTCCATCCATTTTCCTAAGCCCGGTAGAGTTTATCTAGTCTTTACCAACCTCCCACAGCATCTTCTTAATAGTGCTTCTAGAGCACTTATCCCTTTTAATCAGAGTTGTAAGTCTAGGTAGAAATTTAAATTCTGTTTGCTTCAGGAGTTGCTTTCTTGCTCACCTGTTTCAGGACAGGGAACAACGGTAGTAATCAAACCAGGGCTTTGGAGTCAGAATCTGAGGATTTGAGTCCCAGATTCACCACTTGATAACTGTGTGGCTGTGGAGAATTGTGAAGCCTCCTTAAGCCTCAGGTGTCTCAATGTGGGCTGTGGCAACAATTAAATATGATAATAAATCTAAATCATCTGGCACAGTGTCCAGTACAAAGTAAGAGACCCGTAACCCATGCAGAAGGACTTCATGGGAGTCAAACAATGATGGACCGACCACCTCCTACTCCCAATATCCCTGCACTCCCATGTCCCAGTGATCTGTTTCCAGTTATTCATATTTCAGTACTCTAAGTTATTCCAGGTTTACAGATTTTTGCTTAAATCCTCAAATCTCCTTGGTCAACAGGCAGAATCAGATTTCTGTTAAGCAGATGGGTTTTTGGTCCCAGTAGGCTAAGTTGTTTCAGTATGTAAAGATCTTTTCTTATTTTGTTATGCAAGTTGATTTTTTTTTTTTCTCCTTTGCTCACCACAAGAAGCAAGTAATAAGCACCTCAGGGCTGGCACTGTGCCAAACCTCCCAGGTGGTGCTCACAGACTGACTTGGATTTGAAGACGATCTTTAATTTTTCTAGGCTATCTCTACAAACTACCACACTTGCAGCTCCATAAATACCTTTATTTGTAAAATTTCAATTCTTCAGGAAGTCTTTTCGGTGTGGTTCGATCAGGCTTTGCACATTGTTAAAATGCATACACAGAGCCTTCAGCCCAGTTTGAGAAATCCCATTGTTCACTCGGGGATCTCAAATCAAGCTGACAAACA
This sequence comes from Callospermophilus lateralis, assembly GCF_048772815.1. NCBI lineage: Eukaryota > Metazoa > Chordata > Mammalia > Rodentia > Sciuridae > Callospermophilus > Callospermophilus lateralis. The sequence goes on along the minus strand of NC_135320.1, from coordinate 70,418,838 downwards.
CCAGTTTAAATCCTCAAGGTCACTACCGAGGATCTTGGCTTCCTGGATTTCGGGTAAAATGCATCTTCAAAATTTATGCTTCCCCCTCCAACTTCACATCCAACTCTCCCCATGTCCCTTCCTCAATCCACATTCAAGACATGATTTAAAAAGATAGCTAAAACTCAGCTTCAGAAGAAAGGTCTTCTGGGGTGCCTGTTTTCATATTGTCAATGTTTTGTACCTGACTTGGCTATCACACTTGTCCTCTCTGTCATCGGCAGAGACTGTTAGGTACAAGTCACCATGCTGGCAGAGTGAAATAAATTAGGAAGGCTTTATTGGCAATTTATCAGGAAGCTGCTGCAAAATAGACCCATGAATTTCCTTGCTAAGCCTCCACTTTCCATTCTCCACTCACACTACAGTAATAATGCTTTGTAACTACATAATGGTGCTCATCCCTCAATCTCCAGTGACATTGCCCACGGCTAATTGGCTCTTACAGCATCCCTGTAGGGTAAGCAAGTGTTGTTACCGCTGTCCCCAATTTGCCAATAATTGAGACACAGAGTGGTCAAGTGTCTCTTGGAAAGCCATAGAGAATGTCACTCAGAGAATTTCTTGACTCCTATCTGTTTGTCCTAATCACTGGGCTTCCCTGCAGCTCATAACTTCTGGGTGAGAATCTGCTAATCAGAGTGTCTGGGGAAACCTAGGAGATGAGAATTTGAAGCATGGATGCTCCTGTCCACTTTCTATAGGAAAACGCATGAACTGAAAGTGAGTTCCTGTTGTCATTTTGCTTTTTTTGAAATTTATGGTTTCCTGTAGTTGAAAGTTTTTTAAATGACATAATCCGTCATCCTCAACAGTTGTTTCATGGTAAAGGATCTACCCAACAACCATGAGAAGGGCAAATTTTTATGAGAGCTGAATGAGGAAAAACTCATGCTCCCAAGAACATAGAAATGAAGGCAGGCTTGCCTCCTGGTCTCTGCAGCTGTGATCTCTCACTAAACCCAGAGCAGCCCAGGCCATCAGCTGCATTTCTGCTAGTCCAAGCTTCCAGAACTTGGCATTAGGTTGCCCTGGTGGTAGCCTTTTTGCTTGGTGTTATGGTTTAGACCTGTGGTGTCTCTCAAAAGCTCATGTATGAGACAATGCAAGAATTTTCAGAGATGATTGATTAGATTATGAGAGATTAATCAGTGGATGAATCCATTGATATTTGGATTAACTGGGTGGTAACTGAGTAGGAAGGTGTTGCTGAATGAGGTAGGTCACTGGGGATGCACGTTTGTGGTTAATATTTTATTCCCGGCAAGTGAGAGCTCTCTCTTGGCTTTCTGTTGCCATGTCCTAATCTGGTTTCCTCTGCCATGTCCTTCCGCCATCATGATCTGCCTCACATCAGGCCCAGAGATATGGGAGTAGGCCCACTATGGACTGAACCTCTGAAACCAGGAGCCAAAAATAAACTTTTTTTCTTCTGAATTGTTCTTGTCAGGTCTTTTGATCACCACAAAGAAAAAGCTGATGAAAACACTTGGAGACTTTACCAAACTTTCAAAGAATAAGTGAGGCTGACTTGATTCTTTTATAACACCAAGATACAAAGACCAGTACATAAATTTTTCATACATTCATGGAATTAAAAATATCTATCAAAAAAAATCTCTTAAATGCCAGGCACTTTTATTATAAGTGCTAAGGAATAAGAATAAATAACACATACAGTTTGGGCCCTTATGGATCTTGCATTTTAATTATTTCACTATTTTTCTTAATTCCCTCATTTTGACAATGCTAAGCAATATTCAAAATCCCTAAATCACTGTTCTCTGTTGAAGGCGGGATTACTTCAGAAGTCCAAACATTGTAGAAAGTTGGCATGTGGTGCAGGTTGAATGGTGAAACCTCAAAGATCAGATCACCTCCAAGTCCCTGGAACCTGGAAATGTTACCTTATTTAGAAAAAGGGTCTTTGAAGATATGATTAAGGATCTTGAGATAAGACCATCCCAGGGCTTATGTGGTTAGGCTGCAAATCCAACAGCTGATGTCCTCATGAAGGATAAAAGATAATAAGCAGAGAGAAGGTGGCAATGTGAAGATGGAGACAGAGAATGGAGGGGTATAGCTGTCAATCAAGGAGTTCCAAGGATTACCAGCCCCTACCAGAAGCTAAGAGAGAAACACAGAATGCATTCTCTTCCTGGAGCTTCCAGAGAGAGGATGCCTCCTCTGATACCTTGATTTCTGGATTCCAGAATTGTGAAATAACACATTCCTGTAGTTCATGCCACCCTGTTTGTGACACTCTGTTGAAGCAGCCACAAGAAACTAATACCTCATGGTACCTTGGTATTAGAAGCTGGCCAAAAGAAATGTTTTACCTGCATTCCACGATTCATGGGCACACCCAGGTGACTTCTTTGAAGTCAGTGTTCTGACCTTCTTAACATACACTTGAGGCTGAGGTGACAATCCAGGGATCTGATCATAATTTTCCTACCTCCTTTGAGGTACATTTGCTCATTTTTCTTAAAGAGAAAAATGAAAACAAGCAAGCAAAATTTCAAACCAAGTTTCCAAGAAATACATATTCCTTTTGTTTAATATGTATAAATTATCTCCAGAGAAATGCACATGCAGATTGTGGTATAAAGTACATAAAATTATTAGGCAGCACCCTCAATTTGCCAATACCAGTCATTTATTTCCCAAGAGGAAGGAAGAAAATAAATATTCATGTAACAAATATGAGGGAGGGAAACTGAATCCTTGTAAAGGAGAATGTGTCCACAGGTTTATTGGAGCAGTCCTTGGTAGACTGAGGAGAACTGACTGGTTTTTGCTTCTCCAAAACCTTAGCTCCCCAGCAGTGGGAACATCTTCACTGCCCTCTTATATAGCCCTCTTTGTGCCTGGTATGGTTCCTGACCTTGGAGGTCACAGTGATAACTGGAGCCAACCTTTATTTAATTTTAAACACTTTACATGTGTTTATTAATTTGATCCTCAGAGCTGTTCTAGGCCAGAGGTACTGATGTGATGTCTATTTTACAATGAGTAAACAAAGGCACAGATAGGTTAATAAATATTTGTTTGGGTCCTGATGCAAGTTACCTCACTGACTGAATTTCTAAGAATCTATAGCTGCTGGGTTGTCTATGGCTTTTTGTTCTCTCAGTTTATAGGCAAACTCTCTCTGAATAATTGTCTGTTTTATCAATTTTATCGAGGTGCAATCTATACAAAATAAAAATGATCCAAATTTACTTCTACAGTTTAATGAAGTTTGAGACAGGTGTTTGGCTATTCCAGCACACACGCACACACACACACATACACAAATTTTTTTATTACCCTTAATTTTTCCTACATGCCTCTTTGCAGCCAATCCTCTCTCCAATCCTGATTCAAGCAACCACTGAACTGTTTTCTGTATCTAATAGAACCATAGTGTTATAGTACCTGAGTATTGAGATTCATCCATGTCTGCACATTAGTAGTTCCTTTCAATGTAATTGCTGTTGGGTTATCTGTTAACCCCTTATTGTGTGTGTGTGTGTGTGTGTGTGTGTGTGTGTGTGTTTCCAGTTTGTGTACAAACCTTTGAGTGGTCATATGATTGTATTTCTAATGGAGTGGGATATGGGATCATATGGGAAGTGTTATGTTTAACCATAGAAGAAGCTGCAGAGTTGTTTCTCAAGCGGTTTTTCCATATCATCAATGTCAATGTCAATGTCAAGTGATTCCATGTATTTGCCCACATGTGGTATTGTCAGTTCTTTCAAATTTTAGTTATTCTAGTAAATGTGAAGTGGCATTTCAGTATGACTATATTTGAATTCCTCGATGAATAATGATGCAAACCATTTATTTCTTGTGCATCATTAGCCATTTGAGTATCTTCTTTTGTGAAGGATATGTATGCTTTGTTGCTGAGATATAAAATTTCCTTATGTATTCTGAAAATCCCCTTTCTTAGATACTGAAATATATGTGCAAATATCCTTTCCCAGTCTGTGGCTTGTCTTTAATTGTGATCAAGTATAATTTTGCCAGTCTTTTTCTTCTGTGATGAGAGATAATAGAATCAAAGAGATCTTGCCTTCTTGAAGGTTACAAAGATTTTCTCTATTTTTTTTTCTAGAAATTATATTGTTTTAGGTTTTTTAAACTTTAATTTCCATTGATTTCAAGTTCATTCTTTGCTTGTTTGGTCTTTGGTTTGAGATTAGTACTATGGCTCATATTTTTTTCCCCTTAATTATTATTTGGTTGCTTTAGCCCAACTTGTTGAAAAGAATTTTGTTTTTTCTTATTAAATCATCTCAGAAACTTTCTCCCAAATCAATATTCTTTCCTATTGTTTTTTTATGTCTTTTAACTATTGTGGCTTTATAATAATTTTCAAAATTAGGAAATATAAGTCCTCTTTGTTGCTATTTCAAAATCATTTTTACTTTTCTATGGTCTTTTGTATACCTAATAGTATTTCATAGTCATCTTCTCAATTTCTAACAAGAAAATCTCCTGAGTTGTTTTTGAAATTGTAATTTGTAGACTTAACATTTTCATATCCTATTTTCTGATCTATACTACAGTATGTTTTTCACTTAGTTAAGTCTTGTTTAATTTCTTAGCAATATTCTATTTCATTCAGTTTGCAGGCATCACATAATTTTTGGTAAATTTACCCCTAAAGACTTCAATTTTGCAATTGTCTACTGCTAGATAAGGGAATATACAAGTTTTTTTGTAGCTAGAATGATGTTTTGTTCAGTTGTGACCCCTACTACCAAGTAGTTATAGTATTTTTTTTTGCTGATTATTTGAAATTTTCTGTTGTCTATGAATAAAGATATTTTAATATCTTTCTGCCCAATCTGTAATACCTTTGTTTATTTATTTATTTTTCCTTATTAGACTAACTAGGACAGTTGGAACATAATTGAATAGTGTATTCCTATGATGCTTATGTTAGGTCACTCAATATCATATCAAGGTCAGTGAGTCTAGGTTAATTTTGCTCTGCTTTTTATATCTCTGTGCTTATTTAGAAAATTTCTATTGCTCTGCCTGCACCCTGCCACTCTTGTATGATGTCTACTCTCTTGTTAGTACATCCAGTGAACATTCTAGTTCAACCTTTATAGCTCTATAAATTTCATTTTTATACTTTTGATTTTCTTCATTGTGTTCACATTTTCTTTTATATTATTCAATATATTTAAACTAACATTTTAAAGTCTTTATCTAATAATTCTATAATACTTGTCATTTTTCAAGCTTCTCTTATTGATTCATTTTTTTAAATTATCCACAACCCTAGCCCATTGATTCATTTTTGTCCTGTTTATAGATCATGGTTCCTTGCCCCTTTGTGTGGTTAGTAATTTTTTATTGGACATTGAGTATTTGATTGTTTCCTGATTGAATACCTGGATTTCACTTTCGTCTAAAAAAAAAAAAAAAAAAAAAAAAGGTCTAATTTTTTCCACAAGACAATTATTTTGCTTTTAGGTTAGCTTCATCCTTCTGTCTTGTTTTTAAGCTTTACTAAGACTTTTCTAGAAGGTCTGTAAGCTCTTTGGCTAGTGCACCACTATTCTGCAGAACTTTTGTTGTTGTTTAACTTTATTGTGATATTATTATTGAATAAAAATTATGCATATTTAGGGTATACAGTGTGATGTTTTGACAAGTATATACATTGTGAAATGATTACCAAAATCAAGCTAATCAACACTTCAAGGATTCCATAGTTATCATGTTTTTTATAACAAGAACAACTTGAGATCTCCTCTCTTAGTAAATTTCAAGTAAATTATTACTATACATTATTATAAATTATATAATTATTATAAATTATAGTCATCATGGTGTACTTTATATCTCAAGAACTTATTCAACTTAAAACTGAAAAACTTCAAACTTTGACCAAGATTATCCCATCCTCTACCATAACCCATGTTAAGTCTACAAATTGCATTCTGTTATCTTTCTTAAGTTCCACTACTTTTTAGATTCAGCAGGCGAGACCATGCAGTGTTTCTTCTGTATCTGGCTTATTTCACTTAATATAGTGTCTTCCAGGTTCTTTTTGAAGGCTGAATAATAATTGTGTTATGTGTGTGTCATACTTTAAAAACCCATCATCTGTTTATAAACACTTGTTTTGTTTTGTTTGGTACTGGGGTTGAACATAGGGTGCTTAACCACTGAGCAACATCCCAACCCTTCTTTATGTTTTATTTTGAGACAAGGTCTTGCTAAATTGCTTAGGACCTCACTAAGTTGCTGAGGCTATCTTTGAACTCCTGCCTCAGCTTCCCGAGTCACTGGGATTACTCCTGCCTCAGCTTCCCGAGTCACTGGGATTGCAGGCATGTGCCAGCACACCTGGCTGTAGACCCTTAGGTGTTTCTATCTTCCAAAAAAATGCCGCAGTGAACATGAGAGTACAGATATCTCTTCAACCTTTCCTTTAAATATAAACCTGGAATTGAGACTGTTGGATTACATGGGAGTCCTCTTTAATTTTTTGAGGAACCCCTTGTACTTTTCTCCATGGTAACTGTACCATTTTAAATTCCCACCAAGAGTGTGCAAGGTTTCCACAACCTTACCAATATTTTTTTTTTAATAAGAACCATCCAAAGGTGAGGTGACATTTCACTATGATTTTGATTTGCATTCCCTTGGTGATAAGATATTGCATAACTTTCACATACCTGTTGGTCATTTTTATTTCTTTAGGAAAATGTCTATTCAGGTTTTGGGACCATTTTTTAACTCATTCATTGTTTCTACTAATGAATTGCAAGAATTCTTTATTTATTTTGGATATCAATCCCTTGTCAGTTATATGGTTTGCAAGCATTTTCTCCCCTTACAAGGGTTGTCCCCTTCACACTATTTGTTTCCTTCACTGATGCAGAAGTGTATTAATTTGGTGTGGTACCACTTATTCATTTTGGTTGCTTATGCTTTTAGTGTCATAGCCAAAAAAAAATCATTGTCAAAAACAGTGATAAGGAACTGGTTCCCTGCTACTAGGAGTTTTAAGGTTTAAAGTCGTACACTTTAATTTTTATGTATTTTAGCTCATTTTTGTGCATGCTGTAACACAAAGGTCCAATGTATTTCTTTGGCATGTGTAGAACCAATTTTCTCAACCAGCATTCATTAAAGAAACATCCTTTCCCCTTGGTTTATGTTTGGAAACTGTTAAGGATTAACTAATCGTGTACACATGGGTTGATTTCTGGGCTATTTTGTTCCATTGGTCTATATATCTATTTTCACATCAATATGATACTATTTTGATATACTATAGAATTTGGAATCAACAGACATAATGCTTCCAGGTAACTTTAGCTATCTGGAGTCTTTAGGTTTTCATATAAATTTAGGATTACTTTTCTATTTCTGTGAACAACGCCACTGAAATTTTGATAGGAATTGTATTGGATCTGTAGTTTCCTTTGGATAGTGTGGAGAAAATTAATATTCACGTAAGTAAAATACTTTCTTTCCTTCTTGCAAACTCTTCTGAGCACTCAACTATGTCAATCACAAATATTATGGATGGGGTGAGAAAGACATGGGCCTCTTGACCCATATGCCTTGTGGTCGAGTGTGCCCTGTGCTCACTTACTCCACCTTCATTTTCTATTGTGAAAGAAAACACAGGCTGAGCAGATCTCTCCTGGCACTGAACTCTGCTATCTTGGGGCAGAGTTGATGTGGGTAAAGTGAAGCTGTTCTTATCTTCTTCACTGTGTCTATTCACAGATTTTTTGTTGTTGTTGTTCCAATGATGTATTGAACTTTCTCTGCTGGACTCTTAAACTCTCACAAAGATACTCTCATGAACAGTAGTTGGCAAAATCAATATGTCGCTGTGGAACTGATAGTAGGAATTCCACCATCTTGCTAGTGTCACTTCCTATAGCACTGACCTTAATGTGTAGCCATCCAGCATGGGCTGGTCAGATTTTTGTCACTGTGACCAAAACACCAAAGAAAGAAGAGGAGGAGGAGAGGAAGAGGAAGAAGTAGGAGGAGGAGGAGGAGGAGGGGGAGGGGGAGGAGAAGGAGAAGAAAAGGGAGGGAGAAAAACAAAAGGAGGAGGAGGGACCCTTCCAGGACTCAAACATAGTGAACTGCTTCCTCCAGTCATGCCTCATCTACCCATACTTTCCACCATTTACCAGAAAGTCCATTTAAGTTTTTAATCCATCAAATGGATTAATCCACTGATGAGGTCAGATCCTGTATTATGTAATCATTGCCTAAAAGCCCTACCTCTGAACCCTGCTGCCTAGGGGACCATCCTATTAACCCTTCTTGCGGGAGGGGATTCCATATCTGAGCCATAATAGGATCTCCACTAATGCCCTGGGCATTAAGTGAGGTATCCCAATTCTGGGTCAAAACTGAAAAATTTTTATCAACTCTGTTAGAACCTGATTAATCATTTGGTTTATAATTCCAAATCAGTTTTTTTCTCTCATCATTGTTTTCATGCTAGCTTCACAGAATTTTACCTTTATGTAAGCAGCATAATATTAAGTTAAATATCTTTGGGCATCTCTATATAATTTTATGAAGCTATTTTCCTTTGTAACTTACTTATTTCTGGTATATTTTACTAAAAATTTTTACCTATCTCAAGTTTTCCCAAGCTTCACTCAATAAGATAACCACTGTGAATCATGAGCACCTCCATTTCTACTTTTTAGCATTCCCCAGCAACTTTATTCAGTTGGGAACTGTTCTGTTGGTTGAGAATCACTTCTGGGAGATTCTGTCCATGGAGCTTGTCTTTCTCAACTGGAAAGGCAAGTTTTCTTCAACCAATCACCATTACTTCATCTCTCCTCTCCCCAAAGCACAGGAAATCAGCAGAAGTTTCAACATTTTTTTGTGTATTTTTTTTTTAAACTCTTACTTTGTCACATGTCAAATAGTTAGACGAGGTATCTTCTCCTTTGAATTCTCAAAATAAGCAGGAAGAAGTAGAAAAAATGATTTCTTCTGCGCAGAGCAAAACTCATCATTCTTGGGGTTTTTTTCCTTATCCTTATAATCCTTGTGTCTTTTACTGTTTGACACATTTTAAAATTTTTAACAGATTGGATTTAACAACTCAAATGGTGCCAGTATTTAGTCACCACTAGTCTATAAAGAGAAGTGAGTGTTATTATCCCCTGGTTAAGTTGACTAACCCTTGTTTTTATCCAAAGTCAGAGAGGGAGTATCCTGTTTTAATCACCTGGTTTGCCGTGGTCTGAATGCATCTCTCAAATTCGTATGTTGAAACTTAATGGATAATGTAATCATGTTAAGAAATAGGGGCTTTAGAAGGTGATGAAGTCATGGGTGGATTTCGGGCCCATAGGAAAGGGCTTGAGGGAATGAGATTACCCTCTTCCACTCTTCTGTCACATGAAACCCTGGTGCTGTTTTTTCCTTTTGTTCTTCCCATGCCTGCCACTGTGTGAGGATACCTCAGCAGTCACATCTATGAGGGACAGGGCTTCCCCAGATACCTGCTAGCAACTTGATCTTGGATTTCCTACCTTACAGATCTGTGAGAAATTAATTTCTATTATTCATAAATTATCCCCTCTCAGGTTTTCTGTGATAGCAGCACAAACAAACTTAAGACATAATTCTTGGCCACATTTTTGGATCTGAGTGTATTTTGGAAGGTGAGATATGAAATTCTTGGGTTGTGGATTCTAAACTTGACCTTTAACTTCCTTTATCTAGATTTTTAGAATTATTTCTGAGAGAAGAAAGTGTGTGGATATCTGTCTTGTCAAATTTTTGTGATATTTCAACGGTCCCTTGGAGAAATGTCAGTGTTGGCAACAGTGGATAGATAGAACATTCTTAAAGATTTATACTGCAGAACGCACGTTTCCTGAACTGTATTTCACCTATGAAGAAAGCCCACTTGGACCATGGAATTAAATTGTACATTAATTCATTCATCTTTGTACAATAGGGGGAAGTTATTAATTATTGCCAATATTCCTTTTTAAGTTAGGGCTACTAGTATATCATCTGATAATGTTTAAAAATCCTTAAAATATTTTAAAAAGATGAGCTTCTAAGGATCTAAATGACTTTGTTTATGGTCTTTCATGTGAATACTGACAAGTTGCTGGATTTTGTGGCTCCCAGTTCTATTTTTCAACTAAAAAATTATGATATTTATTTAATAAGTTCTTTTTAAAACATTGAATGTGGCACAGTAGTTCTTAAATGCTGGAATCTGAACACACTATGATCCTCCTTCATAACATGCCCACAGGCACACAAAGCATGAGTATGCTTTCTTACAGTATTTTGCACATATTTTCAGGGAGTTCTGGGCCCAAGCATACCATTCCTGGAACCCTCATTAAGAAGCTCTGATATAGATGCAGGCTTGGGGCAAGAGCAATATCAAATATTTCAGCATTGACTTTCTGCAAATGTTGATAGAAAGGGCTCCTTTTCCAATACTGTCATTTCAAGTCCAAGCAAATTTTCCACCCAAGAAAGCAAAAAATGTTTTTGTTTGCTGTTTTAACTTCAGCCAATTTCTTACAAATTAGTCAGCTTAGAAATATCAGCCAGTCAAAGGCAATTGAGATAATTTCTGGCTTAGATCATTACAGAATATCCTGTGTAGATCTCTGCTGGTTCTTTGTGGTTGTCTTTTTTTTTTCTTCCTTTTCTTCTTCTTTTTCGCCAACAAAAGGATATTCTAGCTTATATTGTTAAATATATTCTATGTTCATTGGGAAACTTTTCTCCAAGAACATCAACCAAAGAGACATATGAAGGACAAGACTAAGGACTTCATTGAAGCCAAGAATGGACATATGTTCTTCATAGGGGTGTTCTGAAGTGAGGTCTTTCACAAAATATATTAGAACTATCACTCTGCCAATCCAGGAGGTAGATTCTCACCGCTCAGTGAGAATGAGATTCAGGTGAAGAGTACACTGGGGACACAGGAAAGAACAACTAATGAGGTACCCCCCTCACCTCCAGATGTGACTATAAATTAGTCACTACTAGTCTTATGAAGAGAAGTGAATGTCTTTATCCCAGAGCAAAGTGGGACAAAGATTAAGCATTTTTGAAGGAAGACCTTGAACAAAATGTTTCAAGAAAACCTTTGTTCTCTTTCCACCACTGTGTGTGACCTCCTGTACAAAGGAGAAAGGATGTTTGTGCCAAAAAACTTTCCTGGTGTCCTCTACTTATAGGAGAAGTAAGTTGATTCCAACCACACGCTCAGGCTTCTTATTTTGTACCTAGTGTTATGGTAGGTGCTTGTGATGGTTAATTTCATGTGTCAACTTGACTGGGCTAAGAGGTGCCCTGATAGCTGGTAAGACATTATTGTTGGAGGTGTCTGTGAAGGTGTTTCTAGATAACATTAGCAGCCAAATCAGTAGACTGAGAAAAGAAGATCCACCTTCATCAAGGTGAGTGGATATCATCCAGTCCATTGAGGACCTGCAGGGGTCAAAAAGGATAAGGAAAAGGGAATTCTTTTTTCTTGATTTCAGCTGCAACATGCACCTTCTCCTGACTTTATTCATTGGTGCTCTTGGTTCTCTGACTATTGAACTCAGACCTGGATTTGCGGTTGTATCTCAACTCTTTGGCCCTTGGAATTAAGCCACTAGCTTTCTTGGTTCTCCAGCTTGCAGATTGCAGATTATGGGTCTTTTCAGATTCTGGAACAGCATGAGGCAATACCTATAGCAAATCTCTCTCTCTCCCCTCATGCAGTTACAAGAACCTGATTAGTACAATGCTGAAGGTAAACTGAAGAGTAAGGTTCTTTGTTCTTTGTTCTCAAGGAATTAATAGAAGCATAAATGACCACTATTTTTTTACTCTTTTTATGTTCCATAAATTTATTTAGCACTTCATCATTTTGGGGACTTTGCTGTTGGGGCCAGGGCTTCTGTTTGCCATTGAACATTATGCACCTTGGGTCCAGGGTCTTCTGGAACCCATGTTATGCCCAGCATAGTAATGAAATCAGGCAGGTGCTCATAATTATGTATGAGTACATTGATCAAGTCAATGACAATAATGGCATGAGTTTGTGTATGTGCTATGGGGAAGTCTTGCATGCAGACTTCTAACATTCTCACCAATTTCCCCAACTCCATCTCCTAGTTCTCCAAAGCCAACAAAGGCATATTTGGAAGTCACAGGATACAAGAGGCACTGCCAGCCACAGATCTGTGGCAGGACACCAGCTTGCATTTGCTGATGGGAGGTGTCGTCCCACACTCTGGTTCTTGTGCATCCTCTCTGTGCTCAGATTCCCATTGTACCAGCCCTTTCTCAGCCATAAGTCCCAGTTTCAATCTTATCTGCTACTCCTATTTCTCATGTCTAATACGTCCATTTCTAGCAATGAAACCTTATCAAACTCCTCTTGAAACACGAACTAAAGGAGGCTGGCCCCAGGAGTACCATGTCACATCTTCAAAGAATTCCAACAAAGGGAGAATGTCAAGGGTAGAAGGCCGGGCCCGTTGCTACTATTCTTCTCTTTGATCCTCTAAAATAGATTGTAAGTGTGACTGCTTGGAATCTTTCCCTAAAGGGCCCTCACTAGTTTTCTTTCTTTTTTTTTTTAAGTTATGCCAGTCACTTCACAGCCTGAGATGTTTATGCATTTGGGGATGGAGTGGGGGAATGAGGAGGAGGCTGGGGGAGGGGGGGGGACAGGAAGGAGGGACATGTGGAGAAAGAAGCCAGACAAAGGGGTGGCAAGCCCAACAGGGCTCTCAAATCCTTTCCTCCCACTCTCCTTCTCCCTCAGCCCATAGAGTGTGAAAATATCAAGGAAAAATTTCTCCACTCCTCCGGAGCAGGTATCTGACAGCTTCTAGAACCTCTAACCTGGGTCTCAGGTATTATTGGCACATTCTTTAATTTGTCTTCAGAGATGTGGGTAATTAAAGGTTATGAAATATGGGCAATTATCCAGCCTCTTTCTTCCTAGCGGCAGACAGCAAATATTAAAACGCCGCTCGGCGTCCGCCTCTCGGGCGTTAGCAGCCTTGTTCCTTTTCACACTCATGGCATCCTTCATGCCACACTTAATTGGGGAATAAAAAAGGCCTTTCATGCTCTTGTTCACCTCTCAGCAATTGCTTCACCTCCCTTTTTGTTTCCTGGGGGAGGCATGTGAACGGATTCTGTCTTATTTTGTGTCAGCCCTTGCTGTCCCCTCGGTGATGGCTAGTGTTGCTCTACCTCTTTGCACATTGATATTTTGCATCCACGGAGCTTTGTGTGCCAGCAGGTCTCTTCTAAGTCCCTTTGCTTTGGTTTTAAGAAAGATCCTCTGGTAGCTTTCCTCTGTGCCTGGCCTTAGGACCTTGGGATGCTCACATGTGTCATGCAGAGCTCTGCAGCAAAAGACTCATGTTCCTACCATCTCTGGAGGACCCCCTTTTGCCACTCATCACCATGAACTTGTAAACAACATGGGGTGAGCCTCACTCTGTTGCAAACTGTGATTCTCTCCTCACTCATTCCCAGTGGGCTCTCTTCAGCCCACCATCAGATAAATCAGAGTGCCTATTGTGATTAACTGGGTTAATTTTCCCTTTATTTGCAGTCATTGTTTATTAAGCCTAATATTGACAGGCACTCTATATCTCTAAGCTCTTCTCGACTACCTTACCGAGGGGGGACATTTTGTCTCTGTTTTACAGATGAGAAAGTGGAAACTCAGCGGTTGAAAGGATCACTTAGTAAGTGGTGGAGCTGAGAGTCAAATACAGAGTCACTTGAATCTAAAGTGTATGCTCTGTCATCCGTGTGATGGCAGAGACTGGAGCAACTGACATTTCCAATAATGACCCAAAAGGGATACTTCTCCTTATTAAGCAGAGAGGGGTTGAAACTTGCTCTTACTGTCTCAGATGTGCAAGAACTGTAACTTTTTTATTTTCTTTTAAACAAAAGGTCTCCTCTTGCTCTGATGATGACCATGGTGGGTGTGCAGGGGTGTGTGCTTGGAGGGTACGATGTGGGGACAATGTTTGGTAATAGTAACTTGGCCTCTTTTGGTTAAAATTACTCTCTCCGTTGAACACATACACACACAAACATGATACACTACATACATGCAGGCATACATTTAACGATGTGCCTGTCCGTGTTTAACAATCAGCTTTCTGGGAGGGGGAATCGCCTTGTGGGTTGCATTCTCCAATTTCCATAGTGTAAATAGACCCACTGTGGGTACCAACACCAAAAGTGAAGCTGGGGAGAGATGGACCAGGTCAGCTTTCAGCAGCAGCGTGGTCCAGCCAGCTCCATCAAGAACCTCAATATATGTATTCAACACACAGCGGAAATGTCCTAAGGGAACCGTTGCCCTCCTCTCAGGAGTTTCTTCCTCCCCTTCCCTCTTCTGAAGACATCCGGGTACAGGTACCCTCAAATCATCAGAAGAAGACCATGGCTCCAGGGCAGGGGTCTTTCTCCACTCATCCCCAGCCTCCTCTGAGAGGTCCCAAGTCCTTCATGTCTCTGGTATTCTATCCTGGTGTCCCCAAAGTGCCAGTGGATCACTGATCTGTTGAATTTGATGCTGGCAGGGCAGCATACCTTCATCTCCAGCTCCAAGGCCCTATCACTGTCTCCAGCCTGTTTTCTTGCCCTGTGATCCATCATCCCTCTCAGTGCTGTTGTAGAACAAACTATGAGGCATCCTCAGACTTTCCTTAAGCTTTCATTCTTCTGGGACATGCCAGTGTGGCACCCTTCTGGATATTAAGTTCTGAAGGACTTTTACAATCCCCAAGTTCACAAGCTACACACCAATACAAATCTACATTAAACACTGGAATTTCTATCCCAACATGTGAGTTGCATTCCCAAAAGCAGGGCGAAAAGAAAGTGAAGCATTTGTGCCTGACACCTTGCCTGTGGCTCCTCCTCAATTCCAAATCCAAAGCATGTTGGACATCCCTCCTGTGTCATATTCTGAATTCTTCCCAGCTCTGTGATCTATTCTACTGTTAGTTCTCCAAGGTCTGGCTGGCTTCCATTATAAAATATTTGGCTGTCTCAGTAAAACTTTATTTTTCTTTTGCCATGTCAAAACACTTGTTTTTAGACTAATAAATGACTTTAGAGTTGGGCAATTTCAGGTTGAAACACAAAGACTTAGGAAATGACTTCTTCGTTCTAAGTGGTGTTACCTTCCCTGTGAATGGATCAATACTGTGGTTTTAACAGGTATAATAAGGCAAGGCAACAGACTTTACAGGAGTTTAAAAATCCACCCACTTAATATTCCTAAGGATATTATATCCTCTACACCAATCATGATGAAAGCAAATCATTATTGGATTTTAAGAAATCAAGAACGGGCTGGTGGCAAAACAGTCACTTGGGTGTTATATGATTGTATGTGAAATATTGGAAACCCAGAGTTCTCAAGAGGAAGATTTCTTTCTTTTTCTTTTATTGACAAGTTCAAAGTGAGCTAGAGGACAATAATAGGCTGACTGGATTCCCAAGGACAGAAGTAAGTGAAACCCAAAGACCAAAGGATGGTACACCACAGCTCCTTCACCTGTTACTATGGCGATACATTTCCCTCCCTGAGCCCTCCACTCTAGCCCACCTTACTCTATTTGCATGTCTGTTTGGATTCCTGAGAGTGGCAAACCTTTTTACTTCCCCTCTAGAGCTGAGAACCTAAGAAAAGTGTCAGGGAGCATAAACATTTGCCAAATGAATATCCAAGGAAGGATGAGTGAATGCTGGGACAATTCTGAACAATGCCTCACAGACTATAAAAATTCAGGACAAAACCATCAATCTCTAGTAAGAATAGAAGGGACAGTAAGAGTTTCCGAGTCAGCTCCATGTAGAATAGGAAAAAAATACGCAAAATGTTTTTTCAATTGCCTGCCACTCGCGTCTTGCCCTGGACTCCAGTGACTGTGCCTGGGGCCCATTCTTTCATCTCTTAGGATCCACTGCAGTGGACGTGGGACAGAGGAAATGTTCAGTGTCTTGTCACAGACTGGATTAGGAAATTGCTAGAGCCAGATGGATGGGTCTCATGATATAGTCTACAAGACCCCAGCACAGTGGAATAGAAAGTTGATTTTACCATCATGTGTATTTGAATAAGAAATCCATTGTTGAAAATATTTTTGTAGAGGTTAAGCCAAACTCTCCCTCCAAATGTATGAAGTTTTAAGCCTGTGAGGCTTGAAGTAATTTTGTAATCTGGACCACACCTAGGAGGAAAATCCTCGGGGGGGGGGGGGGGGGGGGGGGCGGTTGAGCGAGGCTGTCTTTATCACCAGCGGTCGGTAGGCGGAGCTCGTGCTTCGTCTTGGAGCCCAGAGTCAGGGCGCAGAGAAAGAAGCAGAGGCGCTTTAAGAGAGGAAGAGACAGGAGTTGCAGATTTGGGGTATGGGAGGGAGGTTAAAAAAAAAAACAAAATACATTTCTCCCGAATATCATCATTTTAGTTAACTATGTTTTGAAAAACAATGTGTACGGTCCAGAATACCTCCATAGCTCTCTGACATAACACTTCTTCCCAATGTTTCTTTTCCACACAAACAAAAGCCTCTTGGATGGAGGTTGTAGCCTCTGGAGCTATAGGATTTGCTGAACTACATACATACAAACACATTTCTTGGTGACATTTACCGATGTGGGTCTAAGGGCTGGCTGGCACCTTCAATCAAATGTGCATATGGAGAGTGGGAGACTGCCAGGGAAGAGCTACAGGGCGGGCCTGGGACGAAATGGAGGTCGTGCCTGGGAAAAGGAGACAGGGATCAGGCAGACACCTTTGTCAGGTCTTGCCATGGAAACGGAGGGTGGCAGCCTTGTTTATAATTTAGGCTGTAACTTAGGTTATTGGAAGAGCAGCTGTGGGTGTGCACGGATGTTTTTGCATACATGCATGTGTATATATGAGTGTGTGCTTTGTTTATATGTTCTGAATCAATGATCAAGACCAGCTAAAAATCCAGAGTAGACATTCTGTTGACCAGCCCTAAGTCAGGAAAAAAAAAAAAAGTGGTGGTGGGGGTGGGGGGAAATCACAAGCATGGAGAAAATTTTGAGAAAAAACAAGCATCATTGTTTTTTTCATGGATATAGTGAAACAAAAAAAGATTAAAACTTTCTTTAAAATGGTTTGATGCATGATTCCTTTTAAAATAGTGGTAGTTTTTGATGCTAGGTATTAAAAGATCCATGCCTAAATACTAATAAGTATTTAGTGCTCAAGAGCTCATGATTCAAGTATTTTCCTTATTTCTGAAGTTTCCCTCAAAGGTAGAGTCTGCTAATTTAATAGATCTTTTGTCCAAAGGGGTCATGTGGGGAGATAGCCAAGAGGGACATGCGAGGACCCTCCTGGTGTTTTTAACAAGTTATTTGCCTGCCTTGTTGAAGGTACCCTGGGGCTCTGCCTGTACAGGAAGTCAACTGTTGGAGAGTCATGCCATCTTGTGGTCAGACTAGAAATTAAGCCTGAAAATTAAGAGGCACCCAACAAAAGCCATCAACATTTGAAGGAGTCTGGGGTTTCAGAGTATGTGGGCAGAAAAATCAGTTGAGTTAGGACCCTATTCATAAGACCTTCTTGGTGGGTCTTTTACTGGGGGCCTTCACACCAGGGCTATGGGGCTACCCTTTTGCATGTGCAGACTAATTAAAAATTTCTGTTTTGTTAGAATTGAAATTGCTCTAGGGAGGGGACTTCCTAAAGCCACTTTTCACTAAGCACGAGTGAAGTTAAACCTAGTGCTCATCGGGTTTGAAATAAAAGGAGGAGATTCCCAGTGTTTGGAGGAAGGAGAGTCAACTTATTTGAGCCTGGAAAGAGGCATGGAGCAGACCAAGAAGAGAAAAACTAGCATTTGGGGGACAGGTTCATTTTCCAGAAATGAGTCTATGAAGAAATATTTAAAATGCGACCTTCTCAGATACTGTAGGAGGAGCTGTTGCCTCATGGTCCACTTTACTTGGCCTATTTATGAGATTTTTTTTTTCCCTCTTTCTTTCTTCTTCTTTTTTCTTTTTCTTTAGAATTTTTGTC
This sequence comes from Callospermophilus lateralis, assembly GCF_048772815.1. Lineage (NCBI taxonomy): Eukaryota > Metazoa > Chordata > Mammalia > Rodentia > Sciuridae > Callospermophilus > Callospermophilus lateralis. Next base: position 70,400,714 of record NC_135320.1, on the reverse strand, counting down.
TGAAGCCAGAACTATAGGATTTTTCTTTGTTAAATGTCGTGAAACAGAAAGGTCTGGAAACCAGTAGCGCAGAGTTGTTCTTAATAGATTGTATTTCCCAAGTCTGTTTATCCGGTACAATATTTATCATCCTAATCTATAGTGGCTTTCTGGGACAAGTTACCTCCCTCTGGAGGCAAGTCATGTTTAGAAATCTTTGGAGAGTGCATTTTTTCCTTGTGGATTATGTTGGTAGGGTATTTTTTTGGCAGGGGGGAGATTGTTTGCCTGCATTGTAAGTGAATGGTCTAGAAGCCGGGTATCTGGCCTTTGGTCAATACACAGTATTTTTTATTCTTTAAAAATGATTTTCCTCATAACTGTAAATAAAGTGAGATGAATCAGAGTGTCCATTGTCATTTAAATGTGTTCATATAGACAGACCTATGTCATCTTAGAAAGGGGAGAGAGAAGTACAGCAAAGAGAATCACTTCAAATCAGATAAAACTCATTCAAATCCCAGCTCAGCTGCTTAGTAGCTGCATAAATCTGAATGAATTATGAAATAATGTGAATCTCAGTCAGTAAAACTGGAGCAATATTACCAATCACGGGGGGAGTCTGTGATGGCTAAAGGAGATAACATAGATAAAACATGGCTCTTCCTTATTACAGGAGGAAAGCAGACAAACTCCCTTCAGTTATTGGGCGTACACCACCCTTTTCCATTTCCTAAGGCAAATTTACTGGCCCTACAGGAACCTCAGCCTCTTCCTCTGCCACTTGGGAGTTAACAAATGACATTTGTAGTCAGGCTAAGTTATTGCTTTAACTACACAGGGTGGGAATTTGGACCATTGATATGTCTATTTCAAGGACATCATCATCCCTGGAAACCAAGGTGCCATGAGTAAAACTTAATGACAGATTTTTGCTTGGATTCATTATTTTACTTTGTCTTATTGGTGATATGTCTTGGTGATCTAATAATTCTGACTTGAAAACAAATGCCTCATCATAGTTGGCACTTCATTTTCCATTTCCCTGACCACTCTGTTCCAGCCCTCAGTTCTACTTCAATATAATCCCAGAAACTTTAGGCAATTAAATCCCAGAGGAGCCTCCCCACGTGAGACCCTTAGAAGCAACCTGGGAGCTGCTCCTGTAATTGTAGAGCAGCCCAGTAGCTGCTGAGGGCAGACGTGGTACTGAGCGCTTTGGCAACCACACACGATCTGGTCACGCATGTTCAATTCACTTTGTTTCTCTGACAGGTAGGAAGGGATTGAACTGACAGTGGATCAGTGTTAATCTCAAATTGTAGAAATAATGTAATCAATGAAAACTTCTTTATTAAACATGGGAAATGCTTGCCTATTTCTAGTAAAAAGATTAATGATATAATCTGTTACAGTTTATCAGACCTCCCTTTTGTGTGTGGGGGGGCCCATTTGCCTACCCACCAGTGTGAACGTGAGTGCATGCTATGTTCAGAATGGTGCGGATTAAATAACCTGTAAGATTTCTTGCAACTCTGAAATGTTTATGACGTCAGAGAGCAAACTATTAGTATCATCCATATTTCACAGGGAAACAGAGGTGCCAACAGTTCAAGGACTTGCTACTGTTCTTATAGAAGCAAGATAAGGATCCTTTAGATGTCCAAGTTCAGTCAAAATCTTAACTAGAATTTGATTTCTTTTTAAATATAGGTCTTTGTCCATTTTTCAAGTTGATACTAATAACCAGCTGGTTCAAAACAACTAACTTCCCAGTGGACTGACAGATAAACCAACACCAATAAATTAATATGCAGTGGTGGAGATACTTGGAATCCCTGGAACACATTCCTTTTTCATCATGAACAAGTTCAACAAACAGACCACAAGGGGGCACAAGTTTGCTCACTAAGTAAGAATTCAAGTGAAGTTAGCAAGAGTAACTTCAAGGGCTCCTTCCATTGGCAGAGTAATGATGGTCCTTGCAGGATCTGGAGATATCTCTGCTTCCTGTAGACTCTGTCACCAGACTGCAATTTCCTGCCAAAGGTACAGTGCTTGATTTCACAGACTTCTGGATTTAACCTGAAACTCAGGCAGGGACCCAACAATTACTTACTGAATGTATGAAAGGAAAACTTCCAATGTTTATCTAGAGATAATTCACCCTCCCAGAATGGAAACAAAAGTTAATAGCCCCAACCTTATCAACTGTATTGTTTGTTTATAGGATCTCCGTGACCACCCAATGGTCTTGATATCTGAGAACATCAAACTTTGTTAAGTACTATATGGTTTTTCTTAAGTTCTTTCCCATTAGATAACTTTTATAAAATTCCTTATAATTCTTCTTCCTCTCTTTATCTTCTTTATTTTTCTCCAACATTTTCTTTTATCTTTTTTCTAGATGTATATATTTTCTAAAAGTTGGAACCCAGCTAATTTCCCCTTTCATTGTAGAGGAGAAATGTCCTAGTCATTCTGTAGATTAACTGAAACGTGGGTTCTGTGGTCATGTAAATTTGGAAAATACTCTCTATGGGCCTATATGTTGGGAAGGTGTATTATGCTCACTAACAAATCAAACACCAATAAAGAAATGTTTTTCTTTCTAAATCTAGCATTTCCAAAACTTATTAGACTCTACATACTCTGTTCCCAAACACACAAATATAAAATAACAAAGATTGTATAGAGTAGCTACAATTTAAGATTGTATTTTGAAAATGAAACCAGTAAAACTTGTATAAAAGTCAAGAGTCCCTGGAAGCTATGAATCTTTCTGGGCGGTTCCACTGAAGCCCCCTACTCTGGAAATAAGTAAATTCTACAGTTAAGCTCCCATTCACTCTTGGAGAGGAATACCTTTCCAAATTTGGCAGTTTCTGTTCTAAAAGTCTCCATTTACTTTCATATCTTAATGATCAGAGTCAATGTTTTTGCTACATAAAATTCTCAATGGTGCCTTATTTTTTTTCTTCACCCCAGGGCCTTTCTCTCTTCCCCTCCTCTCTTGCTCGCTCTCATCCTGGTGGAAACTTTCTTGCACATGGAATTCACTGAGGGAGGAACCCTTTCCTCTGCCTTAGCCTCAGCCAGCGTTACCTGGTATAGCTGAGACTCAAAGTAGAGTGTCTATATTTAAGATCTTTTTAATGTGGAATCTTCCTATTGGGAACTGAGAAGCAGTCAGCATTTCCAGCCCTGTAAGGCACTTACTTGATCTCTGTATTTTCACTGTTCTCATTTATCTGGTTTTAACCAGCTAGCTATTTTTAAAAACTAATTAATTTTGATTATAAAATAATTAGCATATTATAAAAGTCACCCTTTTAAAGTGCACAATGCAGTTGATTTTAATGTATTCCGAGTTATCTAACCTACAACCATATCTATCTAATTATAGAATATTTTACTCTCCTCCACAAGAAACCCCACACCAACTGGTGACCATTCCACCTCTGCCCCTTCCCAGGCCCTAGCAATCACTAATGTGCTATCCGTGGGTCTGGATTTGCCTGTCCTGGACAGTTCATATAACTGTAGTACTACAATATCCAGTCTTTTGTGCTAGGCTTTTTTTTTCACTGAACATAACACTTTGAAAGTTTATCTATTTTGGAGCATTTATCAGTAAACAAACATTTCTTTTGGTCAGTGTGTTCATAGTAGTTCATTCTATTTGAGTCCACTATAAAAGGAGTTGTTTTTCTTTATCCATTTGTCTAACTGTGCTTTAGGATTAAACAATTTAATCCAATTACACTTGTGTAGTTACTGATAGGGAGGGATTTATGTCTGCAGTTCTGCTATATGGTTTCTATATGTCAAATGTCTTTTTTGTTCCTCTATTATTGCCATTAATGCTTTCTGTCATACCAAGTGAGTAAATAATTTTTTAATTTCTTTCTTTCTTCTTTTATTTTTAAACTAGGGATTGAACCCCAAAGTGCTCTCTCTCATCCTAGTGGAAACAGCCCTCTTTATTTTGAAACAGGATTCTATTAAGTTGCTGGGAGTCTCACTAAACTGCAGAGGCTGGTCTCAAACTTGCAATCCTCCTGCCTCAGCCTCCGCAGTCGCTAGGATTGCAGTATGGGCCACTGCACCTGACTAAATAAGTGTTTTCTACTTAATTTTCTTGTTAGACACTATTTGACTTATAGCATTTAGCTACATATTTTTAATATTTTCTTGGCAGTTTCCCTGTAGATTACAATTAACATTTTAATTTATAATGATCTAATTGAGATCAATTTCAATAGTATTCAAAAACTTTCCTCCAATATAGTTCTGTCCTCCCTATAGCTTTAGTGGTGGTGTCAAAAACAATGACATCTTTCTATATTGTATACTTGCTACTTTATATAGTTGTCTTTTAAACCAAATAGGAGAAAGCTTTAAAAAACACCACACACACTGTTTTTATACTTACCTATGTCATTATCTTTACTGGTGCTCATTGGATTTTGAATAAATTACTGTTTTTTATTATTTCATTTTAGGAGTACCTTTTCTATTTCTTCTAGGGCAGGACTAGCAGTGACAGACTTTCTCAATTTTAAACAAAAACAAACATTTTCTTTTGTTTCTCAGTTTTGCTATATCTTAATTTCTCCTTCAGTTTGAAGGATAGCTTTACTGGATTTAGGATTCTTGGTTTACAGTCTTTTTCTTTCCCTCCTTTGAATGTTATTCCATTCCTTCCAACCATCATGGTTTCTGCTGACAAATCCACTGTTCAAAAAAAAAAAAAAAAATCCACTGTTCATCTTGCTGAGAATCCTGTATGCACCATGAGTGACTTCCTGTTGCTTTTGAGGTTTGAACTTTCTCTTCTCATCTTTGCAGTCTGGTTTATGTGTGATCTATCTAGATGTGGATTTCCTTAAATTTGCATGTATCTCCTGGAGCTTCTTGGAAATGTGAATTAATGTTTTCTCATAAGATTCTGGACAGTTTTAGCAATTACCTCTTTAAATATTCTTTTTGCTCCTTTCTTTCAGTGTGTGTATGTTAGTATTCCTTGTGGCATCCCACAAGTTTCTGAGGCTCTGATAACTTTCATTCCTTCTTTCTCTTCTGCCTGATCAAATGGGCTAGAACTCCTCTACTGAATTCTTTATTTTTTATTTTATTTTCAATACCTAAATATCTATTTTTTTAATCTTTTCACAATTTCTCTTTTTCATATTCTCTATTTAGTGAGACATTTTTCCCTATTATAGTCTTCTTTAGGCATGGTATTCTTTAGCTCTTTGAACACTTAAAATATCTGATTTAAAACTTTGTCTATGTGGTGTACTGAAACATGACACCCAAAGATGACAGGTCTTGGTGCCTAGAATCCATAACTGTTACCTAATTTGGAAGCAAGGGTGTTTATAGATGTGATTAAGCATCTTGAGATGCAAGATTTTCCTGAACTATCCAGATGCCCCTGAATAAAATCACAAATGTTTTAAGTAGTGAAAAGCGGAGGGATATTTGAAGGAGAGAAGGTGACATAAAGATAAAGGGAGACATTGCTAAAGTCTCAAAGAATGGTCTCCTTTATGAATTATCAGAGGTAGATATTTTATCAAATCTTACCAAATGAACAGGACAAAACTCTCTGGATATGCAGTCTATTGTATCTTTTTTCTTACTACCCATCATCTGACTCTTAAGTCAATGCCACACATTTTGGGTTGCAGTATGACTTAAAACCCAGACTCAGTTTCTTTATTAGTTAAGACAGTCACAGCTACTACAATAGAAAATACCTCAACTCTTAATTCTTTAACAAACAAACATTGTTTTTTATTCTTACAGCAGCCCAAAGGCTTAGTCATATGGATCTCTTAGGCAGTCTCCTTCACATAATTATCCAGGTGACCAGGCTTCTCCCATCTCATGACTTTGTCATGCTTGGAGTTATGAAGAGTCACCCTTTAGTCAACACATGATTTAAGGGAGAGTGCATACTTTGGAAGATCTTTATGGGCCAGAAAAGGAAGTGATGATTGTCTCTTCTGTCACATTTCATTGATTTTATAGAACTACAGTCTAATTGTGTATCAACTGAGAATACAATATAGGTAGTGGTGGTCATGGCAGTTTATACCAAACAAACTACTTCTTTTTCATGAAATGCATTTTCAACAATTTATTGAGGTGCTTGATATAAAAAACTGCACAAATTAAAACTGTACAATTTGATAAGTCTGAGATTAAGTATAGACCTGTAAAACTATCAACATATTTATGAAAATGAGCATATCTATCACTCCAATATATTCACTGGGTTTCTTTGTTATACAGACTTCACAGAAGCAAGTAACAGCTGATCTGTGTTCTGTGAGTATAAATTAGTCTGCATTTTATAGAACTTCTAGATCAATGGAATAATTGAATATGTGCTTTTTGTGGGGGAGGGGTCCGGTGGTTTTTTTTTTTTTTATTATTATTTGAGATTTGACCATGGTGTTGTATGTGTCAATCATTTATTTTCTTTAATGGCTAAGTGTGATGATTAATTTTATGTGTCAATTCTACTGGGCTAAGAGATACTGGAGAGGTAACTCTAATTTCTGCCATGTCTATCAGAGTGTCTCTGGAGGAGATTAGCTTTTGAATTGGTAGACTGTGTAAAGAACAACTTATCAACTTAAATTGTTTGCCAAGATGTATGAGCATCATCCAGTCGATTGAGATCCAAATAGGGGGAAAAAATGGCAGAGGAAGGTTGAATTTATCTTTTCTGTTGAGATGGAACATTCATCTTCTGCACTTGAACATTGAAAGTGCCACCAGGACTTATACTACCAATGCCCCTAGTCATCAGGCCTTAAGATCTAGACTGACTGGCACCACTGGCTTTCTTTTTTCTCCATTTTTCAGATGGCATGTCACGGGACTTCTTGGCCTCCATAATGTTTGTAACTATCCTCGTATATGTATTTTTCTGTTTCTGCAGAGAGCACGAACTTATACACTAAATATCCCATTACATGGATATATCACAATTTAATTATCCACTTATCTGTAAATGAATGTTTTAAAATTTCCCATTTTTGCTATGACCAATTAAGCTACTACAAATATTTGTGTATGTGTTTTTGTATGGGTACATGTTTTCATTCTCTTGACTAAATATCCAGGATGGAATGGCTGGGTCATATAGACACACATATATTTAACTTTTGAAGAAACAGCATACATTTCCCAACCATTTTACATTTCCATCAGCAGTGTATGAGAATTCACGTATCCTCAATATCCTTATTAGATTTTGGTCATCAATCCTTTTAATTGGACTCTTATTAAATGAATGTATATTGGTATGTCATTGTGGCTTTAATTTATATTTTCTTAATGAGTAATGACACTGGGTTTTTTTTATGGGTTATTTTGCTATCTATATATTTATTTTGGTGAAATTTCTATTTGATTCTTTTGCCCATTTTTTAGTTGTAGATCCAGATTTCAATCTGCTGCCATTTTTCTTCTTGAAGAATTTTTTTAAAACTTCTTATGTTTGAGGACTACTGATAATAAATCCTTTCAGCTTTTGTATGTCCATTGAAGTCTTTATTTTATTATCAGTTTTGAAAGATGTTTTCATGGGAGTAGAGCTCCAAGTTGAACTTTGTTCAGGTATTTGAAGATGTTGACCCACAATTTTAAGCCCTTCCCCCATCCCCCATTTGGAATGTATTTGTTCTCTCTGGTTTTACGTTTTCTCTTAATCACCAATTTTAATCAGTTTCTTACCATGTGCCTTGGAATAGTTTTATTGCACTTAAGTTTCACTGGGCTTCCTGCATCTGTGGAGTTTATAGTTTTTATCAACCTTCAAGAAAATTTTGGCATTATTTTGTCAATATATGTGTGTGTGTGTGTGTGTGTGTGTGTGTGTTAGCGATCTTTAAGTTGTCCATAGTTCACATTAGCTTTTCCTTCCTTTCATTCATCTTTCTGTCTTTAATTTTGGATTGTTTCAATTGCTATGTATTCATTGACACCTTTCCTGCCTTATTTACAAGTTGTTAATCTTATTCTCCATTTCAGACATTTTATTTTTCATCTCTGGAAGTCAACATTTTTTAAAAATTATTATTATACCTGCTGTGTATCTGTTAAACCTTCTCAAGCTTTATTCTACCTTTTGCAATATCACTGATATAGTTATAGTAGATGTTTTAATATTGTTGACTAATTTTAGTGTACATTTTTATTGATTGTTTTTATTTTTTTTTTTCTTCTCATAAAGGCTGTGTTTTTCACTTCTTTGGCTGCCTGGCAGTTTTTTTTCCATTGACTTCCAGACATTATACATTTTACTGGGTTGTTTGCTAGATAGTCTCTTGTAACTTTAAATATTCTTGATCTTTGTTCTGGGACACAATTAAGTTGGTTGGAAATGGATTGATCTTTTCAAGACTTGATTTTAATGTAGGCTCAGAAAAGCCTTTTGTTGTGGTTTAATTCTGCCCCAGTGCCTGAAGGGAGCCTTTTGGAGTATTCTACTTGATGTTCCCTTGTATTATAAGGTTTCTCAGCTCTATTCCGTGCTCCGTGTGAACTCCAGGGACTATTCTTTTCTGCAGGTCCCTTTACTGGTCTCAGGTAGTTTCCTCAGATGCATGAACTATGCAGCATTTACCTGAAGTCTCTAAAGGAACTCTGCAGATCCCCAGAGGTCTCTGACTGTGGGCTCTCTCCTCTATGCAAAGCAATCACATTTCTGGCTGCCCAAATTTTTACCTCGGGGAGACTGCTGGGCAAAATTTGGATTCTGCCTCCCTGTAAATTAACCTGAAAAGTCTCTCCAAAAAGTTAAGTTGGGAAATCATATGCCTCATCTTATTTGTTTCTCTTCTTTCACTCCTCATCCCTGCCTTTTGGTCCTCAATGTCTGAGAACCATTATTTTATACTAGTTCTAGGATTTTTGTCTGTTTATTTAAATTTTTTAAGTAACAGGATAAATCCTTTCCCTCATCTTCCCTCATCATGGCCAAAAATAAAAGTTCTGAAATATTTTGTGGATATCAGTGTTCTGAGGACCATAATAGTTTGGAAATAGCCCTCTAGAGAATGTTATGAAGGGTGGTAGTCCAGTGTGAATTTTATCTTGTCTCTGATTCCCACTAGCAAATCGAGGTGAATTCTTTAAAAGTTTATTCATTCCCATATCTACTCTCTCTGGGAGGTGGCATTCTATTTGAACTCTCAATATACACTGAAATGGCTCATATTTTTGTTCACATTTTGCAGCATGAAATTGCCCTAGCTCAGCTTGAATTGGGCTGATTGCCAAACCTTTGCTTGGATCACTGCCTGGTTCAATTTGGCTGTAAATATAACTAAAATAATGGTTTCACACATGGTTATTTTGGCCATTATAATATAAGCAGACATAATCTGCTGCAGGCAAAGTATTCTGATGGTCACTATTCACCATAAAATGTCAGTATGGTCATGCTTTATAGAGATGACCTTAGCATGCATAATTGAATTTTTCTGGCATTGGGAAATGAAGCACATCTGCAAATCACAGCTGGCAACCCCTCTGGTTAATCTAGGAATAAATACAGCTGGGCCAGTGAATGAGCATTAAAAAGAAAAAAAACAAAAACAAAAAATGAAAGCACAACTAGGACCAAAAGTTGATATAGAAATTTCAGTTTATCAACTCATTTGTTTAAACATCATTTTGAGTAAATAGTAAAATGTATGAGAAGTCCAACATGACACGTATGAAAATTAGTACTTAGCCTCTTACGTCTTGTATTTCATGAAGCAGACACTTCAAATCATGAAGCAAAATAGTGAAATGATAACTGATGTTTATACTTTGCTTTTTTTTTTTCTTTTTTTCCCTTGGAATTGCCTGTTTCCCCTTGACTAAGTAGCCAACGTAGGCAATGGTTAAGGCTTTGCATCCTCTGCATTCCAAGGCAATAATGATCTAGACAAAAGAGAGAAAAGGAAACTTTGCCCTTGCACTTGAGTTTCAAAGTCTAGATGACGGAAAGCAAATAACAAAAGCAAAACTCCTAAGATGACACTAGAAAAAAGTCCACAAAAAAAAAAAAAAAATGGGGAGAATCAGAGAGAAAACATTTTGAATAGCTATTTGGGATCCTGTGCATGACATTCCATCTTGCCACATTCCATGCTGAATTCAGGAGGCAGAAGGAATGACAGCACCCCTTTGCAAAAGGCATTCATGTCCCTTTCTGTGAGACTCTGGAGAAGCAATGGAAGACAGTAATAGAAATGTCCATCTGGTACTATGAGACAGATCCAAGACAACATAGTTGATTGTCTTCACCCCAGTGTGAGGTGGATGCTTCAGAACAGTTTTTGCATATCTAAGAGCAGTTCCAAACTTCCTCCACAGGCCTCCAAAAGAGAGTTAGCCAAGAAGGAATCAGAGTCTGGATCCTGGATCAGGGAACTGTTAATCTCTGCAACAGAGAAGGAGAAAACAAATAACCAAGAACAACAATGTCCAGATTCTCCCTACTAACCTCATGCACTTCCTTATCCAGAAAACTTACAAAAGTTCAACACACTCCTTGAAGAAAGATAAACCCTGAATGAACAAAGAGATTTTATTTTCTGCTGTTCAGCAGAATGGGGATTTATATAAAAATAATAAAAACTAGATCTTGTTGTAAGAAAGTTGTTACTTTTATTGACTAAGTAGTCAATCTCCATGCCTGAGTTTGGAGATTAAGGTTTAAGCCCAGTATACAGTAGATGTTTCTATAATGCATTTAACTTTACTATTTTCCCTTAATTTCTAATATAAGCACAAAATCATGGGCGGAGATGCAACTGTAACTCAGAGAAGGAACTTGAGATGACGCAATCTATAAGATATTGCAGCCTAGACCAGTGTGCCTCAAAGCAACCATTATTATCATTCAGATGTCTTCTTGTTACATGGAGTTTGGGTGTTCTAGCACAGCATAGCTTGGCTTGGCTTGGCATGGTGGCTCTGCAGATGGGCTAGGGCAGCCCTGTTCCCTATATCTTTTATTTTCCTTCTTAGTCCAGCAGGCCAGCAATGCGTGTTTTTCCAATAGTGATAGTGGAGGTGCAAAGGGGAAGTGGAAACATGTAATATCTTTTAAAACTTATTATCACAAATAGCCCATTGTCACTTCCATCCACATTCATTGGTCAAAGTCAGTCCCATGGTCCAGTCTACAGCAAGAGGTGGGAAAGTGCCCTCTGCTCAAGATGGTGTGGATTCAGGCAGGGGTGAAGAATTGGATCTAATCATTTAACTAACCACAGAAAGAATAAACGTATTTTGAGTGTCAATTGGTAGCCAGATACTTCATGAGATGTTGTGTATGCTATATATCTGCGTCTGTAAAATGATATTACATAATTTGCATTATTTTATCTTTTCCTCCCAAGCATGTGAAAAAAAAAAAAAAACTGAAGCTCAGAGAGGTCAAGTTACTTGCCTATTATGTATAGTTAATTTGAGACTAAGCTGAGATTCTAACCTGTGTCTGCCAGAATCTTAAGCCTATGATGTGGAAGAACCTGCTATTGGCCTGGTCTCAGGTCTCTTGATGTTCAATCAAGCTCCCTTTCTTCTGCATAACCTTGGCTCTAGATGATCCCTGAGGTCCCCTCTTTTACTTCTTTCATGCAGTCCTCCTTCCTTTCATTTTTGACTTGTTAATTAATTCAATGACTTTTCCTTGATTCCTATTAGTAGGTAACACCACTATGGATACCATCTGGAAAACATTTATCCAGTCTTCAGTGGAAAGTTTTACAGAACAGGAGATGTAAAAGGAGACCCTCAAGAGTCTGTGGAAATGATGAATTACCAGCCCTTGGATTCTCTGCCAGGAGCTCTCCGGGAGGTGTGGGAGCAGCACCTTTCCCGCTGTAGTACCAGCTGTTTTATTTACCACATGTTCAGGAAAGCAAGTGCCCTCTGAATGCAGCAAGAAGGGTGGAACCACCGAGCTTGCATGAACCAGCTTTCAACAGAATCTGTTTTCCGCCGATTGTCTCAAGTACCTTCTCCCTGGATAATCATGCATCATACTTTTAGAAGCCTGGATCCCAACAGCTGGAGGTAAAACTCCCAGTGTCATGGAAGAAAACATGTTGATACTTTTAATTAGTTCCCAAAGTGAAACACAAGGAACAATTTATTGGTTGATGGATCCAAGGCTTCCAATTTAGCTGAACTGGAAAGCATATGGTAAAAATAAACACATTAGAAAATTTGTGGCTAATTATTAGAAAGTTAATTTTATTTCACTCAGGATATGGTAATCAAGTGAAAAATCACTTTCAATTTAACTCACTCCTATTGAAGCTAATGATGTGTCTACTTCTCTGCAAGTATGAGTACCTGCCTCTTGGACCATGCTATGGATTTCCAATAGTCTTAAATCCTCTGAGAGTCCTGGGCCTGTGGGCCAAGATAGGAAAAACCTTTATTTCCAACAATATGACTTCTTTGCTCAAATGGAAAAGATCTGATGAGATGGAGAGGCTCTGTAGCACAGAGAGGCTAGCCATCAAAGACACCTGAGAACTTCAAATTCTGCACAACTACATCAGTGAGTGGTTGTTGCAGTAATACAGAACAAAATTCAACTCCCAAATCTCAAAAGCTCCAAACTAGCATTTACATCTTAATCATGAGTATGCAAAGACTTTTTTTTTTTTTTCATTCAGAACTGCTGGTCAGCTGGGACCAATGCTTCTTTAGGTTAAAGATCCGGTTCATGTCAGTTCTTTGTACCTTTTCTTCCAGGATCCAGGATAAGGTGCAGAATCATGGGCATGATCTCTCCTTATAACAATGCAGGAACACAACAGGACTGAAGAGATCTTGTTGCCTTTTTAAGCCTTAACACGGAATAGATATATCATCATTTTTTCTTATACTCCTTGGGTCGAAGCAAATCACATGACCTTAAGTCATAAAATCAGAAAAATATATGTATCCAAAGGGAGAGAGTGAGAGAGAATATTTGCTTTAAAAATCTAATAAGCATACCTTTATTTTTATTTTTATAGGCCAAGACCTTTAATTTCCTCTTCTGTACAATTAAGGGCAGTTGAGAGAACACTGGAAGGGATATATCCAAATGAAATAACTTAAAGAGAAATAAGTAGACTAAGAAATGTGTAAACAGTTTTGTCAATTGTTAAATGTCATGAAATATTATAAATAGAACATTTATTAAGCACCTGTTATTAGCCATGGACTGTGCAGTGAGAACACATATTTCACACAAGTCATTTCGGCTCTAAAACCTTCAAGTCCCTTCTGAAGAGTGAATTATGGGTTCAATTTAAAAAATCCTGGTGATAAGGGCCTTAGACAGGGGTCTGTAGATAGAGATTTACTTATCCATTAACAAATATTTATTGAGATTTGCTATGTGCAAGGTATTACACAAAACTATTTGGGGAAGATTTGGGGCTGGGTTATAGATTTGGTTGAAGGAGGGTTGAGGATAGAAATAAATGTAAATAAAATGTGCATTCTGGTCTCTGGAAGCTTGAACCTAGACAGAAATAAAATGCATTCATGAGGAACTATGACTTTTCCCTCCCTCTCTCCTTCCCTCCCTCCTTTTCTTCCTTCCATCTCATACTACAATGAAACATAGTATAATCTTTAAGAGTACATACTCTGGAGCCAATTTTCTTTTCTTTTTTCTTTCTTTTTTTTTTTTAGTACTAAGAATTGAACCTGAGGGTGCTTAACCACTGAGCAATATCACTAGCCCTTTTGAGACAGGGTCTTGCTTAGTTGCTTAGGGACTCCTTGCTAAATTGCTAAGGCTAGCTTTGAAACCCTCATCCTCCTGCCTCAACTCCTGAGCCACTGGGATTACAGGCATGTACTACCAGCAGCCAGATTTCTATCTTCCCAGGTTAGTCATTCAATCTCTATATGATTCAGTTTGCTACCCTGCAAAATGGAGAAAATAATTAAACTGTTTACCCCCCCCCCCACACACACATACCTATCTCCTTGGTACTTTCTGTACCGGCTGAAAATTGTTTATAGTGAAACAGCTGTGAACTCTACCTGGGCATGCATGTGTCCGTCTGTCCATCTTTCCTTTCCTTTTCTTTCTTTCTTTTCTTTTCTTTTTTTTTTTTTTTTGTCATAGGCATATTCTTAGACCACACAGGATCCCTAGGAGGGGTCCTCAACCAACAGAACTGATGGATAAACATTTCATCTTCCTGACCTTTAGTTTGGGATAACTGATAATGAGTCTGCCTATATTCCATTGTTCTTCAATGGAATATAGATTCAGCTCCAATTGCACATTCAGATAGCTGACTTGACAATTCATCTCTAATTATCTTCTTTCCTTCCCTGTCAGGTTTCCTGGGATCACTACTCAAATAAACTACTCACACATAAATTCCTGTCTGAGCATCGCTTCTGTCTAAACCAAGACAAGTCTAAACCAAGACAATAATTTTTCCTACACTGTATAGTTATTAGAAGAATCAAAACTGTTAGCAGAGATCTGAAGCTCTTACATGAGAATCCAGCACTTAATCAACTTATGTTAAATATTATTATACTATTTGATGAAAGTTGCATGAGGTCAGTGCTTTTTATTTTCTGTCTTGTACATTGTTTTTTCACTAAACTCAGTCTTTCAGTTGCTTTTGGAATAAAATAGGCTTTCCACTCTTTGCAAGGTTATTTATTAAACTCTCTCTCCCTCTTTACATTTCACCCTGTATTACACTGTTTTTCTCCTGTTTTCTCTCGTTCAAGCTCAAGCACCATAATCAGACAGAAAGCTCAAGAACACAGTTTTTTTTTTGTTTGTTTGTGTTTTTTTTGCATCTGCAGGGGAAACCTTAGCAGCAGTCATTAACTGCTCTGCATCTGTCAAATAGATAAGTTTTTAGTCACTTTTGAATTTTCAGTATCTGTAACAGTGCCTGATCCATAGCAAGTACTCATAAATATTTGATAATGAATTTAATTAAATACTTGGATGCCTATCAGGCTTTGGAGATATGAAAAATAACAATAGATGTACAAGTCTTGCAGTAGCTTGAAATTTAGTCATGAATAGTTATAGAAGTAGAAAATGAAAAAGTTTATGAAAAGGTGTCAAAACAGGTAAGTAGCAAGAGATAATATGCAAATACTGAGGAAAACAGTAAATTTAGAGGAGTAGGTAGATAGGTATCAAAGGAATTAGTGAAAACTTCCTGAAGAAACATTTGTAATTTTCTAGATGAAATTTTTCATATAGAAATGAAGAGTCATTTGAATGTTTGGAGTTCCTCTACGTGTGCCACTCATGTCATGTGACTTGCTTGGAAATTTCTATTCGATAGAATCTAGTTGCTTCCTTTCCTGAGAACTTGTCGAGAATTAAGTTAATTTTCAGTCTAAATGATCAGTGCCTTGAGGGACCAGCAGTTCTGCAGCATTAGTGACAAAGAGAAAGAACACCATGAAAGAATCCTATGAGCCTTGAAACCAAAAGTTGTCAATTTAACCCTGAAGCAGAAAAACCAAATGAGTAAAAATGAATTTGAGAATGAATGGTAATAAAGAACAGGAGAAAAATATGAGAAAACTAGCCAAAAAGAAAAAGAAACCCAAAAATAACTGTAGAGAATCATTAAAGAAACCAAAAAATTCAAATAGTGTTGCAGCAGCTCATGCTCCAAGGACCCCAGAAATATCCTAATAGAAGCAAAGAGACATACCCTAAAACACAAAAACAAAGAAACCCTGCCTGGAGCAGAATTCAGAACTCATGTTGATCAAGCTGAGAACGCTGTTGATCCCCATGAGTGTGAAGGTTCAAATACCATGTGACATGGAAGTTTCAGAGGACCTAGGAGGGCAGCTAGGGAGGAAGAGGAGGAAAAAGAGGACAAAGAGGAGGAAGAAAAGGAACAGAACTGTAAAAGCAAAGTACAGGCGAGGATAGCAATGTGAAAAGCAGATCTCATGGATTGCTAAGGGAGACTATGATAGATGCAGGAAGCTTTGCTGAATTTGGCTAAGCCTAAAGAGGCAGAGAACTATAAAGGCAAAAATGCCATATTTTTTCATTCTTTCCAGGAATCAGAGAACAAGGATCCCTTAAAGCTGTAAATCTGAGAATCCTTCCCTGGACTACCTCTAAAAAGAAAAAAAATTCCTCCTAATATCATTTAAGCAAATAAAAAAACAAAAAAGAGAAGAGATTTTTATAAAATCAGTTCTACATTTGTGTCTAACAGATGATCAAAATCAAAACTAAATATTTTAAATTTTAAAAATAATTAAGAGAATGACCAAAAAAAAAAAAAAAGTGAATGAATAAAAGAAAACTCATCAGAGTGAGACTGCAATTCCCAAATGACCAAACAGTCAAGGGAGGGAAAAAATATTGACAATGATAGACCCCTCAAAAACTTCCCTAACACAAAATAAATCTTAAATATGCTATTAAAAGAACAAAATTGGAGGGGATACAGATTTTTTTAGTTTCAGTCCAGGCAAATTAATTGTCTGAACAAAACACCAAACTCCTTAGAAGCTTGTACCAGACTCCAGCATTACTTCAAGATTCTTTAAAAAGCATCTTTTCAAGGGACTAGCTCAGTTGGTGGAGTGCTTGCCTTGCACACTCAAGGCCCTGGGTTCAATCCCCACTATCCCAAGGAAAAAAAAAAAAAGAACCTTTTCAAGTGAGATTAGGTGACTCTTCCTTAGGAAGAGGGAACCATAATTAAAAGCAAGTGTTTTACATGTTCTCATAATTTAAAGAAAACATGATGAAAGAATTTTAAAATTATATATATATATATATATATATATATATATATATATATATTATTTATACATATATAGATACATACTCAATGATTGAACAGGTAGCAAATTTTGATAGAAACTTTTAAAAATCAAATATAAATTTAGATATATAAAAATAATGTAAAAAGTAAGTTAAGGGTTAGGGTTTGGTTCAGCGACCCTGGGTTCAATCCCCAGTACTGCAAAAAAAAAAAAAAAAAGTCAAATTAAATGAAAAATTTGCTTGGTGGACTAAAAGTGTACTTTCAAGACATAGAAAAATAAGATTCAGTGAACTTGAAGATAGATTGATAGAATTTATCTAATCTGAAGATCTGAGATGAAAAAAAAATCAGGAACAATAACAGAGCTTCAGAAACCTGTAGGACAATGTCATGTGGTCCAACATACATGGCGTTGGAACCCAGCTGGAGGGGAGAGAAAGCACAGACAAATGGTTGAAAATATCATGATTCAGCTTCACCTGATTTTTCTAAATTTCCGTATCCAGTAAGTATGACAAAATGAATCAATGAAAATATAAATAAAATCAATTTAATTCATCACAATCTGCTGAAAGCAAAAGGTAAGGAGAACCTCTTGACAGGAGTTAGAGGGAATTCTGACTACCCACGGAGCCACACTGTGGTTAATAGATGACCTCCTACCAGAAGCAAAGGAGGCTGGAAAATGTTTTGATGACAAAAATTCAGGAATAAACAACAGAGGTTTAGAGTTGAGAGACAACTTTACCTGTCATGTATTCTACATACAAAATGCCCTCTAAAATGAAGAAGAAATACATATTTTTTATATAAGCAAAAAAATATTCAGTGGCATAAGAGCTCCCCAATGGAAATGCTAAGGGACATTATTCAGACTGTGAAGAATTGGCACCATACCAGTGCCAACTCACCTGAAGGGAAGAAGAGCAACAAAAACAGTCAACATGGTTTAAAAGACTATTTATACACATACCCAAAGGCACACACACATCATTACATATATGTATTTCATTAAAATATTACATGAAAATATAAATGAAAGATTAAAACAAAGGTTATTACTTCATTATAGAGATTGTAATATATATTAATACAATGTATTTTAAAACTATACCACAAAGAATGATGAGACAATAAATAAAAATTTTTTACGGGTTACTTAAATTTTACTGAGGTGTTTCATTATAAACTGAAGGGGAAAGGAAAATGTACATGAGAAATTTCTAGAAAATAAAGATACCAAATGGAATGATCAGTGTTTGTGGGATACCTATAAAGCAGCGTTAAGAAGAAAATTCAGAGCATTAAATGCCAAAGTCAATAAAAAAGAAAATTAACATCCAACAAAAATGGAATGATCAGTGTTTGTGGGATACATGTAAAGCAGTATTAAGAAGAAAATTCAAAGCATTAAATTGCCAAAGTCAATAAAAAAAAATTAACATCCAACAAAAATAGCAGGGGTGAGGAGTGAACAGTTAGAAAGCAAAAGGAAAAAGAAAATTTTAAAAGATAATAACAAATTATAACAACAGCCAAAAAATCCAGTAGGTCTAATAATAAAGCACAAAGCTGATTCTTTAGAAAAAAATCAAGAAAATAGAGCAATTCACTTTCATTTGTCTGACTGGAAAGAAAGTTGGAGAAAGAAAAAGACACAGAGAGACAGAGAAATATCCACCAGTGTGACCCAGCCTCTGTGTCCCATGGGGAGAAGTGACTGTGACCATTGCCTTTGGAGAGTCACTGGAAACCAGTAAAAAAGGCCTAAGCTCTCGTTGTTACTCCGGAATTTAATAATCCAAAGAAGAGAATTTAAGTCATCATCTTACCTTCTTAACTTGTTCTGTGTTTCAGAAGTTAACACAGAGTTTTCATGAATAAAGGAAAATTCTTCTCTACAGAATAATTCCCACTAGTAAATATAAAAATGTTATAGAATTAGAAAGCTGTCATTTAACAAGCCCCATGAAATAACTGATTTGGTCAGTGGTGATCACTCATTTCACAGGTGGTTTTCAAATTGTACTCCCCTATGCAGCAGCATGAACATTACCTGGGAGTTTTCTAGAAATAAAACTTTTTGGTCTCCAGCTCAAATCAACTAAATCCGAAATTCTGGGGTTAGTTGTCCAGCATTCCTTGTTAGATGAAGCTGTCCAGGTGTCCTGGAGGAAGTTCAAGGCTAATAACAGCTTTATATCACCCTGGTTCATGGTCTTTTAAAACTCAGAAGAGTCAAGAAAGCTTAAGGCTGATCCAAGGACATGGAGGTTTTCTGTCTGAGGCTATGTGTGGATTGCTTTCTTATTTTGATCAGGTTGAATACTTGGAAGTGATGGAAACTCCTTTGTATTTTAGAAACTCAATAATAATGTCTGTTCTTCCAATGGCCCTGACCCTTTGGTTAGGGTTGTGCTTCAAAAACAAGTACAGGAAGTTCAGAAAGATCTACCTGAATTATTAAATAGTAATTTTGATTTCCAAAATCTCCCTAAGGAAGTGGGGCAAATTGAGTTAAATCAAATTTTCTAGACTCTTTTGATTTTCCTACAGGCACACAGACCTGGTTCCTGTCATTTTGAATTTCTGAGCTTTCATTTTTATCTAGAAAATTGGATAATATATTCATGTGCTTTAAAGCAGCTTGCAATCCTCTTAGCAAGTGACCTATATGTGATAGAACTGTTGTGCCAACAGCCCATCCATTGCTTTGAGCTTCTATTTGGCCATTTTAGTGTGTACAGGTATTGTTAATTTGTATATATTCCTGCAGGGCTGAGTCTGAATTTTGTAACAAGCCAAATACCACATGCCATTAGGCATTAAATTAATGCATTTTGATGATCAAACTGCTCTGAAGAAAATACTGTTCCTTTTGTGAAATGTGTGTATGTGTGTTGCACTTGCAGTCCTTTGCACTCAAAGTCCTTGAGATAGCAGTTTTTAAAATGCCTGCAGCCGGAGTTTCTCAGTTTATATAAAATAAATCACGATTGCAAGAATACAAGTGCCATTTCTCATTTCTCTCCAAATGCTTGCTGAGATTCTTACACACTACTATGCTATTTTCCTCAAGTGGTTCTGAGAGTCCCCAGCTTGTGTTTCACCTATGAATGATAAATCTTGCTGGGTGGGGTCTGCCATTTATTTGCCTTCCAGACCTACTCCAGCTTGCTGTGTGATGTCTCCTGGTAAAGTCAACCCCAAAGCAGCAGCTAAGTGAGTGGAGTTTAGGATAATGATGGTAGATGTCAAAAGGCTGTTGCTAAACTGGTCTCCAGACTCTTCCTACTAAAGCAGCTGCTGAAGATGCTGATAGGAATGCGCCCAGGGCCTGATACTGCCACTCACTGTATCATGACTACTTTATTAAATGAGTTTACCGTGGTTTTTACTCAACTTTCCACTGTAGCCCTCTTGTCCTCAGAAGTAGGCATGTGGCTGGGCTGGCAAATTATCAGTGTCCAATTCAATACTTATGATCTGACCTCCTTGTATTCTGCTCATTGCCTTACATCCACATCCATCTGCTCAACTCTCAGGCTTTCAGAGTAAATTCTGAGACCCACTTCACCAGTCTTCCAGACAAGTCCAGATAGGCCTAAATGCTAGGATCAATACAGCTTTTAAAGCAATATCTCTTTATTTCTTTTTAGGTCAAGTTAGGGTAATGTAATGGGTCTAAATAAAAAAAAAAGTATATGGGATCTGACTTGTTGGAAGCATCCACACACTCAAACATGCACTTTGAATGCAGGGGAGGAGAGAAGGAACAAAGTCTCCAAGTCTCTATAAACCTGTCTTTATTTATTTGTGCATTCAACAAATATTTATTAATCACTTACAATGTTCTAGACTGAGGATTGCAAATAGGTTCCACCTTGTGCGCCAACTCCGATCAATTGGTGGTTACTGCCTGTAGCAGTCTGAGTCTACATGAGGGCTCAGCAGGAGAGTGTCATGAGTGATTAGCAATGTCAGCTATGGAAGAAAGATTAAGTAGCAGTGACAGCAAACACACCAGGTATTTGCTATCCCTGCTCTAGTCTCTGGAGATACAGCCATAAATAAGATGTGTGCATATCTTTAAGTAGCTAAATTCCTTAGCAAAATAATGCATAGGGTTTTATTTATTTTTATTTTTTTGGCTGATATCCCCTTTCCAATAGATGTCCCTCTGTCACTCAAGCCAGCTCTGCCCCTTTTGGCGTGTACTTGTGTTTTTCTCCCATTGATTTCATGATTTGATATGAATCTGCAGTACTTGCAGCCTGCCATAGCCTCAGCCCTCATTGTTAATGCACAGTTAATTCATCTCCTGCCTAGAGGCATTGGAAACGACATGATGAAGAAAAATTGCCCCCCAACTCAGGAAAAGTCTTTCCAGGACCAATCTCAAAAAGTTCAGCTCCCTGCAGAATGATACAGTTTGACATCCCAATTAAAGGAGTCACTGAGGAGAGTCAAAGGGAGAGAAAGGAAGAGACTCACAATCCCACAGCAAAGGAAAACCATTTAGTTGACGTGCATGCAGATGAAGGGGACCTGAGCTCCTGAAGCTAATTACCTGCAGCATTAATTCAGGATGTGAGAGACAACGGATGCACCTTTGTAAAATTGCTCCAAGATAGTCGACTGAAACTGATTAGTAAAAGAAAAGCAGGGAGGGAGGGTTGGGGAGGGTGTGCAGGGAATTGTGATTCATGGTGTCTTGTCTAATTTCCCAAAGAATTGCTAGCATGTGAGTTCTATAAAAATCAATTAATCATTTAAAGCCAGATGCATCCTTTATTGAACCTGGCCCTTCCTTATTAAATATAGTGATTAAGACCAGAAATGAGGAAATAATCCTTGGAATGATCTATCATATCCCTATATATTTTACTGCTAATGAAGCAAAAATACTTTTTTTATTCAATAGATATTGAGATAATCAAATATGAAGCCAAAGTGTCTCTTCAATTTCCTGATACAATTAATGGAGGAATACAAAGTTCATTTAAAAGGAAGGCTTTCCTTCACCTCCACGGTCGAAATAATTAAAGCATCTGGGTTGTTTTCCTTTTGGATCTTAATAAGGGAGACGAATCATCCTGGTTCTGCAGATGGCAGTTTCATGTTATCTAGGTTTGTATATATAAAGAGGAAAAATCAAAAAGCCTTTGGTAATGTGTGTGTGCCATCTGTGTTACGTCATCTCCTGTTTCTTTGACGGAAACAGTTTTGTTTTTCCTAACTTCTCTTTCCTTTCTTCCTGGGTCAGCGCTTCTTTTCTTCTGGGAACTCTTCTTTCTTTGTCCAATTATAACTTTGTGATTTCTGGCAGGGACACCCACATTTGGACATGATCCTGCTCCTCCCCTCTACAGATCTTAGAGTGGGCACCTGAATCAGGATGGGTCAGAGTTCCTTCCCTGCTATTTTAAAACTTGGAAACAGAAAGAGACATAGTCAGTCTGCTTTTCTTGCTGACTGAGTCCTTGGCAGGCACCTTTCCTGCTATGCGACATGACACAGCAGAGGTGGCCTGTGTACAGAAAGAAGAAGGGGGATGACAAGGCCCAGGACTTAAGATGCAACGTTCTGACTGAATCCCATTTTCTGCCGAAGCCTAGCAATATCCATTCCTGTGGTTCCGATGTTCAGTTCTGATATAAGATATTTTAATGCCCTTTCTGTTAATTCCTGAATTTATTAAGATAGTTCAAGTTGAATTGGTAGCAAAGCATCCAAACTATTGAAGTTCTCACTGGGTGAACTAATAATTCACTTGGTAGTAAAGCTAAGCAGCTGGAAACATTTCATCTAGCCAGGATACACATTGATAGGAAGACTCTAAGGAAGAGTGGGGATTAGGGAATATTCTGAGAAATAGTTGAGAATGGGTAGGGAAGCTGAGGAAAAATTTGCTCCAAGCACACATGACAACTGGCATTCAGATGACCAAAGCCTAAGCTCTGTCTGGGGATTAATGAGGATACCCCAGACCAGGATTTGCATAGTAAAGAAGTCACATTATTAATCTCTTGCTTCTTATCTGCTCTACATGCCCACCTCTATACTTGGCATCATTTAGCAGCTTTGACATCCAGGTCCTTCCTTAGCATCCCCTTGATCAAATCTTACCTTCCCCTGACTTCCAACTTCCCAGGGGTTTTCCTTGTCAATTTTCATGCCCACGACACTCATGCATGAACAACTGACCTTTGTTCCAAATCTCTACTGACCAACATAGTGGCCACTGGCCACATGGGTCTAAATTTATGCTTTTATTAATTAAAATTGAAAAACAGAGCGACTTAGGCTGCTTTCAAGTACTCAGGGATCACGTTTGCCTAGTAGCTAGTAGCTACTGTATTGCATGTTTACATCATGACAGAAAATTCTATGAGCCCTGTCTTACAAGGTAGTTCATGCCTGACCAAACCAGGGTTTATTATTTCCCTTCTTGGCAGCTCCCAAGAAAAGAATACAGGAGCAGAATAATGAACCACAACAACCAGCAGATTCTTTATAACATCCCAGGAATGGCTTAGGTGCTACCAGCACCTCAGTGCCTCACCCGTGCCTCGCTCTTTGCGGACACTCCACTGACCCCAGACTAGGCTTTTGCAATCTTTCTGAATGTCATGTTCCTGGAAGCTTCTAACAGAAATGATCATAGCGGGCGCTGGAGATAAACAATTTAAAACCTTAGTCCAATTCTCTCATATAGCTTAAGAGGAAATAAAGGTCCAGTAAAGCACATAAGAAAGATGAACCTGCACTAGAATGAGGGCCTTCTGATTAAAAGCAGCAGCACATGTGTAGTCAGGCAAATTCTAGAATTAAAATGCTGATGTTCAGATCTCAGTTATACCTTTTAGTTTCTGGGTAACCTTGAACTTGCGGTTTTTGAACCACCAGTTTTCTCAAAAACTGGAAATTTTAGCAGTAATATCTTCCTCATATGATTATCATAGGGAATTAATCTGATAATTAGTGTAAAGTGGTTGGCACGTCAGCCAAGTACTGCATAATGAATGGTAGGTCAGGATGAGTCAGAGTTCCACAGTTATTACCCCCATCATATTGACGGGGAAGCAGAAAGTCAAAAGGTTAGACCAATGACCAGTTCACAGAGCTAGTTCATCCTAGAGTAACCTTCTTAACGAGTGTTCCAAGTCCAGCCCTGTAACCACCGTAGTACTCTCCAAGCAATTCCTGCCTCTGTACATCCTCTGAAATCATTCTCGCCCTTTCAGCACAGGGTAACTAAAAAATTCATGAGTTTGTGTACTTACACAGCCCTTTGACACAGCTGACAATGATCCTGACAGATAAACTGTGTGGACCTGTCTCATTGGGATCTTTTTGCCTGGATAGGCTTTTCCACAATTTATCCATCTGCTAGTTAGAACTGGACATTAAGGTCTAGGTCACAGTCTACTTTCTCCAGTGCCTCCCGGGTCCAAGAAAGCTGTGACTTCCTAGGTGGAATGAAATTGCTGATTTTGAGAACTTTTGACTAAAACCTAAAAACTGCATTTTCTAACCAAGTAATTGCTATTTTTAATTTATAAATAAGGAAAATTGGGTTAGAGAATGTTAGTCATCTGCCCACATCTAAACAGCTAATAGTGGAACTGGGATTCAAATCTAAATGGGCCTGTCGAGGTCAACCTCTGTTCAGTAGGAGCTATGTGACTTGAGTTGGGAGCCCTCTGACAGAAGACTTAAGGATTTTATGGGAGAAGGATAGAGTGGCCAGTTTCAGGGAAAAAAAAAAAAAACAACTACTTTTTGTTTTGTTTGTTTTGATACTGGGGATTAAACATGGGGCACTAGCCATTTTTTTGTATTTTATTTAGAGACAGGGTCTCGCTGAGTTGCATAGGGACTCACTAAGTCCTGAGGCTGACTTTGAACTCTTGATCCTCCTGCCTCAGTCTCCTGAGTGCTGGGATCACAGGAGTGTGCCACTCCATCCAGTCAAAATAATACCCCTGATTCTTAGTATGCCAACCCCATCCTTGCAACAGCCTCAGAGGCATCATGCTTGACACTGCCATTTGAAACCGTCATTTTAATAAAACGATATTCTAACCTATATGTGAATTATTTGCTTTTGCAGAATTAAGAGAGGAGCCAAAAGTCTGGCCATATTTGAAATTTTTGTTGTTGTTGTTTCAGCAGAATTTTCATTTTTTCCCCTGCAAACCTTAACCCGATCTTTATATTCTTACAAGAATTTCCTTCTGTCATCCCTGCTTAGTGGCAGCTCATTAGGAGTAAGGCTGTTTGAAGATTTAATTTATTTAAAGATGAATTGTTTAATTTATCTCTTTAAAAATAAAACTTTCTCCAACAAGGTATTTTATCAGTCTTATTGCTTTTTAAATCTGAACATCATCAATATTTTTTTTTGGGGGGGGGGGTCCAGAAAAATAAACCAGATAATTGGTCCGCAACATAAATTCTTGCTTTTTATCTCTTAATATATTTTTTTAAAAATTTAATTGATACCTATTGTATATAGTTATAGAGTCCAATGTGCTGTTTCATTACATGTAAACAATGTGTAATGATCAGGTCTGGGTATCTTTGTTTCATGTACTTAATGTAGGTCTCTTTCCTCGGGCAGCTGCTAACCTAAAGGTAGTTCTTCAAGCTATGGCATCTTGGCCAACAGTTGACTGAAAACTTTTTAAATGGGCAGCTCAGTTGATTTTTCTTATATGACATCAGATATTTGGAATAACTTTTTTTTCAGAAATGTAATAATTGGATTAGCTTTTTTTTTTTTCCAGAAACTTCTCTATTTTTTTAACTTAATTTAACTCCCTTGTTGGGAGCCAGTTACCATTTGAGTGAAAAAACAGACAGGGCCTAACCTTTTGCACATTACAGGTTTATCTAACGAGAGGAAACCTGTTTCATTCAACTTAGGATACAGAAATGCAGGCATCTTGTGAAATGACAAATGTTTGTAAATGCTGGTTGTTAGCAAGTATTGGCTGAAGGTCATTTTTCAGTATTGGAAAATGTGATATATAGATAGATAGATAAAGATATCTATATCTCTTTATTATTCTATCTCTATCTATCTATCTATCTATCTATCTATCTATATATATATTTGGATAAACTGATAGCACTATATAATATGTATTATTCACATGCATGCATATGAATCTACTTTCCACCTGGGAAATTCTCTTCCTCTAAACCTAATGATGAAGACCATTGTCACTCCCTTGGGCCTAGGCTGATGTTTGCTCTGTTGTCTTTAGAATCATTTCAGGACAATTTTTCTCAAGCACAGAGTGTGTGCAAAAGAGAGCTGTACCTGTCGCTGTGCTCCTGTACAGCTGGATCTGTCCCAGTTCACTGCCCTGGAGCAAACAAAGACTATTAATATTTTAATGAATTACCTTAGTGGCACCATGAGAAACAGAAGAATAAAAGCAGAGCTCTCCTGGGGACTTTGAAACCCAGAGCCTTTTCATCCCTGTCTGCCCTGCTCCCTGAGATGTTTTCCTTGTTAAATCTCAGCACTGTCATCTCTGGCTATTTTGGCACTTCTGTACTGAGAGTACAGAGACATTCGGAGCTTTTTCTTTTGTCATTCTCTGGTTTGCTGTTGGCTAACAAAAAAAAAAAAAAAAAAAAAAAATCTTCATGTAATGTTGGTCACACATTTAGAAACATTTTGGAGGGGGGTGGAGGAGAGACGTATTCGACCTCTGGTAAACTAGAAACACTTCCTATTTTCCAGGGAAATAAAAGCCAGTTTTCAAGTCTAATTTTCAATTTGACTGACAGCATACTTTGGAACTTCACCCTCATTTTCATCCACCATCAATGTCTCTTCTCAAAAGTCACAACCGACAAAGGGACCCAGACAACATTGTGGTTCTCCTGGTGGATTTTTTAGTGTACTTGGGCACTATTTTATCTGGCATCCCAGTTGGTTCTATTTTGTTGGGTTTTCAGCACAGGAAATCCACCTCTGCCGAATACAGTTTGGAAAGCGCGCAGACACCACTAGATGGCAGGAGCGCACCACCTAAAACAGCAACCGTAATTAAGCAGCCGCTTGGCATTCCTCCCGAGTTCCCGGCGGGGCATGGGGGAGGAGGTGCACTGATTATTGATTGGTCCACTGACACCTGTCTCCTCCTCCTCTCCTCCAACTCTAATTGCAATCCTACATGCTGTTCTCCTGTAGCTCTTCAAGCACTCTTGTTCAGAGGGGTGCTTATAACACTGTCCTGATGGACCCCAGTAAGTGGATCTGCAAGGTAACAGAGCAGCTTTAGTTAGGGGTGGCCTGAAAGTCCTTTCAACTTCTCCAGCACTTGATCTTGGCAACTGTTTGATGGAGAGCCTAAGTGTGCCTGGAACTGGGAATTTTAGCTTCTACTGGGAATAGTGAGAGGGCTCAACAAAGCTACCTCTAATAAGTAACCCCTGTTTTCTGCCACATTTGTCTTTGTTCATGCATCTTTTCTTCCTTAAATGCATAATTAGTTCCTACCATAAACTAGGCACCAGGGATACAACCACATCTAAAAGATATTCAGGACCTGTAAGAAGCCTGGAGTTCAGGTGTGAGAGACAGAAGGGAAGCAATTAAAATGGGTGATAATTGGTACAATAAGGGTGAATGCAGGGCACATTAGCATCACAGATGAGCTTCATCTGGGAACTAAGAACAGGGAGAGCAAGGACAGTAGGAGTAGGTCAGGCAAGGAGTCAGGGAGGAAAATTCCAGTCTAGAGTCTAACCCAGAAAGAACAATCCAAGCTAAGACAGCTGAGACCGCTGTCACCGGGGCGCTTAGGAAGTTGTCTGGATGAAGTACAGAAGTGGGATGAGGACAATCCATGTGCAGAGAAGGTGAGCAAGAACAAGATCAGGAAGGGTCTTGTACGCCATGCAAGGGAATCTACCCTGAATTTACTTTTTCAGTGGGGGTCCATGAAATGTTATATAAAAGGCAGGGTTTGGGTCCCATTTCTGGTGGCAATTAGAGAATGGATTGGATGGAGAAAGAGGGAAGAAATTTAAATGACCACTCCTGATGGCCACCACAAGGGTAGTAGAAAGTGGATAGAGAGATGTGGTCAGTAACTAGAGTAATTAGAAGGATCAAAGGAGATTTATTATACAGATGGGGAGAGACAGCAACAGACCCAAGCATGTCCTCTTGATCTTTGTCTGGTTAACTGCAGAGATTTTGTTGCCAATAACAGAGTATAGTCCTAGGCAGAAAGTTAATGCCGAATCCTGACAATGTGCAAGGTATTTTGTTAGAAGCTATACAGCACAAAACTGTACTTAATATTCATTCTTCAATTCATTTGTTCAAATGACATTTGTGGATAAGCTGCTTTACACAAGACAACATGCCAGGTCTATGTACAACATCAGGATGAACAAAAAATGCTTGTTTTCCAGCCTTCAAAGAGCTTTGAAAACACTTTTTTTCTTCCTAATATATTTTTAATGTTGTACTTATTGCTTCTATTACAATATTTTGGATTTGGGCTACATATTGTAATATATTTTAGAATTATCCCTATTCACATCTCATCACTTTACCTAGACTAAATGCTGCTTGGGGGCAGGTCAGCAACCATAACATCACTGATGGCTGGCTTCACCAAGCAAATTTTATAAATACTTGCTGAAAGAGATTAAATAGAGCTAATTTCTGAACTACTTTTGACACATAGTTAAGAAATCTCCTACCACTAACATTATCATAATTGAAAACAGATGGAAAAGATTTGGGTTGCATTTCATCCCAACCTCTCTTTTTCTAGTGACATCCTTATAGCACCACAACCATACTAAGCAAATGTAGATCAGAAAAACAGTTGAACGACCGGGTTCTCTAACACAAGAAGATGTCAGCAATAGTATCCCTATGATTTAAGAGATTTTTATTGCAAAGACATGTATGGTAACGATATATCATTGGCAGGCCCAGGCTTAGAGATGTTCTGTTCACTCACCCAGTTAGAGAAGCACATATATGTCCTCACTAAATGCTGGCTAAGCTCCTAGGTGTCAGCATAACAGTAGGCCCTGCTGAGAACAGGGTTACCTGCATAGGCTCTGTGCTACTCATGATGCTTTAGTAGCGAGCACCACAGGCCCTAGACAAGAAAACATTAGGGTAATGCATTTCCATAATGAATATGAACCCATCTTCATCCACCATGAACTTTGTCCATGGTGAGCACACATTTGAGTAGTTTTTCTTGGGAGATAGGGGAAAACTAATTGGGATACAAAGACCTGAATTCAATACCTGGGTCATCATTACAGAGCTAGAATTCAGCTGTGTTTATGGTCAAATGAAATAAGTTCTGCATGAGAAGATACAGGGAGACTCTTAGGTCCTGAGAAAGAACTTTTGCTCCAGAGGTGGCAAGCACCCTGGCTTCATCTCATGTGTCAACTCAATTTGATTGCAAGTGACTGCCTGGAGTGTCATGCTGAGCAGATTGAGTGGAAAAGAAGGATTGTTTTTCAAATGAGCAATTGCTTAGGATGGGAAGGTAGTGACACATGGCACGTATTTGTTAATTTTTGCTACACTATGGATTAATCAATAACATTGACATATTTAAAGAAAGAAGCCCTGGAGAAGTTGAGATGTACTGTCTAGACTGTCTAGACCTACAGGAATCAGAGTAGTGGAGAGCCTGGCCATTCCTGGATCTTGGGAAATCTGACACTCAGGTCTCTGGGCAGAGGAACACTGTCAAAAGGGCAGGCTTTATCATGGCGTCAGACCTGGAGACTTTCCTTTGTTCAAATTCTATGATCAGGAGGCCCTTTTACGTATCTTTTGTGATTTTAATTTTATTTTAGTTTTTTAAAACTTTTAATTGGCACATGATAATTCTACATAGGTATGAGAATGGTGTGATGTTTTGATACCTGTATAGAATCTATAACAATCAAACCAGGGTAATTAGCACAACTATCACCTCAAAAATTTATCATTTCCACATGCTGGGAACATTCACTCAGGAGGATGTTTTAATTCAGCTGCCAAATTCACCAAGTCTAGTCTTGCTGCTAATAGATTTGTCACAAAGATCATTTAAAATCCAGTGTTTGGAACTACAAGCCTGAGAATTAGGTTCCTGGTTATGGAGAATTCATTATGGAGAATTTCTTGTTGGTCAGTCTGGCCTGACCACAAATATTGCCTGGAAGTGTCTTTCTGTTGACTTTGATGAAGCTCTATGACATTTTATCAGCCAAATAATTTGTAAGATATATAATCATTGCAGAAAACAGATACAACACATTATTCAAGGAGCTCACCATTGATGTTTGGGTCAATACTATCTTTTAAAATAAACAACTGTGCCCAATTAAAACATGCATGAATTCAACTTCGATAAGAAACTACTATTCGTTTTCTCTTCTCACTGGCATCTTCCCCTGATCTACTTCAAGGTTCTTCAGAAGTCTTTGTTTTTGAATGTATTTAAATGCAAATTTTAAGTTTGCCCACACATTCTGTTAATGATGTGAGAGTTCTAATGTATTTTATTTCTCAAAAAGATGAAGCAAAAATGCAAATTTTGAAGAACATTGATTTTTCTTTATGCCTTTTTTAATACTTGGAAGAAGTGCCACCCTTCAAGTTGAAATACATGGGGGAAAAAATGCCTAACTAACATTTACTCCTTGGCCTTGGCAGTTGGTATTTTACTTCTCACAAATGAATATCTCAGTATTGAGTCAGAAAAACGATGCACCACATAAAAGTGCATGTGAAGTAACTTTCTCCAAGGAAAAGTACTTGAAAACATTGTAGACTCAATAAAACACTGATGTTCTTAGGCTCAGCAATCTGAGAAGTTCATTTGGACATACATAGCACTAAAAAGGAAAAGAACAGGACAATAGTTGTGAGAAGAAGGCAGAAAAGAGGTAGAGGTAGAGAAGAAAAAAGAGTTAAAATCCACCATAATGTCAGCTATGACAGGTAT
Organism: Callospermophilus lateralis; assembly: GCF_048772815.1. Lineage (NCBI taxonomy): Eukaryota > Metazoa > Chordata > Mammalia > Rodentia > Sciuridae > Callospermophilus > Callospermophilus lateralis. The sequence goes on along the minus strand of NC_135320.1, from coordinate 70,369,903 downwards.
AGTAGGGTTTTCCAGAGGAACAGGAACAAAAGAAAAAAATTTGTACACACACACACACACACACACACACACACATACATGGTGGGGGGTTCTGTTCCCCTGGGTAATGGAATACATATATGAATTCATTTGTGTGTGTATTAGGCTGTCTTATAGGATCAGAAGCTGGATAGTCCCACAGTGGCTGTCTGAAGGCTGGGAAGCTGATGAAACCAGTATCTACTCAGTACAAGAACCTAGGTTTTCACAACAAGAGGGACCAATGGTGCAGCCTCAGTGATACCTAAGGGCTAGTATAAGCTCCCTGGAGAGTTGCTTGTGTAAGTACATGTTCAAAGGCAGAAGCACCTATAATCTGATATTCACAGGTGACAGTAAAATACGTACCTGCTCAAGAAAGTTTCTGAGCTTCCTCTTTTTTTTCCATTGCTTTAGTGTATCTGGGCCTCTAGCTTATTGGACAGTAGCTGCCCACATTCAGGGTAGGTCTTCTCCCCAGAGTTTTCTGACTACATGTCAGTTGTCTCTGGAAACATCTTCACAGATACACCCAGAAGTATGCTTTACCATTTTTTCTAGGTGTTTCTCAATCTGGTCAAGTTGACATCTAAGATTAACCATCACAGGTAGTGACTGGGTTAGGCATTAGGAAGTTTTGATGGATGAAGAACTGGACCTTACGCATCCAGGTAAGAGTCTAAAACAAAAGTTGGTGGTTTTCTAAGCACAAACAATGTTACTTACATGCAGCATATTTTAAGCCCTGTGATAAATTTTTTAATGTCTATAAATTCCTCCCAAGCAATTTAGGTGTTGTCACAGACAGTGGAGTAAATATCATTCTCCCATGGACTCTGGGCTTGGCTAGGCAACATTTTTTTTGGCAAGTGGAACTTCAGCTCCTGTGACACTGGGGCAGCTTGACAAGTGTCTGTGCACAGGGGCTGGTGTGAGACCTGGCTTACCCTACTAGAGGATAAGTGGATATTAGTTCCCTACTACTGCTGTAACAGATGAAAACAAATCAAGTGACTTATCACAAGGCAAATCTGTTATCTTACAGTTTACAAGGCCAGAAGTCTAAAATGGGTCAGCAGGGCTGCATTCCTTCTGGATGCACTAGGAAAGTCCGTCTCTGTCCTCTTATTTTTACTTCCAGAGGTGGTACTCTCTGGCTTGTGGACCCTTGCTTTCTGTCATTATGTCTCCTCTGACTCAGACTCTTCTGCCTCCTTCTTATGAAACCTTTTGTGATTATATTGGGCTAGAATAATCTCCCATTCTCAAGATTCTGAACGTAATCACACTTCCAGATCACACTTCCATTCCATTGTGAACATATTCATATTCACAAGTTTTGAGGACTCGGGTATGAATATCTTTTGGGAACCATTTTCTGTCTGCCAGTGAGGTCAAGGACAGGAGAAACAAGGAGTCCATCCCAGAGCCATCAGCAATGTACCAGACATGCAGACAAGGCCATCTTGACTTCTCTAGTCCAGTTCAGAATGTAGCAAGTCCAGGGAACCCACCTGAGACCCACAAAAATCCCAACTAGACATCCTATAGAGTTCCAAGAAACAGTAAGTCCTTGATTTTTATCTTCTTAAATTTGGGGGTAGTTGACAGTGCATCTTTCAAAACCTAATTTAAATAACATATTTTTACTTTTAAATAAACATTTTATAATCTGGAAATTTTACATCTTTATTGGCAAGGTGAAATTTTGAAGAGGGCTAATTGTTTTATGACTTTAAAAATAGTTCCTCTCCTCATGGTATGAGAACTCATTTCATTCTTAAGTTGTAACATACCTATTTTCTTTTCCCCTACCTCTAAATTTCACCTTCTTTTTGGAAAAGTTAAAAGAATTCAGAGATGGAAAGGACTTTTAATTCAACATCCTAATTAATTATCTAGTAAATATCTGGCTGTTTCTCTTAATATTTATGTCTCTTTTCTGGATATAATTTTAAACAGAAGTATTTTTGACCCTTATCAATGCCATTAGAAATGATTCAAATTTCTCATTTTCTGAAGTCACAGATGCTTAAAAATACTCTCATATTCATCGTGACTCCTGGACTTACAGAATGGTCTATGCCACAGTCTATGTCTTTATATCCATAAGACATTTATGGGCTACTCTCTTCCAATTAAATCATCATCTGTCACCTGAAATTTATTAGGCAATGGCCTCTGTGTTGGGCCCTATGGAAGACCATACAAATCAAGTTAAAAAGATAGAGCCCTAGCTCTCCAAAAAATTCAATAAATATAATTTAACAGGTTCTTTGGGAGAACAATAAAAGGTATCTGTGGTCCTTCACTAACTCAAATATTAAATTCTTCATTTGCAGCTCAAGCTCCTGACTTGGAAGATTATTATTTTGCCTTCTAGGTCATCTTCTTCTTAGAAATTTATCTTTAATTTCATTGCCTTGGAAACGAGGCAAACCCGAGCTTGATCATTCTTAATTACACTTTTCTATTGTGGGTTGTTCAGGTAATAAACAAAGAGAGGGCATATTCCATTTTCTGAGGTTTCTTTGGTGGATACAGATGACTGTCCAAGTTTTCTACCTTTACATCGTGTCCCCTAGTTTGCCCAGTACTTCCCCCTCTGTGATCACGTGGCAGTTTTGAAACATATGTACAAACTCCATGAAACTTCATGCACCGACAGGTAAGTGTTCTCTCTTTCCTTGCATCTAAGCTGAACTTAGTAACTTGCTTGTGAAGTTCAGAGTGCAGAAGGGATGCTGTGTGACTTCTGAGACTAAGTCTGAAAGGACTTTGAGCTTCTGCTTGGTTTTCTGGGGGCACTTGCTCTGGTGGAAGCCAGCCACCAGGTGAGAGCACCTAAGACCCTGCTGTAAAGTCCCAGTGTAGGCATCCCAGCCCACAGCTACAGCTGAGCTTCTAGCACAGAGATACTCAGCACCAACTGCCATCCATCTGAGAGTGCCTTCTTAGATGTCCTGCCCAGTAGATCCTTCAGAGCCTTTCAGCTTCCATTTGACTGCAACTGCAGGAGAGACCCCTACTGCCACTGCTCACATAAGCCCTTCCTGAATGCTTGTTCTGCCTTATCATGAGCAAAATAGCATGGTTGGTGTCTTATGCTCCTTCGTTATGGAGTAGTGCATTATATGGTAATAGCAACTGCAGCAGTCTCAAAAAAGAAAAGTTTGAGTAGATGTCTAGCTGTTTTCTGATGAAACCTGACCTAGTGAGAAAAAACTGAACTCCCGTTCCAGGGCTGGTGACCTGTTCTTGCAAGAGAACAGCTTGTTGAGAAGAGGACTGTAACTGTATTGGGAATCTAGGATTCTAGATCAAATATTTGCCACTATTTGCTGTGTGAGTTTGGTCCAAAAAATTATCTCTTTAGGATCCAATTTCATCATTGGTAAAATAGAAAGTTTGGATGGAACATTATGCAAGATTTCTCCTATACCTTAAAATTTTAGAGTTCTAATGATTTTTTAGAACATTGCAATGGACAAATCAATAAAATAAATTGATATGTAGTATCTCCCAGATGAAAGCAGCCAATTTCCAAGTGTAACGATTCACCAATAAATCTGTAGGAAGTTCTATCCAAAAGTATTAAAGAGCTTGATGGCAGGTTTAGAAAATGATAAAGTTAGTTTAAAGTTTTTATTGAACTGAAAACAGTGAGTTTTAAAAAGATGACAGTGATTAGACAAGACTCTCCTAATTTCACTGTGGTTAATGCAAGAAGTGTGTTACCTGTTATTTGAAATTATTTCAATGAGACATTTACTTAAGTTATTCATCATAAGAAACAGTCATCCTGTTTCTTACTCATAAAGCACTTGAACCCTCCATTTCCTGAATTATTTCTAGTTCATTCTGAATGTGATCTTCCTATTGAAAAATTGAAACAATGGAATGTGTGAAGAGTGGTTCACCCCCTCTTTGTGGGGGCGTAAGGAAGAAGGAGTCTTTTGAGTTTTAAACATTGGATATTTATGTAATATGTAGAACTGCATGTTATAATAAGTAGGCATTATTTTTGTCATTAAACTGTAGGATTTAAATATATTCTCCAGGTAAAATGGTGAAATAAACAAGGTATGGTTTTTACGATTTCAGTCATTCCTAGACTGCATGCCCCTTCACATTTCTTGGTCATTTTCGTTTCCCTGACTTTATTGTTGCCTAACTTTCTTTTACTATCTGCGTGGACTAATGAAAGCTTGGTTTAAAAATTACATTTGATTTAAAGATGTTGTATTCCATGAGAAAGAAAACACAATATTTAGATGCCCACAAAAGGCTAAGGAAACACCGAAGAGGACATAATTATTTCTGAATCAGGGAAGATGACATTTGGGATGAGCTGGTAGAGGGCAGAACTAGGATTTTAACCCTTGTCTTTCCATCCTCCATGCAAGCTGTCAGCTTTCCTCATCTGCCTCCCCAACTTCCTGCTCCTAGATTCACTGTCCCAGCTTCTCTGCAGAGGCTTAGTTTCTTTCTTGAGCCTTTGTGACTCTGGAAGGTAGTATTATTTATACTAATATTTTAACATTGTCATCAAAAACTAATACTCAACACTGACTGAGCACTCACTAGCACTCAATAGCAGGGAGATCATGTGATTCATCTTTAAAACAGGGATACATTTTAAAAAACTCTATAGGAGTATAATTGACATATAAAATAAACTATATGTTTAAAATATGCAATTTGATAAATTTTGACATGCAAATTTGGACTCAGGAAGCCAGCACTGCAATCAAGATAGTGAACATTCTCTATCACTTATGAAATTTTGCATTTTGTGATCCCTTCCTACCAGCCATCCTCATCCCCAAACAACCGCTGATCTGCTTTATGTCATTATGGAGCAGTTTGCATTTTTTAAAAATGTCTATGTACATTGCTGATTCTTTCCTGTCACTGTGATTCACTCCATGTTTTTGTGAACACTGGTAGTTCACTACTTTACATAGCTGGGTATTTTTCCACTGCATGCAGGTGCCATAGTTCATTCTCTTACCTTATGTCGGGCATTTGTAGGATATTTTAAATATTAACAATAAAGCACCTATGATCATTTGTGTGAGGAAGAGATGACTTGGTTTTGACAGGCAGAAAAGGCTGGACTGTTTTTCTCTCTGTAAGTCCATTTCTATCTCTATGTTTTATCAGGGGCCATTTGTCATGCCTAGACTCCTCTCCTCTAACCGCCCAGTCCACTCTCCGGATCCCATTGTCCCCTGAAAACCTCCAGCTGACTCTTCATCTATCACAGGCCTCACTTCCTTACAGAATCAATTTCCTGATCATCATCAGTGCTGGGTGCCCCCACCGATGTCCTGGCCCCCTAGGTCTCGCCCTTTATGGGACTTCCCATCTGCAGTGCCTCTTTACATGTCTGTCTCTCAGAAGCTCTTTGAGAGTGGGACCATTTCTTATGATCATGGTATCCGTGGAATTTATATTGTCTGGCTAAATATATGTTAAATATGAATAGATAAGTGAATGAATGAAAAGTAAAGAATAAGATCAACAATAAGCACAAAAGGAAATGGGGACTGTTCTATGATTTGATAGTGGTGAAGTTGACTCGACTCTGTGATGTACTGAACATCATTGAATTGTTCGAGTCCAATGCGTAAATTGTCAGGAATGTGAGCTATATCTCAATAAGGCTGTTTATAAAAGGGGAATTGAGAAACAGTAAGTCAGCCTGATGGAAGAACATCTCGCAGTAGGCTGAAAAGTATTTTTAACACTTCAATGTCAACTCTAAATGTGCTGGAAGATTGAATGATCAAAACTCAACTTACATCCACAGTCTTTATCCCAATGTTGTCTTACTTGATTCATTTACTTACTTATTTATTCATTTCCGTGACCGATCTTCAAAGCATGTTAAGATTACATTTCTAACTGCTTTTGTGTGACTTTCCTGCTGTGAGTAGCAATCTAATCTAGAATGGATAGCATCATAAACTAGGAGCAAAGAGGAGTTCATTCCATGCTTGGAATCATTGCTCCCCAGGAGATCGGATGCACATCAGAACCTCTAGTGCCAGCATCGTGAAGGATAAATAAAGATTTACTAGGATGATAATCTCCAGGAGGGTACTTTATCCAGATTTTATCTGAGTTATAGGATTTATTCTCTTCCCCAAAGGTAGAAAGATATCAATCATCACTGATGTGATTCTGCAATCTGTATATGGGGTAAAAATGGGAGCTCATATCCCACTTGAATCAAAGTGTGAAATATGATATATCAAGAACTATGTAATATTTTGAACAACCTACAATAAAAATTAATTTAAAAAAAATAAAATAGATAAAACAAACAAAAAATGATCCTCATGGAGAAGGCCTGTGGGGGTTGGGAAACCACATGCTGAGGTGGGTAAGGGCACAAGAGAACACAAAGTGGGTAAGCTGAGGGGCTTTCTTTGCTCTGGAAAGATCTTCAAATTTCATTCTGTGATCAAAGGAGAGCCAATATTTTATAAATTAAGGTTTGGGTTTTTGCCCAGGAGGGTGTAGGAGGGATTGAACTCATGGACACTTGACCACTGAGCCACATTCCCAGCCCTATTTTGTATTTTATTTAGAGACAGGGTCTCAATGAATTGCTTAATGAGCCTCAATTTTGCAGAGGCTGACTTTGAACTCAAGATCCTCCTACCCCAGCCTCTCGAACTGCTAGAATTACAGGCCTGCACCACTGCATGCGGCCAAATTAGTGTGTTAAGAAGGAAGGAATGATCACAGGACCATTTTGAGGATAAGTGCAATAAAAGCTATGAAAACATTTTTTCTCCTTTGGAACAGAGTGCAGTATAAGTCACAATATCTATTACTTATCTCATTTGACCATAGCCTTCTTTAGCCTCTCATTTTGAATTTAAACTTTTGATGCCCATCTCACTCCCTCTTCCACCCTCCCTAAAAGTCTGATTTCAAGCACAGCTTTGAATGCATCCTCTTCAGTGCTCCTGGAGACCTTATTTTGTGTGATTTAGAGTGAGAAAAAAATGTGTATTCCTCTTTGGGGGAGCTACTTTTTTTTTATCATTTTATAACTTCAACCTCAAATTGAATGTTATCTGAAGCAATTTGTCTGAGGAACAATGTTGCAACCACCCTGTTGTAGTTTTCAATCTAAATCAGCTTAATTTTCAACCATACCTATGTCTTGATTCCAATGCTTCATTAGATATGTATTAGATACCCATCAGAGGTTATCTGTGTATGTAACAGTATATATGCATTTGTGTGGGGGTAGGTGTGTGTATGGGTAGGTGAGGGATTGTATTAATGTGTATCTTTGCATAACTAGTTACAACGAACTCAATGGCTTGAGACAACACCCATTTATTAGCGCACAGTTCTGCAGTTGAGAGGTCTGAGCAGGCTCAGTGAGGTTCTTTGCTTGGGATCTCAAGAGACTGAAATCAAAGTGTCAGATTCTCATGTGGGGGACCCAGAGAAGAATCTACTTCCAAACTCATTCCATTGTGAATTCAAGCAAGAATCTCTTACATAACTGCAATATAATTATCAAAATCCAAAAATTTAATATAATAATTTCTGTTTTACATTTCATTTATAATTCAAGTTAAGTAATTTTGTCAAGAATGCTAGAGATTCGATGTTTTGTCCTTGCTGAATCACATCAAGAAGTATATGATGTTGGTTTCTTCAAATGTTGGTTATATTAGCATTGATCATTTGGTTACTGTGGTGCCTCCAGAGTTCATTCACCACAAAATACTTATATTTCCGTTGGTAAATAGTTTGTGGTGAATTACTTTGATCTATGTAAACAGATGTGCATTATTAAACTGATGTAAGCATCCAATGATGATTTTTGAAGCTCTGTCCTAAAGCATCTTATAGTATCCTACTGTAAGGAAAAACAGATGGATCTATTATATCAATGTGGGCTCATCAATTCTTATTTTACTCAATGTAATTGGTTGTGTCCTCATTTATATATATAATCTGGTGCATATTTCACCAATTAGGGTCTTTTTAATTCACTCCTGTGTCCTCTTAGTATATTCTCATTGATTCTGGGTACCTCCTTATTTTATGGTACAGGAGAATGTTCCAGGCTTATCTTGTATTTGAATCCTGAAATCAACACTTTCTCCAAGGAGAACTATTGCTTTTTAGAAGAGAATGTGACTTAGAAACTAGTTACGAGGTGAGCTTATTGCTTCTGGTGTCATATTTGTGGTCACTCTACAAAGAGTGCTAAGATATATACATACAAGAACACACACATACACACACTCATACACTTGCACACACACACACTCATACATACACATACACACATTCACACCTATAAACACATAAATACATGTTATGGTTTGGATGTGAGATGTCCCCTAAAAGCAGAGACAATGCAGGAAGGTTCAGAGGAGAAATGATTGGGTTGCAAGAGTCTTAACCCAATCAGTGAATTAATCCCTGATGAGATTAATTGAAGTGGTAGAGTGTGGCTGGAGGAGGTGGGAATTGGGCCAGGGCTTTGGATATATATTTGTATCTGGCGAGTGGAGTGGAGTCTCTCTCTCTCTCTGCTTCTTGATCACCATGATGTGACCTGCTTCCCTCTGTCACATACTCTGCCATGATGTTCGTCCTTGAGAAATGGAGCAGCTTTCTATAGACTAGGACCTCTGAAACTGTGAGCCCTCAATTAAACTTCTCCTCCTCTATAGTTGTTCTGGTCATATCCTCTAGTCACAGAAGCAAAAAGCTTACCAAAACAATACACATACACACAACACACTTGCACATACACACAAAAACATATACAAACACACACATACACACACATACACATACTCACAGCTATACACCAACATACACACACATTTCTTTGTTTCAGTAAATATTGAACACTAGTTGGTAGGTTTGATTTTTTTAGTTGTAAAAAAATAGTAAATTTCTTTTTTATTAATTAATTAATTAATTTTCATTAGGTATATATGACAGCAGAATGCATTTTGATTCATTGTACACAATTGCAGCACAACTTTTCATTTCTCTGGTTGTACATGATGTAGCATCATACCATATGTGAAATCACACATGTACCTAGGGTAATGAAGTCTATCTCATTCCATCATTTTTCCTGCCCTCATGCACCCTCTCCTCCCCTTTGCCCCATCAAAGTTCCTCCATTTTTCCCATGCCCCTGCCGCCCCGCCCCCCCCCCCCCCCCCCGCTCCCATTATGGATCAACATCCACTTATCAGAGAGAACATTTAGCCTTTGAGAAATTTCTACTTTACAAATGACAGAAATATACAAAAGGATCAAAACCACTGTTAAAAAAATATATGTGAAAGGAGCTTTATTCAATCAGCATCAAATAGTATGTTTAAATAGGTAGTATTTTAAGAAATTTCTGTAGATTTTCAGAAAAATTGACAGTGCAGAGTTCTCACATATTCTATACACAGTTCTTTTCATATTAATATCTTACATGTCACAATTAATAAGCCAAAACAGAACATTATTGTTATTTAAGTTCATAGTTAATTTGGCTTTGCTTAATGTTGTTTCCCGTTCCAGAGTCTCCACCAGGATGCCACATGACATGTAGTCCTCATATTTCTTTGGGCTTCTCTTGACTGGGACACTTTCTCAGACTTTCCTTGTTTTTCTGACCTTGACCATTTTGAAGAATCTTGATTAGGTATTTTATAAAGTATTTCTCTGCTGGCATTGGCTTGATTAGACAGAGATCATGTGTGTGTTTGGAGGAGGCCCAGAAAGCAAAGTGCCATCTTGATCACATCAGTCAAGTGTGCACATCCTCAACACGACTGATCCGTGTTGGAGCTGACCTCCATCACCTTGCAGAAGTGTCCATCCAGTTTCCACTGGGATGCTGTTCTGCTTCTCCCTTATACTATCCTCTTGGGAAGAAAATCACAACTGGAAGCCACACTGCTTCCTTCCTCAGGGATGGAGTGTCTGCATAAATTATTGGGAACTCTTCGGCATGGGAGATTTGTTTCTCTTTCCTATGTACTTATTTATCCACTTATTCCCATCAGTATAGCCTTATGAATATTTATTTTATAATTTGGGATACAATCCAATACTACTTTATTTATTTTATTGCTCAATTTTTTTTTTCCCTTTGGCTATAGGGAGCTCTTCTGTTGGTTCCTCTGCCCTTTAGAGACACCTGTATCAGTTTGGTTTTGGTTGGTTGGTTGGTTTTTGAGTACTTTCTGACACTACTTCAGGCTTATATTATGTATTTTCTGCTCTAGGAGACTCGCTTTTCATAATGATATTCATTAGCAATTCTGAAGATATAGCCTGTGTAGGTTTGAGTAATATATAAATGTGTGGTGTAAGCTACAGGAAATGGCTATGTGCATAACAACATGGCACTTACATGAGTATAGTACTTTACTCCTTATAAATTCTTTCTCACTTCCCTGTCAAGACTCTGTTGCTTATAAGGGACAGAAACCTAACTCAAAGTGAATTAAGCATAAAGAAAAACTGATTGCCTTATATATCCAACATACCAGTATATCTGGCTCCAGTTGTACAATTGGGAATCTGTCTCTTTTCATTTCTCAGCTCTCCTTACCCTTGGGTTGGCCTTGTTGGCTGACAGTTTAACATTAGCAACTCTTGGCTCACATTCTGCTAGTTTAGCAAGACCAGAAAAAAAAAGCAAGCTTCTCAATCAGTCAACCAATAATTATTGAGGACTTAAAATGTAGGGAATATGGGATTTGTGCCATGGTGATGAACGAGGTAAGTAATGCCCTTGATCTCAAAGAGCTTGCTTTCTGGTGATATCAGTGAGACAACAGAGTTGTGGGCAAATGAAATAATTTAGGATCTTGTAATCACTAAGAGAAAGATAATATAGGACAGTTCAGTAGAGAGTAAATGTGATGCTACTTTTTTTGGTCATCTAGGAAAGCCTATCTTTATAGAGTTCATTCCAGAAGAAGGGTCAATGGATGCTGGAAAGACACAAACAACAAAAGCATGTGTCTTCTCCTTTGTTCATCTCCAATAGAGTATATACCATCATCGTAGAATCCTGGAGCCTGGGTGTTTGGGAAACCAGCTTTCCCACAGTTCAGAGTGTTTTTTCTCTGCAGCTTGAAGGTGGCATCTGAACATTGGGCACAAGTCTGAACCGAACAAGGTCATTCAGGTTCCAAAATGATGTGCAATTATAAAATCTATCATTCAGATGAAGATGCTTTCTATTATTTTATTTTTGTAAGTTCAGGTCAAAGATCACAGAAGAGACTAATTTTGGAGAACAAAAAATACTTGTTTGGTGAATAGAGAGTAAAATCCTTACATTTCTGTAGCATAAATATTATTTATAGTAAATTCAAGTGTGTCACAGTCTTTAGGGACGTAGCTTTTTGAGAAATACTGATGAACTAGTATTCCTTAACGTTTCCGAGAATTTTGAGGGAAATAAACTGAAATAGTGGCACTGCCAGTTGGGATGCAATGTGTCCCCTCTGTAAACAGTAGCACTTCCCAAAGGTTGGAGAAAAAATAACTAATGTTGCATCTATCAGGGGGGAAAGGGAGGGGAGAATGGAAGGAGATTCCAGAACTTAGAGATCACAGAATCTCTTCACCTCGGGTACAGGGAAGGTGATGGAGGGTTTAATTAAGTTTGGATACTTGTGTAAGTATAACCAGAGAGTTTCACTCACAGAATTTCCATATAGCATTTGAAGTTCTATAATAGAACCTGTCTTAGAGAAAAGTTGGCTTCCTCGCTGGGAACTTTCATAACATTAATCATAAAAAGGAACGCTTGATTTCTTTTATGCCATCTCTGTTGCTGTGACGAAGATCAAAATACTGATAAATCAGAACACTTTTTTCCTCCTTAATCAACAAAGTATTGGGTGTTTGGCATGACTGAGATTTTGGTGCTCCATCTGCCAAAGCTCCCTATTATTATCTTGCATTTCTAATGATCAAAAAGGTAGTCATCATTCTTATTCACAAATATGAATCGAGCACTGATCAAAGGACGGTATTAGATGTGAAGGCACAATGAAGTCTGCTCCCTAACTTTAAAAAATCTGGCTACAAAATCAACCTTGCAGAGAGGGTAGAGTAGCTTTCATGTGATGGGCACGTAGATGTCATTGAGCTGGAATATTATTTGGGTCTTAAAGAAATAAGTAGCTGTGTGATGCAGGTATACAAGAGAGGTAGGTGACGGGGTGGTTTCCTTTTTTTTTTCCTTGGTCTTTAGTGTCTCCACGCTTCTCCTGGGTTAGCTCTTTCACTGTTGCAATTTCAAATGCTCTTTATAAATGTGCTGATGATACCCAACTTCATCTTTCCAGTCAAGGCTGCTCTCTAGAGCAGATCTGCATTCTGCGTCTAATTGCCTGTCTCCACCATCAAAACCTTGACTTCAGGTAGCTGTAGCTGTAGCTCAGTGATAGAGCACTTGCCTAGCATATGTGAGGCACTGGGTTTTATCCCTAGCACAACATAAAAATAAACAAATAAAACATTCTGGGAGCTGGGGCTGTGGCTCAGTGGTAGAGCACTTGCCTAGCACGTGTGAGGCACTGGGTTCGATCCTCAGTACCATATTAAATAAATAAATAAATAAATAAATAAATAAATAAAGGCATTGTTCTCATCTACAACTAAAAATATTTTTTAAAAAACAAATAGACATTCTGTCCATCTATGTAACTACAAAAAAAATTTTAAAAACACTTAACAAAAGCTGAAGGTATTTTTCTACTAAACCATATTCCTTCTGTACCCCATGTTTTAGTCAATGACTCCAACAGTCACTACCAATTTAAGCCATTGACCTCAGAATCGTTCCTGACTCTATTCTCTCTATAAGTCCTTATGCCATCAGACTCCAAACTCTGACAATTTGACTTCTGCTTGGCTTCCTATCACAGCTTTCCTTTGCATTTGGTATTTCCTTGCATTGGATCACTGGCCACGTGATGTTGCATGTAAGTAATGACATGTATGTGTGAGCTCTGGGTAGAGCTCATGGCTTATCTTCGACTTCCTTCCCAGTGCCTAACACCGCACCGACACCTCGGGAGGAGCAGAGACATTGTTTGTTGCAAGAACTGTGTGTTAGGCATCTCTGATTTATTCAGATGCTTAATAATCCAGCCAACGCACATTGTGGGGGACTTCTGATGTGACTGGAATTGCACTTGCTTGATATTGAGGACACAGGACAAATGAGACTGCATCCTCTCTCTCTCCGGTAGCTCACAGAGGACTAGAAAGAACAAACAAGTGATATTGAAAAATTAGAGTCAATGTGTACCCGGTAATCGTAACGTTTATCATTCTTAGATTTAGCATAAGTGTGTGTTGTCGTATTGAACAGTGATGCTGTGAATTTTGCAATGGTTCTCCCCCCCCCCCAAATCATGTTATTTCATTGCAGCACAAGTTAAAATGTGTTCAAATCTTAGGTTGAATTATCACTAACAAAGTGCTTTGGAGAATAAAAAACATTTTCTCTTAATAGGGTGCTTTTCTGTGAATATGAATCCTGGCAAGGAAAACACAAATACCATGGGATCTTATAATTAAAGTCAGTCCTAATAAAAATAAAAATTCATCTCACTACTTCCCACGCTTGAACATAAATCAAGATGCAGTGAATTCGGGGACAGTGGCCAAGAAGTTAGTGATAAGAATCTAAGAATATTGATTATACTAAGTATACTGAAAAATTGACTTAAGAAATTAAACACCTAAAAAAGGAAAAAAAAAAAAAAAAAAAGCAAACCTTAAAGTCTTTCCCAGAAATCTTATCTCAATCACTTTCCTTCTTTCCCAGAAATCTTATCTCAATCACTTTCCTTTAGGGCATAGAGAAGAGGTTCTTTCAGGTAAGTGTTAATATTTACCCTGAAAGTACCACTTGTTGTCTGACTGCCTCCAGATCTACTTTGAAGAGTCTTTTTTTTTTTCTTTTTTCTTTTTTTTTTGAGGTCAACTAAGGTTCTAGTAGCTCTTTTGAAATACAAAAAAGGAAGAATGTTCTTTGGGTTGAACAAGCTTCAGGTTATTATTACCACTAAAATATTGAAAAGGTTCATGATGAGCTTCCAAAATGGAATTAGGCTGCAAACTACAAAAACCAAATGTTCTTTATGTTCAGAATGGGAGAAACTCTATCCAATTTTTTTTTCCCCCAGGAACAAGTTATAGCACAAAGTAGGCAAGGTACATTAGATCAGCACTTAGTACAGAATTTCATCTTAGCACACCATTAAAATGATTAAAAGTCTCCCGAATCCAAGTTCTACAACACTCCATCTCAGCAGACACTGCCTTGCTTCTTACTTTATCCTGAAAGTTCAAGTCAGTGAATTTAATCTCCCTTAGCTGTCTGGCTTCCTACTCCAAAACTTCTCTCCATCACCACGGCCTTCTAAGGGGAAGGGACTGCCACTTTGGACCCTGTTTCACTCCTTGTCATACAGTACAAAAAAGTTGTGGCTTAAATAAGATGGGTCTTATTTTTCCTTCTCATCATGAAGTCAGAGGAAGAATTCCTCTTGGGAGGGAAGATGCAGAAGCTCAGTAGTGTAACAGTGGCCCAGGGTCCTTTCATCTTCCTCTTGGCTTAACACTTGGCTTTCATTCAAAGAGTTGCCCCAAGATCAAAAATAAAATACTCACTGTAGCTCTTGCCTTCAGGTCTGCGTGCTGAAAGTAGGGACGAAGAGAGGAAAAGGGACATCTTCCAAATTGGAGAGCCATCATTTTAAGAAAACTTTTTGGACCCAACAATTTCTGTTTCTATCTCTTTGGTCACTATTCTGTCACATCGACAATCCTATCTGCAAGGAAAGACAATTGTTTGAAAGCTTGGCACAACTCTGCCACCACCAACACCTCCCCCCCCCCAAAAAAAAGGAAAGAAAAAAGAAGGAAGAAAGGAAAGGAGGAAGGAAAGAATTTTGTTAGGGAAAACATAGTAATGAATTTGGGGAACCCACTCATAGTCTTTGCTATGCATTGAAAAATATTTTCTCCGTCTTCAAATGTTTCTCTCATTAAAATGCTATAAAGAACAATGGGAGCCCGGCCACCATGGAACAGCATCTTGGGAGGCTGAGGCAGGAGGATCCCAAGTTCAAAGCCAGTCTCAGCAAAAGTGAGGCACTAAGCAATTCAGTGAGATCCTTTCTCTAAATAAAATGCAAACTAGGGCTGGGAATAGTGGTCGTGTGCCCCTGAGTTCAATCCCTGGTACCCAACCAAAAAAAGAAAATGAATAGATAAAAACAAAGAAAAAGAACAATAGGGACAAGGAACTGAGGCTTTGGAAGAAGAATCATTTGAGTTTATTATAAATTCACTCTTGGATCTTGTTCAAATTGTTTAAAATTCCTACAACTTAATCTCTCCATATGTAAAACAGAGATGAAAACCCTTAGAGTGAGCAAATGTTTGGGAACTAAATAAATGTCAAAGACAGTGCCTGGAACTCACTAAACGCCCAGTTACTCATAGGTATGTGGATATTAAGAAATAGTGTTTTGGTTCTCTTTGAGGCAACGTGTCCATGCCTTCTTCTGGCCTCTGCAGATACTTCTGCCCATCAAGTAAATACTGCTACGTCTAGGTTTTGTCTTGGTTCCCCAACCTACTGCATCATCCTGTATCTCATCCATTATCTTGGGTTCAATTAGCACTAACATGCTGCCCCTCAGCTCAGACCCCTCCTTCAGTTTGAGACTCACCCCTCAGTATTTCCAGAGTCTGTGGTAAATAGTGGCCACCTAAAGATATGCTTCCACAAACCTCAAAATGTGACCTTATTGAGAACAAAATGTTTTTTTCGGGTATAATTAAGGATCTTGAGATGAGAACATTTGGCTTAAGTTGAGTCCTAAATCCAATGACAGGTGGACCTACTAGAGACAGAAAAGGAGAAGACACATTCAGATATAAGGAAGAAGAATATGTGGAGAGGGCCACAGATTGGAGTGACATATCTGCAGGCCAAGGAACACCAAGAGTTGTCAGCAGCCACCAGAATCTTGGAAAGAGGCACGAACAGATTGTCTCTCAGCCTCTAGAAGAGCGACACTATTGACACCTTGATTTCAGACTTGTAGTTTCCACAACTCTTAGAAAACTAACTTTTGGTGTTTTAAACCACCAAGGTTGTAGTGATTTGTTGTAGTAGCCTTAGGAAACTATTAAAAATATCTGAAACTGAGCTCTTCATTTGCCTCTCTGAATGTTGCTCTGCCCATGTTTTCCTAACTTAATAAATGTTAGAGCCACTGCTTTCCACTGATGGATGGTGTTGAGTCAGTGTTGTGTCAACTTAAAAGAGGAAGGATTTATTTTGGGTTCGTGGTTTCAGTGGTTCAATCTATGGTCAGCTGATTCTGTTACTCTGGGTCCAAGGTGGAGCAGAATATCATGGTGGAAGACTGTGGTGGAGAAAAAAAGCTTAGTCATGACAGGAAGGAACGAAAGAGAGAGAGAGAGAGGAGAGAGAGAGAAGGAGGAGATGTGGGACAAGCTATAATCCCTAAGGTTATGCTCCCAGAGAACAATTTCCTCCAGCCATGTCCTGCCTGCATTCAAATTATTAATACATCAAATGAATTCACCTACTGATTGGGTTATGGCTCTCAGAATCTAATCATTTCACTTCTGAACATTTCTACTTAACACATGAGCTTTGAATTTTGAGGCGACACCTCATATCTGAGTCATAACATGCATTGGTAAGTATGACACCCTCTATCCATTCCTCCATGTGATGGGTAGGATTTGGTAGGGCCAGAGCTACTGTATTTTTTCTAGTTGTTTTACCAGATATCCAGGTGACCTGTTTCTCCTTGCTATGTTCTATTCTTCCCCTCAAATTTGTATATCCTGTTTTAATATGCAAGATTCCTGTTCCAAAGTGTCATTTTGATCAGTGAAGCAAAAAAAACGCTCCCAGTTTTCTATCAAATTAAGTGCCTCCTCACAGACTTCAATGTCCTTATCAAATTTTCCCCACCAGACTGCTCTGACCTGTGGGTCAGTCTTCATTTCCAGCCAAGCAAACCTACTTATTGTCTACATCAGACCACACTCCTCTTGATGGCCTCAAATCCACCATACATTTTTAATCAGATAATATTTTGGAAAAGATATTTTTCTCCTTTGCATTTTCAGGTTCAGTCTCTTCTCGTTGCTGAGTGGAGCCATCCATTCAACAAGAGAAAATCAAGTGGTTACCACAGGAAAGAACTGAGATGGAAGAAGGCAATGTTGAACTTCTGACATTCAAGTTAGAAATTATCCACAGGGAAATAGCTTGGGATGGAGTTTTCTCAGAAAGAGGAAATCTTCAGGAAGGAACTGATAGATGGTGAGAAGATGAAATTGTTTCCCGGAGAACCGGGGAGTATTCTGGGATGGCTTGCCCAAGAGGTTTGCTGCTCTTGAAAGAACAGATGACAGTGAGAGAAAGGAAAGTCCAACTTCTCCAGCTTTTTTGGCTCATGGGAATTGATTGGCAGACAGAGCTGAAGCAATCAGCTGAGTCTATACAGCTCAGAAAAGAAAATGCCTTCTCCATTCCAAGATATATACATATTCTCCTAAAATTTTCTTCTGATATTTTCTGATCTGATAAATCGAGGGTACACTACGCTGGTTCCTGGCTTTGGTTCTGTGAATAACATTAGCAACTCTGTCACACAGATACAGTGTTGGGATTTTGTATTTTTATGTCTTTTCAATTTCATTTCCTTCCTTCTTGTAAAGCTGTAAGACCCTCCAGGGCAAAGAACAAACTTACCATACCCCATGGTTTGGTTTCTAAATTAGAGGTGCCAAAGAATGGGGATTTTTTTTCTTTTCTGTTAACCACACAAATCATCATTGAACTACTGGGTAGAAGCTGAGATGAAAGTACACCAATAAAACTTGAGAGAAAAAGATGTAAGGTTCTTATTTACACCTTCAGGCTAACAAGTGATAATTGCCTTTCAAAGAATTGTGGCTGTGCTGGGGTATGTGAGGAAAGTCCACATTTCAGCCTCTCATGGGTTGGCTTGAATCTATCTGCAAAACTATTTCAGATGTTACATCTAAGACTAATCAAGAATCAGAACAACTATTTATATTGAATTGCTGATATAATCATGGGCACTGTGGTCAGAAATATTTAGTTATAAATAACTTAGGAAAAGGAAGAATGGGGAAAATTGATTACATTTTCTTTGCAGTTTTGAAGTATATGCTAGGAAGTATGCTTGGGCTAGGCTCACAGAGACAAATGATGTTCAGTACCTTTCCATAGCTAATATTTATTGGAACACCATTCTAAAACTTTGTACAGATAAATTTATTAATTTTAATAATAGTTTTATGATTTATAAGCCCTAACCCTTTTCCCAGATGTGCAAGACTATGCAGTTAATAATAAATGAAATTGGAATGTGAGTCAAAGCCTCCTGGCGTTAGGATTTCTACTCTTACCAATCTGGTTTATAACCTGTAATATGGCCATATGGACAGGCACAGGATTGGCATTTGAGAAACCTGGGAAAATATCAGAAGAAAATTTTGGGAGAATATGTTTATATCTTGGAATGGAGAAGGCATTTCTAAGCATGAACCAAACCTAAAAACCATAAAAAAAAAAGACAGACTTATTTGGCTGCACAACACATAAAAATCTTTGGAGAGTCAGAAAAGCCATAAATGATATAAAAATGTTAACTCAGGACTAGGGAAAACTACTTGGCATATATTTACTACAAAGAATATTAATGATGCTTAAAGATAGCCTATAAATCAATGAGAAGAAAAAATTAATAAAGGGAAAAGAAATGTTACAGAAAGGCAAATCAAAGAAGAAAAACCAGCAGCCATATCAAAACATGCTTACTTCACAGTATTGCCTAACCCCAGCATTATAATAAATCCAAGCCTGACAAATGGAAACTTTGCAATACTTTCAACTCTGTAATTGACAGTCAGAAGTTTGATGGAGGGTCGAATGGCACCAGACATGAATCCACATCCCTGTTTGACTTAGAAATTAAGCTTCCGTCAGAATCGAGGGATTAAGCAGTGTGCAATATTTAGAAATTCCAGGGGTTATCACTCAACGAATTATTGAAGAATTTCCATGGTAATTCTTCTCTAGCCTTTGAACAGTAGTTATTTCTTCATTGGTCACATCCCCAATAAACCAAATGAGAGAACTGAGGCAAAACATGAAAATACAAACATCCTCGGAATGGCTACTCCAGAGGCCCTGCAAACCCACACACAGCCTTGGGTCAGCAGGAGCTGCTTCCTTTGCGTGCTCTGCCCTGCCGGAGAACACGAGTAACCACAGACTGTTCTGTGTTTTATTCTCATTGTTTGTTTTTATTTTTACATGCAAGACATTTGCTATCCCAAAGACCTAAGTTAATCAGAAATTCCTGAACATCTGACACACTGTGACAAAAACCAAGAACTGTCACCTGAGACCAGGATCCTGAAAAACAAAATCTCTTTGAGTCTTTTGAAGAAGCTAAGACTGTCTTGGTATTTTAGATAAGGACCTCAGAGCTCATTTCTTAAGGACCTGAGGAAAGCTAGGGAAGAGAAAATCAGGCACTATACAGAAAACTTGAAAGCTTCCAAACAGAGAATGATCACCCTGTGATAAACACCTTGCTGCCTCTCACAGACCAGCTCTTTATAGGATTCACTTTTCTGCTGACTCACCTGGATACGCCTAGTGATATATCTCCAAAAACAAAACAAAAAAAAACCAAAAACAAAAATGAGGGGAATTAAGGCACCATTCCATTATCCTCCTGCAAGGACTGCTTACTTCTCTGGCATTATACTCTAAAAACTTATGTAAATTTTTCCACTGGGTAGACAGAATTATTTTTTTCTGTATCCTCCTATCAGTATTTCACTGATTCTTTCTGGATAACTTCCATCTCCTAATATTTTCTGGCTGAGCAATGCTCTACAAGTATCAAATAGAATACTTTGCTGTTTTTTTATTCCATTTGGCTCTTTGGAGAACTTAACAAAAATAACCCTTTGGAAAACACATTAACTCTTTCAGGTATCACCAAGCAATCAAAACAATGGGAAAAGCCTTCTGAACACAGGGTCAGAAAGATTCTAGCCTGAGGGATAACAGATGGGGTTTCAGCCCAGCTCTGCACCTGAACTGCTAAGTCAACATGGAAAACTCAACCCCTCTGAACCTCAATTTCTCTTCCTCAATAAGATAAAGAGGTCATGCATGATCATGATGACTTCTGACATCACTTCAGACCTGAAATTCTGCAGTCAGTGATAAAATGAGACCTAACAAATATTCTACTACACTGAAATATGAATTTCATAGTTATTAGATGGTACCTTAAAATTGTGTTCTTATACGGCATTAACAACCTGCTCTATGAAGCAGTTGAAATTACCAGTTTTTATCCAAAGCGTTTTCTTTGCTCAAGGTTTGTTTATTTGTTTTCCCTTTTCTTTGACATTATTTCTTATTATGTGGAGACTGGTTCTGAATTCACCAATTTGGTATGCCAGAAAGATGGTTTTCTGCCCCCCCCCCTTCCCCAAAACAGAAGCAAGATAGGAATCAAAATAAGTTTGGCTATGCTGCGTAAATGAATAGAATCAGGGCTAATTCAAAGTCTTGTGGGAGCCTGGTAATTACAGGGCAGTTTTTTGTTTTGTTTTGTTTTTCCCTCTGCAGTGATTCAGTCATAACCCACTGCTCCTGGCCTGTGGCTCATTTCTCTCCCTAAATCTAGGTCTTCTATAGTTGCTGCAAGAGAGAGCAAGAAAGTCCCTCCCAGGCTCTTAAATATTTTGAGCCAAAGGTCAGACACATGGTTCTGTTCACAGCTTATTGGTCAAAACTAATCACATGATGCTGCCCATCTGCAAAAGGGCTGAGAAACACAGGAGTGGGCACATGGTCAATCAATCTGTGTGGAAGTGTGTCTTCCATCCTTTCCTCCCTCCCTCCCTCCCTTTCTTCTTTCCTTTCTTCTCCCCCACCCCCATCTTTTATTTATTCCATAACCTTTAAATGGTCATACATTAATCCACCAATCCATCCACTGTCTCCTAATTCTTAAACACCAGTTACCTGCGAGATACTAGATATCTTCAGCAATATAAAAATGAATGGTACTGACAAAGGCGGGGGAATCTTCCAGACTTTGCCTCCTTTCATCTTTCCATAGTTAGGATATTATTCTCATCATCTTTACAGATAAGAAAACGAAGACTCAAGAGTGAGTAATTGGCCCCAGATCACCCGGTAAGCATGTGGCCAGTCCACAATTCCTGCCCTGGGTTGTGTAAATCCTGTGCCTTTGCTTTTTCCATCATGACCCCTGGCTGGTCAGTCAGTTAACTGAAAAGACTGGCTTGCCTTAGGCATTAGATGCACAGGTAGTTTTGCTAATGTTTTTGTTTGAGCTATCTAACTTTGTTTATTTGGGCAAGTTAATTAAATTCTTTGGGTTTCAGTTTCTTCATGGGTACTATAGGTTATCGAGATAATTAAATGGATAAACAATCCCATGTCAAGTTCTGGGACACTGTGAGGATTCACCAAGTGTCACCTCGGCATTAGCATCATCTTAATCATTGTGGTCATGCAGTTTACACCCATGCCTGAAGTTGTTTATGGCTCTATGAACCTCACTTATGACCCAGTTTCATCTGACATTTTCTCCAGGGGCCAGGACTCAGCTTGCTATTGCTCAGAACACTGCTAGTTGATTTCAGGCCCTCCAGGTGGTATGGAAGCTCTCTGCTGGCCTTTAAAACCTTTAAAAAATAAATCAGAATTCATCTTGGGCTATTATATTTATTTCACCTTATCTTGACTTTTACTTCTTCCTTAACTTGTAATTCACTCTGCTCTCTATTATTTCAAACAGGTGAACAAGAAACGTAGTAAAAGAAGGTAGAAACGTCCACAGCCAAGCAGTGCAGGGTGAGGATTTCTTGTTCCCTCAATAGCTTCACAAAGGCTCTTGAAGGATGTCGCCTTGACCTTGCTTCCCCATCAGTTGCCCCACCTTTGATTTATTTTGGCCTGTGCTTCCAACACACATAGTACTGTAACTCCATCCTCACGGGATCCTACTGAAACCCCAGCTCATGGACCCTTCCACTTCTTCCATCAGCCCTGTTTCCTTTCTCTGCTTTCAAGCTTCTCTTATTCATCATGACCATTGTGCCTCTGCAAACACTTTGACTTCTTAACACTTCATTCCTCTCTCCCTACACTGTGCTGCCTTGGTAAAGACTCAGGTTTTTAAAAAAAATCAAACTATTTACCTCCCTTTGCCTGAACTCCAGGAACTGAATGAACACTTATGGAGTATCCGGCAAACTCATTGACGACTATTCTCATAATCACATCTTCAAATCAAGTGTGAGTCCTTGACATTGCTGGTGGGCTTGTGGTGGTCCTCCTGAGTTTTACCTGTTTTATTAGCATGTGACTTAGATTTCTATATGTGCTAATTTTTAAAATGCTGGATAAGGCTATTTCTG
Source organism: Callospermophilus lateralis (assembly GCF_048772815.1). Lineage (NCBI taxonomy): Eukaryota > Metazoa > Chordata > Mammalia > Rodentia > Sciuridae > Callospermophilus > Callospermophilus lateralis. The sequence goes on along the minus strand of NC_135320.1, from coordinate 70,347,286 downwards.
ACTTTTGAATCCAAAATGTTTGCCGAGGATCTTGAAGCCTGTAATTCCCTGCATTTCTGTTTGAAATGTTTGGAGTAATGTCTACTTCCCTGTCCAAACCCAGAGTGACACATATGCATGGCTGGCTGCTTTCTTTTTATCATTTGGATGTAAGCTTAGCAGTACCCCTTCCTCCAGCCTTTCATTCTCACATCACTTTAACTTGTGATATACTATTTATAACTCTGATTTCATGTTTATTTATGTATTCACTAGAATATAAGTGATCTTGTTCATCTGTATATTTCTAGCCTTGGGGACCCAGAAGACACACAATCAATATGTGTGAAATAAATAAACAAAACTGATCATCCTGCAACATTTTAAAATATATATACAAAAGAATACCAGTGATTGAAATTTTGGGTTCCTCTGATGAGTTTCCAGCAAGTCTGCTACAAACGAAAGAGTCATTTTGGTCATGTGGAGATCCAAATTTGAATTCAAATAGTGAGTAAGGGAACCAAAAAGTACCACCCATGTATGGCTCTTCTGTAAGTAAAAGGTGGCATCATTGTGCTCACATGAATGCTGTGGGAGTTCTATGGGAATTCAAAACAAGGTTTTACTTCCATTTGGGAAGATAAGTGAGGGTTTTGTGAAGGAATTAGTTAATATTTGAATTTGGTCTCAGAGGATAATTAGGACTTAAGCATGCTGAATGTGTAGGGCATTCAAGAAATATGAGAAAAATCTTATCATTGGCTCAAAGCAGGGAAAATCAAGTTTAGTGTATAGAAAACTGAGAATAGGCTTACCTGGCTGGAAATAAGGGTGTGAAGATCAAGGGTGTGGGAGATGGATCATACTCAGAAAATAAAGGAATTGCACATAAATCCTCCAAGAGAGAGAGGGATCCACCATTTTTCACTTAGAAACTACTTGCTGATATATAACATGCAGATTTGAAATTTATTTAAGGTGGGTGTTAAGTTTGCAGTTAGAGAATAGCTCATTTATGCTAACAGCCTCAAAGCTGTGTGGATTCTGTTTATGACATTAGAAGCCCTGCCGTGTTCTCCATCCTAAATGCTCGGTTTCAGATTCCACATTGTGAATCTCTGCTAACTCTGAATATGAAGTAGACTGCATGCAAATGCATTTGTTCCTAATGAGCATTTAGCATCTCTCCTCCTCTCTAAGGATGAAATCAGTGCACATGCTGCTTCTTTGGTCACGTCAGTAATCTTCCTGCAGAGAGCAGAAGATGATTAAACCTGCTCTAAATCATCATAAGCCTATTGAAAGACATTCTCCTCTTGAACTTCTGCTTTACTTTAAAACAACCCAGCAATTGAATTTGAAACTGTCTCAGGATGAAGTTAAAAGGAGATATAAATCTTCCTTGATGTTCCTTAACATGTAATAAAATGATTGTTCCTATGCTGTAACTTTATTAGTTTCCGGGACACCTTCTCACTCACCAGCCATAGGCATCCTTCAAAATGCATTCTCCTGCCTTGGCTTATGAAACCAGTTGCCTTCAGACATTCTTTCACCCGTTGCTTGGTTAAATCAGTTGCTCCAAGTCAGCTCCTGTGGTTTGCTTAGTCACAGGGGTAGGTTGGATATGTTCTATTTTCTGTAGCTCTAATGTCATTGAACATGAGTAATTATATGTGTAGAGACTGAATTTACAAAAAGCATTCACATGTTTTAAGTTAATCATCAACGATCAAATGTTAACTTTAGGAAACACTTTAAAATGTATCACAGAAAATGATGAGACCAGTAAAAGACTAAAAGTTCTGCTATTTCTCTAATGCAGGAAAGAGGGCTATTTGCTCTTCAAATTATATATATATTCTCACTTAAATGAAGTTATACCTCTATATGCAGCAAGAAGAGGGTATGAAGAAGAGTTGGTTATCTTTGTGTGTAAGGTTAAGTATCCTAAGCCCAAGACAGCACCAGTGTCAAGGAATGAAATTTCCTCCTTGAAGGTCATGAAGTATGATTCAATATCTTAAAATGACCCTCTAGAAAGATTCCCTTTATCATTCTCCATCTTTTGCTTTAATATAGATGTGGATCTCCACTCTTTAGCTATTTTGGAAATTTTTGATTCTCTCAAAACCCTATACTAATAGACAAATTGAGTTCTCTGAAAGGGTATCTACTAAAGTCATTTATTATAGAAAGACTATATCTGATGAGATTTAAATCCTAGCAGGAAAACCTGACACGGTCGGTCGTCTAACCTGGAGATCCCTTTTTAAGCCACTTTAAAAAACTTTTCAATTAACTTCCAACAATTAATGTTATACCCAACTGGCTCACTTAAATCATGTTTTTCTGGTCCCTGAAGGAATTCTGAGTTTCAATTTCTTTAATCATACTTTCTCATTTTGTCGAAGACCTGAATTATCAGAGAATCTAGATGCTTTGTTCCAAGTCAACAGCTGATTGGTGTCTAAACATGGTTTTTATTGATATGGGGAAATTTTCATATGTCCGATGCCATCGTTTTAATCCTCAAATTCATGAATATCTCTTCCATTTGATTTACATAACTACGAGTTTGAATATCTTTAGCAACAGATTTGGAGTTAGGTGAAAGAGACTCCTTTTCTAGTAATTGTCGTTTGGCATTTCCTTTTCCCAAGGGAAAACAGAAAGCCAACTGTTCTTTCCTGTTTCACAAGTCACATGTAAAAAAAAAAAAATCTATTTTAGAGTAACATAATGAGAGATAGATGAAATGCCTAGACCATGGAGAAGGCACAGAAAGAACCAAGTAAGCATAATAGCCAAGAGGTAAATAGCACAGTAAATACTTCTTAACTCCATCTCAATTATTTTGGCATTTAGGGAAACTGGGACCGGACTTGGCTTAGAAATGGAGAATGACATTTTTCGCATTTCTACCAGCTGGTAGGTATCGTGCATAAGTTATCTTATTCACACAACCATCCCTCAAGAAGAGCATTTCATCATTATTCTTACAGAAGAGGAATTTGAGTTTTCAGAAACATCAAGAAATACCCTAAGTCTGCCCAGTAAACCTGTAGCAAAGTGGGTGTTATAACCAGGTGTCTTATTTCTAGGACCATTCTCTAGAGTCACAAATTTCATGCAGTTTAAAAATATAAAAAAGTCAAGCCAGGCGCAGTGGCACACATCAGAAATCCCAGTGGCTTGGGAGGCTGAGGCAGGAGGATCGTGAGTTCAAAGCCAGCCTCAGCAAAAGTAAGGCACTAAGCAACTCAGTGAGACCCTGTGTCTAAATAAAATACAAAATAGGGCTGGGGATGTGGCTCAGCAGTTGAGTGCCTCTGAGTTCAATCCCCAGTATCTGAAAAAAAAAAAAAAAAAAGTCAAAAGTAATATGATGATAAAAGAAAGGGTGAGTCAAAGTTTTAAATACTCTAAAGAAAAAGTGTTCTGTATTACAATGCAATTAATCTAGTTTTAAACAATTCTTTTCCTTGCATGGAAAGCAAATTACCTCCAGGCCTTGGTTAGGCACAACTTCCTTAATCTGAATTACTCTTATACAGGAAAGTAACAAAAGGGCATTTCCTTGCGGCTGAATGTTCCCTAACTTGAGCTCTTCCGGAGTACAGAGTTGACCTTACTTAAAATTACACAAATTTATGACTAAAGTTCTTTCTGAAAGGTTGAAACACTGATGCAATCACACTAGCATATGCATGTGCACACACACACGTATATAGTATGTATATACATATATGTGTATATCACATATGCATTTATAAATTTTATAAATTTCCTGGAGCATCTGCAAGTCACAAAAACAAGCAAACGTGACCCACTTCTATATAGAAAACAATATGTTTCCCTTCCAGAACTGCTGAAAATCTTCTCTTTGAAACCCCTTTGACAGAGAGCTAAATCTCTCCAGACAGGCTGAGGAGGATTGGAGTGTATTCCTTTGGGTAGCAGCCTTGCAGGGTCAAAGGAAGATAAAGGGATTTTCAAACATGGTTCTGATGAGGAAGGCAGTCAGAATGAATGGTTGAGGGACATAAACACCTAACTTAGGACATTTTCAACCCAAATCAAACCCCAGAGCAGCTGCTTCTGCAGGGAACTGCCTCGTTTCTCAGAGTCTGCTGAAATAAATTCTGTGCCCTTTCAGAATAGATTTGAATGGTGAATTACTCTGCTTGGAGATGGAAAAGGAGTCGGGAAGCTTTTCTTTCCCCATGAGGCAGCATCCCTATTTATAAGCAGTAATGAAATTGACACAGGTAAACTGATTATGTTAAGTACACTGGGAACACAGAATCTCCGAGCACCATTTCCTTTGCCTGCTCTTTGGGGGTTATGTAGAAAGATGTGATGCTAGGGCTCAGAGGCTTAAGTCCCAATCAGTGAATGATTTATTAACCTTTAATAAGTTGCTGATCTCTTTGTACCTCAGCCTAAAATATGAAGTAGTAGCTTTTTCTTAGGAAATTGTCTTGAGATCTCTTGTTGAAAGGATAAATAGGTGGCAATTATGAGTCCTCTTAAGCAACATTCCCATAAGGGATTCCAACCTAAACTCTAATTGACATAAACTGTTTATTTTTATCAAGCTGGAAATGAACTTCTACTTTAAAATAATGGAGAAATGAAGCATGTTTAGAGTGATATTTTTTCAATAAAATTTTGACAGGGAGGCACCTGGAACAGAGTATCACCTTTGAAAAAGCGAACATGCGGTCACGGAGTTAAATGTGGGGAGGACGCCATTCCAAATCTTGGCAAGCTCAGTGTCTGCAAGGGCTGACTGTGAACAAACCAATCCATACAACACAGTAGGTCGCACACCTCCGGTGCCTGCACAAAGGGCAGTGTCACCAACTGGTAGACGCTTCATGTTCAAAACAAGGGTTCGTCTATCCCATAAATATGTACGATTATTACGTGTTAAAATTTAAAATGAATTTTAGGGCTGGAAACCTAGAATTTTTTTTAAATTCAATTAATTTAACTTTTAATTGAAAGACAAAAATTATGTATGCTTATCAGGTACAACATGATATTTTTTGAAATATGCATACCTAGTGGGATGACTAACATATATCACCTTGTATAGTTATCATTTTTGTAGTATGAGTGCTGAAAATCTACTCCTGGTGTTTTTCACGAATATAACACATTATTGTTAACTGCAGTCATAATGTCTGCCATACATCTCTTGAACTTTCTCCTTCTATCTAACTAAAATGTTATTCCTTTGATCAATACACACACACCTGGCAACTACTGTTCTACTCTGAACCTGAGTTCAACATGTTTAGATTCCACATATAAGTGAGACTTTGAACTATTTGTCTTTTTTTGCCTGGATTATTTCACTAACATGTCTTTCATGATAACTTGGAAGACATTTTACTCTACCAAATTAATTCCTTCTTTTTAAAGGCTAAATTGTCTTCCACTGTGTACATATACTACATTTCCTTTATCCTTTGATCCACTGATAGACACTTAGGTTGATTTCATATCTAGGGCATTGTGAGAGTGCTGCAAAGAACATGGGATATGTTCAACATATTGATTTCACTTCCTGTGGGTACCTACTCAGGAGCAGGACTGCGGGATCATAAGGTGATTCTGTTTTTAATTGTTGAGGAACCTCCATATTCTTTTCTCTAATGGCTCTACTGACTGACATTCTCACCAACAGTGTGCAGGTTTCCCTTATCAACATATTCACATATTACTTTTGTCTGTCTGATAATAGCCATTCTCACATTTGTAAGGTGGTCTCTTTATCTGCATTTTCCTGATGATGAGTGATGTTGTATATTTTTCCTATACATGTTGGCCATTTTTGAGAAATGTATACTTAGGATCTTAAAAATATCAAGTCTACTCTTTTTTAGTCTGGATTAGAACATAAGACCCTGAGAAACCAAGGGACTTGATAAAAAATGTACAGGTTCACAGTGCAAGATTTCCAGTCTGTCCCTTTCTTTGTTACATGACACTGAAATGGAATAAATCAGTCAATACTATGAAAAATACATGTACAGTATACATATTATATACTATACATCTTAACACATACAGTATAAATATTAAAATATTGGTATATCACATGCCTTCAATATGTAGATATTATGAATATATTATAGAATCATATGTGAATTTGTCCATATATTTATATTAAATTAATGTGACCTATTTTATATATGACACAATAAATATGCTTTATATATTATATATTTAATGTATATTATTTGTATATACAATATATGCATTCTATTACATACTAAAAAATATTGCTTGGCAACTCAGAGAAAACTTATTACGCAATAACCTGACTTTCTCATGCTTATCCATCATATTGACCTAAGATACTCTCACATCTCATTCAAATCATATATTTCCTTCTAGTCCCTGCATAAAAGACAGCTCTTACATGTAACATGGCTCAGTGACCCTAAATCATTCTGACTATTGTCAGTATGTCTTCATCCTGCACGGCTACACAGTGAACTTCTAAAGAGCTCCTTAAATGAGAAGCACCTCACAGTCATTGGTATCCTGACCTTAGAATCAGGCCTACAGGAATAAGAGCAAGTTCCCTGACCTCTAATCCTGCTCATTTCCTCATCTATAAAATGATGGTTAGAATTACACCTCCTGCATGGTCTTTTCCAGATTCAAGCCTGCACAGGCAGAACACTCAGTAAATATAGGTTTTAGTCCTTTGTTTATGGTTCTTGCATACTGTGAGTGCTTAAGAAATATGTCCTGTCAAATCAAATTTTATATTTTCCTTCAAATTCTTTTATAGTTCTCCCTCTTCGATCTTAGCTTGATTCCTTTAATTTTATCACTCAGCTACTGACACACAGATCATAAAAGTTATTTTAAATTATTTATATTCACCTTTGGGTCCTCCAAGAAAACAAACAGCCAGCTGCATCAAATCTTGCCGACAGCGTTCTCTCCTTGTCAACACAGTGCAACAGAGGCAACTATGGAAGTTTGTAAAAGCATTTATTTTTTTCAAGTGACTCATCAGCAATGATGAGAGAGAAGTAAACATCAAACGGTAAAGTGAACTATTTAAACAAGTAACAAGTCAGAGTTTCTGAGTTCTTCTTGGTATAGAAATGCTTGGAGTAAGGGAATCATGAGGCCATTTTCTGCAAGAATCAGCCAAATAAAAAATTTCCTTGGAAATTTCCAGGTAGCAATACAAGAAAAAGAGTTGTGAGCCTCAATAGAGGTTAATTCCCCATCAGCTATTTTTTTTTTCACTTCCCCAGATTATAAGGTAAACTTTGGACATTCACTTTCAAATGTTTGACAGCTTGGTTCCATCATTGTAGCTTCTTCTTCTCAAAGAATTACTATATGAGCAAATGAGCATCTCACTAACCATGTCTTCAAAGACACACCCAATCCACCCACTGCCCTGTGATCATTTCTCACCTAAACTTCTGCCACAGCCTCCTAACTCTCCTTCTGTTCTTGCCAACTACCCTTGGTTCTCCACCCAACAGTCAATGGGATGATATTTAAAGTATAAGCTAGGCTCCCCATTATCCTATAAAAAAAAAAACAATGCAAACTTCCCATCATGGCTTCCAAGGTTCTGCATGGTCAGGTGCCTGCCTTCCTGTTTGACCCCGTGTTATTGATAGTTCAGAGACACTTCTGTTTTCTCTGAATGCCCTCTTAAATGCCTCTCTCTACATCCTCTTGACCTTTGCTTGAATCTATTCTCTATTATCATTTATTTTCTGCAATCAATTTATGAATTACTCATTGATATTGTCTGTGTCTCCACAGCAGCACACAGTCTCTGTAAAACTTTACTAATAGGGCCTAAAAACAATGGGTGGCACATGGTAGGTGCTGCATAAATGTTTTTTTTAATAAATGAAGAACGTGAAAAAATAACTAAAGCTGTCAGTTGAGCATTGGGCACAGAATACACGTGCAGAAAAATAAATTCTTTAAAATGTGTGCAATTTAAAATGTCATGTGAGATCAGAAAAAAGTATAGAGCGATATCCTACCAGGATAGGATGACCTCAGATACCATGCTAGGAAAAGTCACAAGATGCCAGTAGGTAGAAGAGCAGTCACTGGTGATTTCTTTGTTATATTCACTATTATGTAAATTGATTCCACCTAGATTATACCAGGTTCTACCAGACACATGTCTTTATAATTCTAAATGTTGGTCAACTCTCGGGGAGGTCCACAGGTGAAGTCCAGCAGTCTGTTTATTTGCATTTAGGATGTAGCAAGCATTTAGGATGTACATTTAGGATGTACTGAGCACAGCTCCTTCAGTGCCCTAGGACTGACAGCAGTTCTGTTCTTAGGAAACCACTCAGATTATCTTCAAGGGCAGAGGAAGTTCGATCCTGGCGCTCAGGCCTTCTTGTTTTATGTAGACGCTTCAGGGATTTAACATCGGAGGCATACGTGACGATGTGCAAAGAAAGCCTCAGAAAATCGATTTCCATCGCCCAAGAACAAAGAGTACATTTTTACCAATTGGGAACCTGTGAACAACATTTTCTTCCTTGCCACTGTGTCTTAAAGCTTGTTAGGCCCAACACGCAGGCAGAGTTTATTCTGTTCATTTGCATTTCTGGAAGGCAACCCTGACCCAGCTTTCCCCCTCAAGCACCGTCTATGTGAAGTGATTTCAGTGACTGCTCCTTCCAGCCCCTGTATTTAATTAGCTGCATCTCAGACTGAGATGGAGAAAAGAACAGGTAGAGAATAAAAGATAAAGAAAAAAAGAAATCTGACCTGGCCTCATGCTAACTCTGGAAACCAAATGTATTTATTTCTTTGAAAAATGTGTCTCCCAAGTCCTTGACAGAGTGCTCAAAGTAGCCTTTATGTTAGTGCTAGAAGTCGTCTTTAGTCCAAGGCCAAGGACTGCAGTTCAGTGCGTGTGAGATCAAACACAAGTGCCCAGAGCTGCTCTGAGGTCCTGCAAGTCACCTGGGGTGGAGGTAGGGGGTGATGGGAGCGAGGGGGGGGCACTTTTCGGGGGGGGGGGAGCTTTTCATACTTTAAAAGGCATCTAAGTACCACTGCCTGGAGATTTGAAGTGCTTAAGGGACCTCTTAGTTCCTTTTCACCACACAGCATGGCAGAGATAAGACCCAGAATAAGAGTCACAGCTTTAGTGATGTTCTGGCTTTATCTCCATCACAACCCTTGAGAAGTCTGAGGTCAAAATAAGCTCAAGTAAAATGTGAGATCCCATAACATTATGGCACTTGTTTCGTGTTCTTTTGTTCATTAAGTATTTATTAAGTATCTGTGATGTGCCTGAATGTGGTGGGAATCTTATAGAATCTACAGTCTCTCTCACAATGGCTCCTTGTGTGCCTTGTTCCCTCTGTGGAAATGATCTGGGAAGTATGGTAGATTTCCTTTTCTGCCTGTCGGTGATGCAGTGCAGCCTGGGCATCGTGGGGCCTGAGGGAATGGAATGGCAGTCTTTTCTCCCTGCTCCTATTATCACTTTTCTGGACCAGCTTTGGCCCAGGCACTTGCAGACGTTAAACTAAAGAGTCTCCTTCGGGAACTTTTTCTCCTTGCACCACTCTACCCCCCATGATGCTTGACACACCTCAAGACATAGTGGCAAGAACAAGGATATTGGTGTTAGACAGAGGCAGGTATAAATTTTGGCATGTTTTCAAAAGCAAATGCTAGGTGACTCCAGCAAACTTGGAGGCCATGAGCCATTGCTTCCAAGTGTACAAGTTCTGGCTGTATCTGAATCTTGTTCTCATCTCCATGGAAGTTTCTGTTTGTTTGTTTGTTTTGTTTTTTAAACAAACACTTACTGAGTCCTCACTCTATACAAGACTGAGTAAGACACAACTGGCCTTGACACAGTCAGATGATGTTCCCAATGCAGATGTCACTAGAGTCCACTGTGATGAATGAAATCAGTGCTGATCAGAATTCACAACTTCTAGTGAGATATGGAGGGGAGAATAATGACTTCTGACATTGAGTTGAGATCAGTAGACTGTGAAGGAATTAATCCTATAGACAAGTGGAGAAGGAGGCTCAAGGCAGAAGGAACAGTGAGGACCAAGGTATTGAAGGCTGAGCAGCTGACATATTTGGAAAACAGAAAATGACTGAAATGGGTTATAGTGTTTGCTTTCATTTCCTGTGTTTCTCAGTATTTCACTCCATCCTCTGTATTTTCAATCATACACCTACAGGTTTGCAATGGTTAACCTGTTTGTTCAATGAATGATTTTGAGTACCTACTGTGTGTTAGGTAATATAACAGGTCTGATCCTATTAGTGTAGTCAAATCATATAATTATATCATAGCATGTGAATTCATAATGCCAGAAAAATAAACACATCAAAGTTTGCTGTAATGTTTCTGCCTATGTGATACCATTCCAGAGTTCACAATCAATCTAGCGCACAATGATTTTAATACAATAAAGATATTTTGAAGCAGCTCTGTGTCCATTTATGCATGACTGCAGAGTGAACTTTATAGAAACTTTTCCCCAAGGATTGCACAGGAAATCAACAAGATAATTACCAAGTACTTTAATAAAAGATAGAATGCTCAGCAACAGGGAAAATATCATACTTTTGCAAAACTCCTTCCAAAGTGATTATTTCTAATCAGACTGTGGCATCTTTTCACAGAAGACACCTCAAGGCCATAAGCCAAATATATCCATTTTCCATTTTCCCAAGGTGGTGTGGAATCCCTGCCAATAAGGACCTGAAAGATGGCTCTTAGCTCTTGCCTGGCAGAAATAAACAGCTAAGCTACACCCCTCCTGTGTATGCAGCTTTGAGATGTTAATGAGTCCTCAGGTTGTGTCAGCCTGACATTAGAAATGACGACTAATGATGAGTTGTGTATGTTCTAGAGAGACAGAGATGGTTGTCGCCATGGCGATGGTTACAGTGGTCTGACTTTGTTATCATTCACAATGGTGAGTCTCCGCCGTCCCCCTCCCCTCCTTGCTGCCCACTCTAACCCCATATAGAAGATATACACAGTTCCTGCTGTGAATAGCTCTGCAGAACTAGATCGTTAACTGGCTGTTTATGCCTCATGAGAATCTGTGTGGAAAGCTCTTTTAGTGATGGATGTTTCTTTGCAGTTATCCACAGGAATAGAGTAGAAGATCCTTGCCTTCTGGACCCCAAGGGAAGTGAGTTGACCTGAGGGGTTATTTAACAAAGACTGGGGAGAACTTACCCAGATGCAGACATGAACCTCAAGAATGGTCCTGTGCTCAATGACTAATTTTGCCTCTGTAAGTTAAATAGCCCTTTCTCACCTACCTTATACCCAACAAGTTGTATGATAAGTTGCAGAACAGGAAGACTCAAAGCCAGGGTCTTTGAAACCCCCATAATACTGGCCAGCTCTTTTCAGCAAATTAAGTCTTGGTATAGTGCTCCATGGTGAAGGTTGCTCCGTATGTGCCCATTTTCCCATAATTGATCCATTCAATTACCATCTTCAACACAGAGGTACTTAGCAGTTACATGTGTTCAGCACTGTGGGTTGCACAGATAAGCTCTCAACATTCAAACTTTAGTATGAAAGGAAGGTATATAAACAGACATCTATAATTCAAGGGGGATCAGTGTTATAATCTCTTTTGACATATATCAAATTGAGCATCCACTATGCCAATCATTATGCTAGATAATATGAATAAACTTAGAGCTTAGAAGCAAATGTATTATGAAAGAAAGACATGTTATTATGATAGTGTTACAAGAACACCAAGAGTACATGAAGTGTAAAATAATCTTAGTGTAAAGTTAGTATCTTTATTTAGAAACAACCAGAAAAAAATTGCTGAGAAGGCTGCATTTTTCAGTTTACCTTGAGAGATGCTTAGGGATTTATACATGGACTGTTGGAACAGGGTATCCCCAGCATGTGGAAGATGTAGATGCAGGGAGTAGGTACTGCGGATGGTTAGTCCAGCAGCAAATGTGGTGGGAAACAGCAAACCTTGCTTGTGAAGAACAAAATATCTGCAATATTTTTTCCCCTGAAAATAAATGAGAAAAAGAAGGGGAGAGGTATAACTCCAGTTGACATTTTGGAATAATCTCTCTTGTGGAAAGGTAGAAGTTGTTCTACTGGGAATGGCCCTTCCCCTTGATCACAAAAATTTTGGTCCAAGGTAAAAAGTGGACCTTTGATCCAATTAAGATCAATAAGAATCCTTTTCTAGATGATTTTATCTGAAGTCAATGGAGAGTTCTCATTTATCCCCTTGCCCCATTCTGTTGGTTCCACAATGTCTTCTGCTAAATGTCTACTAAATGGAGCAAGGTTGTTTACAGGAAGACAGAGGTAAGTACAGGGATGAGAATAAAAAGAGAGAGAGATGGAGAGAGAAACTAAAATAGTTCTTTTTTTTTAAAGAGAGAGAGAGAGAGAGAGAGAGAGAGAGAGAGAGAGAATTTTTTAATATTTTTTTAAATTTTTTTTTAGTTTTCAGCGGACACAACATCTTTGTTTTTATGTGGTGTTGAGGATCAAACCTGGGCCGCACGCATGCCAGGCGAGTGCGCTACCGCTTGAGGCACATCCCCAGCCCCTAAAATAGTTCTAGTACTTGAATCCTGTTGAGTCTGAATCCAGCTCCATCTCCGCTCCTCTGTCCATGATTTCCTTCCTGTTTAAATGATTGAGTAGTTTGTCTGTCACTTGAAGTCCTGAGTCATATAGGAAGCTTGAACTCAATTCATTAATAAAAAAATTAGCAACCACCTGAGACTATAAAAGTTATTCCAGGCAGAGGGACCAGCTTTTGTAAACTACCAGTTCTTGTGATCTGGTATGAAACAGTGCTGTGAAGGGGAGTGGCTGGTGGTGATGTCAGAGGGTTGGGCAGGGGCCAGGACACAGATTACCTTACAGATCTTACAAAGAGCTAGGACCTATGGATCAGTATCTCTCAAACTGTTTTGGTGAAAGACCTATGTTTTAATCTTTAGGTTTTAGTCTATCACAGAACAATCTTTTTATAAAAACATTCAAATGAATATTTAGATAAAGGAAATAAAGAAAAAATACTAGCCAAATGTTATTATGAGATTAAACTGACATTGAATCCTTCATTCAAGTAATTACACACATGTTCTCTATTTCTGTACTTAAAATGAAAATAAACAGCTCACAGTGTAACACCTGTTTGCAGACCACACTTTAAGCAATGCTGATGGAGATGATGCAGAATCACTGAGATGTTTAAATGAGCGTCAAGATATAACTTTACCTTCTTATAATGACTGCTACTTTTACCACATCATGGAACTGCCAGCCATGACTTTAGGACCAGTTTCACTCAGTGATTGCTTCTGGGACATACAACTTAGTTCTCAGACACACCAGAAAATTAGGAGTTAAAAAGTGAATCAGTCTTCAAGACTATAAAATTAAGATAACACACTAGCAGGCAGGAGGTTTGGAAGTCAGCTCAGCCTTCCGAGACCATGCGGTCAGCAGAAATATAAAAAAGCCAGGGCCAGACAAAACAAGGTCACTAAAATCAAACCCACAGAGACGGGACAATAGTCTTTCCTGTTCTGAAAATAATATCGGGAACTTTCCCAGGTGATCAGGAGAGACTCCAGATGATGAGGGGTACCAAAGTAATCTGCAGTTACCCATAGTTTATCAGCATAGTAAAACTCACAACCCAGGTGGAGACTCAAGGTGGTAGGAGACATGGGATGCATGAAGAGGCATGATGAAGAATTCAGGTGCAGTTGAAACTCCATCCGGACCTGGGACACTATCAAGAGACGGGAACCCTGCCTACTTCATGGGTGCCATGAAAGCTGTACTCCTTTGTCCTCTGAATCAGCCTGAGATTTCTGTCTCCCATATGTTGTCTCCGTTGAGCTCAAACACAAGAATAAAGAGATTTGTTCTCATCCCAGGTGTGCCGGTGTCTAATTCTTCTGATGGTGAGCACAAGATCCCACCCTACCAGTAATGCTGCCACTGGCCAATCAGAGCTTGCCAATACCTGCAAGCATTTTTGTTATACAAGAATAGCTTGTATGGAGTTCTCCGTCTTTAATAGAATTCTCAATCTTTCTTTGTTCTCTGAACCTACCAAAGGCCACCCTGGTCTGCACATGTGTTTTGCAGATTGCAATCCCACCCTTCATTCCCGAGTAAAAATTTCTTTATTGTAGATTTGACTCTATATTTCTGCTTTGACAAAATCTTTCCAGGTGTGTTACCTAGGTCTCTGTGTTCCCTTCTCTGGGTTGGGAGACATGGGTGTTACGTCTGTGCCCCCGTGACCTGGTTGTATGAAATAGACCCTTCCCCAGGCCAGAAGCAATGCTTCAAAATAGTCCCTCTGCAGTGTATTTTCATAAAAATTACAGTTTATTCTGTAGTATATATTTTCTCCTAAAAATATGTTCTGACAGGCAAATAAATACTTCCAAACAAAAATCTTCTTGGAGTAGAAGAGATGTTCTCAAAACTCTGCAAGGAGAGGATTCTCCATGTGGGGTTATCACATAACTTTCTTCTCTACAGAACTAATAATTCAGAGAAGGCAACCTCTCTCCTTGACTCTTCCTTCTCCCAGAGGCTAAGTGATTTCCTCAGTCACAAGCTGTCAGATGTATTTTTGGAAGCATCTTTGAAGATGATCTTGATTGAGTTAATCAATCAATTTCCCACAGTGTTGATGGTCTGATTTCCCACTGAAGGCTTTAGCAGGAAGGCACATAATTAAATTCCCTGTGTACCAGTAAGCTGCATCATTTCACTAGAATATACAATTGAGTGCTCAAAACTTTGCAGTGGTAAATGTCTGAAAAGGTTTTCAGATACTAACAGCATAGGTTCAAAAAAATAATAATAACATTGGATGTTTACTATGAGCCAGACAATCAGCTATGTATGTAAATGTGTTAGATATATGATCTGATTTAATTCTTTTTGGGGGGCGGGGTACTGGAGATTGAACTTAGAGGCACTCAGCCACTGAGTCACATCCCCAGCCCTATTTTGTATTTTATTTAGAGACAGGGTCTCACTAAGTTGCTTAGTGCCTTGCTTTTGTGGAGGCTGGCTTTGAACGATTGATCCTCCTGCCTCAGCCTCCCACGCCACCCAGATTATAGGCATGTGCCTCCCACCCAGCCTGATTTAATTCTATCAGTGATTCTGTTAAGAGTATTTTAGTATCAACTTCTTTTCTACAGATAGGAAAACTCATATACACAAAGAGATGGGGAAACTTGCCCTAGGTGAAAAGTTAGAATCTAAAGAGAAATACCTTATAGATTATAAAACTTCTAAACCATTGGGTCTAAGAGGAAATACATGCATGAAGAGAATAGAACATTCTAATAGAAAGCCAAAGAAAAATTCAAACTGTGAAGAGAATATTCCATTCACATTGATCAGCCACAATTATTGATATATTTAGAGACACATTCTTTTAAGAAACAATAAAGTACAGTAGCTCCCCTGCAACTATTGAAATAAACAATTTAAAAATGTGCTTTAAAATGCATAAAAAAGGCTGATGTGATTTTATTAATATCAGAGTAATTACTTGTTGCAAAAAAAGCAACATTAGGGATAAAAATCATTATTTTGTATCAATGAATAATTCAGCAGAAATATATAGCAATGTTGGATTAGTGTACACCTAACAACATAGACTAAAATACATAAAGCCAATATTAAGAAAATTATAGGAATAAATGATTATATATAAGCCCATAACCATAATAAGAGATTCTTGACACTTCTCTTTTTGTAACATATAGATCAAGCAATAAAAAATAGCTAAGATATAAAATCAAACAAAAATAAATGAAATATATATTTTTACTAAACTCAAAGTAGATCAAGGACTTAGGTATTATTAAACCACAAGCCCTGCACCTAATAGAAGAAAAAGTAGGTCCAATTCTACATCATGTTGGCTTAGGAACTGTCTTCCTTAATAAGACTCCTAATGCAAGAAGTAAAATCAATAATCAATAAATGGGATGGTATCAAACTAAAAAGCTTCTTCACGGGAAAGGAAACAATTAACAATGTGTGGAGATAGCCTAAAGAATGGGAGAAAATCTTTGCCACTTCTATCTCAGAGCATTCATCTCCAGGATATATAAACAACTCAAAAAACTTAACACCCCCCCAAAAAAAAACAATCAATAAATAGGCAAAGGAACTGAACAGACACTTCACAGATGAAGAAATATGATCAGTCAACAAATACAAGAAAAAATGCTCAATATATCTAGTAATTAGAGAAAGGCAAATTAAAATTACAATGAGATTTCATCTTTGGTCAGAATGATAATTATCCAGAATACAAGTAACAATAAATGTTGATGAGAATGTGGGGGAAAAGGTACACTGGTACACTGGAACAAATTGGTGCAACCACTCTGGAAAGCAGTATGGAAATTCCTCAGAAAACTTGGAATGGGTCCACCATTTGACCCACTTATCCCACTCCTCAGTATATACTATAGTGATACTGCCACATTAATGTTTATAGCAGCTCAATTCACAATAGCTAAATTATGAGAACCAGCCCAGGTGCCCTTCAACCGATGAATGGATAAAAAAAATGTGGTGTATATACACAATGGAATATTACTCAGTCATAAATAGAAATGAAATTATGGCATTTGCAGGTAAACGGATGGAAGTAGAGACTATCATGCTAAGTGAAATGAGCCAATCCCCAAAATTTGATATGTGGATTTTCTCTGATATTCGGATGCTAACTCACAATAAGGTGGGGTGGGGTGGGGATACAAGTTCATTGGATTACATAAAGGGAAATGAAGGGAAGGGAGGGGGAATGGGAATAAGAAAGACAGTAGAATTAATAGGACATTACTTTCTTTTGTTCATATATGAATACATAACCTATGTAATTCCACATCATGTATAACCAGAAGGACAGGAAGTTGTACTCCATGTATGTATAATATGTCAAAATACATTGTAGTATCACCTATAACTAAAAAGAATGAATAAAAAATATAGATTTCTAACAACAAAATAAAACTATTAAATTGACTGACATATAAAAACTAGACGGTGCGTATTATGTTTGATTATATAGGGATCATTTTTTAAAACTGACCAAAAATTAGTCTACAGTGTAATTTTCAACAAATGTTAAAGAACTCATATCATAGGGATCACAGTCTCTAATGATAATGCAGCAAAATTAGAACTTTAATGCCAAAATGTAATTGGAAAATAAATGTACTTCTATATAACTCATTATTTGTGGAAGGTAACAATACTTAAAACTGAAAATAATAAAAGCAGTACATGCCAAAACTTCAGAAATATGCTATCTCAATATTTAGAGGAAAACTGATAGCTTTAAATGCATATGTAAGAAAAATAAAAGGGTGATATTAATGAAATAATACATAAAATTCAAGATGTTAGAAAATAAGCAATAACCCATGAAAGTAGAAAAAAATATTATTATGAGAATAAAAATTAATAAAATTTCAAATAAAAACACAATAGGGAATTAGCAAAAGTAAACTAGTTTTGCTTACAAACATAATAAATTGGACACATGTTAGACAAGATTTATTTAGAAATTATAAAAAAGTTCTCATAAATAGCATTTGCCATTAAAGGGAAAAACAAACTGGAGACACAGTGGCCATGAAAACTATCATGTTTTAAATGCCATTATGTCAATATAATTTAAAATCTAGAGAAACTGACTATTCTCTAGGAGAACAAATTTTGCACCAAATAACTCAAAATGACAGAGAAAACTTGCTTAGATTTATAAGTGTTAAAGAAATTGAATAATTATTTTAAAATGATTGTTTATAAGTAATTATATAAATTGTTAGTTCAAAATATGAGGGAAATATTCCAGAAATCTTACAGGATATTTAATCTTCATTTAATAAAAATCACTCCAGAATATAAAACAAAAGAGAAACAATTTTTCAATGGTTGAATAGTAATTCCCTACAATATGTGCACATCCTGGTCCCTGGTCCTATGGATACTATCTCATATGTCAAAGAGTGAATATTATCTTACATGAATGGCAAACAATGGGATTAACTTAGGATCTTGAGGAGATGCATTTATCCATTTGGGTATGCGCTAATAGAAGTCAGTGTATCCTTATGGGAGAGCATCAGGGTGTTGGGACAGAAGAGGAAGGAGCCATGTGTCACAGAGGCAGAGATCAATCTGATATAACCACAAACCCAGAAATGAAAGAGAGGTAACAGACTATTCTCTAGAGCCGTGTGAGGGAACACGGCCCCATAGACACCTTAATTTCATACTTCCAGCCTCCAGAACTGTGAGGGAATCAATGTTGTTTATAGCTACTGAGTGTCTGGCAATTTTTTATGGCAACACAGAAAGGTAATGTTTTTCCCCATCTCATTTTAAAAGTCTCATAAAACTTGATTTTAAAATCAGACAAGGGCACTATGAAAAAGAAAAAAATTTAGATAAAAATATTTACTTACAAATTTCATAAAGATACATCATGCTACTAAATCCAACTTAAATATATATATATATGTATATATATATATATATATATATATATAGAGAGAGAGAGAGAGAGAGAGAGAGAGAGAGAATGGAATACATATGCACATATAAGAACTACTTTATTGATTTTTTAATCATCTCTAATAAATGCATTTGGAAAGTTTTGATCTGTAGTATTTTCAGTGTATTTATTTATATGTAAACATATATGTAAAAATGTATGAGGTGCACAAAAAAAGAAAACACAGAAATATGGAAGGGCAGAAATTATTGAAATAGTTTTAATTTTTTGTAACTGAAACATATCATTTTTTAGATTAAAGAAGTCCTCAAATACCTAACAGAATAAGAGAATGAACAAAAACAGACTCACGCTAAGGTCCATCACAGAGAAATTTCAGAGTGGACCAATACAATATCCTACACATTTCACAAGAAATAAAAGGTCACACTCAAAAGAGTTTGTTAAAAGAAAGACTAGCAACCAGACAGCAGCAGACAGGTGCGTTCAAAATATCTGAAGGGAAATTATTTTCAAGTTAATCTGTGATACTGAGCCAAACTTACAGTGAAACATCAGGATAGAAGGAAGACATGTTTAGATGTATGAAATGTCAATAAGTTTATTTCACCCTTGCAACCTTGCTCTAAAACTACTGAAGAATATGCAGGGGAAAAAATAACTGGAGAAAAGTACACAATGGGTACAATAAAATGCAGGTCAAGCACCAAAAGGAGACCAAGGGAATCCCCAGGATGACAGGGAGAGACTAGGGTGACTGGACAGTCCCTGGTCCAAAAATGGATGAATATGAAAGGTGCTAAGGAATCCATTCACAGCAGCATTTCTCAGTGTGCTCTCTGAATTTACAGCATCATTTGGAAATCTGTTGCAAATGCAAATGCTCAGAATCTTTCCCAGAAACTCTTGAGACTGAGGCCAAGCAATCTGTGTTTTATCAAGTCTTCCAAGGGATTTGGAAGCAGGCTAAAATTTCAGAGCTACTGAATTATATGAATTGGTGATTGATTGGATGTGTGGGTTGAAGGAGAAGAAGGAAAACAAGGATAATGTCCAATTTTTGGCTTGAGCAACTGGGCAGCAAAAAGAAAAATGAAAGTCAAGATAAACAATGTACAAATGCTTTCAAATGTTGAGTTATGCTTTCATCCCACCGATGCCTAGGCCAGGACCACTTCAGTCCTGAACAGCCGAATTTACCTTCAAAGCCCATGAAAATGTGGGAGGTTTTAGAGTTTTTAGTGACTCCCTCCATTCTAACTTCCATTGAAAGTCAACTTCTGCTTTATTAACAAAGAGCTGGGAAGCTAGAGTTCTTCCCAATATGTATTGAGATGAGGGGTCTGACCTGCTGTTGAGATGCCACATGGGAAGGAGTTTAGAGAGAGAGACTGTGTTAATGAAAAGGAAGCAATCTTCATGGAATCGATCTCCCTTCTTTCAATAATCTGTCTTGGGCCTTTGAGTTATGTCCCATAAATCTTTTCTAGTCCAATAAATTTAGGAGTTCAAAGAATAAGAAATACATGAATAAATGATTTATTTGTTGTAGTGGTTAGCCCAGGTTTTAGCTAACAGACCAGTAAAAATAATTGTCAGTTTTAAAGAACAGAAAAAGTTCTGTTCACCTCCTACCTGGATTACTGAAAAAGTCTGCCAAAACATTGGTTGTCATCATTTTCTTCCCCATAGTGGGGGGGGTCCCCTTTCATCCAGAATTCCAACCCCAAGAACTGTCTGCTTAATGCATTTCCAATGTGTTTGCTCAGTAGCAAACTGGCAGAAGTGCTTTTTAGGACCACCATTCCGACTTTGCCCTTATATATGAATTTACAAAGTCCAAAGCAGTTTTCTATCAAAATCTACAAAATTGTTCTTTAGATTTTTCAAGTATAAAAAGTGCTAAGAATAAAATTATTTTTTTTTCCAAATGAGTCTCCTTTTAGGAATATTTCATACTTATTGGGACACATGTGCCCCGTAACCTGTGGTTCCTTTAGGTCCTGTTCTCGTGTGTGGGACCATTTAAACACACACACACACACACACACACACACACACACACACACACACACATACAGGGTTTGTGCCAATTCCTTCCCTCTTTTCCTCCCCCATTTCCTCCCCATTATGATGGATGTTTTGTTTGTTTATTTTCTTTCAAGAGGGTGCAAAGTTCTTGCTCTTAGCCAAAATGTTTTTGTTTTTTTTTCCCAAAGCCTTTATTGTTGCTTAAGTCCACTTGCTTCTCTTAAAGACCCAGGTTTGAGACCTCAAAGGCAAGAAACTTTCCTTTTTCTTTGTTTTCTGTTAACAACCTTTTATTGAGGCAAGCAATTAGCTCAAACCAGCACAGTTTCTTGAGTAAGAGGAAGGGAAAACTGGAAGAAAATAATTTCCACAAAATGGTGGTTAGGGTTAAGTTGAACCATATGAAATTGCTGATATTCGATCCATTTGACTTACAAAATGGAAATTTCAAATTGTTCAACTGGTACTTTAAAACTCTTTTCCCACTATATAAAATTATTTCAAAAGATTTTATCATAAGTAAAAATCACTATTTTTTAGTGCAAACTAAGAATCAAGAAACTTTTAGTCTAAAAGTGGGAGGAATTAGGGAAGAATTAATTAAAGAGAACTTTCTAGAAGAGATGAGCTATGTTAGTCTAAAAGTAGGGATATGAGTTAATGGGGTGAATCAAATAGGGCACATTAGGTACAGGAATGGCTTTAGTGGGGATGAGTTGCTTTAAAATAAGTTGATTTGTATTAATTAGTATCCAATGCCAGGTCAGACAATGGACAAGAAGATTCTTAAGTTGTTCTGGGTATGTGATTCTAATTGTGTAAATCTGTCTTTTTGTGGCAAGCATCAAAAGATCTGATTTTTATGGTTGTACATGATGTGGAGTTTCATTGGCCATATTCATATATGAATAAACAAATAAAAAGCAATTTTTAAAATTCTGCTAATAAAAAAAAAACAGAACTGTTTAATTTTAGTTTTGTATTATTGGCTGGAAAAATCAAGAAGACTCAATAGGCCTTGTAAGTCTGTATTTTATATCTTCTAAAGAAAATGAGCACCATGACACCTCCTCTGCCCTTCACAGGACTGTCAACAGAATTGAATAAAACCATGTAAAGAGCTATAAAAAATGCAAGTAATTATTTAAAGCAATTGCTTTTGAAGTCTCATTTAGTCACAGTGTGGTTTCATGTGTATTATTGATATCAAATTCAGAAAAGATGAACATAAATTAAACTCTTTTTCAGGCACCCAAGAAAAGTCAATAACATTTCAATTATGAATGATAAAAGCACCATTAGCAAATTCTTGCCCGAGGCTCTGGCTTGATAAATGCTCTTTCTGAAGGCTGAGCTGAGGGTCAGTGGTGGAGACCTTGCCTAGCATGAGCCAAGGCCCTGGGTTCCATCCCCACCACCACAATAAAACAAAACACTATTTTTTCTGGTTTAAAAAAAAAAAAGTGATGATGATTTTGCTTACAACTTCAATCTTTAAACTTTCTCCTTTTCTTCCTTTGGTTTTCTCTTCCATTTTAATCTGTTGAGCAACAACTGAAGTCAGAGTCTAGCATAAGTCCCTTATATATTTCTTTACATGTAATTATATATTATATACATGCGTGTGATGTGTATATATGTGTGTATATATATATGTACACACATATATATATGTGTGTGTATATATGCTTTATTCATGTGTATATGTATATGCTTTATTCGGTGGCACTGTTTCTATTTTCTGATCTAGCCAGATGTGCTGAATATTTACTTATTTACTTTAAAATGTAAACGTGTATGATATGTGCATATGGTATCATATGTATCTATGCATTGTATTTTATGTCTATTTACATAGTCTCCCTCCCACCCCACCCCCACCCCTCACACATGCTAGGCAAGTGCTTTACCACTGAACTACTTCCCAGCTCTGGAAATACAAGTTGAATTGGAAGGTAACCTGTCTTTGAACAATAAACCCATCTCTTCTTCCCACCAACACCCACATACCCCCTTGGGTTTCTTCCCAGTGGGATTTGGGGGCACCCGCTCTTCCAGCCTCGGCTGCTGTGCCAGGATCTCGTTGGCTGCTCCTGAGGCCGAGAGGGCATCTCACAAAACCCTGACCGCGGCCTTTCTCTTCCCGTCTGACTTAACCTCTCATATTGGCGACAGTCACAATCTCTGGGACGCGGAAGGCCCATCTGTGAGGGGCTAATTGATTTCCCTCCGTCACTCCGTATTTATTTTCTTTTTCCTCGCCTCCAGAAGCCTGCCCTGAACCAAAGGCCATGGCAGCAGCTCATGCTGACAAAATCCTGCTTTTATTATTTCTTCCCTGGCAACACTTATTTATCCAGCTTGTCAAGTGGCCGAGGACAGCGCGGCGACCATCTGTTTCGCTCTGTCTGGATCCTTTAATGGAGCTGGACTCGGTTTGGGGGGCAGCGCTCCGCGGGGGCTTGCGCTTCTCTGCGTGGGCCTCAGCCGGCTTTGGCCGCGCTTCTTCTGGGCCTGCGATTGCACTTCACGCTTGTTCATTTGATTAGCATCCTCCTCTTTGAATTAACTGCGTGGCTTCCGCAGAATGGCTCTGGGTGAGAGCTCCCTTAATCCCGGGTTCTTTTCATCTCATGGGCAGCGGCACTGTCCTGTCTTCAGAACCAGGTTCTGTCGTTCAGCCATCAAGACAGCTCTCCACTCCCTTCACCCTGGAATGGCCTCTCTTCAAGCTCCATCTGTTGTTGCCTTAAGGGGCAAAGGCAGGCCTGCTTCTAGGTGAGCCTGAGCCCCTGAGAACCATGGATGCCCAGAGATTTTCCTGGAATACCCCAGTGCTGCTCTGCTTCCCTCCCTCTGGAATTTTCCTCTGGGCCAGGCTAAGCCCATCCATCCTCTCTGGTCATGACACACAATGTCTTTTAAAAATCTCCTTTCTGCCTTCCCCTGCAGCAGTACATCATGTAACATGCTCTTAATTTATTTCTTTGCTTGCAGAGCCCTGCAGTGGTTCCGCATGCAGTGGAAATGAGTGGGATTTTGTCCCTTGGAGAACATTTGGCAATATCTGGAGATACCTTTTGTTGTTACGACTGAGTCTGAGGAGAGCGGGTACTGGCATCTAATGGGTAGAGGCCAGGGATGGGCTAAATGTGCTACACTGCACAGAACAGCTACATCCAGTGAAGAATCACCAGCCCCAGATATCAAGAATGGAGACAGAAGCTCTGTTCCTGCAGACTACCTTGCTCAGAGTTCTCCGAATGCACCACACCTTGATATGCCTCCAACTTGTGCTGATGATCTTTCCTCTCCAATGCATCACTCTCTCTCTCTGTCATTTTTCTATCAGTATCTAAAAAGTTTCAGCCCAAGAATCCCCTTATATTGATTTCCTGAGCATAATATCTGGTTCCTCTTCTTAACTTTTAGGTATCCAAAACTTTCAGCAATGTACATTTATAGGGTGCCCACTAAGTGTTAGGGATTTGTTACCGTCTGAAATTAAAATAGTGGGCAAAATAAAATCAACAATCCTGAGTGGGAGACAGCAGACCTTAAATAACCACGTGTATCAACGTTCTGCCTGGCACCCTCCTGCCGGCTCTGCACATTAAAGTACTCGGGACCTCTATGTCATTCTTGAGTTTTTCTCAGGATTCTCCCATTGGCCAGGAATTGGCAAACTTTGCTTTGACCCTGTGTGAACTTTTCTTAAAAAAACCTCCCTTTAACATGTGATCGGAGTCCAAGTTCCTTAGCATTATTTACCAGCTCTTCCCAGTGGACTTTCTTCCTTCGTTGTTACCCCTTTCATCCCGCTGCCCGTGGGCCTGGCATGTTCCAGGCCACATAACATGGTTTGGGATAGTTCTCTCCATCCCCTCATTGTTAACTAAATTTTCTTCTTTCATGAAGACCCAACTCTTTTATGCCCTCCTCCTCGCATCTTTTCTCTATCCTGTGGTTTCCTTCACAGAGGCCACAAATCTGCATCTGAATGCTCAATAAGGAGAAATGGTGAAAAATATTTTTTTCCAGAGTCTGACAGATCTTAAGTTACTTAAACTTTCTGCATGATAAATAAAACCATAGTGTCTGTTTCATAAGTTTTTCAAAAGATTAAATAAAGTGATCCATGTGAAATGCCCAGCGCAGTATTAAAGATTCAATAAATGTTAATGGTTATTACTGTCTCTAACCACATTGCGGACTGTAGAACAGATTGTGAGGCTCTCCCCTAGACAATCCACTTTCTCCTTGAGAATAAGAATTGTATTGTATTCATCATTGCAGCCCGGAGGCAAGAAAAGCTGACTGTAGAGCTTGATGAATGTTTGAGTCCAGGAAAGAGAGCCATGTTTAATCTCTCCTGTAGCTATTTAACACCTAACATTAAGTGAGCAATTGCTAGGTCTAGAAACTGAGCAAGCGCTTTCACAGATTGCCTTGTTTAATCCTCACAATCACCCCATGGGATTGGTATCATTATTATTAGATCCCATTTTTCAGATGAGAAAAAACAGAGCACCTTGGAGAGAGAAAGAGGCTGCCCAAGGTCACACAGAAAAGAGGCTAAAACTCATTAAATTTTTACTAGAAAATGAGATAAAATCAGTATGTATTTCAAGAATTTATCCATGACTTAGTACAACAGATACACAAGAATTTTTTTATTATCATTTATTTAGCTGCGGATGAAGCAATAACATCAGCTTTTTCTAGAGAAACCAAATTAGTTCAGGCTTCTAGAAGCCACCCTCCCCTGCATCAGTAGGGTGTAGGCTGGGGAAATAGGGGTTGGGAGGTATTTATCTTCTAACCTAAACCAGGCACTCCTCAAACAAGGCAACTATATACGTCTTGCCCAAGGTCTTGTATAATAAACAATGTGAATGTTTATGGAATGTTTATGGAATATGTAAATGGAGGGAGAGGGAACTAGAAGGATGAATTCATCACAATAGGAAAATAGAGAGGAAAATGTTTTATTAGCAGATGTATCAGGAAACATCTGGTGGAATCCCTAAACAGGGATGACATTGTCGTCTACCCTTGTGGGCCATCGAATTGCTACTGGGAGGTCGGGGGGAAGGGCAGTGTTCCTGAAGTACTTGGGAGAAGGCAGCCTTCCACTCTCAGGTGGTTCCTAAAACAGGAGCTCCTGGGGGTATCACTCAGCTGTTGAAGATCACCCACGGAATTCCCAGGTTGCTGGGGTTCCTAGGCACCTATTTGAATTCTTAATTTTAGCCAGATGAGAATCATCCCTGGAGCCAAGTAGGTGAGGCCCAGAGTTTGATAATTTGCTCCTGGAGAATACTGTGATTCATCCTCTGAAAAGTCATGGCATAAAACTTACAGTGTAGAGAGCGAGTGTTCTTAAAACTTCAAGCCTGAGAACAGGGATTAATGATCCAAGACAGAGTCCTAGGTCCAGGCTGTGGCCTTGGGTTATAGGTGACCCTGATCTAATGAGGTCCTTTAGGCTAGCCTCACGGCTGAACCTCCAACCTTGGAGAGGAAAGACAGCTCAGGTATACCCTTAAATCTATCTAAAAGCTGCAGAAGAGGGCAGCTCAGTGATGTAGGTGCCTGCTTACCCAGATGAAGTGTTTCTCACTCCTACTCACTCCCTTTGTTCTTTGCTCTCAGACTGAGGGGAGTACAAGCCACCGAGGCCCCAGACAACCAGATCCGGCAGAAAAGAGCTTTCACAAAGCAGAAGTTGGGGGAAGAGCAGAAAGGCTGGCAGAGATGGAAGAAAACCTCTTAGATTATGAATTTGAGGAAAACATGGGCTTAAATGACCTCAATGTAATTGATTGCAAGCAAGACGAAATGTATTGAAGAGGAGGTAAAAGAGAACTCCTTGATGTGTAGATAATCCAAAAGGAAAAATAAATAGATCATTTGTGAATGCTATTTGATTAAATATATACCCTTTAAATATACATTATTTTTCCATTTCCAATGGAAAAGTGGTAGTTTACCAAAGATAAATTGGGGTACTATTCCCAAGAAGAGAAAAGACATGCTGAACAGATGAAAGAAACAGATGCAACTTGCAGAGATTAAATGTATTGAATCATGCATATTATTTTCCATATGGCATTCAACAAACAAGAGAAACCAATCTTGATCTTGTATACACACACACAAATCTTTAAGTAATTAAAAAGCAATAAAATATCCTTAACATGAGATCTGATTGACCACAATTTGGTATCCTAAATTCTGTCAAACACACACACAAGTTTCTTAACAACTTGTTGGAATGATGAATGGATTTCTCCAGTTATTAGAGATGTGCTTTATAATTCAACTGAACCAGAAGTTCTTTATTACAACTACACATATTACACATTATTATGTACTTAATGTTACTGGCCAAGTATCAAATTATGTTATGCATTATACAACATTTAATTAAATATTACATCTATAGTATATATAATTGTATAACATGAAATTATGCATAGTTATATATGCATTATATATTATATAAAAATATTATACTGGCAAGGCACAACCAATAATAGAGATTTATGGTTAGTAGAATTCTCTGACAGAAATTTTGGTAAGAAAGAATTGAGTTTTATCACTGGCCAAGGAAAGACCCAGGTGGCAAGGTCATTGTAAGGCCTGTGGAAAAGTCAGTCCTAACCCAGACTCACTTCTTGGTCCCTGTTCTTCCTGACAACTCCACTGCCTCTGTATCCACAGGCTTATTTTCTCCCAGAAGCAGCACATTTGACTCTCAGCCCAATTATCCTCAGCACTTCAGCTTGCTTTGGCTTTAGAGCTCGTCTAGACAAATGCTTTCTCTGGAATACATTTCTTTCCTTGTAAGTCTGAACAAAATGAATCAGCAATCAGAAAGCCAGCCTGGTATGATTAGCCAGAGCACACTGGGTAAACAGTGTTTTTGTCCCGATATGTTGACAAAATTCACAATATTGCAAATTACAAAATTCACTCTGGCTTATTCAGGGGAAATTAAAATTAAATACTGTGCGCCATGACTTTACTGCCCTCCTGGCCAGACTCGGAGCATCCAGATGGTATTCATTCATTCATCTTGTGGGTCTGGTGGAGCTCTTGACTGGGGATCAGGGCCCTGGTATTTTCACTGTCAGGGGCACCTGGCTCCCACATCTATTTCCACAGTGCCCCGTCGTGTTCATAAGACCCTGATGTGAGGTTCTGCTGCTGCCACAAGCATTTGTTTGGCACTCAGTCCCTGAATAAAACCTCCAGAATGAGGCAGGGGCCGAGGGAGTTTGCCGGGTACGTTTGGATAGAACAGAACTAAGCATGTAATCAAGCAGGCTCATCTGTCAAGAAGGAGGCCGCTGTGGGAGAGAGGAAAGAGGAAGGAGATAAGAGTTGTCTTGCAAAGGGAGAAAGGGGAGGAAAATGCAGAAAGAGATTTTAAAATGGAGGAGGAGAGAGGGGGGCTGGAGAAAAATCTCTTTGAAAAGGCAGAGAAGAGTCGAGACCATGGCTGGGACTGACAGAATCCTACCCTGGAGAAGGAGATGAGATGTGCACTACTGGGTGACAAGACAGCTTAAAGCTGTCCTGCACTGCAGAGAGGACAGTGGATGCCCCTCCGCGTATGTGTGTTAGTGCATGCACACTCACGTCCCTAGCTTGTAATTCAAGTAGGAGACCAGGTGGAACTGACTGCTGGCCGGGTAGGTTGGTGGGGAACCTGCAAGAGAACCCGAAGGAAGAGTGAAAACATCAAGAAAGCAAACATGCACCACAGGGTGGTCACAATCCAAGCTACAACGGACTATGTGTGTCCCAGTGTAGAGCAAAAGATAAGCACGGAAGAGGAAGGGAAGGTCTCTAGCCTAAGGTCTCTTGACTGTGCCATTAGTGAGGAAAACTAATGACAACACTTATAAGGGATTTCTGTTGTCCAGGCATGACGCCAAGGGTCTTGGATATGCCCTCTTGTTTAATCCTCACACCAACTCTGCAGAAGGCCTACTCTCTCCCTTCTTTGTCAGAGGAAGGCACTGGGAGATAGA
Organism: Callospermophilus lateralis; assembly: GCF_048772815.1. NCBI lineage: Eukaryota > Metazoa > Chordata > Mammalia > Rodentia > Sciuridae > Callospermophilus > Callospermophilus lateralis. Next base: position 70,318,629 of record NC_135320.1, on the reverse strand, counting down.
TATTCGGCAACTTGCCCAAGTCACACAGCTACATGGCCAGGGGATGGAGGCTGTGAAGAGTCCAAAGGAGAAAGCTGGGACAGATGTCAGAACCATCCACCAACTTCAGCCTCAAATATCAGAGTTGACCTCAAGACTTTTGTCTGACAAAAAGAATTTCTCAACTAGAAACATTTTACATTGCTAACTAGACACAGCCTGCAATTCTTTCCCACTCTTAAAGTGAATGAAGCGCTTAAAGCCCTTAACTTGCAACTAGACAATCAATGATAGAGGTGATAGGTGGCCCAGAACTCTTTCAAGTCACTTCCCTTTTGAAATAACTTGTATCACGATGAAGAAGGTAACACACAAGTGAACACCACTGCACATGACTGTAGCTAATATTCATATTTATCCTATTCATGCAAATTGATGAGGAGAAAGACTACAGTTTTCCTCTAGAAATGCAGGTGGTTAAACTGATGCACAAACTGTGATGGCTAACCGATAGCCTTTATGGGCCTGTTGCCTGAGAGAGGAAAAGAAATCCTTGAAAGTGAATGGGGAAGTCAGAGTAGCTGTGAAACCTGAGGCATTACATGTAGGTTCCAAAATTTGGGTCAATCTACTCTTTCCTCAGTATTATGAATGACTCCTTGGCATAGCAAGAATACCCTACCTGCTACCTGAATTCAAAGCCTGTACAGTAACTGTGCCCATCAGACACTGAACCATCAATACCTGTCTCTACAGTAGTCTCTCAATGAAAGATCATGTCTATCTACTGTAGGATCTTTCCCTATTAGGGCTGGTAGACCTATTTTGTAGGCAGAAATTGGGTAAGGGCTGGGATGGAGACAAAGGAGAAGGTGTCCAGGAGAGAGAGAGAGAGAGAGAGAGAGAGAGAGAGAGAGAGAAGACTCCAAATGTTTCTAGGCTCCCCTGAAGCCAGTTACCAGTTTCTGCATCCCTTCCATGACAAGTGTATGTGCACACACCTCAGGTACAGGAAATCCTACAAAATAGAGTAGCCCTTTATTTTAGGTTTTCTGGAAGAAGGGCCACAACAAATCAAAACAGAACAACATAAATTCTCTTGTGCCCAGCTTCCTGAAGTCTTCACAGAGGCTACTCACATCTCCTCTGGGTCTGCATGAAGCCACACACCACAGGGCCATTCCCTTCATGAAATTCTCCTTTTCCAGGGTCTACTTTTCCCCAGAGCCCTGGCACAGGAGGCCATCTTGCCGACCTGCAGCTGTATCCAGCCCTTAGGAAATCCAGGCCCATCAGGTTGACTGCTCCCCAGCCCTGGGGGCTGCTGGATGTAATCTTAACCTCATTGAAGGAAGGAAGAAAAAGAATAAAATAGCAACTGGTAAGAACGAGACTTGGAATCCTTGGAGATATAGGAAGTGAGAGAAACAAGAAGGGTTAGGATCAAATGATATGCAGATTAATGGGTGTTGTAATGAGTAGTTCATCAGGAAATTGTAAGAGATGAGGCAAAGAAGAGGGCTCCCCCCCTTGGAATATTTAAAGCAAAAAATGAAGGAAAATTAACCACCTCTTATTTCGTATTCATTTATCTTAAAACAGATTTAAATGAAGTGACTAAGATCTTACATAATGTAAAATATTAACTTTAATCATATACATGATATCAAATGCAAAAACTATATTTTAGCGAAAAAAATACTATTAGTGGAATTGAAAAATGGCCTCACAGTTTTCTGCCTTTGAGAGAGATTTGTAAGAAACTAATAGGAGAATTTTAACAGACAGAGCTGCACTTTGCAACAGCGGAGTGGGGACCACATCTCACTTAAGGGTTCCCTCCTCCTTCCCCACCTCCCACTCCTGCTAAGTGGAAATCAGACATAGGTGTCAAGGGGCCTAGGTCACTTCGTCTGCATATTAACTGTTATATTAAGATTTGCTGCAAAACGACAGTCCATTAAAGTTTTGCCTTTGAAGTGGGAAAGGAGTGGAAATAAATTATCAGCTGAAGGACGTTTTGGGAGAAGCTCTTTCGAGCATTCCTTATTACTATTTAAGACTAATTGAAATCAATTGTTCCAGTGCCTCAACTCTGCCCATTTCGCTTGTACCCTGGGGGAAGCTGTAATTCTTCCCACATCTGGGTCAACAAACAGGGCTTTGATTTGTTAGTTCTGTAAAAACATCCAAGAGGCTTCGGTGAGGTAATTTAGCTTTCAAAATACTGTCTTTGCAGGGGTGCAGCATTGGGGTGCTCTGTCTTTCTTAGGAGAAGTCAGAAGAGGAGGGATCCCGGGAGGGTGGCATGACACGCATTGAGGACAGCATGGCCAGGTCAATGGTGTCTGAAGTTGATGCAGTGTCTACATGATGTCAATCAAATCACAGCAGGGAGACATTATTCATTCCATACTTTCCTGGGGCCCTCCCAGGAAAGCACAGTCCTGCATCAATTCTTCCTGCCTTTGCACTAGCCACGCCCTCTACCTAGATGTCCCTTTCCTAGTCTGATGTACAGATTTTTACATGATTTTCAGGCCATGGTGGTGGGGGGTGGAGGGAGTCCTGCATTTAAAATGTAAACCACATGTTTAGGCCTTGGTGCCTAAACCCCACACCAGTTATTTCTGAGGCTTGAGCTCCAAGTCAGCTGTCAAATGACAATGCTTCCCATTATTTGTAGTTAATGGGAACTGAATCACCATATTCATCATGAGAGAGATTACTTTGCCAAAGTATGGAGAGGAGGACAGATTGATTTTGATAGAAAGTTAAAGGAAGAAGTAGAGAGTATGTGTGCTTCCAGCAGAGTGGGCGGGTGATTCACGAATCAGAGGTCTGGGATTTGAGACTCTTCTGTGTTTCGTATAAACCACGTGACCTTGGATAAGTCATTTTTCATTTTAGAATCTCGATTTTCTCGTTATAAAACTGGGATAGTAGCCCATCCCCCAATAATATTGTGGGGCTATTGCAATTATAACCTAAGGGGATCAAGGGCACGTCCAGGTTCTGTGAAGCTTAAAATTTTCAGAATCTGGGGACTCCCTTTAAGAAAACACATCACGAAAATATAAACACAAAATTATGTATAAACATGGAAAGTTATAATAAGAAAAGAAATAATAATACATTATGAAAAAAATCGCATCCTCTCCCTCCACAGAAAAAGCCAAAACAAGAAAACACAGTGACAACCCAAAACTGTGTTCCCAGCTCCCATTTCTCTTGGTTGCCAAAAGTCCCCATGGCCACTCCAAAGTCAGAGGTGAAACATGAGAGAAGAAGTCAGAGTGAAGAGAGATTGGTTCTCAAGTAAGAGGAAAAGGAAGGGTGATCCATGAAAACAGAGAGAAATTAATGGAGTAGAGGAAGGGGATTAAGGAGAGGGAGGAGGGATGGAAAAAGGGAGGAATGCAGAATGAAATTGACCAAACTATCCTATGTACAAATATGAATATATCACAGTGAATTTCACCTATATGTATGTCTATAAAGTACTAACTAAAAAAAAAAAAAAACAATTAAAAGTAAATAGAAGACCCTAGAACAGGGGGAGGAAGAAAAATAGAGAAGGGGAAGGTACTGGGGACAGAAATGGGGCAAATTATATTTTATGCTTGTATAATTATGTCCAAATGAGCCCAATATTATGATAACTATACTAAGTAATTAAAAATAAAAGAAAGATTGGTTTTAGAAAATTGCTGTTAAAATACCCACTTTTGCACATTTTCCAAAACCTAACTATGTGAAACATTGCTAAGAAGGGGTTCACCCTCACTGAGGGGCCCAAGAAGCCACAGCTTCATTAACTTCATGGTAAATCAGTTTCTAAGGCAATATTTGTTTAAAGGTCATTGTGGACTATAAAATACGATATGAACAGAAATTATTGTTTCCATCTTCCCCATCTCCAGAGTTAACATCTGATAGAAAGTCATTTAAGCAGGAAACTATTTTTGCTTCACTGCAATAAACTTGATGAAAATTGGAGGTTATTTGTATCACAGCCATAACATAAAGTATTCAGTTAAACATGCCTTTTTATTGAAATTTCTGGTCTAGTCATATGTATAAAGCAAGCTTTAGATTTATAAGTGATTTGTTCAGCTTATAGAACACTTCAAACTCATACTTTTGTTTGCAGTCTTGCATTGTCTATTGCTATGTAGCAAATCACCCCCCAAAACTTAATAGCTTAAGACAATAACAATCATGTACTTTTCATGTATTTCCAAGCACTCTGGGGGAGGTATTTGGGCATAATTCTTGTATGGTTCTATCTCTTGGTTACTCCTATGTTGCAGTTGGATGTTGATTGAGGCTGCGGTCAGCTACAGCCTTTCATAAAACAGAAGACTTCCTTCCAAGGAGCTTCTATGCATAGTTGGCAAGTTGGTGCTGGCTGGTGGCCACCTGGCTTCAGTTGTTGTCTATGTAGGATTCTCCCTCGGGCTGCTTGAGTCTCCTCACAGCATGGCAGCTGCCTTCTCCAGAGCAAGGAGAGAGAGAGCGAGAGCGAGAGAGAGAGAGAGAGAGAGAGAGAGACCAATAAACATCTTATTGACACATAGAACCCCATCATAGAAACAACAGCTTCACTTTCTTTGCATCCTACTGGTGTGCCAGGAAGTGACACAGTCAGTCCAGATGTAAAAGGGAAACTTGTCAAAAAATAGTGTGTAGGATAGGATTCATAGTAATGCAACCTTCTTTGGAAAATGGAGTATGCCACAAGCCTCGTATAAACTTGGCAGATTATTAGGCCAAATGTTTTCCTTTCTTCATCAAGAGGGAACACTCTAAAGCATTTTATATGAAAGGAGCCTGATTATCCTGGGTTCAAATCCATCCTCTCTATTTTATTCTTTGAGTCATGTTGAGAAAAGTTAATCTTTCAGGTTGATGTTACCTAATTTATTAACTCTAATACTATATGATTCTCACAATGCTTAAATAAGGTCTGTTGAGAGGTAAACCCAGTGACTGGCACATACTAAATCCTCAATAAATAGTAGGTACATTTTGAAGATGAGCAAACAAAACTGAAACATTTAATAATTACTCATCAAATAAATTCTTAAGGTAATACACTAAAAAATCAAATTATTAAAGCAAAATATTTTAATCTAAAATTAGATATTTTCTTCATAATAGTGAATATTACATTTACATGGTAAAAAAAAACTGACCAATTCTTTGTGTATGTGTTCGTATATGATTTGTCTTTCAATTTACTTATAAACAGAGGCCCTTCTTTTAGTGTAACTTCACTTACCAACTGGAAAGTTAAAACTCTCCAATTTCCAGGTGCTATATTTATTTTTGGGTGATAAATGTGATCCACATTATTGATGATGTAAACACTAAATTTATAAATTACTTTTTTTCCCCATATTTTGTTGGTGCATTATAATTCTACATAAAAGTGGGATTCTTTGCTACATATTCATACATGCACATGACAACAATATAATTTATGAATTACTTTTAATTATTCAACTTGATGGGATATATATAATATTTATAATTGGAGCTTGGAATTCAGAGAAAATTTCTATACAGGGTTAGTATCAACAACAATGCAGCTGAGTTTAGCACACAGAAAATTGTGGTCATATTTTCAAATTGTTATGCATATAACTAATCATGCTGTCTTTCCTTGAATATTAAAGGTGACCAAGGGGTTTTGTTTACCTAAAATTATTTGAGCCACATCTGCTGGGAGGTTGAGATGAAGGGTTAGCAGAAAGCATTTAATGCACTAAGCATACATATAAGGTTTCCATAATTCATCAGCTCCAACTTTGCACCTTTCTATGCATTTACAGAGACTGCATAATATTACACAGTGATGGATGGGATACTGATTAAATAGTTTGTTGCTCTTGCCCAGAATAGATATATTTTCCCATTTATTAAAAAAAATTATAATTACTAAATTCATTCTTCAGGTGTCCTTAAAAATGACCAGAATTGAAAACCAGGGTTAAACAGTTATTTGGACTTAGACAAGCAAAACGTTTGCTTTCCCTTGACTTTGCACAGAAGGCTGCTCACTCTTGCCCCTCAAGACTAGGTAAGCAAACTAAAGCATGAAGTCTTATTTCAGAACTCTATGAGTTCCTGAGATCTCAAGGTGTTCAAAACATCGTGCTAGGCAAGAATTTCATCTACTCCCAAGGAAATTAGTGATTCTGGGAAAGTGAATCTAATCTACCTTCCTTTAGGAGAATCACCTTCACATATTAAAGGGTCTCAGAAAGCAATAACAAACCCATTTAGCTTAGTATAACTTAGTATTTCTCCTGTTTTTAAACAGGAGTTTCTTTTTTTCCTTTTCTTTAAAGAACATAAATTGGCATCTCATTGATCCTTGCCCTCTTTTAAGGGCCACCACTCACTATTCCAGTGGAAGCATAGAAAACCATTTGATTCAACCAAGTTCTTAATGATATTCAAGATATTATCAAGCTTTTGCTATTTTCAAACCCCATGTTCATAAATTGTACAATATAGCCATTGTTATTGTCTTTATATATGTATTATTAAAGTTGGTCTTGACACCCTATCTTGAGATATATATAACAAAACAACTTTCTGGACATCACCAAAATTCCTCCATGGAAATCAGAGTGAACAGTCCCTCCTTTCACAGTGGAAGTCTTGTGGTTTCTCTGTAGTGACAATTTAGAGAAAGAGGGGCTAACACCAAGACCCAGACAAAGCCCCATCTGCTGCATTTCTATAGAAGCCAGCTCTCTGCTTGGCCCTGACCCCATTCTGGATCTGGCTATACATTTTCATAAAGTGGAAAGCCTGCCACAGAAGCAGCAGGTGAGCACCTCCAGCTTCCTGGCTTAAGAGAGTGAGGATGATGCCTGGTTATCCTGAATTGCACTTGGGCAGCCTATGGAGAGACTGAGTTAATTCCACAAGTCACCAAGGGCCTACTCTTCTGTGTTTCCCTCTGCCTAATGCTTTTAGTCCCTTTTTATTTGTTATCTACTGTTGGCTGGTTATGAAAAGAGAAGTACATGGACTACAGAGAACAACTGTCCAAAGTTCATCTCTTTCTTGGGCACTGGTGAGAATCATCCCTACTTAGCTTTCAGCTTTTGTTTCCATGGGTGAATGTAATTTTTCAATCAACACTTGGCCAAATGGCTCATTTGCAATCAGGGGCCAGATATATTTGTGGTTAAAAATGATGATGATTTATGTGTTTTATAAAGACTTTAGACCCATCCAGTTCTCATTTTGACTATGATATTTGCATAAACCCAGGTCTGATTGTTTTACTGAATGCCTTCCAAAACAACCCCCCTTTATCAGTGTTACTGTCCAAACATTTCTAGCTACTGTTATCGTTACTCTTGTATCCAAACACCACTAGTGGACACCATTTCTTCTTCCCAAAATATCTCATTCCTTTCTTACCCCATTATCTTTCCCCTCAAATTTATGAATTTTACCCGCTCTTCAGGGCTGAGATCCTGTCCAAAACCTTCCTGAAGCCTCCTCTGTCCAGCCAAGCCCAGCCCCATAGGATTTCTTTGTCCTTGTTTCAGTAGACATTTTCCATATTTTTCTGTTGTCATTTTTTAAAAACATCTGTGTGCGTCATCTTTGGCTGGACTATAGATACCTTGAAGTCAGTGCCTTTCATCCTCTCAGGTTTACCAATCATACATCATCTCATTTGCTGGAGATTATAGGATCAAGTAACCAATGACTTATGGCTAAATTGGCATAGAACCAATTAGGCAATTCTCCACAACTTCTGTGGGTCTCTTCCCCAGTATTTGATTAATATATACATTTTTTTAAACACATAGCACACTCCCACTAAGTCAGATTCCTCAGTCTTTATTTTTTTTCTATGGTGGCAAATGCATTGGTGCCTTTAAAAAATTGGAATGTCTCACTGCAAATCTTTTTTTTTTAGAATTTAAGCACTGTGAGTTCCTGTCTTGAGTACTGACTAGTGATAAGAAGTATATTGGCTAATGATAAATAATTAAAGAAGAAAGATTATTTCTAGATTATTTCTTGATATCTTGCTATATGCTGGAACCCACGCTAAGTTCTAGCATCCATAAATGAGTGAGACAGACACAGTCCCTGCCCTCATGGAGCAATGCATTGAAGATCTTTTGCTCTTGAAAAACTATGAACCCAACCTTGAAAGCTGAGAGAGAAAAGAAATATGAGTGGCCATTTGGAATTCCGGACATAAAATATATGTCTCACCTCTTTTATGCAGGCATGCTAGTACGTGATTGCATAAAGTGGAGACTTTTTTTATTATTCTTTTATGGATTGGCCATAGACTGTGCAGTACAAGTGGGACATAAAAGAATAATGGAAAAGACGAGACCTGACTCAATAAATCCTTTGAAAGGTTTTTATTTTTTTTTAAATACTCTGCCATGAGAATAAATTCCTCTTGCACTGTTTTTTTTCTTCTTTTCTTTTCTAGGTCACAAGAAATGGAAATATATTAAGAAACTGACATATGCATTAAAAAATCTTTGCAGTACCTCCAAATCAGAATTGTACTTTTACAAACTAACAGGAAATGCTCAAAATGAATACACTGGGCAGAGGGCCCTGAATAGAGTTGGAAAAACATGAAGATATCCACCCATTTTTCTAGGCTGCTGGCTGTAACAATAAATTGAAGCCAAACAAATGATGAGACAATTTTTAGTGACAGTTTTCAGATGGTAATCATGTACACTGTGAACCCATAATAAGCATTAGATAATTCTTATGATAAAATATTTTGGGTATGTTCTGCAGAATAAGTAAAATGAGGGAGTTAAGGCAATGTAACATTCACTATAGAACTTCAGCTCATGTTTAGGAAACGAGAAGCTACAAATATGTCATTTCCATAATATGATATAAAGTACCTTGTCTTTGTTAGAAATTTCCAAGCCATAGTGAACAATAGAAGAATGATTGGGAGGTAGAATCAGAATGCTCTATGATAAAAATGAGGTATTGATTCTCAGAGATTTTAATTTAGATTAGTTCACTTAGAAAAAGTAATAAATTGAAATGTACTCAACATGGCTCACATTCAAAATGACTTATCAGGATTCCAAAATGAAACCGTAGGCAAGCAATAATTTTAGCTGTAGCACTCACCCAAGTTGCCCACACTAAATTACAGCATCTTTGCAAATAATTTGGACAAGACCGAGACAAGTAGTATATCTCTGAATGACAAATGGGAGCCTGAGCTTCAATGTTTGAAGAAAGTATGGGAAGAGACCTGGAAGTGGGTATCTGCCCATGATAAATCAGGAAGACAAACATCAGAACTATTAGAAAAGTGCTTTGAAGTAAGCTGTGCCATATATTTGTCCAATGCATACTTCATTTGGTGATTTCATGTGGTCAGAGGAGAGGAATTATCTGTAGGCAATTGTGGAATTGGATCTTTTTGATGCATATCTAGATTGCTAGAGGTTTTTAAATTTGTTGGTGCTCAACTTTGGTCTAATAGAATCTTCCATTCAGCCTTCTTACCCTTTCATGTATGCAATTAAATCAAATAGTCCCTATAAATCTGCTGACACAAAGGATGGTTTACATGAGAATGATGATAAGAATTATGACTGCTACTGTGTTTGGTCACTAACAGTGTCTGAGCTCTTGTGATCAGCCAGGCACTGAGCTTGACACTCTTATTATTGCATTCAACGCAGAATTCAGAAAGTATTGTGTCACCTTTTGTGCAATGATGTCTCACTTTTGCTTGCTCTTTGTTTTACATCTTCTGTGCAATTTCATGACCATGGAACTAGGATATTTTCGTGTTGTCTTTGCATATAACTAATTGAAGACCTAAGATCAAGTACTCAATTTATGGTGCTTCATTTCTTTTTCTGACAATTTGCACCATCTCCAGGATAAATATTTTGCTTGTGTATTACACACACACACACACACACGTTCCTACAATTCCCAATTTAAATCCTCTGGATAACTAACCCTTAAAATTATTATTTTTTTCAACCAGGCAACCATTATTAAGTGATTTTCCTGGTGTACACAATTTACAGTTCCCAGCTCTGGAATTGTTAAATGCGCTTAGTAAAGAATGACTTGGTTTCTGTTCTATGTCCTTCATAATAGTTCAGCTTTCTAATCTTCTCTGCAAAGAATTTCTCTTGTATAGGTTCAATACTTACCTCCTTAGAAGTGAAGCTTTTTGTTAAAGGGTTAGCTTCTGTAGCATCCTGGGAGGCTTCGGGGGCCATTAAGCTTAATGAGTTAACAATTTTTCTCCCCGAAGTGTATATGAGGTGACTACTAAAGATAACTTTTACAGGTCCTCCTGATTTATTACAAAGAAAGCCTCTTTGCAACAAAAGCTTTCGGCCTGAACTTTCATGCTAGTTTAAGAGAGGCAAACTTTTGGTCTCAAGTGCTGCATAATACATCACATGCCGTTTCTGTATCTTGGGCTATTATATAACCAAGCTATCAGTTACATCAAAGCCTCTCTCCCTCCATAAAGCCGCATTGACAATAGATAAATCCCTTTTCTCGCCAATTGATTTTTTTTCTCATAGAATTCCATTGAATGAAGATCACTTTTTCCTCTTTGAAATGAGATTTTAAATTTCACACATATTTATCAAAAAATAGTCAAAGCATATAGGTAATTTTTATCATAAAGGTTTTTTTTTTTTCCTTCTACAGTGCATCTGAAAGACTGACCCCATGGAACCATCTGAGGACCTTCTCAGAAGCAAGTCTTCAAAGCATTCTTTAGCCCAGTGGTGCCCATCTCATAATGGAGACCCTTAAAATCCCTTGCACCCTACCCATCCTATTTGAGCCTTCAAAGGGAACTCTTGACCCAAACGGAAAGGAGGAAGAAGAAAAGTCATTGGGGGAAAAAAAGAGCAAAAAGATCCCCTGACCTACTGATCAGAGACTACAGGAGCTGAAACCCAGGGTAGGCGGTTGTGTGGGGTCATTTTCCTACCACCTTCCACAACACAGGGAGTTGGTGCTCACAGGCCCTGAAGGGCTTCCCAGACCCTCATCAGTCTCTGCTTGGACTCCAGTTTTAATATGCCTAAAACAATACGTCCCAGCATAAAAACCTTCAATTCTATAAAACTTTCATCACCCATCCATAAAATAGCCAGCCAAGATCAGCATGGCACACATGTTGCTGTGAGACCTTTAGCAAGTTTCTTAACCTTTCTGTACCTCCACCCCTCACTTGTAAAATGGGGACAACTTATTCACCTTGCAAATATTTTGAGTGTTTATTATGTGTCAGAAACTGTGTTAGGTGTTCAGACTATTTCAATAATGCTCCTCTCGCCTAAAATCAAACAAACAAAATCTCTTCCTTGAACTTACATTCTACTAAGAAGATTTAGATAACTTTAACAAATGAAATGAAACCAGGCACCTTGGCACTTGCCTATAATCCCAGAAGACTGAGAGGCTGAGGCAGGAAGATTGTTAAGTTCAAAGCCAGCCTCAGCAATTTAGCAAGGCCCTAAGCAATTTAGGGAGACTCTGTCTCAAAACAAAAAATAAAAAGGTCTGGAGGTGTGGCTTGGTGGTTAAGTGCCCTGGGATCAATCCCTAGAAGAAAAGAAGGAAGGAAGGAAGGAGGGAAGGGAGGGAGGGAGGGAGGGAGGGAGGGAGGATGGACTGTGGACAGGATTATAAAATTATGTATAGCAGGGGAGGAGAATAGAAGTATAAGTGGCAGCTATAGGTTTAAATTGGGGGAGCTTTGGGGGTCCTCCTTATACTATAACATTGCAGTAGAGACGAGAAGCAAATGATGGGGTGAACAATACAGGACAATTGGGGAGCAGCAAGGAAAGATTCAGCTATGAGAGAATGCTTAAGCTCCAGGATCGCAAAGGAGGCTGGGGTTAGGGGAGGCAGTGGACAGCGAGAGACCAGGAGAATAATAGGAGGTGGAATCCAAACTTCATAGGGCTCCCCATCCTTCCTACTATATTGGCCTTTAACTTGAGCAAAATGCAAGCTATTTCAAAGTTTTGAGCAGTCATATGATCTTAGAGTTTAGAAAGGTCAGTCTGACTGACGCTATGAGAAAAGAAGAGGACCAGAGTGAGCCAGGACAAAGCAGGGAGATAGCTGAGTGGGCTGTAGTAGTTATCTAAATGAGAGATGATGGGCCCTTGGGTCAGGAAGTGAGGAGCCGTGCTGGATTCTGGGCATATTTTGAATATGGAATCAGCAGAATTTACTGGAGACAAATAACATGAGACCAGGAAAGAGAAGAGCCAGGGATGAGACTTGAGCAACTGGACACAGACAGGATGGTGCTCTGTGAAGAGTCAGAGATCTGCAGAAGCAGCAGTTGGTGGGAGAAGGACAGGTCTGGTTTTGTACCTGTAGATTCCGACTCGGGGGAGGCGGGGAACTGTGCTGCCATTTGGGTGATGGTAGGATACTGCTTTGGGTGGTTTTGAGGATTAAAAGAGTTTTATTAGCCATCCCTGCCTATGTTTCCAACCACATCTGCCCCCACATCTTACCACCCACCCAAAATAACCACACCAAACTATTTTCATGGTACCATGAAATTACTGAAATTTCTTTCTCATCTGCTGATCTTGGCATTTGGAGTTTCCTTCCCAAGTTATAAGCCTTTCTCCTTGTCTACCTCTTCCCTTCATTATTCCACCATTTCTTATTTGTCATCACTTCAATTAATTCTTTCCAGTTTCTCTCTTCCTTTATAATTCTGAGGAAGAGAAAGAGGTCTTATTTGTTTAAAATAAATGTCGCCTCCTCCAGGAAGCCCCTCATCTCTGGGTGGATAGATGTAAGGCAAATCTTGGGTGGTCCTTTCCCTGAAGCTCTTCCTAACCCAGTCAGTTTAGCCCTGGGGCCCAGTGCTGTGCCTGGCACTGAGAATACACTTATTAAATGTCTGTTGATTGAACTCTAGAAATAGCCACACAGGAAGGTCATATCTCAACCGACTATGCTACTGCAGGAGATTAGTCACCTGAAAGTATAAAACTTAAAATTTCAACCACTTAGATAAAATGCACCCTGCAGAAATGTTTCACACTAGTCATGTTGTCACAATCTTCTGAAAGTAACTTATTCTTAAACACATCTTAAAAGTGCCAGGCAGCAAAACCACCTGTCAACATTGGTTTGCCAATATCGGTTAGTTAAAAAGAAAGTGTTTTGGAAAATAGCAGCTGCCCAGCATTTCTCATGGAGATGCCAGGGTGTTCCGGTGCATGCTGAGTAAGGACTACTCTCCTTCTCCTAAACATGCCCCCTGGTTATCTCCCTTAGCCAGCCAACCACCTTGGAGCACCCTTCCCCTTCGTTTCACCTGGCTACACTCTACTCCTCCAGGTCTCAGCCTATCATCACCCCCCACCCTAACTTTTGTGTTAATCCTCCAAGTTACATGTCAGCTCCTGTCTCTGTGTCCCAGAACACCCCACAAACCTCATAGCAGCTCCATGATTCTCTTCATTGTTGGTCAGTTGTCTGCCCCTTTGTTATGACTTCATGGAGGAGAGCCCTTGAAATAGAATGTTTCAGGTATCAGAAGTCGCACATCATTTGTCCAACAATTCAGCCTGGGCCAATGCTAGTACTACTGCCCTGATGAAGTCACCTTGGTTGAATCCTGGGACCATGAAATTATTGAAATCTCTTTTTAAAATTTTCAGAATTTGAAGGCTTAGGTCACATACTCTCCTTCTTCTTCTTCTTCTTCTTCTTCTTCTTCTTCTTCTTCTTCTTCTTCTTCTTCTTCTTCTTCTTCTTTTAAGAGAGAGAGAGAATTTTTTCTTAATATTTATTTTTTAATTTTCAGTGGACACAACATCTTTATTTTACTTTTTGTGGTGCTGAGGATTGAACCCAGAGCCCAACGCATGCCAGGCGAGTGCGCTACCGCTTGAGCCACATCCCCAGCCCATACTCTCTTCCTTATACACCTTCAGTTCTTCCAGTACTAGGACTATCCGAAGTTCAGATTGGAAAATCCCAAAGTAGATCCTGAAAAGAAATTTCATAGTTACTCCCACCAGGCCTCCAAGCATCCCTGGGACTTCTGAGCTACATGTGCAAAGCTGGAGTGTTTCTAGTCTTGTCTTTTCTCTCTCTTTCTTCCTCCCTTCCCCTCCCTCTTTCCTTAAGCAGCGGATCATTCTAAACCACAGTTCTAACTTGGGTAGGGAAACTATGGTGGATTTAGTCAGATTCCTTTTCCTGTATATCCACATGGTTTCCAGAGACACACCTGAGCAAAATCTATCTTGTGTTGCTGTGCTTCTCTGCCAAGATCCTTTATGTCCACAGCAAATAATGCATGAAGTCCTTGAAACTACTGAACTCACATCAGTTGTGAGAGCAGTAGACTGCGTACAAATCACAATTAGAGCAGCACTGGAAAGAGCAATCTGTATAAAACAATCCTAAGTTCACTTAAAATGCAGGTGCTGTTAAATGCTTAATATAAAATAAACAGGGTCATTACCAAGCTGCACCAATCATTTCATGATTCACACAGAAGATAAATGAGCCCAGCCTACTAATACCTTACAAACTGGGCTTGCAAAAGAAAATGGCTATTAAACTAAAAAAATCTCAAATTTCGATTGCTGCATAAAATGAAAATAATATGATAAAAATTTTCTTGGCCAATTTTGTTTTTAGATACTTTCTTTTTTAAAAAATCTGTCCTGTAGTAGGCATTTTTAAACATACATATACCCACAAATGCATTCTGCATGTGCTAAAAACCATTAAACCCTAATATAAAAAACATTAAATTTTAGTTCCTGCTTTAGCACAAATTAGTACTGATCTCTAAATTTAAAATGTTTTTTTCCAAGTTATATGTGATACTGTTTATTCTATTATAACTCAAGAATAAGAAAAATACAAAAGAATTTGAGATCTCTAAAAATATTAGGAAAGAGAGAACTATGTGTAAAATTATTGAGCAAGTCCCAATACTGGAAATAAATGACTGTGAAGTCCACGCATTTCTTTTGTAAATTCAGAACACTATTATATTGTGACAAATAGCAGTGGCTTTTATGAAGCAGAAGGCCATAGTTTAAAGAAATAAATAATGTTCAAGTTAAATTAACTATGAAATGTGCTAATAGTCCATGCAAGAGAATATTCTAACAGCTGGAGCAAGTATTTTCTGAGGCTTTAGGGAGACTGGCCAGTGGCTTAATTTATTTGCCTGCTGCTTTGCATTGGAGATTTAACTTGGACCTGTGAGCACACTTCAGGAGCAGAAACCCTGGCAGGTCTGGATTTAGGGTGTGTCTTAAGAAATAGATTCAGGTGCTGGGTTGTGGCTCAGCAGTAAAGCACATGCCAGGCCCTGGGCTCAATCCTCAGCACCATGTAAATAAAATAAAGATATTTTTTTAAAAAGACAATAAAAAAAAGAAAGAGATTCAGTGTTTGTTTCCACTCAATGTACCAGTTTTACTAACCTGAAACTGTTCTATTATTAATATCTATTTGAGTGATATTAGAAAATACAGGTAGTAGAAAGTCAACCCCAAACATCATTGCCAACTGCAGATGTACTCAGATGCACTCCTCTTCCACACAAATTCCAGGTAAAAATGTAAAAGCTCTCGGATCTTCTTCTCCTGATAGTGGATGAGTCATTTCTAGTCAAACCCTTGCAGACAGGCTGCAGTGTTTTGAGGTACAACCCCAACTCATTGTCGTGTGAAGGCTTGGGGCTATTATACCTCTGGCCCCTGCGTGACTACTGAATTTTGTCCACTTGAACCAGCAGACCTGTCCCAAGTGCAGCTGTTGAATTTGCAGCTTCTTCTTGGTAGCTCTGGAAGATTTCCTGTTTTCTTATCAGCTCCACTTTGTACTTTAAAAATCTACTTTCACAGTGTTTAAGGGTGTTTTGTTCCTAGAGAGTTTTCTGGTTCTAATTTCTATTACACTGCTACAAATGGAGGATTTAAGTAAAATCTTAACTGAAATAATAACACATACTGAAACCAAAGGAAAACTGAAACAAACATACCCCCCCAAAAAAAAACCCCAAGTTAATTTTTTCTCATCGTTGTTCAATTCTCAAAATATGCCACTTATGTATCTGTTACTTTCTGGAAGCCTAGCTACTGCTACATAATTGCTTTATTTCTATAATCAGAAAATTCAGACAGATACTATAATACAAAAAAGCACTTCTATTGGCTTATAATGGAATAAGAAATTAAATATAAATCAGACTGTCTGACATATGTTTAATGTACATATGTTCTACTTCAGAGAATATGATATCAAGAGAAACCTATATATATCAAACATTCTTGGAAATGATTTATCAAATATTTTAAGAAAATGTTTTGTTTTCTGTCTGCTAGTTATATCAATTACGGGGAGGAGTGTTGAAATAGCCAACTGTATTTTGGGATTTGTCGCTTTCCTTTCAGTTTTGTTGGTTTTGGCTGCAGGTCTTTTGAAGCATTGTTGTTAAGTGCAGTAACTATTTAGGATTGGTTAATGGGGTCTTCTGTCATCATACCTCTTTCTCTCTCTTCATTCAGTAACTCTAGTCAACTTTGTCTACTACATATTAATATAGCCACTCTATTTTTTTTTGATTAGTGCTTTCCATTTTTGATTAACATGTAATAATTGTTCATATGTGTGGGGTACAGTCTGATATTTCAACTCATGTACACAGTGCTCACTAATCAAATCAGAGTAATTAGCGAATTCCATCTCCTTCTCCTTTCCTTAAATTTGGAGTCTCCCAACTCCTCTCTTCTGGTTCTCCCTCAAATGATGCAGTAACTGTGGATCTTTGTCCATTTTCACTTCCAACCCAACTTGATCTTGTGTCATCAGACTTTTCCCTCAAAGGGTCAGAGGCCTAACCTTTTAGGTGTTTATCCCAGGTGGCCTTTGTCACAGCTATTCAACCCTGCCATTGTAGCATGAAAGTAAAAATCATCAAAACATAGTTGAATGGGTATGGATGTTACAACAAAAGACTACATACGAAAACTTGTAGTTTGTTCAGAGACCAGAGTTTACTGATTCTTAATCAATGAGTTTCTTGAGTAGGACATCTAGGACGATGATAGACACAGATTTTTTAGAAATATCTTTATTGCCATGTAAACTGCTCATTTTTAAATTGTGCAGTTGGATAATATCTGCCATATATCAACCCTTTACCATTGCCATAATGAATTTGATGAGCATATCATCATCCCCTAAGCCAACCCCTCCCTGCTTTCTGTCACTTGACATCAATTTGCATTTTGTAGAAATTTTTATAAATGAAATCATAAACTATCCTCTTTGGCTTCTTTCACCTGCCCAATCATTTGGGAATTCTTCATGTTGATGAAGGTATCAATAGTCAACATTCAACTTATTCCTGAGGACTGTGCTGTCTGGATGTACCACTGTCTTTATTGATCTACCTGTAAATGGGACTTCATGCTACTTCCCATTCATGGCTATGACAAATAAAGTTACTTTAAATATTTGCTGTATATTTGAATTTTTTATCTTTTTTTTTTTTTTGCTTTCAGTTTAATGGCATTTTTCTTTTTATTTTTTTATTCTCCTTTTTGCCTTCTAAAGAATTAATCAAAGGTTTTTTAACCTCTGTTACTGCTGTTAAGAAGTTTCATTTCAGTGTGCTTACTTCTGTCTACCAAATCCAATTTATTTTATTTTTCTCCTCTACTCAAACATTATGTATTTGAGTTCTATTCTTCAAAGATTACTATTACTTTTTTAACAGTCTCTTATGTGTAACCAAAATATAAAAGGAAACCCATCTTGATCCTTCTTCTGTACTGTATGTGGTTCTTAGAGTGTTTGTAACTGAATGTTTTTCTCTTTTACTTTCAGATAATGGATGCTTATTGTTTTAGTTATCCCTTGGTTTTATGTAATCTGATTAGTCATTGTTTTCGAGGGCTTAATGAAACCAATGTTTGTTTAGATCTCAGTCCAGCCATGTTAAATTATATGCTGCTCAACTAATTTGCATTTGTCTTTATCCTCTGCCTTCATTCGTCCTCTTCCTGAAGTACATTATTTCATCCAGAATCCTTGGGTGGCCAAGCATGGTGGTGCATGCCCATAAGGTAAGCCGAGACAGAAGGATTGCAGTTCAAAGAAAACCTCAGCAAAAGTGAGGCATTGAGCAACTCAGGGAGACCCTGTCTCTAAATAAAAAATAAAAACTAGGGCTGGAGATGTGGCTCAGTGTCCCTGAATTTAATTCCTGGTACTAAAAAAAAAAGAAGAAGAATCCTTGTGTGAAAGGCAAAGTTTTTCTTTCTGAAAATGTCATGATTTTACTTTTGTTATTGAGTTAAGAATTTGTCTAAACAGAAGCTGTTGTGTGGCTAAACTACATGCAATTGCCATTTTGTAGCAATTTCATGTAGTTCAGCCACTTTATATGGATTCCACTAAGTAAGTTATCAATCGTTTTCCCTCCACATCAAAGGTCTTTTAACCTCTGTTATTGCTGTTAAGAAGTTTCATTTTGGTGTGCTTACTTTTGTCTACCAAATATTATTTATTATTCTTTTATGACTTTAAAATATTTCTACTTGTTATTCTTCAGTTCTGCTCTACTTTTGAATTGGAAGATTCCTTTCCTTGCTTAATTTTGAAAAATTAGCAGCTATTATCTGTAAGGAATATTCTCACTGTCAAATTCTCTCTAGTGACTCCATTTAGAATTTTGATTAGTTGTATGATTGGAAATTCTCAGTCTCTCTACTTTGTTTCTAAATATTGCTTTTCTTTGGTTTGAATCTTACCATTCATGATGCACTATTGTTTTTTTCTCAAATACATGTTTCTGTACATTAATTTCTTTTAAATGTGTTTACCTGATGTCATGCATATCTACTGAGCTTTTAGGCCCAGTGATTATACATATTTTTCTATGTTTCTCAAAGTTTCATTTATTTTTCCAAATCTTCTTATTCTCTTCAAGTAATGTCGGGTGTGTATTTGACAGCTTTTATTTCTTTCTTTGACTCTTATTTGTCCTGACTACAATCATTTTATGTTCCTTTTTAGACTTTCATTTAATACCTCAAGTTTTTATGGCACGGATTCTGCTGTTGTAGTGTGAATTGACACTAATTCATTTAAATTGTTTGCTCAGATGCTGTCTTAAAATAATTTCATCTTTAGCTGACATCTTTTGTTGTTATTGTTGTTTGAATTGAGTAATTTATGAGACCCAGAGTTTAGAATATTTTTTAAGTGTTAGTTTGCATTTGTTTATGACAGCCATTGCTGGAGGCCAATGTTTGTGTTGAAGTTTTGGGTTGGGGTTCCATCCTACATGGGTGGTGTAAGCTCAAAATACAAACCTGAATGAGACATAAATCTGCAGTGTGTAATTCTTTTTTTTTCTATCATACAACCAGCCTAGACAGACAATATCCTTTGCCGTCTACCTCTTTCAATACATAGATTTTTTTCAAATATAATCTTTCACAATAAGTTCAGTTCAATGGTCTCAGAATTATGCAATGGTCTTAACTTCAACTCCTAGATTTATGTGTATCTCAGGCCTCTTACTTTGCCTCCCAACACCTAAAAGCATAGTTACTGAAACAACCCTCAGTCATAACTGTATCATGCTAGTTATATATCATGTTAGTTTTTATTTTCTTCCCTTTTTCTGCAACATAGAGATTTCATGTCACTGTGTGTTTTGCATTCTTGTTTACCTATTTAAGAATGTCATGTTTTATTAATTTTTCATATTTATGCAATTAATGTTTGTAGTATCAGTTTTTCAAACCTATATTTAGTTCTTCAAAGTATTGTGGAAGAAAGAAAAGAAATGAAAGAGGGAGGAGAGAGAAGAAAAGAGAGAGAGGTAATAATAACCTTATGCCCCTCATGTCAGAAAATGATCAGAATATTAACTATAGAACAAACATAAGATGTAGGGAAGTAAAATGCTACCAATTCCTGAAAATACAAAGATTAAAACAGAAGGAGCAATCTTTGCAAAGTTAGGATAGGCAAAGTTTTCTTGGCTAAAATACCGAAAGCACAAACCATAAAAGAAAAAGAAAAAAACCTCATAAATTAGACTTAAAAACGGCTACACTTTGGAAGTCAGCATTAAGAAAATGGAAATATGAGACATTGACTAGGAGAACACGTTTTCAATGCATATATATGACAAATGACTGTAGCCAGAGCCCCTACAGAACTCCCGCATCTCAATAGTAATCTGACAAAAATGGTCACAAGATTTGAAGAGACTGAACAAAGAAGATGAAAGATAAGCACGTGAAAGATGCTCAATATCATTGGTCATCAGTGAAAGATTAATTAAATTCAAATTGAGATCCCATTATACATGTCAATGAGAATTCTCAAATGTTACTGACAGAATTATAAAATGGGACCATCACTCTGGAAACATTAGCATCTTATATCACTGAACATGTACTTACCACATGATTCAACAATTCTACACCTATTAAGTCTTTACCGAAGAGACAGAAGCATATTATATCTACACAAAAATTTGTATTCAAATGTCTATGGCAGCTTTAAGATACATAAAATAACATGGATGGGTAACCACAGCATGGATGAATCTGAAAAATAATTTATTTTTGAGCAAAAGAAGTTAGGCTAAAAGAATATTTATAGTATCCTTTCCATTTACATGATAGGTGTCTACCATCAACAGAGATCACTGCACAAGACCACCAGACCACTGTCCTTTTATTTTCATCCTTGGTGCTGAAGGGAACTCAGAATGACAGCCCTGAGGCAGGGAAGTTTGCTGGCCCTTGCTCAAGGTCACTGGGTTGTATGAAATTCTATAGCAATGGAAACCAGTGCAGGGTAGCAGGAAGCAAATCAGTAGTTTCCTGATCCAGAAATATATTCATCCTCTAGAATGGACACACTGCAAAGTGGACAACTACACTTAAGTCACAGAAAGGTCCTGTGACTTAAGTGTAGTTGTATGGTGCATGCATTTGTCAAAACTCCTAGTGAATACTTAAGAGAAGTATATTTCATTGAATGTAAGTTATAGGTTAATAAAACTGATTTAAACAAAACCATAAGGATCAAAGCAATTTGTTATTATGCCAGTGGTAAAATATCAGAGGTATTTCATGAGCAAAGCTGTTGGTACTGAGTCTTGGCATTCCTGGACTCCTCTGCTATCAGGAAAATAAAGTCCTCAGAGCCTGAGGAAGAGTCATGACCAGACAGTGGACAAAGTACCCCTCCACCCTCAGTCAGATGTAAAAAAAAAAAAGACAGATTTTCTTTTTTTTTTTTTCTTTTTTTTTTTACAGCAATAAAATTAGCTTCATGTCTAGGGATGAAATGAAAATAAATTCCTCTCCTTAGAAAATGTTTAGATTTTCCATGCCAAGATACTTTGTTGAGATATTCAATTCTGTTTTTTCTCACATTGCAACAATATCTTAGAAGATTACCAAAATGCAATTTCCCTCCTTGCCCCATTTCCTCACAATTGACTGACAATTTGTCTCTGGTTACTGGGGGGCTGTTATGACTGTTCCGTGTCAGGGTCTGAACCAGAGATGTCTGGACACTTTTGTGTGGAAACTTGGAGGAGGAATTGGCAAACTTTTCTTAAAGGGTCATATACTAAGTATTTTAGCCAAGAAAAGTAAAAGATATCATATAAGTATTTCTGTAAATCATTTTAAAATGTTACTATTTAAACATGTAAAGACTTTTGTTGTTGTTGTTGTTATAGGTCATAAATAAATTGGTCCTTGGCAAGATGTGGCTTTAGATAGGTCTCATGTAGTTGGCTGACTGATGGTTGAGACCTGTCAAGGGAGACTAAAGTGCAAGGTGTGGAGGAGGCTGAGCTCAGGCCTATGACTAAAAGTACTTTTGATAGATGGAATCATGCCTGGGCTTCAAAGGGGTTGGAGTGGGAGGCAAACACCAAGAACAGTGCCCCTGGGAACCATGGGCAGATGCTTTGTGTCCCAGCTTAGCACCTGGTAGTGCAGCTGAATGAAGCCCTGGGCAAAGAGTATGAGGAATGACAACTCAATACAGGGCAGCTCACCAGCCCTGGCTCACAGTCATTAGGATGCATAAGTCATTTGGGACACAGATCAACCAAGGTGAAAAGAAGAGCTCCTCAGCAAAACCAGACATTGGCTACCCCTTCATGGCTCTGTGGGCACCAACAACTAAATATGATCAACTTAGGAAAACAAAATAATGTCATGGTTCATGTGCCTAAATTCAGCACCATATACTTCACTGATACCATATTTTTAGAACCAGGAAAACATTAATTTGGAAGCCAGATAGGCCTGCACAAGCCCGTTATATTCTCCAGACTCCACAAACTGTCATGACACCAGGCAATTAACACCACATGAGCAGAGTTCCCAGTGCTTTCTGTGGTTTTCCCTCTCTCTAACTCCTTCAGAACAAAGGAGGCTTTATAAATCTTAAAGAGCATCCTCACTCTCGTGGTATAACCTTGCCATCCAGCTTCTGGTGATATTTCAGGGAAGGCACATGCCAACCTTTTACTGTCAAGACATCTGTCAACACATCTGTCAACCTCTACTCTGGTGCATGCTTCCACGGCTGGACCCTGTCCTCCTTACCACCATGGAAAGTGTGTGCCCCCTCCATCACAGCCTCCCCAGGGGGTTGCTAGATTCTGCCACAGAAGCCAGAGTGGCAGCTTGAAGGCTGTGTGTGAAATAACATGTCAACATCCAGTCTTGCTCAGCAATGAGATTTGGCATTTCTAGGAGCTCAAATTCTCCAGAGCCAGTGCCTTTTGCTGAGAGTGGATAAATATATAGATGAAAAGTGCCTTTATCGCTCCTATTCCCTATCTATTTGATTGTGTATTGTGTTGTTTTGATTTACGACCCACTCTCAAATTCCTGCTTTGCTAGTATCTATTATCTGTGGTTGTCACTTGCAAGAATTGAATTTTATTTTCTTTACTGCTCTTATGTACCTCTGGTGGGTAAGAAATGGCCTTCTCTGTACCTTCGTTTTCACAGACTATCCATAAAAACATTGACAAGAGGAGTCCCTCAAATGCACATATGTAATGTGTATAACAAAGGAAGAGAAAAAAAAAGAGAGAAGAGGGAGGGAGGGAAGGAGAGAGAGAGAGAGAGAGAGAGAGAGAGAGAGAGAGAGAGAGAGAGAGAGAGAGAAGAGAGAGAGAGAGAGAGAGAGAGAGAGAGAGAGAGAGAGAATAGACTTGAACACTGAAATGGAAAAAAAGAAAAAATGCTGAAGTCATATTTTATAGTTTAGAATACAGAGAATTACAGGTTTCAGGATGGAATGTCAAACTACCTGCTGCCACCTTTTAGGTTAATTAGCATTTAAGGAGTAAATATTTTCATGTTTAAAGCAATGATTATAATTCTTACTCTGCAACTTTGTTTTGGAGATTAAATGAGATATTGTGTAGCACCCAACTGTTTGCAGGCATCTATACCACCTTTGTCCAGAAAGTAAATATTCAGCATATTCAGAATGTCTAATTGTTGGACTCTTTACAAAATGTGAAAGTAAAGTTTAGGAAACTTCTGTTAGTCAGCTTTGCATTACTATAAAAAAGCACTTGAGACAACTAACTTATAAAGAGGAAAGGTTTATATAGTTCATGATTCTGGAGGTTCCAGTCAACTATGGGATGGATCCACTTATTTGGGCCTTTGATGAGGTCAGTAAATTAAGATGGAAGCATATGGCAAAGCAAACCACTCACATCATGAGGCAGGAAGCAGAAAAGAAGACTGAGACCAGGGTCCTCTTATCCCCTTCAAGCTCATGCCCTCAGTGACCTAAAAATCTCCTGTGAGGCCCAGTAAGATCAAGGCACCTCTCATTAGCATCACCCTGGGGACCAAGCCTTTAACACAGGGATCTTCAGGGACATCATTCATATTTGAACCATAGCTGTAACAGGGCTGGCAATAGCAGGGAGTAATCATTGCTCCTAGCCCTGAACCATGACAGGTCATTACCAGTTTTGAAAGCAGATGTGGAAAGACCACCCAGTAGGAACTGGGTAGAGTAGAGAGACCCAGTCAATCCATGGCACCCCAGCAGGGAGAGAGGTAAAAAACCAAACCAAACAAAAAGCTCAAACTCCCTCTGTTGATTTCCGTGATCTCCTGCTAGAGTCCCAGCCCCGATCCTACTCCTTACCTGATGCACAGAAAAGCCAGAGAACAAGGGAAGCTATCAATACAGCAGGTCAGGGAAGGGCAGAGGAAGTCAGAGGCAGATTAGGAGGGCCAATGAACACACCCAGAACAGCAATAGATGTGTCTCTTTCCTTCCTCTCATGCCTTCTGCTTGAGAGTTTTGAGAAATAGGCATATTTTTTTCTAAATATCCACTCACCCACCCCATTCTCCATTTCCCACACTCTCTAGAGTCATCTTACAAACTTGCAAATCTGATCATGTCACTACTTTGTTCAAAATCTTCCATAACTTGCAGTCAAAAAGACATATTGAATATGCCGATGCCAACCCCTCCAGCCTCACCTAGACTACTCACAGCACTCCACTCACACCCCGTACCCATCTTTTCTCCCTTCTGCAAAACGCCATTCTTGTGCCCACCCCAGGGCTTTTGCTTCTTACCACCTGCTCATGCTTTTCCTGAAGCTGCTCACACCTCTGCTCCTCCTTAGCCCTTAGCTCAGATACTCTCTGTGCTTAAAATCAATCATGACCATGTGACCCTCTAAAGTGACCCTCATAGTGGACGCTGTTGGTTTTCTACCCAATATTTACCTTCTCTTTTCAATTAACAAAAGTGCAGTTTTTCATTGGGTACATTGTTCCCTGATTCAAAGGCTCTATTTTGCATCTTCTTGCAGGTGAAGAAGATTGAGTGGGTTAAGTCAGACTGAAGAGATAGCAACAACTGGTGTTCCGTAGAACCCTGGGAAGTCTTCCAAAGGGATGGGGGGCTTCCTTGTCTTCGTCTTGGCCATCTTGCTCTTTGGAACCTGGATGTGATGGCTAGAATGCATCTTGAACCATCTTGAGAACAAGGGCGATACCTGGAGGGTGAATTAAAGACTAAAATGCTGGAAGGATCCAAGATCTCCAATGACCAGTTTTCAATTTCCAGATAGTCAGATATTTTCTCAATGAGTTTAAAGCATGACTGGGTGCTCATTTCCCCCAAAACCTTCTTCTTGCAGCTCCCAACCCTTCCCTGGTGGTTCTTTAGAATATTTCTACACTGAGCTTAGTACTCTCCAAAATTGTCATATTTATGTATTTGTTGAGTTGTGTGTTGTCTCTTTCCCTCATCAGAGGACAAAGGTCCTGTTTATTTCACAATTTTGTTTCCAGTCCCTAAAACAATGACTGACACACAGGAAAGGTATCTGATAACTACTTCACTTCGAATGAATGATTAATTTTTTTTTTTAACCTGGTTTTATGGCAGATGAGAATGTTTGCCTGTGGGCCTTATTTTCTTAACGATTTTCTTACTCTCTGCTGGAATGGTCAGAGAGAAGAACACAGCCAGTGTGGCTGCACAGAACTGAAGTAATAAAATCATTTCCAAAGTGGAGTGACTTTATATTTAGTTCATGGCAAGACCAGTACTCCACTGGGAAACAGGACCTAAAAGTCATGTAAGCCCTCTCATTGCATCAAAGACAGCCTGGAATTAAATTTCTATATTAAATTGGTCTTATACCTTTTAAAAGAGATCAATTTAGAACTTTTTTATCTAGCTTCTGAGAGGAGGGTTCTGCTAATGAAAATCTACAGGAACTGCCTGAAGGTCAATACACATGTCCATTTAGGATTTAATCCTGTGGGGCTCTTCTGCAATAATTAATACCATGGGGCTTCTTCTTTCCCAAAGAAAACATTTTGTAGCTCTTAATGAGTACACTCTGGAGCTTGTCTAAATACAGTCTTTCAACCCTGTATCGGATAATTCAACCTTGATTTCATTTTCTCAATTTCATTTTTAGTCTTCTGCAGCTTGTGGGGGAAGGAATCTGTAGTTGTTTGCTTCCTTCTGAGAAATTCTTCTGTTGTCTGCACTACTGGATAATTTGGTTTGGTAAAGATTTGTTCACAGTATCACAATAAAGGATATTGACAGAGTGGTTAGAGTATGGGCTTGGGAACTTACCTGGATTTTCAACTTAACATACTCTGGGAAAACTGAAATCATTAAAGATTTTCCATAATTAGTTATTTATAAGGGCATTTACAAAAATGATGATAATAACAGCTATAACTTATTTAGCGTGTTCCAGGCACTTTCCTAAACCCATATTATTATCTAACTTAATCTTTTTCCTGAGAGACACTAATTCACCCTCCATTTTATAGTTGACAAAATTGAGACACAGGAAGGTTAAGAAAGTTGGTCAAGGTCATTGTGAAAGCAAGAATAGAGCTTGCCTTTGAGTCTAACATCTTGTTTTTTTTTATGTCACTTGCATATGTGACACTTTGATTATTGTGAACTCTATATTCAAAAGAGCCATGCAGATGGTATTATCTTCATTTTTGGAGATAAGAACACAGAGCTACCAAGAAGTCGAATGCTTTACTTAAGGTCATAGTACATTAGAAACCAGCGTACTCTAAAGGAACAATGGAAATTGCCCAGCAAATTGAATTGATGTTGAATCCGCTCTGAACAGCATTGGTTGCATGTTTGGATTTAACCCTTGAGGCTTGGTTTCATAGTTTCACCTGTATACTGGGGCGTGGAGCAGGGTTTCTCCTTCTCAGTGTTTTTCACACTTGGATGGAGGTAATTGCCTGCAAGAAACATTCTGTGCATTATAGGATATTCAGAAGCAATTTTGACTACCTCCTAATATGTGTATGCTCTCCCACTCTTCCACCCCAGTTATGACAACCCCATATATCTCCTAACAGTGCCAAATGTCACCTGGGGGTACAAGAGTCCACAGCTGAGAAGCACTGTATCTACTCCACAGTATACTGACAGGTATTAGAGATGATGGTAATGGGAACCTGGTAGGTCCTAAGTGAATGTGAATTAGTATTAAACATTATTAACATTGGTAATATTAATAATGAGCTTGCTCTTGACTCATTTTAGACCAGTGTTCTTTTCATTGCAGTACGGACATCACTTTTACAGGTTGTTGGAGGAAACAAAAGAATCAGAGAATGTGAAAAAAAAATCATTATTCAAAATTCATGGACCCTTTGGAGACAGATCACACTCTGATTTGAATTGAATGTTTCATTCTTTAGAGTGCCCAAGTCAACACCCACCCTGCACTTACTTACCTAAGGCTAGAATACACACATGTGCACACACGCAGCCCAACCCGATTCCCCAGCTCACTCTGTGGGCACAAGTCTTCACTCTGGAGGGATTGCTTTTGTTCCCAATTATAATTACAGCAATTTCCAATTTATCTATTGTTAGGGTTTTGAGTCCAATGGAAAAGGAAAGTTCTTGGTAACTTTTTGAGGTCTACTTTCTATCTCAGCTTCCCAGGAGGCCTTCGTGCATGGAATGCTTTGTCCCCCATATGTCTCGGGTCATTATAGGATTTCTGCCAAAGACAGTGCAAAGTATTGACCCTGAGATAGCTATTTCTGGTCTTTCTTTTCTGCCAGCAATTGAGTCAAATAAAGAAGGACAGTTTGTGTCAGAGGGAGGGTGGGAAAGGAGAAGACCTACCTGATAGCATCTTCTGCTGGAAGAGGCAGAAGAGACTTCATTTGGCAGCCTTAAAAAGTTTTGAGTAGGTCTGGTTTTTTCCTACAACTTTTTATTATCACAGCAATGTTCCTGATTATGTATCTTGAGGGAGTTCTTTCCCTCCCCTAGCGGAAGAGGAAGGAAGCTAGGAACCTATTAATGACACCAACTGAGTTAGCATCACTCCTCATAGATTTTTCTACTTCTGCACTTTGCCATATCAAGAAGAAAATCAAAGCACATCCACGCCTCAAAACCCTTTGCCACAGTTTCCACGATAAACAAAGCAGACCCAGCCATGGGACTGGGCATTTCTGGCTGCTGCATTGTGTTAGTCAGCTTTCCATTGCTGTGACAAAAGTGATCGACAGGGACAACTTAGAGGAGGGAAAGTTTGTTTTGGCTCCTAGTTTCAGAGGTCCAGTCCATGGTGGGCTGACTCTATTGCTCTGGGTTTAAGGTGAGGTGGAATATCATGGCAGAAGGTCATGGTGGAAAAGCACCACTCCATTTGTGGCAGCCAAGAAGCAGAGAGGACAGAAGGGACTGCAGGAAGGTGAGTCCTCCCAGGGCATACTCCAGTGACCCACCTCCTGAAGCCATGCTCCACATACCTGCTGTTATCACTCAGTTAGTGCATTCAATCTAGGATGTCCTGATTAGGTGATGACTCTAACATCCAATCATTTCACCTCTGAATATTTCTGCTTTGGGGGCACATCTCATATTCAAACCATGACACCCCAACTCCTTAATAACACTCTTTTAAAAACTTTTATCATTTTCTATTTTATTTTCTACAGGTGTCTATTCTATATTTGTCCTTTGGTAATTACAGTCTCTTCTTTCGACCTGTTCATTTTCTCTCGTTATCTAAATTATTCCTCTTAATTCCTAGTCTATCATTCGCTTTGAACCTCTTGAAATTTGGTCTTCAATTTAATCGTTTTACTAAAACTGATATTTTGAATGTTCTTAATAGAATCTTGTGGATAGCCCACAGTCTATACAAGCTGGACTACAAACCATCCCTATTGCACAATCTTTTATATCCGTGTCTTTTTTTCAGATTGTCCCCACTGCACAGGCTGCTCACATTTTAGGCTTGTCTACCAAGATAGCCATTAGCCACTAGGGTTCCTTTGTGCAAATTAGAAAAAGATAGCTCTTCTTCGAGGTCATTGGTTCTCAAACTGTGATCCCAGCACCAGCAGTATCAGCTTCACTAGGGGACCTGTTAGAAAGGCAGAATGTCAGTCCCACTGGGATCCATTGAATCAGAAACTGGTAATCTGTGCTATAACAAGCCCCTCAAGTGAATCTGATGCATGCTAAGGGGGGAAAACTGTGTTCTAGGGGAATGGTGCCAACGGAAGAGGGAGGCAGGATTTCAGCTCCCACCAGCACTCCTCAATCAGACTCCTTCTGCGAAGAGCCCTCCTTGGCCCTTACAGACACATATTCTGTCTACCACATTCCACTTATCATTTCAATACCCATTTAAATCAAAATTTCAATAGACCAAATAAGAAAAAAATGTAAGTATCACCCTAAATATTGATAAGACTTTTTATGAAATTTTAATATTTATCTCTAAAATTAAAAATTAATAATACAAGCAACAAATACTTTCTAAAAATAATTTTACAATACATATTCTGAGCCAAAATTCAGCAATAATTCTAAAACTCTATAAAAATCTCATTTAAGTCAGGTAAAACACACTACTAATATTTAACTGGTTTTTGAAGATAGTAGCCATCATCATTAGATAAGAAAAAATATGATATTTTAAAATTGGAAATAAAAGGACAAAGTTATTCAAATGATATGATTGTATGATTGTATCAAATGATGATTGTATGATTGAAACTCAAAGTAACTCAGCCTATTTGATTAGATTATTTTTAAAAATTAACTAATGTTACCAATTTTGATATTTATATTGCAAATATATAACATATGTATGCATATATATTCAAATATATATTCATTTATATATCACATATATGCATATATACATAAATCACCAGCTCTTTTCTAATTAGACAACAAATAGAGTAGGGATTGACAAATTAGAGCCCCAAATCCAGCAAGAATGTTTTCTACATCCTAAAAGAGTTATAATATACATACCATATGAGCTTCCTCCCCACCCCATACAATGACAAAGTCATTATGTGTCCTTCAAAGCCTAAAATATTTATTATGTGGATCCCTAAAAAAATTTGCTGATGGCTGTTGATGCAGAGAATATAATGTTCATATTTTGTAATGAAAAGTGATAAAATACCTATAAATAAATTTAACAAGACTTGTCAATAGCTTATGAAAAAGACATAAAAGTCAGATTATGAACTAAAACGAAGACTTGAATAACCAGATACTTGGACAATACAGATTATTTTCCAATAGGAGAATGACAACACTTCCTTTAATTTTTTTTTTAAAGAGAGGGAGAGAGAGAGAGAGAGAGAGATTTTTTTTTTAATATTTATGTTTTAGTTTTCAGCGGACACAACATCTTTGTTTGTATGTGGTGCTGAGGATCGAACCCAGGCTGCACGCATGCCAGGTGAGCACACTACCGCTTGAGCCACATCCCCAGCCCTCTTTAATTTAATTTATAAACAATTTAATTTTAATAAAAACAAAATTTTCATTGTATATTTGATATAAAAATCATAAAAGCCTGTTTCATGTTTTAAAGTGTCATTTATATGAAGTCTCCTAAATGTAATAAATCCAGCCCTGGCATCTCTTCAGACTCCAGAGGCATCTATCCAATTCCTACTTAGTATCTCCATTCGGATATCCAAAGACATCATAGAATAATGTATCCAAACAAGATGCTGATTTTCCCCAAGCCACTCCATCTGTAGTCTTCCTTATCTTTAGTTAATGGCAATTCCAACCTCTATTGCTACAGACAAAGAGAGAGAGAGAGAGAGAGAGAGAGAGAGAGAGAGAGAATCCTTAGAGTTTTTAAAGATTTCTTTATTTTTTCTCATATCCCATATTCAATTAATCAGAAAATACTTCCAATGTCACATTCAAAAAGTGTTTGGATTCTGTTTACCTTTCATAACCTCCACTGCATTACTGGTCCAAATTACATCATCTTTCCCCTGGAGTTACAGCTAGTCTCTCAGCTTGGTCCCTTGTACCTGCACCTACAGTTACCTGACAGTATACTCTTAAAATGGCAGCCAGTTAATCCCTTTTTAAAACTAAGTTAGAGGCCGGTGCAGGTGCAGTGGCACATGCATGCCTGCAACCACAGTGGCTGTGGAGGCTAAGACAGGAGGAACGTGAGCTGAACTAGCATCCACAAAATCCTCAAAAGCGAGGTGGTAAGCAACTCAGTGAGACTCTGTCTCTAAATAAAATACAAAATAGGGCTGGGGAGGTGGTTTAGTGGTTGAGTGCCCCTGAGCTGAGTTCAATCTCCAGTACAGTTCCCCCAACCTCCCCCCCGCCCCACCCCCCCCCAAAAAAAAACTAAGTTAGAGCATGTCACTATAACTGTTGCTCCAAACCTTCTCCTAGCTTCCCACTGCATGCAGGGCAAGAGACACCATCATTATCATGACCGTCAACATCCAGCACCATGGGCCTTATGCCTGTTGAACTATCTCCCAATACTCTGCCCCTCTCTAGTCTCACTGGACTCATATTTCTGAGAAACAAGCTGCATACCCACCCCTCAAGGACTTTACACTTCCCGTTTTTTCTACATAGAATGTTCATTGTGCCGATCCCTCACCCCTCACCTCCTGGAAGTCTCCACTCAAATGCCACTTGAGTGATGGTATTTGTACTGCACAAGAATATTAATTCTGAGGGAACTGAAGAGGATGTAGAAATAGAATCAAATGAAATAGAAATTGAATAGGTGATTATGTAACCAGGGGCAGTGTAATCCCAACAGCTCAGGAGGATGAGGCTGGAGGATTGCAAGTTCAAAGCCAACTTCAGCAACTTAATGAGGCCCTAAGCAACTTAGTGAGGCCCTGTCTCAAAATAAAAAATAAAAAGGGCTGGCGATGTAGCTCAGTGGTAAAGTGACCCTGGGTTTAATTCCTGATACCTCCCTCCACCAAACACAAAATGTGATCCATGTATCATTTCAAGTCAATGGGAAAATATATATGATTCACTAAGTTGTTGAGGAACAAATTTTTTTAAATGAAGCATGATCTTTACTTCTTATTCTAAAATAAATAGAAAAATCTGAAGTTCTTAAAAAATCGAGTGCTTTAAAAAATACATATATTATGGTAATGATTCAGCTGGAAATGGAGAGAGGAATGTGGCTGGCAGACTTAGAAGCAAAGA
Organism: Callospermophilus lateralis; assembly: GCF_048772815.1. NCBI lineage: Eukaryota > Metazoa > Chordata > Mammalia > Rodentia > Sciuridae > Callospermophilus > Callospermophilus lateralis. The sequence goes on along the minus strand of NC_135320.1, from coordinate 70,286,508 downwards.
GTAACAACAATAACAAGAAAAACAAACCATTTCTAACTGGGGTGCAGGGAAATTTCCAGAGCTGGAGTGGAAAGACATTCAGAGCTCTCAAAATGAGATTGAAAAAAACTACCAAGTAGGCAGGAGGGAGAAATTTTGAATTGCTGAGGGGGATGAAACAGGCAACTAATGAGATCTGATCCATGTTTTGATTTTTTTTTTTTCTTCAGCATTACTGAGGTTTACTTGACAAGTTTAAAAAAAAAAAACTGTATATATTTAGCTGGAAGGATTAGATGTTTTGATGTGCACAGACTAGACATTGTGAAGTGATTATTACCACACTCAAGATAATTAGCATATCCATCACCTCACGTAGCCAGGGATTCTTGTGTGGGGGAGGGGCTAAGGACACTTAAATTCAGCTTTCTTGCAAATTCCAAGTATATGGCACAGCATTCCTAACTGCAGTGGCTGTGCTTTACATTAGAACTTCAGATTTGAGACACAGCTGATGTCTGAGTCATGTTTGAGTACCAATGCCTTGGGTCAATTGTTGCATAAAAGTCCCATTAAACAAGATTAATATACAAGCAGATTCGACTGCAGTTTAGAAATTATGCCTGGAAATGACTAACTGAATCCAGAGGGGGTGCTCTCCCTGAGCAGAAAAATGTTTTTATTTCTGAGCAAAAAAAGCTGTGTTAATATATATGCTAAGGACTGGGCTTTCCCACTTAGTGGTCAGAAGAATGGAACTGCTTTCCCTTCACTGAGGATGAAGTGACTCCAGAGGAACCACAAACCCTCTGGCTTTGGGCCTCCCTGGGAGATCCACTGAAGGAGTGGCTCTTTAGTGGAGCACTAATGTCAGTAAGCTTAGCTGCTGGGGAAGTGGCAAACTAATCAAGGAGCTTGGTTTGAGCATGACCTCCACACCCTGGCAGATCCAACTACCGATGAGACTTCAATGACAACTATGGAAGGTGGACAGAGTCAGAGATAGACCAGGTGGCTGCGCCCATTGATAACTGGTTATTGGGTAGGCTACCACTTCACGCAGCGTGAACTTAGCTATGAAGACACCAAGAACAGGAAGGGGCAAGAGAAAACATTCTAAACAGAAAACGCAATGGGTGCAAAAATGTGCTGGGAGGAAAAAGCTTGCTACCTTGCCTGATGATTTCCTGGTTCTGTTTGGTGCAAGAGCAGATTAGCTTGGATAAGGATGACCATGTGACACAGCTCTGAGATGAGGCATAATTTCTTGTGGAGAGCCTTTTTCCCTAAATTAAAAGCAGTATCAAAGTCTCAAACAATAAACTCTTGCCTTTGCCCTTTATACTGCTTCCCTCTTCCTGCCTGAAGCACCGACTCAGTATCTGGAGATGCAGCAGCCATCTTGTGGTCATGAGGACAAAAACTCCACAGTAAAAGTAGCAGAGATAAAAGAAGGCACTTGGATTATCAGATGGTTGTTTTGATCAACTGCTTGGACTTCTGACTGCCATAGAATTGTTATGTGAGAAAAGTTGATCCCTTCCTTTTCTGGCCTGTTTGATTGCATTTTCTTTTACTCAGTGTATGACCACAATTTCTAACTGATGCAGTTGTAGAGGTCAACAGAAGCCAGAATGCAAGACCATACAGAACTTGGCAAAGAGTCTGTAATTTAAGGATTACAAGCACGTATAAAACAACCAAATACACCCTATGACACATTTTATGTTTTTAATAAATGACTAATATTGTTCAAACGACAATATTCATATATTTTATGTCAGTCTAGAAAAACAAATCTTGGGTCAGATTTTTATACTTCTACAAATATGCTTTCCCCAAATGCTTCATTTTTCTTTCCAAAGACAAATCTCAGAAAGCACCCATTAACTACATTGGGTCAACACTGGGGTACCACGCTACATTAAGTGCCCGGGGTTGAACAGACGCCATCTGGTCTCAAACATGTTGACTTTGCCTGGTGTCAAAAGAGCAAAGACAGCAGATTCACATTCAGCATGCTGGAAGCTTCTAAGTATCAATCCACAGAAGGCTGCTGGGGTTGAGAAAACAATCCTGATAGCCAGGAAAAGCCAGTAAGCCAGGAGGAAGAAGAACACAGAGAACAGATTGCAGCCTCAGAGGTGCCACTTTCCCTACGAGTGGAAAACGTGTGTCTCGTCTCTGCTCCCAGCACAGACACCCCCAAGGGATAAGCCTGAGAAGCAGGGTTAAGTGGACACCTGAGTCTCCTCAGTGATGATGGGAGGCCTCTGACACTTGCATTAGGATTATCATCACAGTGTGATAAATATGATTTACATAGACATGCAAATTGTCATATACATAAAATTTGAAAGGTTAGGTGCCGTGGCCTAGGAGGCTGTCTGTGGAATCTCTCCTCCCTGAACTGGTTGAGAAATATTGTGAGTTATAAAATTTATAAAGTGTACAAAAGCTGTATAAATTTATCCACATTGGACGTCTATACACACAGACATGCATGTATCCATGCTTCATGTATGTGTGTTACATTTGCATGTGCATAGATATATAGACACTTGCATGTGCCTATATTGTCATGCACACCCATATTTACAAGTATCATAAGTTCATCTCTGTAAATTACTTAAGGTAGTGGTAGATATTGGTAAATGTAAGTTTCAAGCTGAAACTGTTGTCATAAAATTTATCTGTAAGTGAAAATCATGGTAGTGGGCCCCAAGTCCAAAGAAGGGAAATGAGGAAGCTTCATATATGACTCTGCCCTGGGTCTGATACCTGGATCTACAATTGAGCCTGAAGTCCTGCCTGTGCACAACCCAGCACCCAGGGGAGGACGCCAGATAGTGTGGGGTAGGCACCATCTGCACAGAGCCCACCGGGCCTCTGCCTTTGTTCTCCCTCATCCCCAATAGTCAAGGGGCAGAGTCGTCTAGTACCCATAGTAATTTTGAAAAATCAAAGCCTGTCAAAAGAGCCTCGCTATTTGCACATAGGGATATATTACACCGTGTTTTAGATATATTATGAAATTCATTATTATAACTATTCAGTATGCATGAGAAATTCACAAAAGTCTTGCTTCCTACTGAATTTCCAGTTAGCAAAGCCCAGCTCTTTGGAAAATTAAAAAGCAAACTAATTTGCAAAATGGATAGCAAGGTCTTCCATGTGATTCTCAAGTCTACCTTTCAATTTACAAGTCTTTTATCTGTCCTCATTTTTCATCTGCCCTTCTTCCCTTCAACATCATTTGAACCTCAGCTGTTCCACCAGTTTGAAGATTATGAAGAATTGCCTACAGGCTTCCCAAAAAGTACAGAATCGCCTACCTGGACATTTTCAGGTAATTTTAAATGTAGGACAACAGTCTCTGGACATCTGCCATAGATGGTGTGGACTGGTGAAATTCAATCAGCTCAGGGGTGATCTGAAATAATCATCATAATAGTAATAGTAGTAGTTGAAGCATAGTACTATTAGCAGGAGTCATAGTACTAACAGCGGTAATAGAAATAGTCACCGTGTTGATCATATACTGCTTCACTAAATTCTCCTGACAACTGTAAGCTACTCTTAAAAGCTGAAAAAAAGAACTGACTCAGTTTATCAAAACCACATAGTTAATACATAGCAGAAGCAGGATTGAACTCAGGTTCTTTCCACCCCAAAGATCACATTCTCAACTACTTTTCTGTGTTATTTCTAGAGAGACTAAAATCATGGTAATTTGCATGTCAAGCAAGAACGGGGTTAATACCATTGGACCAGGAGTATGAGTGGCTTCACCTGCAGATGCTCAAGCCGTGGCTTCCAAGAAACCAGCAGTGGACAGGGCAGGTTGGAGCTCTGATACAGGAGAGCAATAGACCCGGCTAAAGCTGCATAATGCAGCTGAGATCCTCTCCTGGCAGAAAGATACCCTGGCATATGTCGTAACGTGAGATAGGCTAATTCTGATCAGAAAGCACTTTGACAGCACTGGGGCAAAGGAGCAAAACAAAGTGACAGGTGACATGCAGTCGCAGGCAGAATGGCTTATCTGAAATGTAGCACAGACAGGTCAAGAGCTGCACTTATGACCTTGGGCATTATCAGCACTCAGATTAACTGTGAGTAACAGCACCTCCCAAGCAGGTGAGTTCATTTGTATTGTGTAATACTTACACTAGTGACTCTGGGGTTCACCAGGCTGGGTGGCTGTGTGGATCACAGAATAGCCTATCTTTTTTTTAAAACTAAATGTTTTCTACAGACTTTGTATCAGATTCCAAATGTTTGAACCATCAGCTTTTGACTTGGAGGACAATGGAATCTAGTCAGAAGGTAAGTTCAGAAGCAGCTACTGGGATGCGTAACAAATCATGCTAGTATTGTCCCATGTTCCGAAGACTTTCATTCATTTAGCCAATATCTCTTCCGTCTCTATTAAATGTCATCCCTGGACTCACCATGTATACAGCGTGGGGAGATGATTTTAAAAATGCAGAAATAAACGTTTGATTGTAAATGTGATTAGCGCCACAAAGGGCAAGTTCAGAATGTTGTGGGGGTGCCACATACGAGGTTTCAGCCTGGCCTAATTCAGTGGCATTTCAATAAGGACTTAAATGGGAATTTAGCTCTGTTCTCCATGGATGAAGGTGAGACTCTTACAGGAAGAAGACAACAGTTGGGACTTGAATGAAGGGGAATGGAGCTAGAGGGCAGGAAGAGAGGAGCTGGGGAGGTCGGAGAGTTGAATTATGAGGGAAAACACGGTCTGCCTATTTTGCAGCTGAAATTTCATTCCAAGGGCACCAAGAAGTCACATGAAGCCTTTTAAGCTGGAGAAGGACATAATAATAATGAGCAAGAAATTATTCTGGGCGCCTTACCCTTGTTAACTGCAACAACACTACCAGGTGGGTAATCTGATCATACCTATTATACAAATGGGAAAGTTCAGCATTAGACAGGTTTAGAAACGGATGCCAGGCAACCAGCCAAAAGCTGACCTGGGATCCACACCCAGGCACTCGGGCCCCAGAACCCAGCTCAACTTCCATCGCCTCTAATGAGTGGCTTTGTGTTCCAGAGGACAGTGGATTGGAAAGCGTGTCCCACACATATTTCATCAGTTGACTGTCAGTGAACAAAAGCAAACTGAGTTCAAGAAGAAATCCCAGGGCATCTTTCTGCCTTGGGTGCATACAACTGGCGAAGGCCTTTTGACAAATGGGAGCATCACTACCTTCTAGAAATGCTTTCTGCACCTATTAGACATTTTGCACTTAAAAGGCTCTGCCAAGTGGGAGGCCGTCCATATTTCAGCAACTTCCATTAAACTGTCAGAGGCCCTCACCACACCTCCTTCCATATGGCAAGCCTCCGATTAATAAAATCTTCACTTTGTGAAAGATTTCTCCTCTCACCTCTCCGGACGACCTGTACTCTGCTCCTGATATCACAGTCTAATAATTTAATTTTAATATGAGATGCACAAGGTCAAACCCAGATCTTGGCCCCTTGGGTGGATCAGAATCATTCAGTGACTGCAGCCTACCTTTAATGAAGGCTAGAAACAGACTGAGCTCTGCTTCCCCAGAACCCCCCACTAGCTTCCTTGCATTGGAGCAGTGACAATGACCTTCAAGCACATGTGCCTCTCCTAAAAATCTACATAAACTAGGCCCCGTTTTCTGAGAGTTTTGCCACCTCCCAATCATGCCACCCTGGGGAGCAAGCCTTTAACACGTGGGCCTGTGGGAGACAGTCAAGAGCCAAACTATAGCAACATTGAGGAACTTTTAATTTCTTAATAGCTTTGATGAAATATGTCATATCGTAAATTCACTATTTCAAACCTCCAATCCAATGTTTTTATTATATTCACAGAATTGAATAACATCACTAAAATCTAATTGTTGAATATTTTCATCACTCCCCCAAAGAAACTTAATATCTATAAATAGTAAAATTCTCATTTCACTACCCAAAACTCTCCTTCCTTCATCCAAAGAAATATTAATATACTTTCTATCTCTATATATTTGCCTATTCTAGACCTTTAATTTAAATGGAATCATAGACCATATGGTCTTTGGAGACTAGCTTCTTTCTCCTACTGTAATGTTTTCAAGATTCATCATGTTGTTGCATGTACATTATTCTGTTTGCTGGTGAAAATATTCTATCATATAGATACAGCACATTTTATGGACATTCACTAGCTAATGGGCATTCAGGTTGTTTCTAATTCTTGGCTATTACAAATAATGCTGCTGTGAGCATTTGTGTTCAAGGATTTGAGTGGAAGTGGGTTTTACTTTTCTTGGGTACACACATAGGAGTGGAATGGCAGGCTTTTATGGATAACTCTATGGTTAACCTTTTAGGGAACTTCCAAATTGTTTTTGAACCATTTTATATTCCCACAAGCAATGTATGAGGTTATTGTCTATCTTTTTTATTATAGCCATCAGCATGTGTTGGGTGGTACCTCATGGTTTTCACTTTCATTTCCCTAATGAGTACTGATGCCCAGCATCTTTTCTTGTCTTATTGACTAACTGTAAATGTTTGGAGATGTGTATTCAGATCCTTTGCCAACATAAAATTGGGTTATTTGTCTTTTTATAAATAAGAATTCTTTATAAATTCCAGATTTAAAAACTTTAACAGATAGATGATTTGAAAATATTTTTCTCACACTCTATGGGTTTGCCTTTGTTCTTGGTGGTATCATTTTCACCAACACATGTTTTAAGTTTGTTGCAGTAAAAGTTGTCTATGTTTTTTCTTTTGTTGTTTGTATTTTTGGTGTTGTATCTAAAAATTGAGTGTCTAAATATGATGATGTAATTACATAAGATGGGGAAAAGAGGGTGGGCTACTGGTTCAATGGGACTTGTGACCTTAGAAGGAGAGAAAGGGGGCTTCCGGTTCAACAGCACTTTTGCCCTAATGAGGAAAGCAGGATGGGCTGCTTAGTCGGTGGGCCTTGTGTCCTTATGAGGAGAGCAGGGCAAGCTGCTAGTTCAATGTGTCTTATATCCATTAATCATTATCTTCTCTCTCTAATTGGTTTCACATGAGATATTTGAATTTCCATCCCTTTCATTTTAGGCATCTCTTACAGGTATTTCTGTGCAGTTCCCTTGGACATTCCCTTACCCTGAACCAGAGAAACAACCCTGGTGTGAAGCTATAGCGGCATAGCTTCAATCCCAGAAAATGCTGTTCTTGTACGACTCAGTTACTGGTGTCACAATGTAACATATATGCATGGGGTAGAGGACTATAGGGAGAAATCATGATGAACCTTTAAGCTTCCTTCTCATCCCTACAGGTGTTAATACTGTGCTCCATGGTATCTTAGGGAACAGAGCATTTTGTTGCAGTATCAGCATGTGAGTGAGGTGCTACCATTCTTTTGACACCAGTTATATCCAAGTTAGAAGAAAAAAGAATTGAATACTTAAGTATTCAATACTTAGATAATGTTGTGGTCTTTCAAAGCAAAAAGTTATAACAGATTTTGAGGCTGAAAATGAAAAGTATACTGAAGTTCCATACAAATATTAATTCCTAAACAAGTAAATATAAGTTTCCATAACTCACTAAAGCAAAAAAAAAAAAATGTCAGGAGTCCTTTCTTAATTTCTATCATAGTGTTTTCCAGTTTGGGGTGTACAAGTCTTATTAACCCTTGTTTGTTTACTTCTATTTTATTCTTTTTCATGTTATTATAAATTAAAAAACATTTTCATTAAATAAAAATCATTAAAAAATATTAAGAAACAATTTCATTTTTAAATTGTTCGTTGTGTAGAAATACTATTGAATATTGTGTATTGATCTTATATATTATAAACTTACTGAACTCATTTATTATCCCTAGTAGTTATTTCATTTATTTCCTAGGATTTCTACATATGAGATCATATCATTGACAAATACAGATAGTTTTAGTTCTCCCTTTCTAATCTAAGTGTCTTTAAAATTCTTTCTCTTTCCCAGGTGCCCTAGCTAAAATACACAACTTTTGGTCTTACGCCATGAACTATGATGTTAGGTATAGATGTTTCTCTAGTAGGTTGAGGAGTCTACCCACTGTTTGTAGTTCATGGAATACCTTCTACCATGCAAGGATGTTTGATTTTTGTCAAATATCATACCTGTGTCTATTGAGATGATCTTCTTTTTGGTGACAGTCTTGAATGTGTTTTTGTGTGTGTGAGATGTGTGTTCTACAGGTTTCTCTCTGTGCTAATCAGTTCTTCCTTTGCTCAGTTCTAGCTAATGATGAAGGCTGCTGCATATGCTAGAATCAATGGATTCTGTCTACCTCATACGGTGACTGAAAATAGAGTATGAAGGCTTTAATTTCCCCACTCTACTTGTTTTGCTTGATAATCCAAAAGAGAATGTGAAAGATGTTGACATTCTCAAATAAGGTAGTTTCAGTTTCCAATTCAACAACAGCTAATGAGGTGCACAAAATTCTGGTTTCCCATTTTTAAGTAGAATAAATCAAGGCACACACAAGACCAACAATTTCTTAGGACTTGATGTTTCTAGAATATAGCATGTAGGAGTTGCCTTTACCATTCTTTAGCTAATGAACCTTGATAATATTTTGAGTATTATTCAACAGCTGGGAAGAAATTTCTCTGAAGCTATGTGGCCATTATTACCACCATGATTATTAGTATAATTGGCTTTCTCAAATGAGGCAAAATTCGCTATTCCTTGGGGTAATGAGTTAGGAGACATTTGCAAAATATCTAGCATTACATTTTCTTCTTTATTTTCAGTCTGTCCGTTGCAGCCTTCAACTCCTCAACTCACCTTCTACTACTAATGAGGAACTTTGCTTCTGTGGTGCCAAATGAGGGAGTTGAAGGCTCTTTCATGCCCTCCAACTTATTTTTCATGACATTTATGTAGCAACCATGAGGAACAGGCTAGAAAAGAAGCAGAGAAAAAAGTTTTAGAGCCTCTGCTTTGGAATGATACACATCTAGGTTTGATTCTTATTTTTATTTCTTATAAGCTTTGTGAAAGTCACTTAAATATTGCTGTTCTGTTTATCATTTATAACAAGGACAGGATAGGATACCTCTTTCCCTTCAGCAGTCCAGTTCAGTTATCTCCTGTCTCTTGCCCAAGACTTTTGACTTTTTTTCAAATGCCAAGCTCAAGTCATTATTGCCATCTTGGTTATTTAATATGCACCAAGTGCTGAGATGATACAGTGCTTGTGGGTGTGCAGAAAGAGATGGGGGCAGTCTGTCAGTCTCAGCTGAGCAGGGAACCTGGAGCTGGCTGGATGTGTGGCTGAGAACCACATATCCAAAAAGACCATCTGGCCCCGTGTAATCAGCACTCCCAGGAAACCTGCGGGGCCTCCAACTACACCAAACCGTTTGGCTTGTAATCACCTCAACATCAACATTCTCCAAGCCCTCCTCAGATGCTAATTCCTCCTAAAGGGGCATGTGACATACAGCAGCCCCACATCAGTGGGGCCTGATGATTCTGACACAGGCTGTGGGCCATTTCCCTGTGTAGCGTGCTCTGCTTTCTGTTGTGCATTTCAACAACAAATATTAAATAAGTAATAAATACTAAATGAAGCATTTCTTTACAAGAAGTTTTCTAGTGCTTGGTAAATCTTTGATGAATTTATTTGAAAATGTGTTTTCCAGAACAATACAAACTTAGAGAATCTCAGGAAACCAAGCTGGTTCCATGCAGCCAAGAGCTTTGCATTTACAATAAAATTGCAGCTTCTACAAAGCACGGTGGCACATGCCTATAGTTCCAGCTGCTCTGGAGGCTGAGGCAGGAGGGTTGCAAGTTTGAGGCCAGCCTGAGCAACTTAGTAAGACCCTGTTTCAAAGTAAATGTAAAAAGGACTGGGGATGCAGCTCAGTGATATGATTCTTGCCTACTATATGCAAGGGCTGGTTTAGATCCCCAGTATGTAGCTCTTAACCACAACCTACAGGGCTTTTCTTCATTCCAACCCAGCTCACTCCATGCTGCTCAGCAATGCTGTCCTTCCTTTTCCTTCTCCACCTTTAGTAGCTGACTCCTTTACAACATTTAGCTCAACCCAATTGCCACCTTTTCAAAAGAAACTCTGTAACCACACTGAAAATATTCTTGCCTCCCCCTATCTCATACCCATTGGTGACTGTGTTATCTAGTGCCATTTTATTCTTCCTGCTTAGAATTATCTGTAAATGCCTTATTTATATATGTATTTGTTTTTTGACCATGTCCCTAACTGGAACATAAGCTGTTGTTAGTTATTATCACTCCTGAATTCCCATGTTTACTACAGGCTCTGGCACAAAATAGGCAATCATTAAATAAATATGTTCATGAAAAAGCAGGGGCAGTTTGAAGTGACTTCGATTCTGCTCTACATTGGCACCGTATTTCATATACTCCAATTTGTACTTGACTTTGCCAAGTGTGAAGGGAAATGCACATGGCATTCCATTTCCATCCCATTATGTCAAGGTCCTTCATCGAGGGATACATGCGACTTGTGAATTGGTTTTATTATATTATTTCTAACCCCTTACCATTCTCTCCACGGCACCCTTTTCTCCCTCCCTTCTCTTCCCTATTCCTCTCTGTCCTATTTTCTCTGAGTGACAAGGCAGCAATTTAAGCTTATTATCTGGGATGATTCCCTGGCATTCTAGGCACTACACTAAGCATTTCATAAATATTATCTCTGAATGCAATTTACTACAAACATCCTCCAGATATTGCCAGGTCCTACAAATTTGAATTATAATTGCCCCACATACCTAAGCCCATCTTTAAAAACTCCTTTTCCTTTCTACCTATTTTTCCCACCTTCTACTCATTTCTAAACATTCCTTCCACATTCAATAAAATAAATCTAATTTTAGGGTCCTTTGATATAAACCAGAACAATTTCCATGGCATATTTTGATCTTTTGGTTTTGCAAATAAGGCCATCAATCTTTCTTTTTAAGTAACAAACCCAGACCTCCCGTGATACTATGCATGAGCTCCCTAAGTTCATGGTTAAGATCAGGGATGTATTTCATAGAGAAAGAAGTTTTCCTGCACTCAGTTCACTCTCTGTGCTGGCCACATTAGCTATCTAATGATTACAACAGCTTATGACATAGCTGTCATTATCCCCATTTAATTGTGAATAAAGTGAACTTTGCTTCCAAACCAGGCAGCACAAAAGAAGTTGTACTGAATCAGAAACAGCTGCTCAGGGTGGAATGAGTCTAAGGCTCGAGTCTAAATGTAGGTGTCTGTGTTTACAATAAAACATATGAAAGAATTAAAATTCTTCAATATCTTTTTGATAATTATTAAGGTGTTCTAAACAAGAGTATGTCACTCTAGGTAAAGTAATTCATTGAATACTACTTTTTGCTAAGTCCCTGTGCTAGGTATTCAAAGATAAATAGAATTTCATAGTTCAGGAGGGAAAAGAGATAAAAATGTAACAGACATAAAGCAACAAAATTAACAGCACCAGAAAGTAAGTGATTGAGAAGTTTGCACTGAGGATGAAGTGAGGGCATTGGATAGGATGTCAGAAAAGATTTCAAATTATGCAAACTGAAAATATGATAACTAGAATTTATTGAGAAGTTCATAGGAGTGGTACATTGTGAAAAGTAATTTACCTACAGCTTCTCATTAAATCCTCATAATGACCCCAAAGTAAGTATTCCCAATTCCTTTACCAAGAATAAAACTAAGGCTTACGCAGGTTGTCCTTTGCTGATACTCAGACAGCCACTGTATCAGACAGGCTCCAAGGAGAGCACAGCCCATTTTTTTATACTATTTTATGCTTCATATAAAAACTTGAAGCAGATATTAAAAAATTCAAATGCAAAAAAGAACATTGAAATAGTAAAAGTAAGATTGCTGAAAACATTTACCACTCTTGGGTTTGGGGGAGTTGACAGAACTCCTTGAGGCTGAAGCCCAGCCTTTGAGAAGGGGGCATTGCTTGATTGGCGCTGATGTCATGGCCTAGAGAGGGCCATGTGGAACTGCCATCTGATCTGGACCTTTGAGGTCAGAGAACAGCAAACTGCTGCTCTGCTCCAAGGAGGTGTGATGAGCCTGGTTCTGAGTGTAGAATAAACTGCAAACTCAAAATACCATGGGACAGGGATGAGCTGCTGCTTCCAGGTAAATCAGCTTTTGGGGGTGACACTGATTGCCAGAGGATGAAGCAGAATGCAAAGGAACAAAGTGCCCTTCTCGCCCATCGAGGCTTCTGATCTCCCACTAGGGCCTCCTAACAAGGAGTAGCCAGCAGAGCAGAGCCATAGTTAGCTCAGTCCCCACCCCAGCATCATAGAGCCAAGTATAAATGAGAGAGTTGGGGGACGGGAGACAATGCTTAAACCTGGGCACAATCAGGCCATCAGACTTCCATTACCACCATCTCTTCAACCCTACTCTCCTAGATGACTCTCACTCTTGCTCCTCTTGGTTAAATTCCCAATACCTGCTCCTTTGTTGACATATTCGGTCAGTGGCTTTGCTTCCGACTTGACTTGGAAAAATGAAGCCATCAGAAGAGGATGTGGGATTGCCTCTGCCACATCCACCATCTACCAGCAGGATTCTGTTACTGTACTTGCTCTGCTTTGTGTATAAATGGCCCCTCTAGAGCCAAGTCCTCTACTCGCACTAGATTCCTTCCCTCTGACTCACTTGTGGCCTACGCCAGCATTCCCTCCTCTCTCTCTGAGTTAGTGCCAGTGAATACTCACCAATAACCCATGTACTTCCCTCGATTTCCCAATTCCCTTTCAGTTATGTTGAAGCTATGTGATTAGTTTGGCCAGTGGATTCTAAGCAGTGTCAGTTTTAAAGGTAGTAAATTTGGAGCTCAGTGGTAGAGCACTTGCCTTGCATGTATGAGGCACTGGGTTCAATCCTCAGCACCACATATAAATAAATAAATAAACAAAAAAATAAATAAATATTTTGTGTCTATCTACAACTAAAATATGTATAAATATCTTTAAAGGGTATTAAATTTTACAAGCATAAGATGCACTTAAAAGTCAGTGTTTTTTCTGCCTTTTTTTTTGTCTCCCACTGTTATCTGATGATGTGATTGACAAAAGGGCAAAAGGGCCTTTCTCACCCTGGATACTAGAGTGACCCTGTGGAGCTGACAAGACTCCCATTTTTAGAACTGCATCCCAGCCTATATAGACTCACTACTTTATATGAGTCTATATGTAGACTCATATAAACAATTGTCTTTTTAACATCTTAATGGCTTATTCAATAACTCAGCTTGCCTTATACTAAACTCATAATCTTGCTCTATCCCACAAACATACTCCCTTCTGACTTTCCCCATGTCTATTCTGAGATCTATCCCAGCACTGACATTGCAAACCTAACACAATGCCCATTCCAGTACCCACTATTTGCTATTATACAATGCAGATATCCACATCACAGAAACTGGAAAAGGAAAGTGAGTGAACAGGAAAAAAAAAAAAAAAAAAAAAAAACAGGAAATGTAACTAATTCCATGATTTGATGGCACTTGAGCAATCCCTTGGGGGAATCTCTTCTTCCAGGAAGAAGCAATGCAGGTGTGTTTGCTTCTCGTAGTTAATGCACAACACATAAACATGGACCCCTTTTTCAGGACCCCCTAGGGTTTAGTATTCAGTAATTTTTTAAAGTCATGATCTGACAGCAAGTCTTTTGCACCAAATTAATGTATCTAGAGCAATAGTATAATCTCTGACACTGTGTTTGACATGTAGTTGATCAATAAATGTTAGGTAATAATTCGAATAGCTAAAGGGAATAAATGAAAAGTCTCAGAGTACAGGATTAGAGAGTTTTTTATATGTATATGTAGTGACTCTACTGTTGTGCTAATATTTATACTCAGGTAAAAAGACCTCCATATTTAGCTGGGCAGAGTGGTGCATGCCTATAATCCCAGTGGCTCAAGAGGTCAAGGGAGGGGAATGCAAGTTCAAAGCCATCCTCAGCAACTTAGGGAAGCCATAAACAACTTAACAAGATCCTGCCTCAAAATAAAAAAATAATAAAAAGGGCTGGGGATGTGGCTCTGTGTCTAAGTTCCCCGGGTTCAATCACCGATTCCGGAAAAAAAAAAAAAAAAGACCCTCCATAATTGTGCATAAGTAGCAAAGTCTATAGCATTTAAAAATCACTGAATAAGAAAGAGGAGGAGGAAAACTTGTATATTCTTGTCAGCTGTGTTTGATCACAGTGTTTCCCTCAGAACTTTCTTTTTATTCAGCATGAAAGAGAATCTAATCTACAATCCTAAAAAAAAAAAAAAAAATCCTGTATGTGACTTTATGTGTACAAAATATTGGAAATGGAATGGAAGGGAATCTGCTTCTTGTTGATGAATTAAGGAGCCAGGGAAATCTGAACTATCCTTTCTCCATCCAGATTGCTATAGGGCTTGGAAAACCATGAGAAAGAGCAGAAACAAAGGCTTCAACCTACACAGCTGTTAATTATTCATAGAAAGTATGATTCTTAAAAAAAAAAAAAAAAAGCCAACTCAGGGTGCTCATAGTTTTCTGATCCTGGACTTTTGTGGTACCAGAGGCAATTTTAGAGTGGAAAAATAGTGCTAAATTCTTGTTTGTCCATCTCATGCCAAATAAAATCCCCTCTTCATCTAAAAAAATTGGGTAAGGGATGGGGAAAAACAACAACAACAACACAGGCATGGTATATTAGATCCTTACTGACTCCCATTTCAAGGTAAAGTTTAATTTCAAATGAGGCCCCAAATTTACATCTGATTCTCACTGTTTTGTGCAGGTGAATTGATATGGTTTTGCAGTAGCTTCAAGACAGCAGTCCCCCTTCTTCTTCTGGGGTACCCCCAAAGCACTCCTAAATGCTATACAACTAGAAAAATAGCATTTGATGGTACCACTGCACTACGTATAGCAACCATATGGTTTTAATGGCCATACATAGGACAATTATGTTTTTAGCAAGTGGATACCCTTTGAGGAGGGAAATATGGGGCAGTTATATTGATATGTTGACTGACACCCCTGGGAGGGATGCAGTTCAGCTTGACACCTGTCATCACTTCCTGGCCTTTATAGTTGAAGAAGCACAGGATTGCTTTCTATAACCATCAAGGACTGCCCCTGCCTCTGACCACTATCCCCCTCCCCCATGATTTCAAAATCTGCTCCCCAAATGGGTTCTTTTTATCTTCCAATAACAGAATGGGTGAGTGTATTCTCACAGCAGGTGTCAAGGAAAACATTTTCTGCCTTGATTTTGGTGGATTAAAAATGTCGACTTAACCTGAACTCTCTCTTTCTCTTTTTTTTATTTTATTCTAAACAACATACATTAACATTTTAAAATAGAATTTAAACAGGTGCCCAGCAGAATGACAAACGTTAAGTGTGAAATTTGAAAGTTAGGAAATTGAACCGCATATGGTCACTTTTTTAAACTTTTTTTTTTTTTTTTTTAAACATCCGCCTGCACTGGACTGTTAAATGGCTTCATCACTGTCAAGCCTAGCGAGAACTGTAAAACTTGGGAAGGCGGGTAGTCAAAGACAGCATTTGCTCCGTGTCTTTAGTGATGGCTGAAATTAGTCATTTAAACAGATTGTCCCGTGATCCAAAACAGGGAATGCAGGGAGATGAGCTGAGAAAATAATTTCCTGAAGGTACTTCAAAGCTAATTGTGGAGAATGAGACTTGTCTCTGTGTAGGGTTCTCTGGATCATATCTCCCTAGAAGGGGATAGAGCTGGGAAGCAGCATTCTCCAGGAATCTATAAAAGTATGACTGAAAGCACATCCCTTTGCTTTTGACACCAGAATTCCAAAGGTCTTTGTTGGCTCACAAAATTGAACAGATATTAAGTGCTGGAAATTTCCACTTCCTCTAACTACACCTGGTTAGAGTGAGTTAGGACTGCATGAGAGAGAGAAAGAGAGAATGGAGGAGGGGGGTGGGGTGGGGAGGAAGTAGTAAAAAGCTAAGGAACAGATATTTCACAGAAATGGCTTAAGACCCAGGAGATCTATGACTTTGCCTTCATTGAACTAGACAGTTGTACTTTTGTTAATAAGTGTACTTTGAGTGGCTGATTCAGCTTTTACTTGAAAAATACAAGTAGAAGTGTCCAGAGACTGTCAGAAAGGGCTGGGCTATTTAAATTAATCCACGAGGCTTTCACTCTTTCCATCAACATTTTTATCCCAGCAAGTCTCAATTGCTCCATCCTAGAGAATGGGCTGTTTAGTTCTCGCTAACAATTCTGCCATTCTTGTGGGAGTTGTGTGGATGGCTGAAAAGCTCTTACAATTTGAGATGATGGAAAAACTCTGTGCTCCCATAAGACTCGCTTTTGTATCTGATAGTAAATAATGGTTGATCCATACCAGGTGCTGACTACAGGTTACACACAGGTCGATCCCTTTTAGGTGTCCCAATTTATTACACACGTTTATGCCTCACTAGGGAGGTTTTGTTGCTCAGGAAATAGAAGACCAGAGTGTGTAAGTAACTAACTTGAGGTCGCAGAGCTAATAAAAGGAAGAGCTAAGATTCAAACTCAGGCTATCTAACTTCAGAACTGATGTTCAACGTGTAAACATTTTCGCCTTCACGTCCTTCAGAAACCCCATTTCCCATCTGTAACCAAACATATGGAACACATAAATTTCTTTTATAGGGCCTAACATCACCAGAGAGCTCTGGATAAATCTTAACTGGGTGCTGGATGATGGAGAAGCATACTAAAGAGAGAGGAGGGCAGTGAAGTTGACCTGATTTTGATACTCAGACGAAGGAGACATGTTCCTTTGAAAGACAGGAAAGGTCCCTGTCTTTATGACAGCTGAGAGAACACAGTGGCTCAGAGTAAAGAATTCTAGAATAGAGCTGAGGCTAGGGCTCATTGGCAGAGCGCTTGCCTAGCAGATCTGAGGCACTGGGTTCAATTCTTAGCACTGCGTATAAACAAGTAAAATAAAGGTCCATAAACAGCTAAAAAAAAATTAAAACAAACAAACAAACAACAGAAAAAGAATTCTATAACCCTACTCGACTAACTTCTATGACCTAGAATTCTGATCCTGCCAAGGAAAGGACAAAAGGGAGGCAGAGAGTCACAACTGATGGATGGTACTTAACGTTCTTGGTGGCATCTGATTTTTCATCTTAAAATTCTTGAAGTTCTCATTCAAGATTATCTTGTTGCATTTACCATCCAGACTTTTCACCCAGGACAACTGAAGCAGAATTTCAGAGAAATAGCAAAAATAGCTAGAAGTCGTGGGACAATTTCTTTGGTGGACACACCAGTCTCCCCCCACCCCATAACTACCTGGCAGTGTGTTTCTGACATAAAATCAAATCTAATGATGATTTTTAAGAGAAAATAAAAGCAAACAATTGCACTACAACTTGTGCAGTTGCCAGGTCACCTGGCCTTCAGGTCCTGTCCTGCACAAAACGTGGAAATTCAGAAACATTTGTTGGCCCTTGAGACTGAATAAAGGATTTGGCACGAACTGTGCCTACTATTCAGAGAGCGGATGTGGCAGCTCTAGCCCTAGTTGTCTGAACGTGCTCATTGAGGTGGGGGATGAGTCTATTTGTCTCCGCCCAGCAGGGCGAGTTGTCAGCAGAATGCTAAGTAGCCTCTTCGACATCACTGACTGATCTGCCAAAATGGCACAGATGTGACCTCCTCTGTCAAAGTCAATGTTTTCTTGGCCTCGAAATTTTAGAAAAACACAATATAAATGAAAAATAATGACAAGACTCACGGGTAGCCTCAGAGTCGTTGCTTTGACCATTATTAATGACTGCTAGGTCTGCAGCATCCTGCTAGAGGCTGATGATGATGCAAAAATCATCCAAGACATGACTTCTGTTCTCACTATAAAGTTGCAAAAATCACATATATTTTTCTTTTCTTTTGGTTCTTTTTAGTTATACATGACGTTAGGATTCATTTTGACATACTTACAAAAGCAAGGAAGATAATTTGCTCTAAAATTCAGTCCCAAGTCCATTCCCTTTCCCCTTCCTTCTCCCTCTCTCTCTTCCCTTCCCTCCACTCTACTGAGCTCTCTGTTATTTATTTATTTATTTAGTTAGTTAGTTAGTTAGTTAATGTCTTGCAGATATATTTGATGGTGAGGTTCACTGTGGTATATTCATCTATGTATATAAGAAAGTTAGGTCAGATTCATTCCACTGTTCTTCCCTTCTCCTGCCCTCCTCCTCCTGCCCCCTCAAACCCTTCTTCTAAGTCCACAGATACTTTAATGGAATTTCACACACACACACCACCTTTTTTTTTTTTTCCCTTTCTCTGTTTTTTTTTTTTCCCACACCCTATTTTGGACTAGCTTCCACATGTCAGAGAAAACATTTGAGTTTTGACTTTTGGGGTCTGATTTCACTTAGCATGATAGTCTCTAGTTCCATCCATTTAACAGCAAATGCCATAGTTCATTCTTCTTTATGGATGAGTAATACTCCATTGTGTGTATGCACCACATTTTCTTTATTCATTCATCTGTTGAAGGGTACCTAGGTTGGTTCCGCATCTTGGCTAGTGTGAATTGTGTTACTATAAACATTGATTGGCTATATCTCTACAGTATACTGATTTTAGATCTTTAGGATACATACTGAGGAGTGGGACAGCTGGATCATATGGTGGTTTCATTGCTAGTGTTTGAAGACTCTCCATACTGCTTTACAGGGTGGTCACACTAGGTTTTAGGCCCAACAATGTATGAGTGTACCTTTCCCCCACATCCTTGCCAATGCTTATTATTATTTTTATTCTTTATAATTGCCTTTCTGACTGGTGTGAGATGAAATCTCAAGGTAGTTTTGATTTGCATTTCTCTAATTTCTAGAGACGTTGAACATTTGTTCATGTTTGTTGGCTGTTTTTATCTCTTCTTTTTGAGAAGTGTCTGTTTAGTTATTTTGCCCATTTACTTAACAAGACTCTTAAAATGCAGGAAATTAAACCAAAAATCAATAAGTGAGGGGGCATAAAATTAAAAAGCTTCTGCACAGAAAAAAAAAAAAAGCATGAAGAGAGAACCTACAGAATGGGAGAGGATCTTTGCCACCTGCTTCTCAGAGCATTAATATCTAGGATTTAAAAAAAAAACTCAAAAAACTTTACATCAAAAAATAATATACTTTTAGGACTGGGGATATAGCTCAGTTGGTAGAGTACTCCCCCCCCCCACCTCGCCAAGCACACGGCCTTGGGTTCAATCCCTAGCACCGCACACACACACACACACACACACACACACACACACACGAAGAATCACATACTTTTAAAAGTCACAGGGTTGAGTGTTTCCTTTGTCATCTGTATTTCACTTTTCAAATTAAAAACTAGCAGAATAAATGTACGTGTGCCTTGTGCACAGCCTTTCTCTGTCTGGAATGCTCTGTTCTTGGTCTCTCTAGAGAGCCTCCAGCATGACTGTCACCCTAATGTCATGGATCCTCAGTGACCACGCCTATGCATCAGTCCAAAGTTGCATCTTCTTGTGCTCTGGCTCTTGTCATTCAAGTTCCAAATTTCTACCATCAAAGCAACCCCCCATTCTTCCTGTAGCCCAGAAGTCTCTCTGTGTGTCTGTGCATCTGTTTGGTTGTTACAACTAGGGGTGGGAGCATAACTGGTAGCTGGTGGGTGGGGCCCAGGGATGTTGCTGAGCTTCCTGTCATGCTCAGAGCAACCTCCACAACAAAGATCCAGACCCCAAAAGGAGGAGTGCTGAGGTTGAGAAACCCTGGACTGGAGGGACCACGTACTGAGCACTCAATATTTACCACACAAAGAATCTTGTTCTTTGTGTTTATTATCCCATGTAATTCTGGTCAAAATCCCCTGGTGAAAATGGAATCCCTGTGTTTTCAAATGAAGAATCTGAGAGAACTGAGAACCAATTTAAGGGTAGACACATGAGGGGAAGAAGAAAGGGATGGAAACTGTGTTTTCTAATTCTCTGTCAAGTTTATTCCTCCACCGTAGTTTTAGATTCCACCCATGCCACTCCATCTCCTCTATTTCAGAGCCCTGATGCTAATGATATAACCCAAAATCTAGGGAGCAAGGCCTTTTGGAAGGTCAGCTCATAACCTTTCTGATTCCTTCAGGTGACCTCTTGCTTTAGCCAGATTTGTTGTGTAGACAGGGTCAAGTCCAGTGCTACCTGTGAACAGCACATTCAGGGATGGACAGGACACATAAAGGAAACATTGTCATCCCTTAGCTTGTACATTTAACATTTTATTTATCCCATCCTTTTGAAGAATATACAATCATACACATTTTTCATGCACTTCTGAAGCAATGACTAATTGTTGGCATCGATTTATAGGTCGGAAACAAGACAAAACAAAAACAGAAAAAAAGTGTTCAAAGAAAGTATGGATGGGCTTTAGGACAAAATAGATCCAGCCACTTTCTGACCTGGCCTTACTTATCTCTCCTGCTTCATGTCCTTCATGTTTTTTAACTCACCCCCTTCTCTAGTGTACCCTTTGGCTACAAGCGCCTTTCTCAGCCACACAGATGCACCAAGTTCTTCAGGGGGTCTATTCATATCTTTCTTCTTCTAGAACATGTTTCCTCTTATAATTGACTTCAATAGTAGCTACGTTTTTTATTCAGCTCTCAATTTAGATGCTATTTCCTCAGAAAAACTATTGACTTTCCTCAATCTACATAATTCTCTCTTCTTCCATATCATCGCTGCTCCCTGGGTGTGTTTATCCACGCAATGGCTATCTCCCCCACAGAAGAAAAAGAATTCTTTGAGGGCAAAAGTCATGCTGGTTTGGCTCACAGCTATGTTTGAACAGCCCCCACCGAAACTCTTGTTGAAGCTGAATCCTTCTCGTGAGATCTTAATCCAATCATGGTGTTTAGAGGTGAAACTTTTGGGAGATAATTAAGGTTAAAATGAGACCAGACATGTGGAACCCTAATCTAACGGGACTATGACTTTTTAAGAGGAGAAGAGAGCTGAGCTAGGAGGCTCATCACCTCTCCCTTGTGGATGCCCTTATTGCCTTGGGACTCTGCAGAGAGCTCCTGCCAGCAGAAGAATCTCACCATATGTACTCACCAGACTTCAAACTTCCCTGCCTTCAGAGCCATGAATCATATAAACCTCTAATCTCTATAATCTATCCAGTCTGTGTAATTTAGTTATAGCAATAGCAAACAGACAAAGACATTCACCAATGTCTCAGCTCATAGCAAGCATAAAAATACTATTTTTTTGAATGAATGTATAAATAACATTGGCAAGTTGCTTAACATTTTTGAGTCTTGTGTCTTTTTAATACAATAATGGCATTTATTCCAACTTCCCAAAGTTATTGTTAGAACAAAATTAGCAATGAACATATCTACATAGTTCATACAATAATTGAACAACAGTTAGTGCTCCATCAATGTTTTTCAAAACCTGAAAGTTATGATCTTAATTCTTAACCAAATTATCTTCCATGTGACCTAGGCAAGTACTCTCCCTCTCTGGGTCTCCTCATTTTCTTGCATTATTAAGTTATGCTACATGAAAACACTCAAAAAGCAGTAATTTCACAATTTTTCTTTTGCCCAGGACTTCTATGCAGAAAAGTAAAAGACAATTCAACAGTTCCAGACACATAACAACATAATTTGTATCCAAGACTAACAGAGGAAATTTCTACCCCATTTAGTTGTGATGTTGATGGGAGCAGAAGATGTTTGCCCAGATCACCTTAGCTAAGGATGGTGGAAAAATCAAATTCTAATGACTCTAGATTCCCTTTTACCCCTGAGGTTTGGGGGGAATTTTGTGGCTATTTGTCTCTTCCACTGAAGAGATAAGACTTTCTTGAATTCATATTCACCTACTCATTTTCAGGATGCTTTATTGGAGGGAGGTAAAACTTTTATTGCTGTTATCTTGGTGCCAATTAAGAATAACCTTTACACCTTTCATATAATCGAACACTGCTACTCGTGAGTATATAAGCCAATTGACGGATGGATCTATATGCATCTTCAGAATAAAACGGGCATTACACCGTATCATGACTTTCTCAAAATTCTTCCTCTGGTTACTTATTTCTGATGTTTCAGAAGTTACCCAGCAGCATGTTGTGGTCTATCAAACAGAGGAAGCTGACAGTGTGACTGAGCTAGTCCCGGGGGTCTTCACAGAAAAGGCAGGCAGGGTCCTGGTCGACTGGAGATTCCACCTGAATCGTGAGCGAATGCACAGGAAAGCTATCGCTGAGAGCTCTAGCAATTCCTCTCCGGACGATCTGGCTGTCCCGGCTGGCTGCTGTTGATAAAGAGCCAGGGTGAGATTAGCATTGATTACACACATGAGCCATGGCTAAGACTTCAGCTTCAAGTGCTCTGTCTTGGGCCTGGGGAGTGGGGGACTGGGCAGCATAGGCAGAGCACTCAGAGGAAGCCACATTGGCTCTGCTGTGTTCACACAGACAAGGCAGGGGACATTCAAGTGCAGCAGAGTGCCCTGTCACTATGGGAACTCTTCCTGCCCATAGTTAGTTACCTCTGGAGCCTGGCACTCCCAGGAGCTGAGTATGGAGGGGAGACAAACCCTGAAAGAGCCAAGATAGAACTGTTATTTCTTACACTGTCCTGCTCACCAGCCCCCAGGGATCTCTGGGTTGCAGTTTGGGATTTAATTAGAATTTATATCAAGGCAAGTGACAGGAAGCAGGAAGCATTTAGAGCTCCCCACAGACCTCTCTTAGAGCAACTACCCCCACTGCCATCTTTTTTCCTGTCCCAAATGGTATCAGGAGGCTATAAAGTCCCTTCCCCAGTAACCTGATTGTTTACTATATTCTTTCATTTGCAGTGAAATATTGGCGTAGAGAATGCTGTAAATTCCCCGAAGCCAGATCTGAGCCCCTCAGAGAAGATGAGAATGTCTGAGAAGTATAGCACCCAAATGACGGTCACTGGTGTCCCTGTCCCTCTGCCACTAAGTAACTTCTTGAGCTATATTTTAGCAGCCTAACTCATCATCCTTGGCCTAAGCTCTCTCCTGAGGCAGTGAAAGACCTCCCACTTCCTATTTCTCCCAGCTCCGAGACATTTCAGAGACAAAATCACCTTCTACTTTAAAAAAAAGTAGCTGTTAGTATAATGTCCTGAGAATCGTCTCACATGGCCACAGAATCTCCAACCACCCAGGGAAGGACCTGCCCTAATTCTCCCAGCACATCTGTTAGCTTGTTTGAATTTTATGGTTGGGGCCTCAGTTTCTTCCTCCAACATCCGCACTGAGCAGAGCATCTTATACACAGCAGAGATTCGATCAAGATTTACTGCTAGGGCTGGGGATGTGGCTCAAGCAGTGGCGCACTCGCCTGGCATGCGTGCGGCCAGGTTCGATCCTCAGCACCACATACAAACAAAGAGGTTGTGTCCACCGAAAACTAAAAAATAAATATTAAAAATTCTCTGTCTGTCTCTCTCTCTCACCTCTCTCTTTAAAAAAAAAAAAAAAAAAAAAGATTTACTGCTAAATTCTTTTCTGTATTTTTAGTGGTCAGACACCAAGCCAAACAGGTGAAGTGGAATTTTCAGAGTCCAAGGCCTTGAAGTTGAGGAGACATTTTGGGTCTTTGTATTGCACTGCAATCAGCCTGGAGAATGTCATTGGTATCGTGGTTGCTGTGACAACCACCATAAACAGATGGGTTTTCAAAGTCCAAACCACTGGACAGCTATTTTGACAGGCAATGGATACTAAGGTCAGCCCTGGGAAGAGAAGAGAAATTACTGACTTTTCAGGACAAGGATGGAATCTTGCCTAGGGATGTTTACAAAACTCACTGACCTGTGGCAACATGAACAGAGAGAATCACTTGGTTCGTTGTTAGAGACCAGATGTGCAGGCTGTGCACAGAGACAACGCCATCGACTGCCAGGATGAGCTCTTTCACAACATTGTAATTCAGGCCCTTTGGTACACCTGATGGAAGGAGCGGGAGGCGTCGTTACTCAACTGGTGGAGATGGCTAACTGCACTGCCAAGCCCTCCCCAACTTACCCTCCCCTTTTCTGGCTTCCTACTTCAAATGTTTACAAATCCGACTATTTCCAAAGGTTTACCATCAATCAGAAGTTCACAGGCAGAATCCTTGCAGGATTTACTATGCAACAATCAAAAATAGTAATCATCCTTAGTATATTATTAAACTAATTGTGCTTTTCCTAATTATCCGCGTGCACCCTGGAAAGCAAAATGAAGCGACGTGGGATTTGATATTCAATGAATCCTGGGTTAGCATCCTGCCTACGACTATTGTGAATTTACTCCAATTATGAAGCTTCTCTGATCCTCGGCATATTTGTAGTAAAATAGGGATGATAAGAACAATTTGTAGATCACAGAGTTCTCTGAGGAGCCCTTCAAGAGGTATCGGGTTTTTGTAAATTGTAACGCTATAAAAATGTTGGTTATCTACCAGGTCACTCAATGGACTGTGCTAATAGAGGATCCTAACATTGTAATACCATCTTATGATTTGATTTGTAAATTTTCCATTAGTTTACTACATTAGTCTGCATTCAGTGGCTGGGTCAGAACATGGAATAGTTTGACTGTCATCTTTGTGTCTAAAGAAACCACGTGAGGAATACAGGAAGGTGGGAAATCTGGCAGTCAACCAGCTCTTCTTTTGGGCAAAGGAACTGGGTGTCTCTAACTTGGAGAAGAGAAGCCCAGGAGAGGTGTGATCACTTTTTTCAAATGTTGCAAGACCTGTCATATAGAAGGTGACAGAACATGAATGTGTAAGGACAATTTCTCTGGCTAACTTCAGAGAGAGAAAGAAATGGTTGGTTGGAATAGGAAAACAGAAATCAACTCAATATAAGAATTTTTTTTTAAAAAAAATGTTTTTTTTGGAAAAACTTTCCAAAAAAAAAAAAATTGGAAAAATACCAATCCAACCAGCACAACAATGGTAAAATCGTATATTAAGTAAATCCCTATCAGCTAAAGATGACCCAAAGAGGATCTGTAGAATATATGTCTAAGAATGATTCATTTGTAGCCTCTATTTCAACTCTATATAATGCACAATGCAAACCCCTGAGATGTTTGTTAAAAATAATAAAGATTTGGCTCTGTTCTGGGCCCCCTAATGGAAAGCTCCATGGGTGAGGTTCTGAAACCCCCAGATCTTCAGGTGGTTCTGAACCTTGTGTGCACATCAAAATTGCTGGCACAGTTTAGAAATCCTGATGACAAGGTTACTCCCAAGACCCATGAAATCAGCTCTCTGGGGAGGAGACCCAACCTCAGTGCTCACCAGGTGAGTCTTTTACACAGGTGAGATTAAGAACCATGACGCTCACACCTGTGAGTCCCTGAGTAGCATGACCGCACATGTTTTTCAGTCTTGCTGTCTGCTAAAATATATCAAGACTCCCCAGACAATTAAATCTAGTTCTCTGGAGCCTGGGTATAAGTCTTTTAAAATACTTACCAGATAATTACAATGAGCATTTAGAGACAAACCCACCTATGTATACAAATAAGGAATCTTAACCTACCTTTTTTGAGCTTTAAGAATCTTCTCATAGGGGATTTTCTTCCGATTAACCCAAAGTTTTCTAGGATTTGAGTTTAGTTTAACCCCATTTTTATTGTACCATGGAAGTAATGAAGAGCTGATCAACATATCCTTTTACTCTATGAGCAACAAAAGACTCAGGGCATTAGAATGAAACTAAAGGAATTCTTGCCTCAGATGAATCATAGAGTATGCATGAAGTCTTAAGGCAAATTGTTATTTTCTAAATAACAAAAGTCTTTATTGAGTACCTATCATGTATAAGGTTTGTGCTAAACACTTTATTTATAACAATTATTTTATTTAAGAGTCCTAAGAAATTTATGGGCTAGTTATCAATGTTGTAGTTCCCACTTAACTGATGAAATAGGGGTTAGAAAACTTAAGAACATTGCTAAGGCCACACAGATAAGTGACAGAGAGCTCAGAATCTCTGAGCATTGACATGTCAAGCGAAGGTAAGAGTTTAGGCAAAGGAATCAAAAATTTCATTCTTAGAACTAGTGTGTGTCATCTTTTGGGGGGAGTTTCAGGTGACTCTGTGAAGACCTGCTGTCATCTAGGACCCCTGAAGTCAGGATGTCACTATAATTTGACATTTACTTTTTTTCTTTTATGGAGAACAAAAGGCCTTATATCTTTATACTAAGATATAAGGTTGTCAAGCAGGAGGCATATCCCTCATGATGCAGATGCTCCAGCACAGCCTAGAAACTTCTTTTATTGAGGAAAAGTCTGAAAAAATATTAATGTATCCAGGAAAACATCCAAAATAGATGTTAAAAAGATAACTTCCATGGCTAATAAATATCTGAAAATAACATTCAATGCCATAATAATTAAAGAATTACATATGAAATCAATAATATATAATGCTTCAATTGTCAAATGAGAAAAGAATCACTAGTTTGATAATACTCAATGATGATGAGGATGTGAAAACGTGAGTATTTGCACATACTGTTGTAGCAAAGAAATTGATGTGGTATCTTGGGTAAAAGTAGCCAATCTATCCAATTTTAAAATACATATAACTTTGAAACAAAAATACTAATTCTATGAATTATTCCATTGTTACAAGTGTTTAAAAATAGGCAAGTATAATAGTGGTAACCATAACATTGTTTGTAATGCCAACTGTAAGGAAAAACACTCATTCATACAGTGGAGTAATTGCAGATATGAAAAAATGGGGTATTGTTTATGTGGTGATATGAAATATCTCAAAGTGAAGGATAGCAAGATAGAGAACAAATAAATAACATCATTTAATCTCATATTTTATTTTTAAAAAAGGCAAGCAAATGAATGAATGTTTTGGGAAAGATGTATGAATGTATGTTCACTTATTAATAGAAGTGACCCCTAAAGCACAGGATTGAGAATTTAGAGGTGGAAATATGGGGAAACAATTTCTTATTTTATACTTTTCTGTCTTATTTTAAAATTTTACCAGGTATGGAATTATTTTATATTAAACTAATTTAAAAAATTAGGTGTCTTCCAGTAAAGAGTTACCTGCCATTTTCATTAATTAGCTAAGATAGCTCAGACTCTGTACTGTTTCTTTAAAAATTTAAGAGAGATAATTTCCAGGGAAGAGTTTTTCTGAGATAGGAGGGGTGGAAAACAATCTTCTTAAATTGTACTTCAGTTTTTCTCTGATCTTTCTGTAAGTCAGTAATTTCCATAATAGTGACAATTGCTGAAGCTTAGTACTTGGCCCTCAGGAAAGAAAATAGAGGCACCTGTGATTTGATAGACCAAATATTCTCAAGTTCAAAGTCAGAAAGTTCATTTGTTACTCAGTTTAGAAAATGGGTAGTGAATGTTCATCTCCATTATCCATTTTAGTGTCATAGCACTATCTGCCAATAATGATGGTGCCCACTAGGAGTAGAATCCTTAAATGTGCACTCAATAGTGTTACTGAAGGTGACTGCACTCTGGGACTTGGTCTACCGTGACTCAAAATGAGCTGGACAAAAAGAAAAGTTCAGCCTATGTTTGGATACTTTTAATTATCTGGATAGTTGATATGATGCAAACCTCCAGATCTGATTGAGATTTTAATTCCCAGAGCTATCATCATCCTTCTCCTCATGGAGGAATCCCAAAATATGATAAGGTTCATCCAGTGGTTCTCAAAGTATGGTGCTGGGACCAGCAGTATCAACATCTTGGCAGAAATTCATATTCTTGCTCTTTCAGCCCCTTCTCCTACACAAAACCTACTGACCCAAAAGCTGTGGGTTTGGGTCCAGTGATCTGCACTTCAATAACACCTCTGAGTAATTTTGATGCCTCCAAAGTCTGATAACTGCTGGCTCAGTCTATCAAGATTTTTAAGCAAGATCCTCCATAATATCTGTTTTTCTAATAAGTAGAATAGAAAATATGACATCATTTGTGTTCATTACAAACTGTCAATGTAATGATGATAAATCACCTTGCAAATATAATCAGGTACCTTATGCCTCTAATATACTTTAGTACATTGAACTTCCCTAATCTAAAAACCCCAAACCATAAATCTTCCAAAATCCAAAATTTTTTCAGAACCAACATGAGGCCACAAGAATGGGTCTCAGTCAAAATGCAGAAGCACTAAAACTATTCCATAAGATTACCTCAGGCTATGTGCACAAGGTGTGTGTGAAACATTAGTGAATTTTACATTTAGACTTGAGTTCCATCTCCAAATATCTCATTATGCAAATGTTAAAAATAAACTCTAAGGCCTGAAACACTTTGGTCCCAAGTATCTTGGATAATGGCTACTCAACTTGTACACTAAGATAACATCACTGTGAGTCAGTAGCTCTCCCATTTCACCTAGTATCAAATAGTTTTTCCAGTGACAAAGATGAATTTATTCTGATCAAGACTCTCTTATCTAGCTCTTCGGAGGTCATTAGTATCAATGACTGACCAGGTCTATGGCCACAGCTTGTGGCCAAGAATTGGGACTTTCTTGATGTGAGAATAATATGCAGTATAGGGTTCATTTCCACAACCTAGCTTTATAGTTCCTATATTCTAGTCAAACTAAAAAGCCAGCTAAGAAGTTGTACACATCCAGTTCCCACTGTGTTCCAGAAATGATGCCATAGATCCATCTAATCCTCTCAACAGCACTGCAAGGTGAATATTATTCCCAGATTTGAGTTGAGAAAACTAAAGTTCAGAATTAAGTCTAAAGTGCTAGAAACTTTCATGGCTAGGATTTGAACCGAGGTCTCTGCAATTCTACCTTTTCAATTGCACAATCTCTCTCCAACCTAACTGCCAGTAAAGATGTAGCCTGGAAAGGTCAAAAACTAGCAGTTCTTCAACTACTTTTGCCAACGGAAAAGAAAATCAGCAAAATGCATAATGTCAGGAGAGGTGGCCAATAAGCTTTAGTCATACAAAAAATTTCTTGACAGTGAAGGCATTTCATCTCTTCCTGACTAATTAGAAGACCCCAGGAGCTAGACCAGCCAGGAGAGTCATCAGGACTAGACTCTGGCTGTGTTGAATGAGGTTAATTAGCATGAGATCCTACCAGGGGGAGAGCAAGTCAAAAAACATCACCTCTTCAGCACACCCCGGGGACCACCTGTCTCTCTCCCCCAGCTGTTCAAATTCCCCCACCATTTCTCAGTAGCACTTCAATTCCATTTCTGAGTGATTATTTGAATTATCTCTTTCTCCCTTCGCTAAAGTTTCACTCTTGAAGACAGAAACAAGTCTCATCTTAGCTCATCTCTGTAGCTCTAGTTTTGAGCACATGATCCAGCAGTCAGAGTTCAGTAAGCACTTGACAAATAAGTCAAGTCACCCTGGTGTTCTTGTATTTCAAGCCACAATCAGACATAAATGTTCAGATATAATGTTGCCTGAGAGGTAGATTTTTATTGTCCTTTCTTAAGTCTTCTCCAGATATAATTAGGAATATAATTATATTTGGGCAATATCTTTCTCCACTATTAATGCTTATACTTACTGTTATGGTTTGGATGTGAGGTGTCTCCCAAAATCTCACATGTGAGACAGTACAAAAAGGTTCAGAGGCGAAATAATTGGGTTGTAAGAGTCTTAACCCAATCAGTGATTTAATCCCTTGGTAGGGATTAACTGAGTGGTAACTGAAGTGGTAGGGTGTGGCTGGAGGAGGTGGGATGGGGGGTGTGTGGCTTTGGGGTATATATATTTTTATCTGGCAAGTCTCTCTACTTTCTAATCACAATGTGAGCTGCTTCCCTCTGCCACACTTTTCTGCCATGATGTTCAGCCTCTCTTAGAGCCCAGAGGAATGGAGCTGGCCTTCTATGGACTAAGACCTCTGAACCCGTGAGCCCTCAAATAAACTTTCCTCCTCTACAGTTGTTCTGGTCAGATCTGTTAGTCACAGCAGCAAAAACACTGATTAAAACACTTACCATATTTATGATGTGGGATATTTAACAGTTGCTCGAGATACAAGTAGAAGCCACTTTTTATCTGTTCCCATATAAATAAAAATCAAACGTTCATTTTCACAAAAAATTCCTTATCAGCTTTTAATTTTTCCCATAATACAAATAAACAGTGAGCACACCTTGCTGTCATCCCCTTGTGTGATCATAGGGGGAAAAAGCATTGATCTTAGGAATAATCATGAGATCCCTCCTACCTTCCATAAGTAAGATGAAGAAGTCCTTTAAGATCATGACAGTGCTGGCCAGCACCAGAATGGAGAAGATAAATGTGCAGATTGGGTCAGCTATTTTGTAGTCTGGCTAAAAAACAGCAATTTTGGTTAACTGAATTCATAGTTCTCTTGGAGAAAGCTTGATTAATAAAATAGCTGCAGTTCCCTGTTCCCTTCTTTCCCAGTCACACATTTGTCCCCCTGACACTTGGAAACCCAACACAAAGGCAAGATGTCCTTCTTGAAGACTCAATCTGTCCTATCAGCTCTAAATTACCAGTTACCAAAGAGTAAAGACTATTCAAAAATGAAAGTGAAAGACATTCTTAAGAGGTCTGATTTAAATTCTGTATATGTGTAAAAAACAAGCACAAAGATACCCACAATGTGCAATGACTATTCAGCCTTAATTATGATGAGAACAAGAAAGGATATCATTTACTGAGAGGTTGCATTTGTCCCAAGTGCAACCAGCCCTTGGTCTTGGTGTACTGGGGTTAGTCTCTTTCTTTCCTTCTCCTCTATTACACATACTCTGAGATAGGTATCTGTGACACAGCCCTAAGGGTCTAAGCAAAGGTGTTACTCCTGCTCTCTCTCTCTCTCTCTCTCTACTGGATCCCATAACTTTGGGGTAAAACACCTACTGTTCTTCCCTTGATGAAATTCAATGCCACAGGCAAGTCCAGGCTCCACTCTCTAAGAAACTCAGCATCAACCTAACCTTTGTAAAGGGTCTCTCAAACTCCACTAATTCTTCCAAGTTTAAAATATTTATGCCTTAGTCTTGAAGTTTTCAAGGCACATTTTCTCAAATTCATATATGTCTGTGATTTTGCTTACATATTTTTATATCTTAGGAAAAACAGTAAAGAGTCCCTGCAAATTGGACCATCATGATGCAAAAGGTAAGAGCTAAAAGCTTCCTTCCTTCTTTGCCTTCCCCACCCTCCCTTACCCACCCCTGTTCATTCTTGATATTAACTGATAGCAATCTGTAGAGCATATTTATTTGTTCAAGGTGAGAGGGTTCTTGAATTAGAATCCTGCTTTGGGGGAACCAAACCCTTCTGCCCATGAGCGATATTGGTAGGACAGATGAATCATCAGGTGCTTAATCTTCCCCAACCAGGTGGCAAGCACAGGACTCAAACTAGGGTCAACTGGACTCCCCTTCCAAGAAATATGAATCCTCAGCAGTGACAAGAACAGGAAGAAAAAAATTGGTCAAGTCACATTTATTTTAGCATGGTGCCTGAGACAGAAGTTGTTATTATTTCTAAAATTTAGATACCAAAACTTGCCCATATTTCTACCTTAATTTCTGTCCTGAAATATGTTCAATAGATTTCAGCCAATACACGTGTTTATTTATTTATTTTTTTCTTAAATGAGTCAGAGATCTTTTCTGTTGCTTACTACCTAAGAACTCTAAGGTATTAATAGTTTCATTGTTGTCTACCTTATCGGCATGGCAAAAGGAACTGCTTTTTTGAAAGATTGGCAGCCCAATAGTTAAAGACATAGTTCTTAGGAATTTGGGAAAGACTCAGGTTTCAGACTTTGAGTGTTTGTTTTGATCTCACAAAGCAGTTTGTATAGGTAAACTCAGATAAGGTTGTTGGTATTTGCAATATTGGAGGGTCAGCCTCTGTGCTAATGCATGTAATTACTACAATATGGGTACATTCACTTACACTCACCTTAAAGTAGATAATAAGAGCACTGATTAACACACTGATGCTCTGAAATACATCTCCAAGGGCATGCACAAAAGCTGCTCTGACACTGGCGTTAGCTTGTACTTCATTGTGATTGTGGACAAGGTGTCTCTGGTGCAAAACCACAGCTAGTCTGAAAGACAACAATGTTCTTGGTACACGTGAGATTAGCCCTTACAAACCTAGGCAGCAGAACAAAGGAGCTGGCAATAACACGCATTATTCAAAATGGCAGGTAGTTAAAAAAAAGGTATGCTTTACAATGTATCATTTTGGAGTTATGTTTGAATACAGATGTATCACAGAGTTTTAAATTTTTCACACAAGGACAAACCATAAAAATTTACCTCAGTTTTCTCATTCATCCACCTAATGTTATTCTCTTTCACATTAAAATGGGAAAGCAACATTTCTTTGATAAAAATCAAACATTTTACAATAAAAAGGAAAAATTTCATTCATCTACTAAATGTCAGCCTCTGATTTATACTTAAATCTGAGCTTGGGAGAGCTTGATTTAATATACTGGTTTCAAATTCAAAAAGCAATGGAAAGGAATAAAACAAAATAATAGTGAAAGAATCTCATCATGGGATTTTTTTTAAACTTTTATTTTACTTAATTTTGTTCATTTCTATGAGCATTTAAAATTTGAATAATTTCTTAATGGCATATGGTGAGAGTGTTTTGTGTATGTATATACAGTTATTTATCTAGAAGCAAAGATACATTAATATATTGTAAAAGTAGTTGTTTATGTACATCACGCGTGCACACACACATACATATACAACGTCTTGCAAAGTGTAGCATCTCTTGTCCAAGTCAAGGTGATAAAGTAGTAGTCACTAAAAATTATGCAACTGATTCTATTTATCTATAACATTCACAAAGTTTATACTAGATATAAAAGGAGAATTGTTTCACTGATGGTCAACAAGGAATGTTTTGCCAAATACCCTTTTGGAACATTTTGGAATAAAGACTTTTTAAAAACCTCTTATTGCTTGGGACACCATATATATATATATAGTCTTTTTGCAGTCTTAAGCCATCACCACAAGGTGGAATGACTGCTGTGTGCCAAAATGTGATCATTACAGAAGGCACAGTTTTCAGATTGTTGTGTTTGGATAGAAACACCTTAGCTATGAGTTACAATTCAAAGTTAGACAGCCCAATGTGACTGGCAGCTAACAGACACTCTTCCAGATTTACCATATATGATCATCACAGTGTCCTTCACCCTTTTACTTGTTTTATTTAAAAAGGTAAAACTTTCTTAAGAACTCATGCACAAAGTGCTATTAAATACTTCAGTTATATAGTGAATAAAAATATATGCATTCCCTTCCTAGTGCAGCTTTAACTGTGTTAGAGACAGCAAAGATTTTAAACACACACACACACACACACACACACACACACACACACACACGTGCCTGCACACACAAACTAACACAAATGGAAATTTCTAATTATAATATGGTTACTAAGAATTGCTGCTTTGGATAATGCCAACAGAGGAGCCTGACTTAGAGAGATACAGCAAGTGAGCTGAATTTAAAAGGTTATGAAAGGAAGGAATATTTTAGGCAGAAAAAATTAGCCTGCAATAGCCTTAAAGCTCTGTCTACACCCTTCATCACAGAACCCCTTCACCACTTCTACTAGAATTTTCTGTCCGGATTTTGGGCCCCAAAATTTATTTGCAAATTGCAATTCTGATTTCTCCATATTCAATCACTACAACATCTTGAAGAATTTGCAACCTGCAATCTCAGTTCTTGGAGAAAACATTACAATCACTCAGCACCTTTATCCATAAATAACTATCTGTTTGCACAAAGAAGGCAGGGCTTTTCAATTCCCTTGTCTTTCTAAGAATGAAAAGTACTTGCAAGGTTAAGGTCATGTTCAAAAGCAGTCGCAGTAAAAAGAAAACTTGGATGATATCTATTTTGAAAGTCGAACTCCATCATTAAAGTCTCAGATTGATGTGGCAGTTGGCTAGGAATATCCTTCATCTTTGTGTAGCATTGACACAACCTATGTGACATATGACTCTCGGGAAATTATTAATACTTTCATTCTTCCTGCTGCCTTGAGGACATATTGTTCTCTTTATGCAAAGATGATGTTATTGACCCCCAGTCAGCAGTACATGTGCTCTAGAGCATTTATCTCCTCAAAATGATAGCTTTGCATTGATCTGCCCACACTCTTTCTTCCAGTGCCAATGCGAAATGCAGTTTCAGGTTAACTGGTAGGAGAGAGGATCTAGCAAGTGATGGCAGATTAAACGTTATTCTGTTGATCGTTTAGCTCTGAGACGGAACAATAGTTCATGAACTGAGAGGTGGGGGACCGCAGCCCCAGGATGTAAGACTTAGTGACACAAGGCAGCATTTGCGAACTGAACGTGCTCAACTTGTCCCTGAATTCCAGAGATTCCATTGTGCCCTCTCTTAGAATCCTCTGTTCAAAGCACCATTCTTCCATCGCTGCCTTCTTCACTCCCATGTAAAAACTGACCTCATGACATGTATCAAGCTGCACTGCAAGATGGCTAGATGACAAGTAGGTAGTCGTGGTTGAATACCAGAAATGTTTGGCACCAGTAGCATTTCGGATTTTTTGAGTTTGTCATATCTTAGGATATTTGCATAGACTTTATAAATTAAGCATCTCTAATCTGAAAATCCAAAATGCTCAAAAATATGAAACTTTGAGAAGATGTTGGTGATCAAGAAGTTTCTGCATTTAGAACATTTCAGATTTGGGGTTTTGGGATTAGGGATGTTCAACCCGTATATGAGCCTCCTATTAATTCTGTAACATTACCACAAACCCTTCATGCCTTAAACCAATGCAAATTTATTATCTTCTAGTTCTGGGAATCAGAAGTCTAAGTGGGGTTGCAGGACTGCATTCTTCCTGATAGATTTGTGGGAAGGAATTTATTTTCTTGCCTTGTCTGTTTCTAGAGGCCACTTCTATCCCATGGTCCCAGGTCCCTCCCTCCAGCTTCAGTGCCAGCACCAGTAGTGTAGCAGTGTAGCATTTGCTCTCCTCTCTGAACTTCTACCTTCCTCATTTTAGGACCCACATGGCTACATGGGACCATGTGGAAAACCCAGCATGATCTCCTCATCTGAGAATCCTACTTACATTTACAAAATTATTTTTGCTATGTAAATTGACATGTTCAGAAATTCCAGGGATTTGGATGTGGGCATATTTGGAATGTCATTTTTCTGTCTTCTACAGGTGATAGGTAGATAGGTAGTGGATTGTTGGTAGCTAGATAAATGGATGGATGGATGGATGGATGGATAGATAGATAGTTTTAGAATTAGATCATTAAGTAAGAAGGGGAAAATTAACCCAAAACTATCAAAACCCTGGGATACAAACTCCACTGTCATGTGTAATCCATTAGTTAACTTTGGGAAGAGCAAACCTATACGCAAGAGATTTTCAATCATATTTCTGATAAGATTGATTTAAGGTTGTCTGGATGAGAGAATGGGTAGAAACTAAAGGGAGAGTCTAGCTAACGTACCTTGAAGAATTTTCATGCAGGCACAGTGAAGCAAAGATAAAAATATTGGTTTTGAGGAAAATAAATTCCCTTTTATTAGTTCTGTGATAATATACAAAACTAATGGCAATTTTATGGAGATATTGGAAAAGAGCACTAAAAAGTAGAAGGATAATTGAAGTGAATAAACTCTAAGATGCCTTTTAACTCAACTTTCTGGGAACTCATAATCTTTTTCAGCCAAAAAAAAATTAAAGAGGAGAAAGTCATATCCCCAATGGAACCATCAACATGCACGGAATGGCTTGGAGCTCAATTCTGGGTCTGTGGTTCTGGATTCAAACGCTGACTCTCCATAACTGGCGCTCTATTTCATCCACTGAAGTGCAATTTCCTAATCAGTGAAGTTGGGGTGCTGTGAACCCTAAGCCAGATAATGTGTATCAAAAGATCCTGGCTCTGTCTCTGGCGCCGTGGAAACTTTCAAAATGGGTAGGTCATAGAAGCCAATATTTAAAATCTCTTTAGTCTGTAGCCTTAATGTCACTTTTGGAGCCATTGGAACACCGTGTCAGATCTGTGATCATATTCACAAGTAGATGAGTTTCCAAAAGAGTCCTCAACTAGACAGGGTTGACAATAAAACATATGGGCTCTTTGCATGGGGGCGACTTACATAATATTGGCCACAACTGCGCAGCCTGAAACGACGGTCATCACGGTCGCCTGGATCTGGTAGTCAGTGTACAGCAGGCGCTCACAGGCTAGGTACACCAGCACACCAGTCACCACCCAGATGCAAAGGATGGACAGCAGGGCACCAAGGATCTCTAGGGATGTAAACACACAAGGACACTCCTCACAAAGGACCCACACATCACCTACTTACACCCGAGTCATAAGATTGCTTTTCTCCCTAGAGAAAGAAGCTTCAAACTAGTTCACTCAGTGATTCATGAAGCAAAAGTGTGGGTGGATTTTAGAGCTGACATGAGGCACTATAATGTTGCATTCGTAAAACACCAGTGTCTGAGTTCATTATGAGCCACATTTCTAAGCAATTTTAGCATCTTTAGAACATATTAATTGCTGCCTGCCCTCACAGTTTTCCTCAGGGATTTTAATTTAAACAGGTGCTAAAATGATCGAAACTTATTAGGGGATGAAATAATGAGACACAACGAGTAAAATGTGTTTAGAAACTCTTAATTTTACCATAAAACATTTACAACTTGCCAGTACCGGCACCTTTAGTGAAATAAAATCGTACTTGATGAAAATGAGTTTCATTTGCCAACCCGACATATTGTAAACACAAAGGCGAGCTCAGAGCCTTATCAACACTCCAACTGCCTTTTAAGAGCTACTGCAAGGAAAAGAAGCATCAGAACGGAGACAGTTACATTAATATTAAAGTAAGATAGTGTTCAATCTACCCACAGAGGAAAGTACCTTTGCTTACTTAGGCATGGCTGAACACCTACCCTGATCTTTAACTCAGCCTTTTTAGTGGATTCCAAAGACCCACTGGGGTCTAGAAATATTCTGTGAATCACTGGTCAGGTACATTCCATACTGTCATCCTTACCTGCTTTAAATTAATCTCAGATGTCAGTTCCCTGTAGTCTGGGTGAGGTAAAGCGCTGCTACCCAGTGTGCAGCTATTATTTCCCAGACCTCTGTCATTTATATACAACCTTTATGGCTTTTTCCATATTCACATGCCACCTGTCTCATTAGTCACTTCATGTTTTCTTCGAATAATATCAACTTTGCAGCCTCAGCTTCTTCCTAAACAAATTTATCCATGAAATTATGAATTTGATGTGCTAATTTATTTTCTGATGCATATTAGGATGTGTAATTATTGTCCATATGACAGTTAAATCATCTATTATCCAACCATCCATGGAATATTTCTCATACTATGGGAAAGGCTGGTGTAGGTATTTAGGGCATGAGTTCAAGTATCAGATGCAGATGGTCTGTCAGTGACTGACCATGTGACTTTGTACAAGTCACTTGACCTATTTGAGCCTGAGTTTCCTTATCTATAAACAATGCCATATATGGGGCTGGGGTTGTGACTCAGTGGTAGAGTATTCAGGTAGCATGCATGAGGCACTGCATTTGATCCTCAGCACCACATAGAATTAAGATAAAGATATTGCGTCCACCTAAACTAAAAAATAAATATTAAAAACATAATGCCATATATGTCTAACATATATGCTATGGGTGGAATTGTGTCCCCCCAAAATTCATCCATTGAAGTGCTAACCATTAGTACCTCAAACTGTGTACTTAGAAATAGGGTCCTTGAGATATAATTAGTTAAAATGAGGCCATATTGTAGTCCCATAATCCTATATGTCTGTTATACCTATTCTAAGAGGAAATCTGGACACAGACATGCACACAGGACAAATAACATGTAAAGATTAAAGCAGGGATCTACAAACCCAGGAACCCTTGCAGCTCAGTGAGAAAGATTTCACTCACAGTCTGAAGGAACCAATCTTGCTGATGTCTTGATCCTTGCTTTCTGTTTTCCAGAACTGTGAGATGATAAATTTTTATTTGTGCCATCCAGTTTGAAGCACTTTGATAAGGGAACTCTGAGAAACCAATATGACATATAGCAAACACTCAAAAAATATTTATTTTTTTATTAGTCTGCTCAGACTATTTAAAACTCCCTTTGCAGAAGTTAATGAGGACCACTCTCAAGAATTTATGATTATCTAGAAACAGAGATTGGATTCAGAGATATCAAGTCCCAAACATCCCATCTGTAAGAAACCAAATCAGGATATGGAAATAGAGCATGTCTCACTCTAAAGCCAGGAACAGAGAGGTACAGTGAGGTAAAGCCCAAACACCAAGAAACAAGAGTCAGGTCTCAACAGGACAGAAATCCAAAAAGGAACTAGTTAAAATAAAACTAAATTAAAAAGCACCTCAGGAACCACTGACTAATGGTACCATGGTTGCTAAGAAAACCATGAGATGAGTAAGGCCATCAGGTTGGTCAGACCAATTTGTGGGTGGACTAGGATGGGCTCACTTATATGTCTACTTAACATGATAGCCATCCATTATGTGTGGCTACTTAAATTAAAATGTTTAAAATAAAAACCACTCTTATTCTTCAGTTGTACCAAGCATATTTAAAGTTCTCAATAGCCATATTATACTCAATTATGAAATATTTTCTCTTATAGCAGAGGGTTCTTTTAAACAGCCTTGGTCTTGGAATATCAACATTCATGGATTTCCATGACCAAGTTGACAAAGTATTAATGATCTAAATTCTGAGTCCATCCTGTCTTTACAAACTATCCTACATTTACAAAACCACTATGATCAATGGAATTGGTAAGAAGGAAATACATGCAAAAAATTATATAGACAAATGATGGGTTCATGGTTTTCAAGTGTGGCTCTGTTCAGGAACGGTGGAAGCATTCTCAGATTATACAGTGACAAACTCTTTATTGCTTTTATTATCTCATCTCTCTCTGAATGATAAAGGGAAAGCAATCCCAAAATATCTGCAATGGTAAATTGTTTAATATGAAATTAGAACTTCCTATCACTCTAAACTTGAAAACCTGTAGTCTGTAGTTAGTCTAGGAGTTGTGGTCCTCATCCACGGGCACACTTCAGTGAAGGCTAGCAACATGGATGCCCTTGCTCTGCCCTCTTCTCCTTTATATTGATTTTCTCAAGCAATGTAAAAACATGGAGCTATAACTTTTGGTTCCCAGGACAGAGGAGGAGAAGTAGAATTGCTCTTGTTGGGGAGATAGAAATGGTGGGTGAATTTGTAAAAATGAGCCAAAATTAGAAGGTCCCAGAAAGTAAACCTTTGCCATGAGCCAGGCCAGTTCCTCGATAAAAGGAAGCAATTACTCAGTGGAAGGAAAAGCTCCCCAAAGTGAAATTTCATTTCTTGCTCCTCCTCCTCTTTTTTCTTTTGTTGTTGTTGGTGATGACTGATTGAGCAATATAGTCAGACATTCTCTGATGACTGTCTTAGTGCATTTTTTTTCTGCTAACAAAAAGGATTGGGTGATTTATCATGAGAGGAGATTTATTTCTCACAGTTCTGGAGGCTGGGAAGTCCAAAGGGCAAGGTGTCAGCATCAGGCAAGGGCCTCCATGCTGCATCACAGGATAATAGAAGGGCAAAAAAGCGTACACAAGACAGAGATAATTGGGCCAAACTCATCCTTACATCAGGAACCCTCTCCTGCAATTAAGGCATTAATCTACTAGTTAAGAACAGAACCCTCATGATGTAATCGTCTCTTTAAGGTTCCACTATTAACAATGTCACAGTGACAATTACATTGCAACATGAATTTTGGAGGCACCATTCAAACCATAGCAATGACTAAATGCTTTCTGTGAGCAGGAAGGCCCATGATGTGTTCCTGACTTCCTAGGGAGAAATTCTTTAATCTCTGCAACTCTCTTAGGCTCTCTGAGTCTTGTT
Source organism: Callospermophilus lateralis (assembly GCF_048772815.1). NCBI lineage: Eukaryota > Metazoa > Chordata > Mammalia > Rodentia > Sciuridae > Callospermophilus > Callospermophilus lateralis. The sequence continues at coordinate 70,246,397 of NC_135320.1, read as the reverse complement.
CTGTGATATGGCAGAAACTTTAGCTTAATCCTGTCTTCCAGGAATACAAGTAGTTAAATGAATAACATTATCATTGCTAACATATACTGAGATCCTAGTGTTGGGGTAGCTACTAAAATGACACACGAGTTCCAATTGTTTCATAAACAAGAGGCAGCACCATTCATCTGGTTGTTAGTTGAATTAATATTAGCAGCTTACATTCCCATATCCGTTTTATCCTGGGCCCAAAGGTGTGTATCCCTAAGAGACTTTTGAACAAGGCTTCACTCTTTACCTTCCATTTTAACCCTGGGTTTGACTCTGTAGTGCCACTTGGTTATTATTGCTCAAGTGAAGAACTATACCTGCTCGGTGCCACCCAAATGTCAGCCGCTTAGAGGGAGGCCTTGATGACAACCACAAGGAAAAGAGACTGAGCAGGAAACCGGTCAGGTCAATTAAGAGATGGGCAGCATCCGTGACGACAGCAAGACTCCCAGCAATGTGCCCACCTAAGGAATGCAAAATATCATAAGGCCCAGAATGCAGCTAGATTCACAGCAGTTCTAACCATAGCTGATGAAAAATGTTACTGACTCACCCAACTTTAGAAGAGAAAGGCATCTTCAAGTTGTTTTAATTTATTCCTTTTTCATAATTTGACAGATAAAGAAATGGACCCATAAAGTCAATACGATTCAATTACATAAAAATGAATTTCAAGGGAAAATTAAAACATTTGAGATTGGGAAGTGTAGGGCACATGTGGAGAACATCCCAGTTAGACTGCAGCATACAGATTCTAAAAAGGAGATTATAGAAAGGTAATGCTTGTGGGGTATAGGCAGATTCAAAGGGTCTCAAAGTGCCCGCTGAGGACCTGGACCTCTATCTGCAGACCAGATGCTGCCATCTGGCCCACAGATGTATAATTAATCGACTTGTAGTTTTACCATAGTCCTTGCCACTTCTTTTTGTTCAAATGGTTTTTTTATTATCCACCTGAGTTCAAGATCCCTTTCACACATAGGAAGGAGCAGAATGAGAAAAGGGCGGGTACTGTCCAATGAGCATGCTGAATGCCACAAGAGTTCAAAATAGCATAGGAATTGAGCCCAGCAAGACTCCCAGCACGAGTCCAGCCTTGCTTTTTCTATCCATTTGGGATGTTTCCTCTTTATCCCTCTAATTCTCCTTTGAAAAGACCTCAGCCTCCAAAGTAGAAATTAAAGGAAAGCCTTGTCCTTCTCTTCCTGAACAGGATTTGTCATTTGAGAGCAATAACCTTTATTGCTTTTACTACATCTTCCCAGAAAAGAGCTTTTGCTGACTGATTAGTCCTCCTACAGCTGTTTATTGCCTTGTGTACTACAAAGCAAGGGACTGTCAGTCATCAGGCCCTCCATCATCAGACTCACCTTGTCTTGCCTAATGATTAAAAAAAATTACAGAGATAGCTCATAATTGCAATAATCCCCACAGACCGTTGGTTCTAGCTGTACTTAATAACTGGTTTGTCAAAGTTTAATGGTCTGAAGCAAAGTAGTCTTCAAGCTTGTTACTGAGCTGTCAGTGCAAAAATCGGAATGATTCATTAGCCAAAAGGCAACATTTTGCTAACAAATCAGCTGTCCTTCCAATTATCCTCTAATGTTGCTCTATCTGCCAAACTTGGTCCTGATAATAAAGCTGTGTTAATAATGCATTATTTCTTGCCTGGAGAATGACTCCATGCAGATAAGCAGCATGCTGCAATCTCAGCAATGAATGATGATGATCCTGTGTGCTGCACAGAAATTGTAGTCTAAGTCAAGGAGATGGTCCTATAGGAATTCTTCAACAGGCTGTGCAGAGTCAGGAGACAATGAGAAAGAAGTTGCTTTGGAAGAAGCATGTTAATATGGAAGCCTGGAAATGAGAATCATTTTGCAACAATCAGAGCTGTTTATGAGAACCATCCAGAAAACTGTGGACAACCACTGCTGCATCCAATAGAGCAAATTGTTTGCAAGACGAAGTTTATGAGTGTACTTGCACTTGCTCCTGAAAGCATGGGAGGTTATTGACAATTAATTCAATCTTCCAGCCAGTATTTATTGGGCCTTACTGTGCATGATACCAGGGACAGAGTACACAAAGATAAATAAATCACAGTACCTCTCTTCAGTGATCTAACACTCAGTGTACTGAAGACCTGCTAAAGAGTCAGGAAACCAGAGAGCACTGGAAATATTGAGGAACTTTAGACAGAAGAGAGAAATAAGCATTAGCAAGAAGAAAAGCACTTTTCAGGAAGATACAAGAACAGGGTCACAGATACAGAGATGAAAGAATGTGGCATATTTATGGAAATCAGTTGATATGAAGTATTGGCAAGACTAGAAATGGGACTTGAAAGGCAGGTTAGGAATACTTGTGTGGGGTATGTCATGCCAAAGAAGTTGAATGTTATTCAATGGGATAAGAGGATCTACTTCAGATTTTGAGCCAAGGTTGTTACACGATTCCATTTGCAATTTGGGAGAGATCTTTGCAACAAATATGGAATATGGAAGGTGACTGAAGGGCTAAGGGGCTAGAGGTTAAAATGTTAAAGTAATAGCCACAGAAAAAATATGATGAAGGCATGAACTAAGGCTGTAGCAGTCATATTTATGGAATTCTTGACAAGACATGTTTTAGTCTGTTTTGTTGTTGTTGTTTGTTTGTTTGTTTTTGCTACTATGAATCAAAGATTTGAAAAGAACAATTTTAGAAGAGAAAAAGTTTGTTTGTCATTCATGATTTCATAGGTCTCAGTTCACAGATGGCCAACTCCATTGCTCTGGGCCCAACCCGAGGCAGAACATCAAGGCAGAGGGTATGAGAGAAGAAAGCAGATCAGGACATAACAGTCAGGAAACCTCAAAGGGACAAAATATAAACCTCAAAGGCACACTCGCAATGACATACCTCTTCCAGCCATACCCTACCTACCTGCAGTGATCACCCAGTTAATCCCTATCAATGAATTAATGCACTGATTAGGTTAAACTTCTCATGACTGGAGAGATAAGGAGCTAGAGGTTAAAATGCTACAGGAAAAGCCACAGAAAAAAATATGATAAAGGCACGAATTAAGGCCGTAGTAGTGATATTTATGGAATTCTTGACAAGACATGCAGAACAGGGCACTTACAACAAGGCAAGGGAGGCATTTTACCTCTGAATTTCCTTGCATTGACTCACCTCATATCTAAACCACAACATTCTGCCCTTGACCTACAAATCTCATGCCCACCTCACAACACAAAATACATTTAGTCCGTTTTCAAATCCCTCATAGTCTAACACTTCCAGTATTTCCCCAAAGTCCAAGTCCAATACCTCCACTGAGTGCGAGTCCCTGTAAAAATTAAAAGCAAGTTACATATATCCAATATATAAAGGCACAGAATAAACATTTCCATTCAAAAAGGGAGAAATAGGAGCATCAAAAGAAAAAAAAATGGGACCAAAACAAGATTGAAATCTAGCTGGGAAAGCAAAGCCTATAGCTCCTTATCCAGCATCTGGGGCACGTGGCATCACGATGTTCTCTTCACAGAGCTCGAGTAGCTCTGCCCCTATGGTCTTGCTGGCTGTGACCCACAGTGGTATCCTTCCTGGCTTATCTCTGCTCAATTCTTGCAGTTATCCTCAGCAGACATCCCATGGTACTGGCATCTCCTAATCTCAGCGGTATCCACTGTAGCTTCAGCATCCTTCTCACTTCACCCGTCACTCTCAGGTGCTTCCTGCAGGAACCCCAACCCTGCTGTACTTTGCCTGGCTTCCAAAGACTTTCTTTGAAATCTTGGTGGAAATTTCCATGACCCCCAAAGTCCAGCATCCTGTATTCCTGAAGAACCACTACCACCTGGCTGATGCCAAGGTCTGCTGCCACCTTGAGAAGTAGCCAACCCCTGGTCTGGCTACAGCAGCCTCTGCAGCAGCCTTTGGGTGCCTGGATGGCTGAGCATGGTGATACAACTTCCTAGGCCCTCCTGAATAAGCAGTATGTCCCACTGGTCTCTTCTCAAAGGAATTTTTACTTTCATACTATTGATCCAGAGACTGGTGTGGTCTTCCCAATTCCTGAGATGCTCTCATGCCATCTTTTCTATTTTTTTTTTTTTTTTTAACTATCACAGCTTCCTTAACGCCAGTTGTACTCACAGTTTTCTGGCCAAACTGCAAGTTTTCCAAATATTTCTCTGTTTCTGCTCCTGATTAGCACAGTAAGCTTCACTAAAAACTGCCAGCAATATCCATGTCACTGTCTGAATGCTATGCTACCTAGAAATTTCTTATGCCAAATTGACAAGTGTATTGCTTTTAAGTTCAGCCTCACATAAAGTCTCAGCACATGGGCAAAATATAGACAATCTCTTAGTCAGAATGTAACATGAATGTCGTCTATTCTAATTGCCAGTAGAATCCTTCTTGTCCTCTGAAACCTCTTGAGCTCAGTCTTTACTGTCCACGAACCTAACAGCATTCTGGTCTTCTGAGCTCCCATCAGAATCACACATTAAGCTCTGCTTACAACAATCTAAAGCTTTTCCAGCTTGCATCTCTAAACTTTTTAAAATTCCTCCCCCATAAACCAGCTCTAAAGGCTTCTGAACCATATGATTAGGTTAGTCACACCAACAACCTCACTTCTTGGGAACAACTTTTGTTTTAGTCAACTTTTTTTGCCTCTGTGACCAAAATACCTAATACGAACAATTTTAGAGGAAGAAAAGTTTATTTGTTGCTCATAGTTTCAGAGGTCTCAGTCCACTGATGGCCAATTCTATTGCTCTGGGCCCAAAACAGGCATAATAACATCACGGAAGAAGTGTGTGGTGGAGGGAAATAGTTCAAGACATGGCTACCAGGAATCATAGAGAGCTCTCTCTCACCAGGGACAAAATATAAACCCCAAAGTTTCACCCCCAATGACCATCTCCTGCCTACAGTTACCACCCAGCCAATCTCTATCAGCAGATTAATGCACTGATTGGGTCAAACCTATCATAATCCAATCATGTCACCTCTAAACTTTCTTCATTGTCTCACACATGAGCTTTGGGGGATACCTCATATATAACCCATAACAATCCCCATAATATTTTCCACGGAGAACAGAGGACTGTAAAAGGTGACTGTAAAAGGACTGACAGGACTGTAAAAGGCAACTGTTTATCTGACAACATTAAACTTGTGTCTCATTACTGGGCTACACCATTACATACTATTAATTGACATTTTAAAATCTACTTTAATTATCTTATGGATAGAAGTATTATACTGTACTATATAATATACTGTATCAAAATCTCATTGAGTTATTGTTTAACGAGTATTTAAAATCTACCACAGATTTTATAGCCACGTTTTAACATTTCTTAAGTTTTTAATACTAGGAACCTTGAAAAATATTTGTGACCTGAGCCACTGAGACACCCTGGCTGTACCCTTATCCAAAAGCATGTCGTTTCTCATCCCACCCAGCTATATCTTTTTCTTAGTAAGTGAGAAAATTTTTACTCTCAGATACTTATCATCTTCCCCAGCATGCTCTCAGCTCTGTATTCCTGTCATGTTATCTCTTGTTTTCTCTACCCTGTTCAGCCCTGAATAGGCCTGCTTCTGATGCCTCTCCCTGACCATCCTCATTTTTTCCAGCAATGACACACTTGAGCTTATTTTTCTGAGTTCTCAGTGTCTGGGTGTTCATCTTTTCAGAGATATGAGTTTCCATCTGCAGCATAACTCCTCCTTATGTCTTTTCTACAGTGAGGAATTTTACAAGTAATCAAAAACAGCCCTGACTCAAAAAGTTCAAAGGCCCATGAAGAGTGGACATATTATGCTCAAATCCTTCCCTTCTTAGTTCTTTCTTCCTTCTGCTTTATACTCTGTGAAAGTGATCTCCCTAAACACAGCTCAATGACTTACTTCTCCTTGTTCTAAATGTCAATTTCTCCCTGGGGCTTATAGGATAAATTTCATTCCCCAGCTGGGCCTCAATTTTTCTTGACCCTCCAACTACCATTCTGTTTATACCCTCCAGTAACTACTGCACTTAACACTGCCTTTAGATAGGTGCTAATCCAAACAAGCTTAAACAACAGTGATATCATAATTATTGGCTCACCTAAATGATAAAAAAAAATCTGTGTGGGATCAGATCAGATATAGCCATCTCTTAAGATTCAAAATATGTCATTAGAACTCTGCCCTGTCTCCAGTTGTTACCCTTTAACTGTGCTAAAATAGAGAGACTTCCTCCCTTTCCATGGGAAAGGTGGGTCTCTGGAAGCTCCAGGTCTCTATATCTTTAGCTTAGTGGTCATAGAAGAAAGGCAGAGAGTTTTTACTCAGCCTTCCTTTATGAAGACCCAGAGATTGACTAAGCCAGTTTGGCATCCCACAGTCCTTCCTGTGAGCAAGAAGTACTCAAGCCAAAAGGACCAGAATTACAACCAGAATAAAGAGGATGAGAAGGCTTGATAAACTGGAAATGCTGGTCCACTTCAAACAATGGCACCCACATTTCTAACACATCATTCCCTGTCCTCTTTCCCATCTATCCACTAGAAATTTTTCAAGGTAAGGTCTCATATTTATCACCTCTTGGACTACAGCAGTAAATAGGGTACTGTTTATTCAGGCCCTTCCATCTGAAAAACACTTCTTATCTTCTGTTTGTCCACATTTCAGTCTCTACCCAGGGCTTTCTCAAAGCTCACATCCTGCAGAAAGACTTCATGGATTCCCAAAAGTGGTCTGAAAAGTAATAATTGCTTTCTCCGATAGGGTCAAGAACAGCTTTGGAGAGGAGGTGAACTGTGGATCAGAGTCTTGAATTATGGCCAGGATTTCAACTACTGTAGAGAATAAGAATAGGATTTTTGCATTCAACAACAACAAAGCAAAAGCTATTGGGACTCCAAGGTACTATAGGTATTTTGAAGAGAATGAATATGTGCCCTGACTAAAACAGAGTAGTCAGGTAAGGATGGGGTAAGAATTAATAGTCAGTTTGGCAGAAAGATTGTAGAATGTTTGAGAAACCAAAGAAAGAATTTTTCACTTTGTTCCATATGCCAGAGCTTTCCAATATATTGATTTCTTTTTACTTGGGTATGCCAAATGAGATCTAACGCAGTGGCAGCTTGTAAACCAGTCTGTTCCAGCTATAAGCACCCTTATCAGTTTAGGCCAGTGTTCAGCAAAATTCCCTCTGCTTGCTGAAACAGGGAAAAGTCTTTGAACCACTGAACTAGACGAAGCGAAGCCACGTGGAGAATTTTGAACACAGTAATAACATGATAAGAGCAATGTTTTAGGAAAATCAGCTTAATATCGATACCTTCAAAATCCAGATAATTGTCAGTACCCGTGTCATTCCCCTACTGTCATACTTCTGACTTTAGGTAAGTTAGATTTGAATTCATGGTCTCTAACTGTAGAAGTGAGAAGGGAAGGAGTAGCTTAGTTTACATTTTGTCATCTCTTACATGAGCAATTGAATATTGTCCACAGTTATGAAATATATATACATATATATATATATATATATATATATATATGGTGTTATCTAAAAAGAAAGAGATAATCATAATATTTTATAAGTTGTTTGGTTTCTTTATGGATGGAAAATCATTAAAATTGTTTTCCATTTTAGCACACATAATTTTAAAATTTAAAAACCTAGGAAAAGAGCAACACAGAGAAAACTACAGTTAAATTTTAATTATTCACTAACATTTGTATTCTTAAATTAACTTATATTCAATAAAATCATAATTAGATTTGTGGGAGAACTGAAAGAAATGATGCATGTTTAGTTAGAATAACAAACAGGAATAAATAGCTGTTATTTTTTCCTCTTAAGAACAGGAGGATACAACAGATATTATAATATAAAAATTCTACATCAATTCATGTTATTGACAGAATAGGAACTCAGATCAACGAATGACCTTAGATATATACTTTACTATTTATAAAAGTTTGACAGATAATAAACAATCAAATATTAATGAAGAAAATTATTTTACCATAAGTTAGGCTAAGAACTGTTAGCTATTTAAAAAAAAAAAAGAATTTTCAATCTACTTTGCTTTCACATTGATTTCAAAATTAAATGCTAAAATTTGAACAACTACTAAAACATGTCATTTATCTTCTCAATAAAAGGGGAAGGGTTATTAAACATTAATATAGTAAAAGAAATCAGAATGAGAAGTTTTTATATACTATCTATGTAAAATTTAAAACTTTTAGAAGGCAAAGCAAAAATTAAAAGGTAAAAGACACCTATGCTTTGGATCTGGAATCTCATGTTGATTCCAGGAGCTAATGTGTGGAAGGCTTAGTTCCCCATGCAGTAAAGTTCAGAAGGGGTACCTCTGGGCAGTGATTGGAACATGAGGGTTCTAACCTTATCAGTGGATTAGTAATTCATAATTTGATGGACTGTTGGGAGGTAATAGAATTTTGGTGGGGAGGAGCCTAGATGGAGGAAATAGATCCCAGGAGGCACGCCCTTGTAGAGTGGATTTTGTTCATATTCATATTCTCTCTCTTTCTCTCCTCTCTCCTGTCCAACTGCCATGAGGTAAGCAGTGTGCTCTCCTCCATGATGTTCTGCCTCATGAAAAGCCCAGAAAGGATGGCTCCAAGCGACCATGGATTGAACATCTGTGGTCTGAGGCCTCTGAAACCATGGGCCCCAAATAAACTTTCCCTCCTCTACACTATTCTTGTCAGGTCTTTTGGCCACAGCAGTGAAAAAGCTGATTTAAAACAATGGCCTTCAACAAATGATTTCTACTTCAAGAAATTGCTTTGAACGGATTAACAGAAAGGCAGGCAGAGTTATTCAAGATTTTTCAGTGCAGTCTTGTCCACAAGGAAGAAAAAAACTCCCTAAGTGTCTAACAACAGAGAAATGGTTATGTAAATTACAGTGAGCATATTATAGAATATTGTTCAGGCATAAAAATGTTTTGGAGCAGTATGTGAAAGCATAGCGAAAGGCGTTCAATATGCTCTCCATCATGTAAAAGAAGCAACCTGTGAGCCTCGCATAAAAAAATATATTGCACAAAATATTCGGTAATGTTATTGAGGTTAACACTCAAATGGGTTAAAATAATGATTTTGTTTTGCCTTCTTCTATTTTCCAACTTATCTGTGGTAAGCATATTGTTACTCTATTCTTACAGAAAATATTAAATCTTACGCTTAAGAAAGAACTTAGGCAACCCCCCACTAACGATGCAGGATTCCGTTTGTTTGCTGGGTTAGCCGGGGCGGCATTCCCGGGCAGTACTCACCCACGACCTCCGCAATCATGAAGATGAAGCATATTGCCGAGGCCGCGCAGAGTTTCCACTTGGCGTGCGCTTGCTCCTTCACCCTGCTCTCCGTGGCCTTGGAGTTGCTGTGGCAGTGATAAATGCCTCCTGCCTCAGGTGCCTCTGGCTTCTCTCCAGGACATTGATCTTTATTCACAGGTTTCTGTTGGAGTTCCGCACTGTGGTTGGGTTTGACAGAAGCAAGAAGTGAGCATCATTGCAAACCCCTCGCAGGCAGCCTTGCTGTTCTCAGAGCTGCTGCTAGGACATTTGCAAACCAGCCCGGAAGTTTTGGTTCACAGATCCCGCTACGAGAAAGTATCGAGTGTTCGGAGCAAGCAAGGCATTCCCTTCTGTATCCACAATGTTTCAGCGAAAACATTTTCTTATCCATATCAACCAATGATTAAGAGACATCAAAGGACAGAAAAAAGAAGAAGATCGACTTTAATGCAAGACTTCCCCAGTTATTCCACTTGGAACTGGGCGATAATAAAATCTACCAGGGGACATTGCATGCTATGTTTATGTGAGCCTGACTGAGGATTCAGGCACATGACAGCCCAAGTTACTATTTGTCCTTCTGAGTCCGTAGGGACCTTCAAAAACTTTCTTACCACCACTATTTGGTAGACAATCTCTACCAATCAACGTCATGCTGAGAGTGAAACCTGCTCACCCTTCTCCAAGTAGGCAGTTGAGTATCAGTTCTGCCCGAACATAAAGTGTGATTATAGCCATTCATGGAATCCTAGAATTTCTTAAATGGAAAGATTATAGATAGCATTTAATCCAACTGCAGAATTTCTCAGCTGAAGTAACTAAGGTTCAGAGAGGTTAAGTAACTGGCGGAGGTTCAATGGTGAGGAAATGATTGGGCAGAAAGGCCAAACCCGTTGTCCTTCTACCATTCCACGGGCTGCTTCCCTATCTCAATGTCAGTGTGCCTAAAACCCGTTTTTACTCATGGAGATGTCAGTTCCAATCTTAAACTAATAAGATTTTTAAATTTTAAAATAAACTTATTTGAAAATATTAATGAGATTCTTGGAATTAAGAACTTCACAGTTCTGGATCTGAAAGGAAAAAAAGAAGGGGGGGGGGTCAGTGAGGGAAGGAAGGAAGGAGAAAGAAAAAAGAAAGAAAGAAAGAACAGGGCAATAAATTAGTTTCTGCTTGAGAAGTGATTTCATTTGGCTTATTACCATTAAAAACCTGATGGTTTGAGTTTAGCTGATTATTATTAGTGGCCTCTAATTAACATTATATCATATTTTTGGAATGAATAAGTGATAGATAGATAGATAGATAGATAGATAGATAGGCAGACATATTCATTATAGAAAATCTGGACTCACAAAAAAACACAAAACTAAGAGAAAAATTGCTGGTAATCATACCGGTAGGTTAGATTTGAATTCATGGTCTCTAACTGTAGGAGTGAGAAGGAAAGGAGGAGCTTAGTTTACAAGACACATCTGTATTAAATATAAGGTTAAAAGTAATGATATAGAAGATTTAACACTGATAAGATTGTAACTATGTAGAACTAGGAATCAGGTTCTGAAGCTGCATATCTGTTAGGATCCTGCTATGTTCCTGTCATTCATATCCACTGAGTTGCAATCATGTGGTATGGGTAGAATTTACCCTATTCTCAGCTACCAGAGTCAGCCTGGTTGGATTTAGCATTGGATATGATATTTATATGTGTCTGTGTGTGTATTCAGTGGGAGGCACTAGCTCACAGTCTTCAGTGGTTCCCAAAAGGGTCCATGACCCCACAAGAAGTTAAAAAACAAAGTTAAAATACATTCCTCATCACTTCATTAAAGCAACATGATCTAGATGTCTCTAGATGCAGAACAGGGTCTGGATCTGAAAAAACAATGGGAATTCTAAGAAGTATTATTTTAAAGGGTTATAAAAATAGTAAATGCTATGAGGCATCAAAAAATGAAATATAAATTTGCTATTAATGAATAAATCCCAGTAGATTCTTATGCATTCAAATGTGGTCAAAACTTTGAAGAGTAGGAATAATAGGCCAAAGTGCATCAAGAAGAAAAGGTAGAGAGAGGAGCAGAGATAAAAGAAACATTAGAAATTTTATGCAAGTAGTCTTGAACTGAATTAATCTGTTTAAATAGGATTTAGAAAATGAAGCTTTATTTGTATAATCTTAGGTAGGTTTCTATTTTTATTTTTTATTTTATTTTGTTTGATGATAGAAGTTAAGTCCTTTGCTTTTATATCTCTGAAATGGAGTTGGTAATGTTATTTTTTACTCTCTCATTCCATATATGGAGAATATGCGATATAACTACACCTGCTTTTTAATTTTCATATTACTTCTCCCAAGAACCTCAAATCACTATTCCTGTTAGAAGAGGCAACAAAGGCCTTGATCTCACCATGCATTTTCCATCACTTCATTCATTCATTCAGTGACTCTTGTTGCATGCTTAAGATGCGCCCTCACTCTTAGAGGGATTAATGATACTGTATCCTATGAAACAAGCAAAGATTCTGATGGAATATCAGAATATATCCAGAAAATAGAGACAAACAGCAACTACATCAATGGTAACAGAGGCTATGTATAATGGACAGAGACTGCGAGAGTGAAGAGGAAGACACTTGGTTTTTTAATTAAATATATTTTTAACTTATAATTAAAACAAAAAAATTATTCATATTATTGGGCCAACATGATGTTTTGAATCTTGAATACATTTCATAATGTTTAATCAGGTTAAACATAACTATCTCCTCAAACTTTTATTATTTCTTTATGTTGAAAACATTCAAAATCTTTTCTAATAGCTTTTAGAAATACATTACACAGTTGTTATCGGTTGTTATCTGTAGTCAACTGCCATGCAATAGCTATCAAAAGGAAGAGGTAAAAAAAGGCCCCTCTATAGAGGTGATGTCTTATCAGCAAGTTACAGTATGATCAGAAGACGTATGTGAACAAAAAATATCACCAGAAGAGGGTGTTGTTGGTGCAGATGCACAAAGGGCAGAATGATACTCTCTTGCTCAAAAGGTTAGCTTGAACAGAAAGGAAAAGACACCATTGACTCCTACAGCATCGTATTTGTCACCTTTGCATCACTATGACCAAAATACCTATCAAGAGCAATGTAGAAAAGAAAAAGTTTATTTTGGCTCATGGTTTCAGAGGTTCAGTCATGTTCAGCCAACACCTTTGCTCTGGGCCCAAGATGAGGAAGAATATCATGGCAGAAGGGTATTGAGGAGCGATGCTTTTCTGCTTGTGGTGGTCAGGAAGCAGAGAGAGGGAAGTGGGAAGAGGCCAAATGGAAAGTTTTGAGCAGGGAAGTACCTTTATGTGGTCTGCATTTCTAAAGCACTTTAGGGTACTTCTTGGGTGGCTGGAGTATAGAGGGGCAAACCAAGAAGATCCTTTAGGAGATGACTACAGCCCAGACACTGGCAGTTGGTGACAATGTGGTGACAATGAAAATGCAACACAGTTGAGTGAGATACAATCAACAGGGCTTGCTAACATACAATGTTAGTTAAAGGGAACAAGAAAAGGGAGGGACTTAAAGATGTCTCATAAGTTTCTATTTAGAGCATCAAGAAGATGGGCATACAGATTCCTAAGATGGGGTTAAGTAGATGGCAGTAGTGTGGAGGCTGAGGACTTGGGTGCTGGCATCCCACTACCTAAGATGAACTCCCACCCAGTCTTACCATTCACTAATCTTATGACTGTATAATAATTATTTAACCTCTCTGTGCTTTAATTTCCTCATGATAGCATATCTCTCACAGGGTGGCTGTGAGATGTAGCTGTTTCATATAAATACTTCAAGTGTGTCTGGAACAAGATAAGTGCACATTTTTTAAAGTTGTTCTTAAATAATGGAACTGCATTTTATTATTGCCATTGTTCTTCCAAAAGAATACAGTAAACTATGTTTGAAAAGAACTTTTGGAATAAGCACTTTTATAATTAAGCCTTTATTACAGTTTGGATGTGAGGGGTCCCCAAAAAGCTCATGTATTAAAAAGCTCATGTATTAAAGCATAAAAACTTAGAAGTGAAGTGATTGGGTTATGAGAACCTTAATCTGATCAACAAATTAATCCCATGATAGGATTAACTGAGTGGGAATTGAAGGCAGGAAGTATGCAGCTGGAGGAGGTGAAGCATTGGGGGCGAGCCTTTGGGGTACATAGTTTATATCTGGAGAGTGGGATCTCTCTGCTGTCTGATCTTGATGTGCGATATTTCTCTCCACCACACTTTGCTGCCGTGATGTTCTGTCTGCCTCACTTCAAGCCCCCAAGGAATGGAGGTGGTTGTCAATGGACTGAGACCTCTGAAACCGTGAGTCTCCAAATAAACTTTTCCTCCTCTGCAATTCTTTCAGTCACAGCAGCAAAAAAGCTGACTCAAACAGCCTTGAATAATCAAAAAACAAAATTTTTTGGTTTCCCCTTTGTCTGCACCCATTATTCTAGCCTACTCCAGTGACAGCAAGCTTGGAGATGAACTCTCCATTCCTAAAGAAGAATAAATGCCACAGAGGGAGAGAACATTTCTCTAATTCCTTAGCGTATCTTGGCTTCTGCTTCCCCTGCTTAACTACTCTCCTTGTCTGCCCTGAGATAATCCTGCACTTTTAGAGCATGGAAGCCTTTCTCAGACACAGAGGATGTCCCGTACATATGTGTTGGGATTCTATCTCACTTAATGTCTGTGAAATAAATGAGTGATGTGAAAGAAGCAGTTTGAGGGGAGAAAGAAGTAGTTTAGGGGATACAGGGGGACAGACAAGTTCACATAATTAGATATAACTTCTTGTCCTGGAAATTAACCAATCATCCACCTTTTAGCAGCTTTATTAAGATAAAATTCACCTACCATGCTAAAGGACTGACCCATTTAATATATATAACATAATGATTTTTAGCATATTCAGAGTTGGATGGTCAGCACCCAAAAGAAGAAACGCTTTATCCATTAGCAGTAATTTTCCAGTCTCCTGACATCCATCTCTTCAGGCAACCACTAATTACATTCTGTCTTTATACATTTGCATTTTACATAAATGGAGTGAATTGCTTCTTTCATTCAGCATAATGTGTTCATGGTTCATCCATGATACAGCAAATCACTACATCAATATTTCATTATTTCTAAGTAATACTCCCTGGAATGTATATATAATATTTCATATATTTGTTAATTGTTTCCTTTGGTGGTTCAGGGGAATAATTATGAATAATACTCCTATGAAATTTTTATGCATGTTATTTATTTCTCTTGAATAAATACCTAGGGATGGAATTCCTGTGTCATAACGTAACTATGTTGAACACCTTGTGAAACTACCAGACTGTCTTTCAAAGCACTGTACCATTTTACATTCCCACACACAACATATGAGAACTCCTATTTTTCCATATCCTTGCCAACACTTGTTATTGTTTTATTTTATTTTTTCTTTAGTGTAAATATCCTAGTGGTTATGAAGTAATTATCTCACTGTGATTTTGACTATTATTTCCCTGATGACTAATGATGTTGAGCATATTTAATGTGTTTTAGCATGCTTATTATACATTTATTTATTTAATAAGTGTATAATGTCTATCTGAATTCTTCACACATTTTTAAGTTCATTTATTTATCTTTAAAATATTAAATTATAATAATCTTTTATTTATTCTGATACACAGCCTTAATCTGATAATTTACAAATATTTTCTCCTAACCCATGGCTTATTTTTCTTGATGGTATTATTTGTAGAATGAAATATTTTATTTCAATGCTTTCCTATTTGTATAAATTTTATGTTGTCACCTATGGTTTGGATTTGTAGTAAGAAACTATGACATAACCCAATTTTGAAAGCTTTCAAGCATTATTTCTTTGAGTATTTTTCTTCTCCTTTTTCACTTTTCTTCTTCACTCCTATTATGCTTATGTTAATGTGTTAGATTCCATAACACATTTCCCTGAGTTTATATTAACTTCTTTGCAATCTTTATTCTTTGTTCTCTTTGTTGCATAGTATCTATTGCTGTATTTTCAAGATCGTTGATTCTTTTTCTCTGTTGCATCCTGCCAGTAGAAGAGTTCTACAGTTAGGCCCCTTCATCAATTTTATAAAATTTCGTTTATTATACATGTAAATCCTAGAATTTACATTTTTATATATTTTTTAAATTAATATATTCTATTAATTGATATCCTCCATTTGATGTAACACTGTGATCAATCTATCTTTAATTCCTTAAACATTATTTCCTTTAATGGTCTTAGTGTATTTATAATATTTGTTTTAAATCATTGAATTCCAAGTCTAATATCTGGGCCTCCTTAAAGACAGTTTCTATTGCTTAGCTCTTTACCAAATATAGGTTGTTCTTTCTTGTTTTTTTGCATCTCATGAAATTTTGTTGAAAACTGGAAATTTTATATAGTATGTTGTGGTAATTCTGAATACCAATTCCTTGTTGGCTTTTTTTAAACATTTCCTTTAGTTGTCAATGGACCTTTATTTTATTTATTTATATGTGGTGGTGAGAAGCAAACCCAGTGCCTCTCACATGCTAGGCAAGTACTCTACCACCGAGCCACAACCCCAGCCTCCTTGTTGACTTTTTATTATTGTTTACTTATTTATTTGTTTAGTGGCTTGTCTAGTATAGTGGAATCTATTTTCTCTGGCTTTATTCTATGTGCAGACTCTGTTATCATGCCTCTTAGATATATTGTTGGCCACATGCACAGTCATCCTTATCCTTCTTTCATCCCTTGGGAATGGTGACTATTTTGGTTGTGTTCATTTTGACTGCTTCTTCTTATGGCCTCAGTATTAAGCTTCTGATTACTCTGCCTATATTGGTATTACACTCAGATTTTGGCCTCTTTAATTGCTTGATGACTACTCCACAGTTTTCAACAATACCTTGAGACACAAAATGTTCTAATAAATTTGTGCCCTGCATTAGTCAGCCTGAGCTGCTATAATAAAATACCATAGATCGGGTGGCTTATTTTATTTTCTCAAAGTTCTGGATGCTGAAACCTCATGATCAAGGTACTAGCAAATTCAGTTTCTGCAGAAGGTACTCTCTTGATAGCTTATAGATATCTACTTTTTTGGTTATATTCTCAATAGAGATTTTCCTCAGTATACATGCGCAGAGAGAAAAAAAAATGATCTCTCTGGTTTCTCTTCTTATAAGAACACTAATCTTCTCAGATGAAGGCCCCACTCTTACAACCTTATTTAACCTTAATCCATTCTTTAGGAGCCCCATCTCCAATTTAGCCCCTTTGGTCATTCAGGCTTCAACATATGAATTTAGGGAGAACTTAAACATTTAGTTAATAACAGACTATTTTAGGGGTATTTGAGGCTAACTTTTGAGGTTAGCACCAAGTCCAGAAGGGCTCTTCTTACCTTTGTCCTACCTTATCTACTTCTGTTAAATATCTATCTGTTCTACTTTAACTTGCTACTATAATGGAGCAATCAGCCTATTCATAATTGCTCACCAGGAAAGTCTTTGTTGTTTTCAATAGCACTCTTATGCTTGAAAATCCCTATTCTTTGTTCCAGTATTATTTCAACTTGTGTATCATCAATCATCTAATGGAAAGATACATGGCTCTTTATTCTTGTGCCTTATTTTTGCACCATTCACCAAGAGCAGGTGGGTTGGAGAGTGACCTAGTTCTCTTGGAGTGACACTTACTCTGTAAGTAGAGTGCTAAATGAAGATGTTAACCCCTAGTGTTCTTTGCTTGTGCTGCCTAAAACAGAACTTCTATTTTATGAGCAAGCTGGGACAGGAGTATTCTGAACCTTACTGAGTAGACATTTTACCCTATGAGTGTGGGTTGGGTGAAGGAAGGGAACCATCTTCCTTTTTTGCCACATACATGTTACATAAAGGTTCTGAAACATGAATCTGGAGCAATAAGTGATTCAAAATGCTTTTTCCAGCAAGAATGAACTATAGCCTTCAATTAGAAGCTAGGAGGAGAGGTATCTCTGTCTTTTGGCTACAACTATTCAAAGCACAGCTACCATCACACTGCACTTTTGGAAGGGAGGAGATAATACACAGGTCTTGATTTAAATGCCCCTGACTCTCACTTCTCACTGAGACTTGGTGGGTTTTCTTGAATAAGTAATATTCAATTTTTTGCATGTCCTTAAGATAGATAAGATAGATAGAATATGTAAATTTTGACCAGTTAAATCATTGTTGAAAAGATTCCAGCAGTTTATCCCTACCAGCTGTCCCTGCCCTAGCTTCCCTACATTGCTTTAATATATGATTTGAAGAAAAAGAGGAACCCTATTCCTCCCACCCAGGGCCAAGAAAACATATCGATTGTGTATGTCAATTTTACACAAATATCATTTTGCTACCATGAGTCCCATTACTGAAACAGGAATTGAGAAGAAAGCGAAGAGTGCACAATAGTGTTCATGGTACCTACAGGGCCCACTATTAAGATTTCTTGTAGTAAAAATGTGTATAAAATGAACGCCAGTGACTTTTCATCCTATCTGTACATGCCATCAATAGTTGGAATCTTTTGCCCCACCTCTGGTATCTGAATCTTGAGAATTGCTTTAATCCATTAAGGAGGTAAAAATGATGCTCTTCCAGGGTTGGGCCTAGCCTATCTGAGAGCTGTCAGTATCCACAGCTGCTTTCTTGCTATCCTGCACTGCCATATAAAGAATTCCAGGCTATCTGATAAAGAGAGTCACCATAAAGAGAAAGAAACCATGGAAAGAAGAACAAGACCACAGGCAAAGGTCAGCACCTAGATCCCAGGCATGCAGGTGGAGCCATCTTGGACCTTGCTGCTCAGCTTAGACACCAGCAGAATGCAGGCTCCTGGGCAAAGTCAAGAGATTCCACATGGAGTCCACCCAAATTCCAAACTACAGAATTGTGAGTAGTAAAATGAAATGTTTCTCAAGCCACCATGTTTGGGGATAGTTTGTTGGATAACAACAGTACATGAAACACTCCTTTTGTGGAATTACAGGGTAAGGTTTTCTCCAGATTAATTAACAGTAGGTAAAACTTTAAATAGCAATCTAGTGATGAGTAGAAGAAAAGAAAGGAAGGAGAAAAGAGAAGGAATATGAAGGAGCAAAGTCATTTATGAAATAGAGACAGGGGAAAATACATGACAAAGGAGATGGACGAGGTATGGAAAGGAAATTAGCGGGAGAACTGAGGTGTACAGGACCTCACGAGGAGCTAGGTGAAGGATGCAGAGGGCATGTGATGGACATGCAGGTGCAAATGAAAGGGGAGTCCTAGGCTGACAAACAGAAGGCCTGGGTCCACATCTCAGCTCTGCCAGACTGAGCCATCTGACCTTAAACAAAGCATTTGCTATCTCTGGTACTCATTGCCTACCTAGTAAAAAGAAGGAGCAGGGTA
Organism: Callospermophilus lateralis; assembly: GCF_048772815.1. Taxonomy (NCBI): domain Eukaryota; kingdom Metazoa; phylum Chordata; class Mammalia; order Rodentia; family Sciuridae; genus Callospermophilus; species Callospermophilus lateralis. The sequence continues at coordinate 70,227,569 of NC_135320.1, read as the reverse complement.
AATCATCTCCAGATTTAATCTTTTTATTTGACCAGCAAATAAAGATGACTTCAAAAATACTATGTCTTGAAAACCATGCCCATTGATGAGGTGAATGAGAACTATAACAATAAATGGCTGTGTGAGTGTATGTGTATGTATGTGTGCGCACGTGCATGCCACAGAGTGCTAATAGTCTATTCTAACAAGAAAAGAAATACTGTGGTTTCAATGACATAGAGATGCTCTGTTAGCAATATCCTTAGTGTTAAAAATTTGTCACCCAAAATTTCTACCTAACTTAACATAAAGCTTTGTTTTAGTGTTCTTGATCAAAATAAAATTACATCTCATCTTATTGTCTAAGAAATAGCTCTTCCAATATGAGATAATACAGGTGCTAGATTCTTTGTTATATAGTTTTTTAAAAAGCAAACTTATAAATGTCCTTTATAAAAAAATTGCTTTGCAGTTATTAAAATATTTGATGCTATCAAACATATATTGCTATTCTTTATAATTTGGTTCCAGGAAACAAACAAAAGCATTACATGTTTACATAGGTTATTTATGAGTAAGTATTCTCTTAAATTCTGTTCCCAAGATGAATTCATTTCAGATGTTAATTCATTTATTTGTATATACTGAGTGTGCTTCTTGTGAGTCCCCATTATGATTGATCTTCCCAAACACGCCAAGTTCTCTTTCTTATATGTCTCTCTTTATTGTGCCATGGTCTCAATCTGATATACATTCTCTGATCCTGCATTCTATGCAGGGACCCCCAAACTTACTCCAATTCCATTTTATTTTCTAATCTTTAGACTGTTAACTTCTGGAGGAAAAAAAAATTTCTCTGAAACCAAAGTTCAACCAAGACCTAGGCTCTCTTGATGTAATCTCATCAAATGTCCCCAGCATGCTATTTTTAATTGCCCTTTATTATGCTTATTCTACAATAAACTCTAAAAGTTTCAAGAGGACAGAAACCTAAGACCAGGAATAGTTTTTTTTTCTATCATATATCCTAAATTTAGCACATGTATATCCAATCAATATTTGTTGAACATGTATAAAAAATGGACAAATATACTGCATATAGCTCTGTGGGAGACAATAAAAGGAGTTGAAACTGTAGAACATTAAATTTTGCAATGTTTGCTATAACATATCTATTGATATAAAATAATTAATTTTATGACCAATATAACCATAATTTCCCTCAGTGTAGTAAAGACTTAATTGTTTCTAAATATAACTAATACATTTTATGATCTAAAATTGGAGAGTAATTGAGAGAAGGAAAAGCAAACAGATTGTATATGTCTACTTTCTGTAAAATAAAAAAAAAACTAGGGAAAAAATGCTTTAATAAAAATGTTTTCTTCATGTACTTAATAGATATTTAAGGAATCAAGTCAACTATATAGAGTATTGTATTTTTCAGAGTATGTATTATATGAGTCAATCAGTTGCTTCTAAAATGTTTCCAAATGCCCCCAAGTTGCAAAACACTCAGAAGCAACAGGGCATTTGTTGAAAATTTAAGGCATGAAAAGTGAAGAAGCAGACAGAGATGTCTGTTACCTGTCTAGTGTGAAGGCGTACATCTTAGGGGCTTTGTCATTCACCAGGGAAGTTCTTTCAAGAAACTCCATGGTGGCCAAGATAAGAGCTGTTGTTGTCCACGATGTTGTTTGATTCACTGTCCAGTTTTAGACGCAAAGCCGCACTGCAATTATTCACACACTTCCCAAAGAAAATAGAAAAAGCCTTCCAGGACTTAAATTAAGGAGCCTCCCACGTCAATCTTCTTGGTAGGTTTACTGAAATTACAGCCTCCTTGGAACATCACCTGGCCATAGAAACTGCCCCTGGGAGACTTGCAGGTGGGATCATATGAAGTGTGTGTGTGTGTGTTTGAGAGAGAGAGGAGGGAGAGATTAAATTGTGCTTTTTAAAAGGTAGAGAAGCTTAAGGGTTTCCTACCAAATGCTGATGTAGGGATTTGACCTTCAGAGCACACCTGAGTGAGCTACAAATAGCTACCCTTCTGTACACCAGTCTCTTGGATTTTTTTAATTTTATTTTCCTTATTTATTTATTTATTTATTTTGCCTCACTCTTTCCTCCTACCTAAAAACACTTCTTCTGGGACTGAGTTCTAAGATGATCTGCAAGCAGTTGTCAGGATTTGCTTCTTTGCCCCTAGGACTATTTAGGAATTTTTCTACTGAAAGGGAGGACAAGGGTCACTAGTCACTGTAGTCTGTGTTCTGCACCTGTTCCTGGTACAGCAGCTTTGAAACCCTTTGACAGGCAGAAGAAGGGTAGACTCTGCTTCCAAGTAAATAACATCCCTCACTCACAGGAGAACTGGAGTGAATCGGGTTCTCCCTGGCCAGGGTCCACACTACTGAGGATAAATGACTCACCCAGGAAACCCTATCAGGCCTACCAATCACAGCTCTCAGGAACGGAGCTTTCTGAGCTGCTCCCAAGAGACCTTCAATTCACAGCTCCTGGTAATTGACATTCTACTTCATTACAAAAGGCTTCGTTTCCACACAGGAGAAGGAGCTATAGCCCCTTGACAAGCGCTAGGTCAACAGCAGGTATTTGTATGTGACCACAGACTTGCACAGATGCATAGAGAGGTAAGTTAGGGCAGAATGGAAAAAGCGGTGAGCCCCTGACCCTGAGCCCTCCTTTCCTTCTCCCTCTGTTGAAAACAGTAGTTTAGTCCCAGAATAACCCTGTGGCCCAGTGTCACAGAAAATTTCCCATCTTGTTGAGTGAAGATCTCTCACCATGGCCTAAGAAGATAAATATCATCCCCTATCAGAAGAATGGGGCTCAATGTAATGGAAGTTGGCAGTGAGAAGAGAAGCTGCCCTTGGCTAAGAGGAAGAATGTAAGAGCTCCTGTCACTGCTGTGGTGGAACTGCCCCTCTTACAAATCATAAGACTTCAAAGACCATCACATATGACATAAATCAGCAGGTGTAATCATATGGCCCTATTGCCTAACTGACTTTTAACTTTCTGTTGATGGTGGGGAACCAGAGAAATAACTCTGGGGAGGCCATCTGTCCTTGAGGGAAATGGCATGAAATTTTGGGTCTTTTACAGAAGACCAACCAAAGTATTTCCTTCTCAAAGTCCTTATCCTTAACTTTGCAAAATAATAGGTTACTCTGTGGAGGCAAAATTAGGAAACCAGAAAAGAAGAATTAACCCACTTGTGTGAAATGGTACCATGCTTTACAGCTTGAATCATTTGTAAGTAGTTTCTAGCACATATAAGAGAATTAGAATTCAAGTGAATTAATGTTAAAAAACAATAAGGGGAATATTTAAAAAACAGGCTGAAATCCATTAATGATAGGAGGAAAGAGGAAAGAGAAGCAATATTCATATGTAGGAAAAAGATTATTTAGCTATAGATAACAGGCAAAACAAACAAACCCCCAAATCAATCTTGGAGTCAGAGATTCCATATCACAGCTTTTGTCACTAGTATGAACATGGATACATAGACATATATTTATCTGAGTCTGTGAGTGTGTGAATCAGCTTTCCACCCATGTGAAAAGTACCTGACAAAACAACTTAAAGAAGGAAAGCCTTATTTGGCTCAGTTTCAGAGGCTTCAGTTCATGGTTGGCTGACTTCATTGCTTTGAGCCTGAGGTGAGGCAGAACATCATGGTGGACGGGCATGGTTGAAGAAGGCTGTTCACTTCATATAGCAGAGAAACAGAGAGAAAGGGGCCAGGGACAAGCATAGTCACCAAGAGTAAGCCCTCAAGGGCCTACTCCCTCCAGGTAGGTTCCACTGCCTCCCAATAATCCATTCAGTTATGAATCCTTGAATGGATTAATCCACTGATGAGATCAGAGCTCTCATACCCAGTAACTTCCCCAAAGTCCCATCTCTGAATAATGTTGCATTGGGCATCAAAGTCTTAAACACATTAGCCTTTGGGGAACATTCCAGACCCAAATTATAACAATGAGTGTAGAAGTTATATAGTTGGTTATAATGTGGATTGCCTGTGGGGCAAAAAGAGAGTGAGGGTAGGATAGGATAGGATATAGGGAAGTATGAAGTAGAGAAGGGAAAGAGGGATTAGGAGATCCATGAAAAATTGGGGGAAAAAAACTTCAAAAATCTTATTCTATAATTTCTTCTATGTATTTATGAGTTGAACTATACAAAATTGCTATTATCGTCACAGTCTCAAATATCAGCAATTTAATATGGTTCAACTAAAATATGTACATACAGACTTACAAAATATATGTGTGAACATGTATGATAACATTCCAAATTAAAAATTAAATATGCATCATTTAAAAGTTTTGAGAAATTAGATATCATTTTCATCAAGGATTTATGAATGTCTAAGTGCTACTCTTGAAGATAATTACTATAAACCAGAGCATCTGGTGTGCGTAGCGTAAGAGCAGGGAGCAGTGGATTGCAGCAAATGAAACTTTTATGTTAAAACAAAAAGGTAAGCATTGCTGCTATAAATGTGGATGCACATAAGTTATGATCACCAACTGCCTGTGTTATGCTATGTAAATTCTTCTTCATTTGATCACCTTATCCTCTTACAAACTCATTTTAAGGGCAGCATAATGCCCCCTCCCAAATATTTTGTCAGCATAGTTGATGAAAAATTTCCTATCCACTAACTTATGGCCCACTCCCATATGCCCACCAAGGGCCAATGACCCTATAGGCTCCACTAGAGGCACAAGGTATATATATTTGGAAAGCAGCTTGGATCAAATCAGAAAATCCCCTCTCTTGTTGACAGTTGGTTTGGGTGAGCATTATGCTGCTCATCTCAGTTTCCTAGGCAACTGGCTTCCAAACCACCCTGAATTACAGGTTGTCCTTCCCACCCACTCTCCATCACAAGTTTGTACAATGGAAGGGGCAAAGCACAATTTAGAACAGTTACCAGTTAGAACAGAATAAGTATTCTGTCAGCCACAAGAACATCACTGACATAAGGGAAGGACCGGTTTGGCTCCCCAGTGCTAACTCTTGTCAGCAACGGTGTCTTCACAGGATTTTATAAACAGTAGCTAATACTTGGGTGAAAATAATTTGCCCAAGTGTCTTAAGCATTGTTCTATATTTCACTGGCAGAAAGGATGTATGTATTTATGCAAAGCGACTGTGATCATCCCTAGACATGAGTGCCAAGTTCTTACTGTTCATGCTCCCAAAACTTAAAACCACATTTCAAAAATGTTTCTTGATGCCACTGTTTGCCTATGACTCTTATCAAAAGAGACACAGAGTATGCCTGTTTTTAAATAATAATGTGGACTTTCATCCCATTTACTTCTTTCCCCCTTTTGTGGTTTGACAACTTCCTAGATATAAGTTAAGTGACCTCTGAGTTATTCAGTTTCCCATCTATAAAATGGAAGCTGTAACAGAATCTTCCAGAGTTCCTGTGAAGAAAAAGGAGGTGATATGTACAAACTGGTCTTAGTCTAGTCTCTACTGTAGTCAGCTTTACATAGCTGTGTTGCTATGTCTAAGTAAATTATCTTGGCTGCTCCTGAGAAATTGTCCCCAGTCTTGAACAAAAAAGCTAAGAATTACCCATGAATGGAGCTATCCATTAATGAAGAGGTTATTGAAAAGTAGAGATTATTGAAAAGAAGTCCTGGGAACTTTAATCTGCCATTGGCTGCATGGTTTAAGTAGCTCTCTCAAATTCTCTGGATTCAACTTTCTCAAATGATAGCTCTATGCCTGTGCATAACACCCCTTATCTGTAGAGTGCCATTAGGAGAACAGGGGAAGAATTTCAAACTCAACCAGAACAACCCTCTACTAAAGAGTCTAGACTTATGTACCCCCACACACATAAGAAAGATACCATTTCCAACTCCTGCAGAATTTCCTTAGCAAGGTGGTTATATTTCTACAGCGTAAGTTTTTCAAATGTTTTATTCAGACATATGAAAACAAAGACATTGGAAATTTAATTGGGTTGTATTTTAGACAGCATTATAAAAATTTCATTTAAATCTAAAGTAAACATATATAAAACACCAACCATTTCCAATATTTCATACATTACTGGAAAATGGACTGAAAGCCATCTGATTTTATTTTCTTCTTGATTAATGAGGACCATATAACTTTTTTATTTTACCATTTTTATTTTTAAAGAGATTGAGCTGCAGAAATATTCCAACAAAATGCAATTTGTATTTATTGAGAAAAGAAATACTTGATAAAATATTGATATTAAAACAATAAGAGAAATATTTTATTGGGTCTCATAAAGGCAAATACATAATACAAAAATAAACTAGCAATATTTTGGAGAGGGGAAGATTAGGGTGAGATGGTTGACATGTTTATGAAGTGTATATTTTATTAATTAGTTTCTGTGTACCGCACTTTCTTTTCCAAGCACTCTGTAAATTTGAACTAATTAACCCTTAAAACCACTCAGCAGGCTAGACATGGTTGAATATGTCTTACAAACTTTAATGCAACAGAATTTTTGTTTCACAATCTCATAACAACGTCTGTCTCTTTTATTTATACCAGCAGGTAAGGATTACAAAGACCTAAACCGTGATTACAAAGCACTTGAATGCAAAAGGTAGACAAATGCATAGTCTCTAATATTCCAGCTCTATGGTCTATAAATAGCACAGAGCTTCACTGAAAACTCAAGGCCTAAGTTCCTAAATTAAAAAAAATATATAAACTAGTAACAGAGACCTCTCACCTCATCTAGAATGCACTATTTAATTTGCATGAGTAATATTTCCTTTAGTGAAAGGTCTTAGGGGCCCATAATTTGTCTTAAGGAGAAAGATCTTCACAGAGAGCCCAGGATGCATGCCAAGAGAGCAAATGCACAGTTCAGCTCCTCCTCTGAGTCTCGAAGCCTGAATTTATTTGACTCCTGGCTGACAGGATTGCCTCTCAGGAGATAGTCCCAGAGACAAGACAAAAGCCTCCTCAGAGTTTTCCCCTTGAAAGACTGAGCCATTGCTTGTCACATGGAATCCAAAATGCAGCAAGGGACAGCAGTTGTCTTTTCTGCTTGGAAGCACAACCATAAGGCATTGCAACTAATTCATGTCTTTTTTTGATATTAGTGAATTTGCTTCCAGTGAGTGTACATTTGAAAATGCTGTTAATCCAATTGTAATAAATCACCACCATCAGCAAAGTGTGATTCTTTGAGTTTGTATCCAACGAAGACAAGTGAGGCGTTATATTACCTAGTGCAAACCTAAGCTCTCCACCCAATCACCCAGATGTTGGCCAGGCAACAGATGACAGGGCTTGCATTTTCTTTGCAGTCAGTTAACTCTGAAAGAGAACAAATATTTAATCATGAGCAAACACAAAACTTCGTTGAAAATATTGTATTTAGCAATAGATTTCTTAAAAGCTTCATGTGCCTAGAATAATATTCCCTTTGAACATCCAGAGTCATATTATTCTGTGTCTTCACCAGAGATGGGATTCTTCATCATTCAAGAAATGAAAGTTTCATTTTAATCATTATGAATGTTCATATTAAGCTACCACAAAAAAATTCCAAGACACAATGACAATGTTATCCTATTTTAAGTGTTATTTATGCAACAGAAGTCAATGTGATAAACAATATGAACAGCTTTTATTGGTGCATATTATACAGAATAAAGGATTTCATTGTGGCACATTCACATATACATACAACTCAGTTTGACCAATTTCACTCATCAGTATCTCCCTTTCCTCCTCTCCTCCCTTCCCCCATCCTTTTTCTCTATCATAATGGTCTACTTTCCACCTTAATGAGATCTTTTTTTCTTTCTATTTTCCCTATAGTTTCTCCATATGAGAGAAAACATATGATGCTTCTCTTTCTCAGACTGACTTATTTAGATTAATATGATGTTCTCCAGTTCTATCCATTTACCTGCAAACGACATAATTTCATTCATCTTTATGGCTGAATAAAACTCCACTGTGTTCTTTACCCATCCATCTGTTGACGACACCTAGGTGGATTCCATAACTTGGCTATTGTGAATTTTGCTATTGTTGGAGGAAATGCAAATTAGTACAGCCAACATAAGAAGTTTATGATAGAGTTGGTTAGAATGGGATTTGGCATAACCTCCCTTTCCTTGTCACAGGTTAGTTCCCAAGAAAGCTGGCATAGTAAACTCAGAGGTCTCTTGAACTTTTTCTGCTGAAGGAAACATACGTAGAAATCAATTCTATGGATAATGTAATGTCTCAATGAATATTAAAATTTCATCAATTCTTAGAATCTTCACTATTTTGGGAAAAGCAGGTACTGGGAATGGGACTCAGGAGCACTCAATCACTGAGTCATATCCCCAGCCCTATTTTGTATTTTATTTAGAGACAGGGTCTCACAGTGCCTTGATTTTTCTGAGGCTGGCTTTGAACTTGCAATCCTCCTGCCTCAGCCTCCCAAGCCGCTGGGATTTCAGGCGTGCACCACCAAGCCCAGCGATTCTTTACTATTAAAGAAGTTGCTGTCAACAAATGAGGAACAGTTGTTTTAATCCACATTTTAGTAAATCATCATTTCCTCAACTTTTTAATAAAGACCAGGCCTCTAATTAAAGTGGTAAGCTGTTTAGTCCTAAAGTTTGGAAATAATGGATTCACTGTCTGCCCAAATACATCCCTTGCATGACTGACTGGCCAGAATAAAAGCTTCAGAACTTCCCACTCTAGTCCTCGTGGTCATTAGCTACTATGTCAAATCCTAATAAGAGTCTCATCAAGAAAATATCTCCTTTCTCCTTCTGACTAAGCAAAACACTTTCCACATATTTTATTGCATTAAAGATTGATAAGCCATTTATTGATAAAATAAATAAAATATGCTGTCAGTAAAAAATAATAGCTAAAGAATATTTTTTCAAGTAAAATGCAGGCTTGGTAAAGTATGTTCAAAATTCAAGAAAGTAGACAAGGGACATTAAGTCCTCCTCTTAAGATTCTTCCTGGGATCCAGGAATAAGTCAATTTTTAAAGACTGTTCTGAATATCTTTACAAAATTCTTTGTATATTTATGGACACACACACACACACACACAAATACACACACACAGATGTTTTTAAACCAAATTTGCCAGATTTTAGATAAGGCTACCATCTTGTGACTGCTGAGGTAGCATCAATAATGAAGTTATTTTCTTTCCTATGGCTGTTTCTGGGAGACTTCCAGGTCTGCCCTCTACCCCCTGGGACAGGGAGGTTTGATGCTTGTGGCTGCTATTCCATAACACCCCGTGAATTAGCAAGGGCAACATTTCTTCCTACCTCCTATCTTGTTTACTAGCAAAGGAAAAGGCTGAAGTGCACAGAAGTTGCTTTTCACTGGAAAAAAGTGAAGGGTGAGGGCAAGGAGCCTTGGGAGACAACTGAGCTCAGTGCTCTCCCAATGACTACCACCTCAGTTCTATCCTCCTCTTCCTCCCAACCCCAGTGTCTCTTGATAAAGCTCCAAGTCCATGCTGAGCTTTCGCAATTTAGACAGCTGTAACTTCTGCTCTCTGAGAATTTATAATGCAAGAAAGAACTGCCCTTGAAAACGAATACTCTTGGAAGTGGGAGATAGGCCATAGCAATAACAACCCGCAAATGTGTCACAGCACTGCCAATAGTTTATCCTTAAATTCTGTAATATTTATTAGCAAAGCCTGGACAAAAAATAAGGAAGAACAAAAGTGAATATTGTTCTCCCAGTCACCCTCAGTGTCAACACTGAAAATTTGGAAAAGGATTCTTCTTGGATTATTGGGTCTGACTCTGTCAGTCAAAAACAATATTACACATCACATATGATCTTGTAGTTTCTCATGGCTTAAAATAAAAACTCATTCTCTAGACCCCGAATTACAGACAGTGAAACTTATTGTTCTGAACAGTTAGATGTTTTAAATGAAACATTTACTTTGTCACATGCATGCAAATATTTTCCTGTCTTGCTGAGAAATGTCACAAGAAGGCGAATCTTTCTGGCTTAGTTTAATTGCGGGAGTAATGACAGTGCACAAAAAAATAATATCTTTTCCAACACCCTAAGGGCAAAATTATCCTGTCGCTCTGCATTGCAGATCTCTTTTGCATACAGAGTTTCAGTTATTACTCTTCAGCATGGTGTTTACAAACACTCAGCAACTTATTATTCAGCAGATGAGAGGAAATGGGAAGGCTACCAAAAGAGAAACTTAACTAAGACATTAAAAAATGTAAAAAGACTCCTTAGAAGTATGGGTTGCCCATCACTTTCCCAGAAAGAACTTCTGCATGAGATTTGCTTTCCTAAGTTTCAAAAACAAATGTGTTGTACGTAGTTAATTAGACTTCAGAGTTGCTGAGCTAAAACAGTACCTGTGGATATAACAGTGACCTCGTTGTATTTAATGAAAACCCAAGGACATTTCTGGTAGCCTCTTTCTTATTTATTTTATTATTATTATTTGTTTTTTGTGGTGCTGGGGATTGAACCCATGTTCAATACCTTGTATATGCTAGGTAAGTGCCCTACCACCAAGCTACAGCCTCAGCCCCAGGGGCCTTGCTTCTAAAGGATATATATATATATATTGTATCATCAATTGTAGATGATTTCCATTGGTTTCCTTGTTTTTAAAATCAGCACTCCAAAGAGTGAGCTTAAGTTATGTGTAAATGGTCCTGTTAGACCCTGATAATGCCTTCTCTGCCTGGACCACTCCCCCTTCTGTGCACTTGGATGGTGTCTTCTCATCCTGGCAGACAGCACTTCCTCACAGAGCCCTTCTCAGATCTCCCTGTGAAGGGCAACGTGATCTCAGCCACCTCCCTGTTTCTGTCTCATTCTGTACTTTGCTTCTTTTCAGAGCCCTCATTGCTCTTTCTGAGGCCCTCTCTGGTTCTGTTTGTCTGCTTGCTTGTCTCTCAGCTACCCTATATGAAATTAAGCTCTTAATGGGCAGGAGTTTGGGCTCTTTTCATACTATTTTGTCACCACTTCTTGGTTCCTGTAGAATATCTAGCATACCGTGGGGGAATAGCATATATATATATATATATATATATATATATATATATATATATATATTTAGGAATCAATGAATGGATTGATGATGGATGGAGGGAATATACTACTAAGAATGTATTACATAGTGATTGAGAGTAAAGACTTCGAAGTCAGGTTGACTTAGCATCACCAGCTGAATTGTCATCTTTCTGAACCTGTTTTTTTTATCGGCAAAATGGGGATTAGTAGATTTTTCTCTGACCCTAATTTCTCTGTTAGAAAAATTAAATGCTATAATTTAGACAAAGTACATATCACATATAAAACTCATAGTCATTGATCAATAAATAAAAGCCATTAAAATTAATACATCAAGTGGTCTGTTATATCAAAGTAATCATCATCATCATCATCATCATCATCATCATCAAAGGTACTTTCAGCTTCAGTTGTCAAAACCAGAAACATATCAATGATATCTGGGAAAAAAGCTACCCAGACAGGACTTTCATGTCTCTGAAAAAGTAATAATATTTGGAAGTGTCAGGTATATTAAGCCTGAAATTGCACTGCCTACTCAAAACTCATGCTCACCTTGAGGCAGGAAAGAGACAACTCAGGAGAGAAGATAGTTGAAGCTGATGAATTTTGGAAAAACAAAAACGACAACTCTGATATTTACTAGAGAAATTATTACACACCAGATCTTATTTAATTTTTTTTCTTCTTGAAATACTGATGTTTTGTGGTCTCGTTTATGTTACTTTACACTGTGCTGCTTTAATTTCTAAGTACATTTGTGCAGTAAGCATGCATTTTAAGATACATGTGGAGAAAGCCAATATTATAGAACACGAGATGTTCTGCAGTTTTCCTCATTGGTGCAAAACTAATTGTCTTTTCTCAGTCATTGCACAAATATTTATTTTTCCATTTTATCGTCCTTATAATTGCAGTTGAAATTTGTAAAAAGGGTACAATCACCTGGCAAAATCTGGAGTGGGAGGGCTTTCATTTCCCAGCAGCCTGGCCACATTGATTTTCTAAGCCTCAAGAACAGTTGCTGATAAAGAGCTTTATTCTCCCCAGTGCCACTCCCACTGATAGCATATTTCCCATGCACACTTCCATTCAAAGCGTTTCATAGATTTTTTTCTTTAAACTGAAAAAATATTCCTAAAATTCATACGTTGTCTGAGGTTCCAGAAGTAGAAATAGAAATTGGTGGCATCATTGCCTGATTCCTCCTCCACTGACAACATTAGAGTCATGCAAATCTGAGCTGGTGTCTATTCATATGAATATAGAAAGAATGGTAAAAAATTTTAAAAGCACAGGGAAGTTAAAAAGAAAAGAACAAAAATTTATAAAAATCCTGGATGCAGTCTTATTAAACCATCTAATGATCTCCTAGCTCCTCAAGACACCAGGTTTTAACCTTAAATTCCAGAGCCTATGGAAATCTAGTCTTTCCTGTATCTTTGCAACTTTCATGGAGAATAAAAAAGGGGCAGAAGAGGAAGGAATTTGCCTGCTTCCAGGGTCCAATTCTATGTAAGTTACTTTCATTTAGCATTAGATTGTGCCAGAAACAAACTCTTCTTCATGTCTTCACAACAGACGTCTATGCACACAGTGTGTTGGTGAATGAAGCCGACTTACCAAAGGCTGGGAGCAAAAACCAATGAGAGGTGAGATTGGAACCATGTGACATCACTATTTTGGAAAAGCATTTCAGTCATTTTTATTAATACATTTAAGGTTCACATCCAACTTATCTCAGTCTTGCCATCTTGCCAACTTCTACTCCTTTATTCTTTTTATTTTTTTTCTCTTTTCTCCCTCTAAACACCATAACAAAATTTTAAACTTAGACCCTTGGCATAATTTCTTGATAATCTTCTGTTGCCCTGTGTGTTAGTTCTCAAAACTCTCATTGAGATATCTATCAAGGTAGTTTCTCAAATGAAGGATTCTCTCACTAAAAACAATTCTGACGTTAGAATGTTGGTATCCCAACTTATTATTTTCCTCATTTCATTAAATAATGCTACATATATGGCAATCTTTACAATTATTTACTGATTTTCAATTCTTTTTTTTTCTTTTCTTTATGAACACAGGAAAAATTTTCTGCCTCCTTGAGATTGGAAATTGGATATGGTCATGGTGCTAATTCTGCCTAGTGGTTTTAGAAATGAAAGTCACATAAATTACTTTCTGGTTGAGATATTTAAATATCAATTTGAGACCCCCTTTCTATAAGTAGAAACTGAGCCAGCATCAGCCTGGGTACCTGAATGATAACAATGAATCATCAGTCTCTTCACTGACCTAACGTGAGAGAGAGCAAATCTTTATTGATGTAAGCATCTGAGATCTGTGGCTTGTTTTTTGCATCATAAACTAGCCTCTCCTAACTAATATAATATTCTTATGGTAAAAGATTACCATAATCCTTTCCTCTGCTCATCTTGTGGCCAAAAATTGCAATTCCCTCTTAGACCATACCTTACTGTAAGGGAAGTGAGTATTCAAATCAGGTCTATCCTCTGACAATGTTCTCTGTGAGTCTCAATGCCTGCAAAGACACCATTGTGGGGAAATGTGCTCATGAGAACCAGTTGGTCTTTACACCCATTCCTATCCCTCCATTTCTTTTCCTCTACCTTGAACATTTTCTATCAAGTTGAAATTAACCAGGCACTTGCTTGTCAAGAATATAATGAAGATGTGCACCCAACAGGTGTGAGAATGGAGGTTTCCTCACAGCTAGTTGTACCAGCCAATACCAAATGAAAGTTCTTTTTTCAATTTCCTCATCAGTAATACCTAATATCTCAGGGTCCTTTCTGTGGCTTTTTAATGAATTGAGAAATTAAGGTAAGTAAGAACCTTGTATGTGAAGCACATCAGGAATAACACCTTATGTTCTAAAATTATAATGTGAATTTACAATTGCACAATTCTGTGAATTTACTAAAAATCATTGGATTGTACCCTTAAAATAAGGGAACTTTTGTTGTATGTAAATTATACCTGGATAAAGCTATAAAAATGGCAGTGTGAAATGTGTTTTAAAAACAAAGTACAAATTTTAAAATAAAATATTGCTTTATGTTATGAAATTGTCACATTATGCTGCACACAAAAGATGCCAAATAAACTTTCATTTCAGTACTTCAAGAAATGTGATCATGTTCCAAGGGTATTAATGGCTAATAATGAAATTAGTTCAGGTTTCTAATTAATGTTACATTTAAAGTTTCCATCATGTTATTTTAATATTGATAGCCTGTTTATGCAAATGTCATCCATTAGTCTTATTCTGAAGTCTCTTTATGCATTGCATAAAATCAGCTAGGTCATATTTTTAAAACATGAACTCTTCTGGTCAGGGAATACACCTTTAGTCTGTGTCATCTGAGTAAATGAGAAAGTTTAAATGTTGGCCCAGCCTGTCTATTGTTATATATTAAAACTTGGGCCCAGAAGAGGCTGTTTAATTTCCCAATGGCAAAGAGCAAATAGTGCAGGTGAGGGAAATGAAGACTGGCCCGAGGTCTGCCCTCCTTAGGGTGGAGAAACTTTGGATTAATTCACTCAAGGCACGTTGGCTGAATGCTACTCTGTGCTGAGCAACATGCTTGGTGCTGAAGCAGCAATGGTGGATAAATCTAGCAGGATTCTCTCCCCTGGGGTATATAGACTAATGGTACAGGGAATGTCCAGTTCAGTGTCACAGACCACAACAAGCTCTACCATGACTTGGGGAGCAACTGACTCAAGGATTTCTAAAACGAGGAGCAAAAACAGAAAGCAAAGCAGAGACTGACATACTCTGTAGAATAAAGAAAGCACATGGTGATCAACAAGGAGACAAAAGAGGCCATAAGATCCTTACTTGCAAGAAAAGAAACACAGACCTCAATGAGGGAGATCTTCTGTATGTGTAGAGCCCATTCCCAGGTACAACCAAATGAGAGTGTGAACATGTTTAAAATTGTTTGTTTCAACTATGGGATCGTCTGAAGCCACATTAGATGGTGAGTTCAGCTGTTGGAAACTGTAGAGTTTAAATAATGAGAGGCCAAGGACATGCTTGTGGTTAAGAGTACAAACCTTGGGGAAAGATGGCCTGGGCTTGAATCTGAACTCTGCTATTTATGAGTAGGTAAAGTGTCTTGTTTAATTTCCTTATGTACAAAAGGTAGACAATTGAAATAATATCTAATGTACTGGATTGTTGTAATTATTACATGCAATATATGAACCATGCTTAGAATATTGCTTAACACTCCACAAGCTATCAAGTCATGTTAACATTACTAAAGGATGTCAGGCCTAACCATTACAGCTGCAAGTAGGTCTCTTAATCTCATTTTCTCACATAAATTCCTACTGTAAATCAATTACAGTAAGTTTATATAGGCCATGCAAAATCCACCGTTATCATTGCTTCTAAGCTCTAGTTACTAATAAGTAATTAGCTTGACTAAGTATCCAATAAAACAGTGTCAATTGTAAATTATCACTCTAATATCCTGGTTTTGATTTCAGTAAAATTCTACACATCATAGATGTTAATTTAAGAACACCTTACATTTCATCTTTTTGTTTCATTTTGGCAAGAACATATAACATGAGATCTACCTCCTTAAGTTTTTTTAAGTGAATAGTATTGATATGTATAAGCACAATATTGGACTTCAGACTTCTAGAACTTATTAATTTTAATTAAATGAAAGTGTATACTCATTTGTATTACTGTTTTCTAAAAAACCTGAGGCTAGATAACTTATGAAGAGAAAAGTTCTATTTAACTCACTGTTTTAGAGATTGATAGTTCAAAAAGGATGTTGCCATTTTTGAGGTGAGGGGCCCCCTGGATGCTTCCATCATGGTGGGTGGCATCATGGTGGAGGCACATGTGGAAAAGGGATCATGTGGTGAGACACAAAGCCAAAGTCCAGTGGGACTTTGCTCTTTCATAGCAACCTCTCTCACAGGAATAAACTCACAGCCCCTTAAGAAACTCCTTTAATCTCTTCCAAGGACAACACTCCTAATGATATAACAAGTCCCACTAGGCCCCACCTCTTGAAGCTCCCAACATCTCTCAACATCACCAGCCAGGAGACCTGGTTTCCAATAGAAGAACTTTTGAGGAACAAACAACATCCAATCAAACCATAGCACCATTTCCCCCCAATCCCAGCTCCTAGCAACTTACTCTACTTTCTGCTTCTATAAGTCTATCAATTTTAGATATATCATATAAGTGGAATTATGCAGTAATTATCATTTTGAGACCAGTTTATTTCACTTAACATGATGTTCTTAAGACTTATCTATGTTGAAGGATACAATAGGTGGTAGAGTTTGACCGTTTCTTCCCAAAGTTCATATCTGCAAACCCAATCAACAATGTTATAATAGTAGGGAGTACCATAGGTGGCCTTTTCATTCTGTTGACTATTGTCCTTTATTATTCAGAGGATTTTCAATTTATGTATTTTTATTTGTTCATTTTTTGTTTTGTTGCCTATGCCTTTGGTGTCATATTCAAGAAATCAATGCCAAGATCAATATTATGAAGAGTTTCCTTTGTATTTTCTTCTGGTAATCTATAGCTTCAGATTTTATGTTTAGGCCTTGAATATATTTTGAGTTGGATTTTGTGTATGATATAAGATAAAGGTCCAATTTCATTATTCTGTATGTGCTCATCAATTTTTCCCAACACTATTTATTGAAGAATATATCCTTTTCCCATGATGTATTCTTTGTATCCTTTCAAATATAGGTTACTGTATGTGCATGGCTTCATTTCTGGGACTTCTCTTCTGTTTCATTATTGTAGATGTCTGCTTTATGCCAGTACATACTGTTTTTATTAGTTTGGCTATAAAACATGTTTTGAAGTGAGGAATTCTGATGCCTCCATCTTCTTGTTTTCTTTCCTTCAAGATTGTTTTAGTTATTTGGGTCCTTTGTGTTCCGTATGAACTTTAGGATTTTTAAAATTTTTCTATATCTATTAAAAAATACCATTAGAATTTCCACAGGGATTGCTTCAGGTAATATGGACATTTGAACAATATTAAGTCAGCCAATTCATGACCACAGGTTGTCTTCCCATTTATTTATGTCTTATTTACTTTTTTCAATGCTTTGATGTTTTTAGTGTGTCCTTTACCTTCTTCATTAAGTTTATTCCCATTGTATTTTTTTATGCTATTATAAATGAGATTTTTTTTCCTAATTTCCTTCTCATATAGTTCATTTTTAGTGTATAGAAATGCAACTGATTTTGCATATTGATTTTATGTCCTGCCACTTTACTGGATTCATTTATTTAAAACACATACATTTTATCTTAACTCAGTACTGCACCTTTTCAAGACTATAGCTTCTACCATGTCCCAAAACTCAAGCATTTTAAATATGGAAGGTTATATGATAGAAGTCATGAAGAATAAAACTTGGACTTAATTACCATGCTTATGACCAGATGACGTGACATAGGATTGGGAGAGTTGGATATTGCAAAGGAAGAATGGCCATAATGGGCGGTCACAGTAAGGTGACAGAATAATTTTTAGGAGAATGTATTTTTCTTCTCCCCTCAGTTTCCTCTTTGATTAAAATGGATGTGGCAATGGAAGGGATACATAAGCAGCCAGAATCCTCAACCATCCAGGATTCTCTTTTTCTTTCTCCTTTCCAAATTCAGTCTAAATTATGAAGATGCAAAGAAGCAGATTCCCTACAGAATTCCAGCCCCAAGCAGATCTCATATATCTCACAAGTGGATGAAACATGGGTGTATGAAACAACAATTCAAGCTATGAGTTGTTTTGTGAATACAGGGGAACTTTCAGATTATCTTTAGGAAATACTCTCAACTGCTATTTTCATAGTTTATCAAAATCATATTCAAGATTCTGTTAGCCTTTAAGTAGGACCAACCTGGAAAGTTTCCTAGACCCCGTATCTTTCTGATATAGGTAATCAAAACTTGGAGTTGTTCTTTTGAAATTATAACTTCTATATTCTTTGCCATGGAAGCCAAATAAGAGGACTGCCTATGATTAACTTCCACCAAATCTAAACCCCCATGGATTTTAGGTCTGTCCCATAGTTCATGGACATTTGCCTTAATTCCAATGCCACACTTTGCCTGAGTCTCAAGATTCACTGAAATGTTTATGTTATTTTCTTTCTATAAGTCACCAAAATTTTAACATTACCTGACAGCAAAGAAAAGATGAATGACTCAAATTGTCCTTCAGATAATAAAAGTCCAGGTGGATGAATTAGTTTTACACATTGAAAGAAAATGATATCTTTCAAGAGTGCTGAGAGAAAGAACTAGTTATGTTATGAGACATTTACACCTGGCATAGCTGGTATTTTTCAATGTATGTGTGCAAAAAAATATATATTGCTGTGAAATATTCCACTACATCTACATCAGGCTGCTATAGACTTTCAGTTTCTGAAAATATGACTTATCTGACCTGGTAATGCATTAAGAATGCTCTGTGGTGTAGAAAAAAAAATGAGCTATTGATCTTCAAAGATTTTAATTTAGATTAGTTCACTTAAAAGTGTAAAAAAAAATGGCAAAGCTCACATGTTGAACTACTAAGGCAGCAATTATTTTAAGAGTATCCATCATCTGTGCTTCCAATTTAATCCAATCTCCTCCTAGAGTTTGTAGACAGTATTAAAGAAAAAAAAAACATATAACCTGCTTGTGAAAAGTTGTTTTGAGTTGTATGTCAAAAGTTGAAGAGAAATTAAAAAGACAACTTGTGGTTTTAAAAGACCAATGATGACAGATGGGCAGTAGCTTTTATTTTATCTGTGAACAACTGTTGTTTTGTAAGGTTTTTCTTTTTTTTTTCCCCCCCTTTTGGAGAGAGAGAGAAAAAGGAAAGGGTTTAGCATCTGAACTGGAAAAATCACCTAAAATGTTTCTGAGTTAAATTTGCAACCGCTTAAAGTCTTTAGGAAGATGGGATAAGAACAATTATATAATTTTGGTGGCTTCTAGCAAATGAATTCTTGGTCATGTTCATAATAAGCAAAAGGCAAATATCACAAGAAGGGAAAGAAGAGACAAACCCCACCATTAGCATTAACTCGTAATTTTACCATAGAGGACAAACACTGAATCTGAAAAGCCTTTCTGTCTCTGATCATTTCAGGTTTCAGTGAAATTTTCATCACACTGGTCCTTGAGATGCTACTGGCTTTCAGCTGAGATGAAGACAGACCTTCATCTCTGGGACCAGGACTGTGAGTCTTCCCTTAAGTTCTACCAAATTCATTTAGAGACATTGCCGGGGGGTGACGAACAACTTGTGTAGATTGATACAGCAGGAGTGGGAGCCGTTTATTGAAGGACCAGAGCGATATTTATACATTCCACACAGCTTATCTTAATTAGCATAAACTAGATACAGCAGTCAACCAATAAGAAATCTCCACACTTAATGGCTCGCTGGTGTTACTTCACAAACCACTCCCTCTGGCATTTTGCCAGGTGTCATCCAGACTTGTTTACAGACACTAACAAGACATGGTTCCTGACATCTATATATAAAGCAACATAAAACATAAAATAAATTGCGTATGGAAGACCCATCTGAAATTCTATTTCACTGTTCAATAATTAAAAGTCAAAAACTTCTCTGTAGGTTTTATTCCATTTTCAAAAAATAATAAATTTTTCTGATAAGGCATCTTCCTCCCCAACAGTAGAAGCCTTTGGCACATTTTGCAAAATGAGCTGAGTGATTAATACATTGTATGCTGTGGGATCTGGCTGTATGGCTGAGGCTATTTTGGGGGTGATGCTGCATATTCAGATCTTCCAAATTATCCACATATTTACAAGTATGTGAGTTTACCATAAATGACTCCCTTTATATTTTTCTTTTTATGGTTTATGAAATTGGTGGAGATGGTAATAGTACCTGCTACACAGGCTTGATTCAAAGATTAGATGAGTTAATATGAATAACGTGATGGAAACAGAGTCAGAAAACACTACACTCATCTGCTCTTATTGTTGCTGTTGTGTCTGGGTTACTTAGAGGAGCCCTTTGGCTCCATATGAGTGAAAAAGTCTTTGGTAGATAGGTCCTTTCTAGAATTACAGAAATGCAGGTAACTACAAAAGATTTGCTTTTTGCATCTGAAACCTTTCTAGGATGTCACAGCATTCCTTTGCAAGAAGATGGATGCCATACGGTGGTAGGAAGAGAAAGCAGTGTCCTAAGACATCAAGACTGCAAACAATACTGTGAAGGTGAAGATCTACATGGTGGCTTCAGGTGTCCTAGGAAGGCAGCTGAACCTGGGACTCCCACAGTCCTGACCTTTGCTTGAACTTGCTCATGTCCCAAGAGTTCCTACTACTGAAACCGCTGCTCCTGTTCAAATGCTCCTTAGAAAATAAACAGCAAGCCATTGTCTCTAATGAACACTTGAGTGTAAATTAAACCATCAGAACATTTCCAGTTTCACTGCAATGGTTACTGAGAAGAGAATTTTAATGTTGGTAAGAAGAAAGAGAATGACCTGGAGGTTACCTACCTGTGAGGCACCTGGGAGAAAATGTAATTAAACATTCTACTTCTAACTTTTAAATAAAAATCAAGGCAGACTTAAAAGTAACACCTACTATTATGCAACTTATGCATTCTCTGTATGATTTGGGGGAGCAGAATTAGAAAAGGGTGCATTTACGGTTAGGACATGTGGAATGACCTTTATTCTATTTTGCATTGTATCTAAGCCATCGCCCTTGTGGGCAGGAGTTACCCATATGCCTTTTGAAGTTGCAGCAATTGTAAGTAATTATACAGAACTTCAGTTGTCTGTGATATCAGTGTTGGAAGTGGGACATTAGTATTCTAGTCCAGTTTAATTGTAATCTGATCATACCCATAAACCAGGTGCCTTATCTGAGTAAAGGATGAACTCATCATTATGTCACTTCTGATGAAAGCCCTTGAGTGCCATCCCATTACTCAGAACAAAATGCAAACTCTTGCCATCATGTATATATAAGTGCTTCTGGACTCTTCAGGTCCCAGAGCATCCCGAACCTTTCCCCTCGCACAATAAATTCCAACAACAGTACCCCTTATTTTCATCCAATTCTTAACAAATTCTACAAGAAGAAATATATGAAAAGTTGGTTAACAATTTCTTAATCCCCTCCTTAAAAATCTCTTCAAACCTTCCTCAAGCTGCTCAGAATATAAGCACATGATCAGCACATAATAGAAACAAAAACAATGGTCCTTGCTCTGCAAATGCAGTCACCAGACGAATTCTGAAACCCCCTTCCTATCAGTTTACCCTCCAACGACTCCTGTATTAAAAGTCTGGGACCACCAAGGGCTTAGCACCTAAGACTCCCCTGTGTGGGCTCATTTGCCCGAATGTCAAATCTCTGCATTGCTGCTGGCCATGTCCCACTGATTAGGTCCCAGCCCCCATGCTATGGCCTCAAAAAGCACTTACCCAACGTATCTAGAGACTTTGGCTCCAAACCTTTACCCCACCTTCAATCCCAAATCGCTTGAAGTATTACCAACTGGAAATAAACCCGTTTCATTTATTCGTTTGTTTGGCATCTGTGTCTCTCACCAAAAAAAGGAATCTCTGGCAAAGAAAGGAACATTTTTGTCTGTATTCTAGTACAGAGTATGGTTACCTACTCTAGACTACTTCTAGAGGGACATAAAACTGCAATTATGAAAGGGTGATTGGAATGAGGATACTTATTGCTATTGCATTAGATGCAAATCTGGTGAAGGACTTGGGGATGTCACAAGGACAAGCCAGGGTAGAGGTCATGTGGGGCAGAGGTGGGACCTCAAGAAGGAACAAAGGGAATTGGAACAGAGGCTGATGGGAAGAAAAGGTCATCTTTAGCGAGTTACAACCTTGCCTAATCACATGATAACTAGAGCAGCTCCACTTGTTGGTTTTCCTTATAGAAAAACAAAGAAGGTAATTATCTTGTAGAGCCTGAAATTTAATTCATATCTCCTCATTTTCACTTCTGAGCTGCCCCCTGATCTCTGTGGCCACCATCCTGGGGACCAGTGGGGTCATTTTTGCACAGCTGTGAAATATTCTATGGTTGAAAAAGCACAGTACTCAACAGGACAACTTTCTGTCACACCCCCACCTGTGTCCAGGTCTCACATATCTGAGAATCTGCTGCATTGAGGAGGAGGAAATTGCAAGCCTCCAGCTCATTAAGAAGCCAATTAATTCACTTTTTAAATAAAACACTGTGTAATGGGAGGGCTAGGGATTTAAAGCTGACAAGGGTCAACTTAACCTTTGATGGGGGAATTCAATCTGGTGACTACCCCACTGCTTAAGTGTTCAGTAATAAAACTTAATTCTCCAGATTGATTTTCTGCTCTCTCTGACATCACCAAATTGTTGCTTCCCACTGAGCATACCCACTTGGGGTTTGAACTCTGAGTTGCAGAATCTGAATAGCAACTCAGAGGGGCAAGACGGGCAGGGTGGGCATGAGACAGCAATGTTGGGTTGAGCTATGATTCTTGTCAGATGGACATTGGCACTGCTTTTCTCACCCAAACCCAAATCTAACTTCATCTCACAATTTTCCCTAGGTGTAGGAAAAATTTTAATTAGCTTTAAAATAAGCTAATTAGCATATTCCTGGAGAAACCTTATAAACCATGGGAGAGAAAAAGAGCTCCTGATCCTAAGGTGCTGTGTGTCTGAATTGTCTGCCTTCCTGGCTAACAGGAGGTGTCTGTTCCCATCTGGAGCTCAGTCGTCACTTTTCCAGTGATCTACTGAGAGTTTTCTCTTGCACCTACCCTGCAAGTTTGCTAAAGGGGCAGTGATTAAAAAAAAAAAAAAATCTAGTCTCTAAGTAATCTTTCATGTTCTCATTTTACACACAGATTTTCTGTTTTATAAATCTATCCATATTTTTTGCCTATTGTCTGCACCAAGCTCAGAGCACCTACATTACTATACCATGAATAATCACTTTGTCTGTGCCATCCCATCCTAAATTAAACTCTACTGGAGGGCAGAAACCAAGCCTGCCATACCCAGTAGTTTTTCCCTATGGTCAAGCCCTCTGTGAGTTTTACTGAAATTAGATGAATACATAAAATGCTGATTACAACAATTTCTGAATACTATAGCTAGAAAGCATAAGAACCTCATTGCAGGCTGGTACTTCACAAGCCTGTTATTTACATCTCTGAATGGGAGAGATAAGAACGTCCGGTTACAGAGAAACACATGCAGGTAATTTTTTTCAGTTACAATCAAGTCCCTATTCCTGAGCAATGCAGCCAGGCCTGATGCACAGAGACTTCTCCAAACCTGTTACAGGAGCAAACACCTTGCTCTTGGAATGCTTTTACAGGTATTTTCTCATCTGAGCTTCACAAAAGCACATGAAAAAGGAGTGTTAGATGTTATGATCTGTATTTTGAAGATAGTACATTGAGTCACAATGTAGATAAGTAAGTTGCCTCAGTTCCATCCAAGCAACAGAATAAAAGTTGGCCACCTATAACAGCCAGGCTTTTAGGAAATTACTTCCTTCTTTTCTACTAAACCACACTATGACATTAGGCTTCCTAGAGCTGGGCTTCTTGGACTTTCATGTGCATAAAAATTGCCTGGAGATCTTGTTATATGGAAATTCTGATTCAGCTGGGGTGGGGTCTTCAATTCTGTGTGTAGGAAATGCCCCTGCTTCTGGTCCTTAGGCCATAATTGGAATAGCAAGAAAATGAACCCTTATATACCATTAGTGGGAATGTAAATTGGTACAGTCACTATGGAAATCAGTTATGGTGGCTCCTCAAAAAGCTCAAAATAGAACTACCATATAATCCAGCTATCCCACTCCTTGGTATTTATTATCTAAAAGGATTAAAATCAACATTCTTTAGAGATACATTCACACCCATGTATATAGCAGCACAATTCACAATAGCCAAGTTATGTAATCAGCCTAGTAATCCATAAAGAGATGAATAGATAAAGAAAATGTGGTGTTTATACCAGAGTTTATTCAGCCATAAAGAAGAATGAAATGTTGTCATTTGCAGAAAAATAGATGGAACTAGAGACCATAATTTTAAGCAAAATAAGTCACACTCAGAAAGAAAAATATTGTGTCTTTTTTTTTTCCTATGTGGAGGCTAGAGGCAAAAAATAAGAGGAAAGTGATGTCATGAAAATACAATGGAGATCATTAGAGTGGAAGCAGGTGACCAAGAGGCGAGAGGAGGGGAGGTATTGGAAGTGAAACTGATCAGATTATGTTTTTAAGTGTATGCTACACTGAAACCCACCATTCTGTATAATTAATAGGTGCCAATAAAAGAGCAATTTTTAAAGAGACCATAGGGGGCACTGACCATGACTAATCCATCTTTATATCCCACAGCTTGGCACATAGTAGGTGCTCAAAAAGTACGTGTTGACTTAATGAAAGACCAACCATGTGGACCCACTCTTTGTATCTCCAGTGCTGAGAAAATAGTAAACGTGCAGTGAACAAGTAGCAAATTAATGAACTAATCAGCAGTCAATGAAACAAAGACAGCACTGTCTGCAGATTGGCCTGTGCTCACACTCATGAAAACCAAGGACTCGGGGAGTGGAGAGCCCCTGAGACATAGCCCAGAGGCCCCCCGTTCTATATGTTAAGTCCATAATAACATGTTTTATTTGTGACTGCATCCATCAGAATATACTCTTGTCTCTATATGTAAAATGATGAGTGTTTCAAGATACTTTTTTGTGCTTTGGAGACATTGCCTCACTAATGTTTCTTACCCAACTCAGTGAAGTAAACCAATCTCCGCTTTCTGGCTTTTGCTCTGGGAAAAGATGTCTGAGTTTTCCTGTTTTCTCCAGCACTGCTGCAATTAGAGCCTGGGATTTCTCCCTCGCAGTAGAGACCTTGACACTCAGCTGAGTCTCAAGGGATCTTTCATATAAATCAACTCCTATGTCCGCACATCACTACTGTGCAGTGGATGAAGGGCTTTATCTAAACAAAATATTTATTGTTCTGAACTGAGTCACGTAGTAAAGGGCTTTCTTAAGAGTAAGAGATGAGTACAACAGAATTTAGCTAAAATTATCTAAACAGTTGGTAAATAGAAAAATGTAACCCACATTAAAACCACTCATTTTCCAGGAATCCCATCCCACAAGGTCCCCAGTGTAAGTCATCCTGGCACTATGAATCTGTCTCTGGGAAACAAAGTCTCCTCTTATTTATAAACTAACCCATGAGGTGGTACCATAACCTGTTCCTAGCAGCAACTGAATCTTTCAGGAAGTGAGGTTCAGGAGGGAGGAAATAAAAGCAAAACCAGAGAGGGACGGGTGTCATTCCCTTCTTCACACACACCAGAGGCCGCTGCTTATTTTCTCATCTCTGCAGAGGAAGGTCGTCTTACCCTCCCGGGGCCACTTGACTCACACCAGAGACACAGTTTGGCCTCGTTATCTAGACATTTCCAGTTGTGAAACAAGAAAGATGTGGTAGACTTGAGAATAAAACTCTCTCGTTATAAAGAAGAAGAAAAAATAACCCCTACCAGGAGCAAAGCTGGTTTGCTACTCAGCTACCTCAAGCCACGTAATTGTAACTCGGTTCCCTCCCTCTCTCTGGCCCCCCTTCCTTCAGGTTCCCATTCTTCCAGATGAACTTCACCATCAAGAAGGTGCCTTCTTGGGACGGCAAGATGACTGACGTGGTCGTAGCTCAGCTGCCTCAATGGAGAGGCAGAGCTTCCTTTACTAGCATTTGCAAAAAGTTCCCAAACACTTCTAGATTAGCTTAGTCCACTTGCTGGAAGCTCAGCTGATCACATTAGGCGGAATAGGGCGCTCTAAATAGCCAGGCCTGTAGGTTACCTCCTCCTGCACTGGAAGGCAGATCCCCAATGAAACATAGGAACCAAGAACTCAGTTAGGAAGAGTAGTTCCCCAAAGGAAACCTGGGCTTCTATTACTAAAAAAAAGAAAGGGACCATGATCAGGCAAGTAAGAGGTACCTGCTTCTAAAATCTGACCTTACATTTTGTCAGAATTCTGATAACAAGGTTTCTTCTTGTTTCCAAAACCCAGATCCTAACCAGAACACCATTTCTGTCAACTGTTTTCCTCTCTTTCCTAAATGTGGGTCCTCTATTTGTAACCTGTTTGGTTAACAACAATAATGTTAGCTACTAGTGTTTACCATAAACACTTTGTTTAACAAATATATGAAAAAAAATGTTCAACATCTCTAGCAGTCAAAGAAATGAAAATTAAAATTACACTGAGATTCCATCTCACTCCAGTCAGAATGGGAAATTATCAATAATAGATGTAACAATAAGTGTAGTCGAGGACGTGGGGGAAAAGGTAGGCTCACACATTGCTGGTGGGGCTGCAAATCAGTACATTCACTCTGGAAAGTGGTATGGAGATTCCTCAGAAAACTAGGAATGGAACCACCATTTCACCTAATTATCTCACTTCTCAGTAAATACCCAAAGGACTTAAAATCAGCATGCTACAGTGACACAGCCTCGTCAATGTTTATAGCAACTCAATTCACAATAGCTAAGCTATGAAACCAACCTAGGTGCCCTTCAACAGATGAATGGATAAGGAAAACGTGGTATATATGTGCAATGGAATATTAGTCAGCCATAAAGAAGAATGAAATTATGGCATTTGTCAATAAATAGATGGAACAGGAGACAATCATGCTAAGTGGAATAAGCCAGGCCCAAATAAAACAACAGTCACATGTTCTCTCTGATATGTAGATGTTAACATCCAATAAGGGGTGGATAGAAGTTCATTGGATTAGACAAAGAGAAATGAAAGGAAGGGAGGAGGGATGAAAATATGAAAGACAGTAAAATGAATAGGACATAAGTTTCCTATGTTTATATATGAATACATAACCAGTGAAATTCCACATCATATACAAATACAAGAATGGGATTCTAACTAGGATAAGTTATACTCCATGTATGTGTAATATAACAAAATACACTCTACAGTCATGTATGTCTAAAAAGAACAAAAAAAAACTAAAAAAATACTTCGTCAGGATTTGTACTATATACATTAT
This sequence comes from Callospermophilus lateralis, assembly GCF_048772815.1. Lineage (NCBI taxonomy): Eukaryota > Metazoa > Chordata > Mammalia > Rodentia > Sciuridae > Callospermophilus > Callospermophilus lateralis. The sequence goes on along the minus strand of NC_135320.1, from coordinate 70,200,344 downwards.
CTATTTTATCATCATAAGCAACTAGCAGTGTGCATTTTATCACACTCCATTTTCAGTTAAACTGGGGCTCAGCATTAAGCAGCTTCCCAGGATAACATGACAGTTATGGAAGAACCAGGATTAAATGCCGGTTTGATTTCTGAGTCTAAGCCATTAATCACAGTGCTGTGTGGTCTGGCTACATTCTCAAGGACTTGCCTCCAATTAATGCTTGCCTGTTTTCAGGCAAATCACCTCACATCTTCTAACTTTAGCATCCTCATCTGTAAAGTGAGAAAAATGACCTGCTGCATCTGCCTATCTCGTTTCCCAGTGCTACGGTGAGGATTCAATGAGGTAGTGTATGAAGTAGCATGATGGTTGTGATTATTCCTCATATAATCAAGCAAAGTGACGGAGAGATAGATACAGAAACACACTTGGATATAGAAACACACATGCAACACTAGTGCCCATAGTTACTTGCTTCCCGCTCTGCCAAGAATGGACGCCATATTCTGCCAGTTTCCCAATCCTCTCAGACACCCTGGACCTCAGTGCACTTTTTTCCCCTAAGAGCAAAGCTTCATTATGTGCCCTACACCTGCCCTACACCTGCCCTGTCTTCCAGTCAATTTTTTACAGTCTTGCTCTGCAAGTCTGGTGGCCACCCCTTAGAGGACATTCTCTGGGTCAGAATTCACCACCCAGAGCACCATGACAATTGGGAACTTATATCACTGTCCCTGCTTATTTTAACTCTTTCCCACTCACACCCACAGGACTGGAAAGAAGTCCTCAGCTCTGTCAATCAGAATTTAAAAAGTGACAGAATGCATGGGGGTGAGACTACCATTTTCACCTATTTGATGGAAATTGTAAAAAGAAACAAAGTTACCAAATCATAAAATTCAGAGGAGTGAAAAGAATTTGCACATGCCTCAACATCTCTGTCAGGAGCCCACTCCAAATGCCCATAGCAGTCCTATCATCTGTCATTTTCTTAGGGAGCGTGTTCAAATCAACACAGTTTAATTCTAATAATCTTACCAGTTAAACCTATTTTACAAGGTGTAATGGAGATTAAAAAAAAAACAATTCTGAAATTCTGCTTAGCACTTCAGTTTCATTTTTCAAAACAGAGAGGGCTTGGGAGAGTCAGAGAAGAAAGGTAATTCTAAGTGTCTTAATCACTCCAAGTGCTGAGCTGGCTCTTCTCAGAAGCCATTTCCTGCTTGGCATCCAGGGTGATCATTTCTCTTAGATCATTCCCTAAACAGAGTTTCTTTGAATTCTCAGGATTTGTCCTTAACAGCAGTAAGGCTATTTGTTAAGGCATTTTTACCTTGAGAGATAAAACTGAAAAGAGCCCAGGAAGTCTTTTAAGATAGCAATTCTTCAGCTTAGTACCAATGCATCCTCAGCACACATAAAATGCAAATGCTGTATTTAAATGGTGTTTCAGCATTGTCAGGTAAGGTGCATTCATTAGACACCAGTGAACAAACAACTCTCCAGCCAAAATATTCAGCACCTCTGGGAGTTTACAAAATCTAGTTACATAATTCTTTTGCTTTCTCCTATTTGCAGTGGAGAGGTTTAAAAGGAGAGGGGAATGCTCCTTTCTCACCTGTGATCAGGGATGTGATGGATGTCTGGGAGAATGTTCTCGGGAGCTATAAGTTAAGGGCTTTGTCCCTACAATTCATCACTTTCTTCTTCTGGAGTTACTTAGCTCTCTGGGCCTCAGTTTTCTCATTTATGAAATACCAATCATTGTAACTTACCTCTAAGGATGGCTATTGCCTGTCCATGTTATTTCCTTCTTTATCATAATAACACCTTCCTTTTTGGAGAAATCATTCCTTCCCTATTCTAATGAACTCTTCATGGGACTGTTCCCACCCACCCTGCCTTTAAGGTGAGGCACACACCAGAGGCCTGGCCCGAAGTGTGTTCAATCCCTCTGATCACTAAGACTGGTTCAAATGTGTCCACATGATGCACATCAGTCCAGGAAAACTCAACCTCAGGACTTTTGCAGGAGCCATGAGTGGAGCCATCTTCTCTTAAGGGTAATGAAGGCTAGAGCCACAGGATGCCACCTCATGGACAGGACATGCCCAAGAGCAAAACTGAAAAAGTAAAAACGAATTAAATAATAACACTGAAAACAGATATTTAGGTCTGTGAGGTCCTCAAATAAACAGCAGCCCACACAGCAGGATCACACACAGGAGGTCCTCAATAATGATATGTTAGCAGAATAGATGAGGATGCTGTAGATTCCATGCTGCTCAGCTCTTAGAAATGCTGTTCTGTCTCCTGGGAATTGGCTGGCCTTCTTGTAGAGAGGACCATCAGGACGAAAGTCCAGAGCTCCAGGCTTATCCATCAGACCCCAAGGGTCCCAGCAACTTTTGGAATCCTATCTCTGTCACTAGGAAGCGATGTGGGTAAGACAGGCAACATAGTTTGGCTTCATCTTTTATGAAAGACAGATAAGGGTGACTTGTTTTGACCTGGTTGTGAGAGTGTCATGAGACAATGAGAAGAAAGATACCATTTTCCATTCATCAGTTTAGGTTAGACATTAAAGGCACCTTCTTTGATATGTGTCTGGAGAGCAGCACTAGAAATTTACTCTTTGGAGTCATTTCTGGAAAGAGTTTGTGTACAAATTAAACTGAGAGAGTCCGAATATAGTATATTAGACCTGCTATGGTCACTGTTATATATCACTAAAGACCGTCCTGCTTATTCTGCCATCTGGGAACATGCGACTTTAGTTACTTGTTTAAATACACACTGGCTTCTCCCACAGATTTCTCATCCAGCAGTTCTTGCACAGGCAAAACTCTTATTAGCTTTAATAAAAATTTAAAATATGAAAAATTGTTAGGAGATGGCTGATATTTTATTCATACAGCTGATGATTATTTTAAATGTTTTAATTACCCCCACTGGTACCCTATGGCTGATTATGGGGAAAATACTATTTATTCATCAAAATACAAAATTACACAAATGTAAACCAAGCTGATAAATAGTGAAGAATAGACTCCCCTAGAAGTGCTTTCCCCCCAAACTAGGGACCTTATACATCACTAATTATATGTCTCAGAGCAAGCTGATTTATGAGAGAATGCCAGACATGATAAGAATGATGGAGATGATGTTTGGATTGATTTGATTTTGCTGCACTTGTTATAACTTAAGAAGTTTTCCATAAGAGCAAAGTAAAAATAATTATCCCAACCTCAAATTACTGTCTTTGAATTGGAGTTGGCTTATCTTTATCCCACAGATTTTTCAATGTTAGTTATTGGCGTTTTTCAGCTGAGCAGATTTGGGAGAGTTGTGCTGATGGCTCAAATATCCCATCTAAATTTGATTCTCTGATAGCAATGGGTGGATGACTCACCTCTCATAGGAGCGATGGAAGTTGGATCGTTGTGTCAATCACGGAGAGTGGATTGAACGTCTGCACCAAGAGATAGATAGTATCATCCCCTTCCATTAAATAACAATCTTCATTTCTAGCGGGTATAAGAATTTCATCTTCAATAATTGATCAGTGTGACAGAAAATCTGTTGTTGGTGAAGCATGTTTGAAATTACATTATTCCATCGTTCTCATCTCAGACACTTTCCATCTGCTCCTCAAATTCAGTGTGCATTGCAAGACACAGCTCCATTTCATACAGCAACTGATTGCGCTTATTTCTTAAATTTGCTTTATCTAAAAAGAGCAAAGGCAAACTTCCCTCTGAGTGCTTCATGGTCTATATTTTATATGTTGATATTAAATTAAATGAAAGTCAATATGGCATCCTACGTTTGCTAACTCCAAAATAGTCTTAAGCTCCTTTTGACAAGGACAGCTTCCTGGCAAAAGTGTATTGCCAATAGAAATCTATTTGTTTTGCACAGTGGAAATTAACAGAGAGAAATTCATAGTATAAGAGACTAGATCAATGGCTCTGTGAGAAACTCATAGGATGCTCTTCTCGATGTTTCTCTCACTTAGAGATTGATCAAGAAAGGTGCTACGGTAAAAATTGCCTCTTGTGGTCTGGGTGACATTTTCCATCAATCCTGATGACTAAGTGCTATGCAGATAAATTGGTCTTCTTCCTGCCTGTGGGGGATTGTGCATGACTGGAAATGTTGGCACCAGACAGGGCTGACAGGTGTGTCATAAGTCAACTGACTTCTGAAGGAGAAAGTGCCAGATCCTTCTGCCATGGCGCAGGCTACATGTAATCATTCTGAAACCACGTGCATGGTTGAGTTCAATTTTTAGAGGCATTTGTTAATTACAGTCAATTGTAGTGAGCTGGGATTTCAAGTGGAAAATCAAATGATCTAATTAGATGGGGATGTAGTACTGGCTGAGAGAATAAGACTGGATTGAGAGTCAGCCAATCCAAGTTCTGCATCCTGCACTCTGCTCATGGCTCTGACCTTTAAGAACTCAGCTTATCTCTAACTCTCATCTACAAAAGAACTCAGCTGATAAAATCTCCTCTTTCTCTAACATTCACTAAATCAATAATCAGAATTAATTTTTTTCTATGTTAGTAAAAGAAATTCAATAATTCAGAGCTACATTGACCAATATAGTGGTCTCATTTGGGTATTTAAATGTAAATCTAAATTAATTTAAATTAAGTGAAAATGAATATATAATTCCTCAGTCTCTCTAGCCATACTTCTTGTGTTCAATATGCACATGTGGCTAATCAGCAGGGCAGATTACAAAACATTTCTAATTTTTGCAGAAAGCACTGATTTTTAAAGACTATTTTCACTCTCTAGAAGTATATAAATGTTTGTTAGATGAGTGATAAAATAAGAGATTAAAAAATACTTATTACTAATACTAGTCCATCAAAGAGCTACAACCAAAAAACAATCTGAAACATTATGTTCAGTATTGAGAATGAAAATTCTATTCTATTCTTGGCAATGTTGTGAAGTTACACATGGACTATTACGTATAATTGACTCTGCAGTTTCTTGAGAAGTAAGTTGAAAGTGAAAAAGAAGTAGAGAGAAACACCTGTAATGGTCAATTTAATGTGTCAACCTGAATAGACCATAGCACCCAGCTATTAAATCAAACACTAACCTAGGAGTTGCTGTGAATGTGTTTTGTACATGTGTTAACATCTATTAAGTAAAGAAAATTACCTCAATAACATTGGATAGGCCTCATCCAATCATTTAAAAGGCCTTAAGATCATAAAATTGATTTATCAGACAAGAGAAATTCTGCCTCAAAACTGCAACATAGAACTCCTGCCTATTTCCAACTTACTGGCCTTCCCTGTAGATTCCAGATTTGCCACACTTCACAATCACATAAACTAAATCCTTAAAATAAATTTTAAAAAATACGTATCAATTAATGTATGTGTGTATGTATGTGCATGTGTGTGTATGTTCTATTGGTTTTGTTTCCTCTCGAGAATCTTCACTGATTAAGAAATTTTGGTACTAGAAAGTGAGGTGCTACATCAAATAACAAAACAAAACAAAACAAACCTAAAAATGTGGAAATGACTTTGGAATTGAGTCATGGGAGGAGGGTGGAAGAGGTTTGAGGTGCAAAACTAGGCTCTGATAGATCCAAGATCTTTGATGAAACATGGTAGAAATGAGGACTTCCAAGATGACTCTAGTGAGAGGTCAGAAAGAAAAAATGAGGACAATAAAGCTTCTATTGTATTAGAGAACATAAGTATTGTCATGATAGAATATTGTTAGAAATGTGAACATGAAATGCTACTGGTGAGGTCTCAGACAGACATGAGGAACATGTTGTTGGAAACTAGAGAAAAGAAGAACTTTGTTATGAAGTTGCAGAAAACCTGACAAAATTTTGTTCTGCTATTGGGTGGAAAGTACAACTTGTAAGCAATGAAGTTGAATATTTCAATGAGATTTCCAAGCTAGGTGTGGAGGTGTGGTCTTTTTTCTCCTAGTAAACTGGGAAAGAAAACAAATGAATTTTAAGAGGAATTTTCAAACAAAAAAGGGAAGCAGAACTTGATGATAGGGACCATTCTCAGCGTCTCCGTATTGCAAAGCATGAGACAGCATGTTCTAAAAAAAACACCAAGGCTGCAGCTAGACAACCTTTAGCTGGAGCATTTTGGCATATAATTTATGCATCCAATCAAAGATCTCACAAAGAACCACTCCTGGTCCTTGAAAACAAATGGAACCTGCCTTGCTGGGTTGCGAACGTGCTGAGGATCCATGACTTCTTTTTTCCTTCCAAATTCTCTTTTTTGAATTGATAATTTCTACCCTATGCTTGTCCTATAATTATATTCTAGAAGCAGATGGTTTGTTTTCTGTATAAAAATTGAAATTTTACCCCAGGAGAGACCATACCCAAAGTCTCCCCCATAATTGATTTAGATGAAATTTTGAACTTTTTTGGTTAATGCTATTTAATGATTTTTGTTTATTTTACAATTGATGTTGGAATGGTTAGGACTTCAGAATGTCATGTTGTAGTGAATGTATTTTGCACACAGGAACATGAACTTTTGGGAGCCAGATAGTAGACTATGCTTGATTAAATGGTGTGTCTCCAAAATTCAGATCTACTTGGAACTGAAAATGCATCCTTGTGTGGAAATGGGATTTTTACCCCTATTTGGACACGAGGACATCCAGACACACACAGAAAATGACCATGCAAACATGAAGGTGAAATAGGAACAAGGTTGCCACAGGCAAAGGAATGCAAGGAAGCCAGTAACCATCAGAAGCTGGAAGGAGCAAGGAAGGATTCTTCAGTTTTCAGTTGGAGCGTGGTTCTGCTAACAGCTGGACTTCAGGCTTCTGAACTCCAGAACTGTGACAAAATAAGTTTCTGTTCCTTTAAGCCACCCTATTTGTACTGATCTTGATAGTAGCTCTGGAAAACTAATACAGCACCTAAAGTTACCCTGGTGGTGAAAGAGAAAGGGCTAAATAAAAGTCTAATAAACCATCTTTTTTATAAGGCAAAAAATCAATAAAAAGAAATAAATGTATTCTATAGTGAAAATTTAAATAATGATAGATTATTTAGGCAACTCATTTATTTTATTTTAAAAAAATGCTCCTTAGACACAAACAGATTTATTTAAGACAAATTAATTAAAATAAAAAATCGTTTCATACCATGGGATAGGAAAACAGAGTCAACAAGAGACACAGGCTGAAGGGGTTTGCATGAATCCTTTGGAGACAGGTATATGACTACAAATGTTAGAAGAATTTTTTTTAATCTTAATGATTTAATCTTAAATTGGGATCCAGTCTGAAATCCCACAACTCAACCATGACGTAGTATCTAGGTAGAACACAATATAGCAAGCCTGTGTTCACAGATAGCATATATCCAAATAAAGGGAAATGTTTTTTTCAAAATCTATCACTCTAAAATTGCATTTTTCCTAAGTATGTTCAATGGCTGGTAATGGGAATTTTGTAAATATACCTGAGATAATTTTGAGTTGAATGGCTTTCTTGACTTTTCTATTAGACTTAAATTTGTATTAATGTACACTGAGATGCTCTCAGAGGGAGATATTATGTGCAAGAACCCCAAATTATTTCTCCACTTAACCCCTTATTCGTGGATCATATTTTGGTCTGTAAGATCAAATTCAATTATGATGCTCTAGAAAGATGTATACCCTTTACTCGAAGTGTCCACCAAAGTAAGCACACATTTTTTCATATCTTTCTGTCCTATAGGCATATGGGTTTAAAGGTAGGGAAGGAGATTAAAATAATATCTTTTAATTTCAAGGAGAGTTTATTTAAAGTCTAATATTCAAGAACTTACATCAATACTTATCTTTCATTCACCATTCTTCTATGTACTCTTTGATTTATCCACTCTTCCAGTTTTTTGATATACATAAAGGATTAGCCTCATTCTGGGAAATTACACAAAATAACATAATAGCCATTAAGAGGGGCTCAGAAGACACTTATTATTGATGCATTAGAAGACTGTAAAATAGCACCTGTAACAATTTAATGAAATTACCTAAATTACTCCATCTAGAGAAATAGAAAAACAAGCCTAATCTGGGTTACGTTTCTTCAATCATTCCTTATACAAATCTTGATAGTGAGCATCTACCATGAAAAGCATGAGCTGTTTTATATTTTAGAGATTTGACTAAATTCTAAAGCAGAAGAAATGGACTTCACAATTATAAGAACAGAAGCAACACTATTTCAGGACCCACTTATCTGTTCACCATCGAGTATCCCCAAGTGCCCCCAGTGCCCAAAACAGCTTCTTGCTTCCAGTACAAATAAAAGTCCCATTGCCTGCCTGGTGGGACAGTGGGGGAAAAGCATGAAACTCTAGAGTGAGGGCATTTCTATGTTGAGGACTGAAAGCTTCAAAGAGGAGTTGGGGAAGAAAGTGAGAATGTGCTTAGGGAATAAGATCTGGACTCCCTCCACCTGCAGAAAGATGCTAAAAATATTTTTTATGAGGGAAGGAGAGAAATTGAAAGAGCACAATTCACCTGTATCTTTCCCACTGAGAGACCTCTCAAGACACTCAGCCTACATCCTTTAATTCCTTATCTATTAACTGGTGACAATACCCATCCACTAAAACTATGCAAGTATAGATAATGTCTACATAAAGAATCCTATAAATGCATAAAAATCTGTAGTAAAATAGCTCAGATAGAGTAAGCAAATAATAAATAATAATTATTTTATATTCTTACAAAATGATTGCCAATATGCACTGAAAGCCTGTAGGGTTTTTCTGATGATTATATTGCCTTTACCTTGACCAAATCATATCTTGTTTCCATTATTTACTAGGAGTGTGACCTTCAGGAAGTCATTCAATCTCTCCAAACCTCAGCCCCCTCATCTATAAAATGGACATATAAAAACAGTACAAGGTTGCAGTCAAGATTAGATGAGACTAAGCATGAAAGCACTTAGTTCAATGTTGGTTCCAAAACAAATAATAAAAATAATATCCTTTGATGATACAGTATTCTGATTTATTAGTTTATTAATAGGAGCTTTAGTTGGTAAGTAAGATTCATCACTCTTAAGATTGATAATTAAATTTCATTCTGCTACATATGAATTTCCAGTTTTCCCAGCACCATTTGTTGATGAGGCTATCTTTTCTCCAATGTATGTTTATAGTGCCTTTGTTTAGAATGAGATACCTGTATTTATGTGGGTTTTTCCTCTATGTTTTCAATTCCATTTATCTTCATATCTGTTTTGGTGTGAATACCATGCTTTGTTTGTTAGTATAGCAATGTATTGTAATTTAAGGTCTACTATTGGTCTTTATGTCTATTTTGATGTGAATGCCATGCTTTTTTGTGGTTGTTGTTGTTATAGCTCTGTAGTATAATTTAAGGTCTGGTTTTGTGATGCCTCCTGCATCACTTTTCTCACTAAGAATTGCTTTGGCTATTCTGATCCTTTTATTCTTCCAAATTAATTTTAGGACTGCTTTTACTATTTCTATGAAAAATATCATTGGGATTTTAATAGGAATTACATTCAATATATATAGGACTTTTGGCAGTATGGCCATTTTGATAATATTATTTTTGCCTATCCAAGAACATGGGAGATCTTTCCATCTTCTAAGGTCTTCTTCAATTTCTTTCTATAGTGTTCTAAAGTTTTCATCATAGAGATTTTTAGCATCTTTAGTTAAATTGATTCTCAACTATTTTTTTGAGGCTGTTGTGAATGGGATAGTTTTCCTAATTTCTTTCAGCTGATTGATCATTGGCGTATAGAAATGCAATTGATTTATGGGTGTTGATTTTATATCCTGCTACTTTGCTGAATTCATTTATGAGTTCTAAAAGTTTTCTAGTGCCCTTCAACAGATAAATGGATAAAGAAAATGTGATGTATATACACAATGTAATATTACTCATCCCTATAGAATAATGAAATTATGGCATTTGTCGGTAAGTGAAATAAGCCAACCTAAAAAAAACCAAGATCAAATGTTCTCTTTAATATGTGGATGCTAACACACAACATGAGTGGGGAGGAGAAGAATAGAAGTTCACTGGATTAGACAAAGGAGAATGAAGGAGAAGGAGGGAAAGGGAATAGAAAAGACAGAATGTATATGACATAACTTTCCTATGTTCACATATGAATACACCATCAGTGAAAATCCACATCAAGAATGGGATCCTAATTAGAATAAGTTATACTCCATGTGTATGTATGTCAAAATACTCTACTGTCATGTATATCTAAAAAGAACAAATAAAAAATAAAACAAAAGTTGGAAAAAAGTGATGATAACTAGCTAGCAGGAATCCTATTTACAATTATTTTGCAAAGTTTATACAAAGTCTGTCTATCTTACATTCTCTTATGAGTTTCCATCTATTTTCATCATGAAGCCTTCTTATGATAGTCCAAATAATGACTGGGGTCACCAAGTCTTCTCTTACGTCTTGTTTGACTTTTCCTAGACTTAAAATGGGAAGTTATTACTTCTCCCCCTGCTATGATATCAAGTAAACTATATTTTCTTTAATTGAAAGGTCTATTTCTTATTGAGTAAAGCAGTTTAGAAACTGGGGGCTTGGATTCTACAGCAAGGCATGATGTGATTTGTCAAATTACTAAGCATTCAAATGCCTTATTTGTTTCAGAATTTTTAAAAATGTTTTTACTAGTAAATTATAGGTATACATAATAGTGTGGTTCATTTTAACATAATCATACATTTATGGATTATAATTTGTTCCATTTCAATTCCCAGTACTTCCTTTTTTCTCCCTTTCCCCTCCTCCTGTTCCCTTTCCTCTACTCTACTGATCTCTTTTCTATTTTTATAGAATTCCTCCCTCCCTCCCTTTCCTGTCATTTTGCTATAGCTTCTACATTATGAGAGAAAACATCCAACCTTTAACTTTCTGAGTCTTATTTCACTTGGCATGATGTTCTCTAGTTCCATCCATTTGCCAGAAAATGCCATATTTTATTCTTCTTTATGACTGCATAAAACCTCATTGTGTGTATGTGTCATATTTTCTTTATCCATTTCATCTGTTCACAGGCACCTGGGCTGGTTCATAACGTTTCATTTGTGAATGCACAGCTATAAACACCGATGTGCCTGTATCTCTATAGTACACTGATTTTAGTTCTTGGGTAAGTACCAAGAGTGGGATAGCTGGGTGGTTCCATTCCTAGTCTTTTGAGGAATCTCCATGCTGCTTTCCAAAGTGGTTTTACTAATTTGCCATCCCACCAACAATATATGATCTACTTTTTTACCCATGTCCTCTCCAGTTTTTATTATTTGGATTCTTGATGATTGCTATTCTAATTAGAATGAGATAAAATCTCAATGTAGCTTTAATTTGCATTTCCCTGATTACTAGAGATGTTGAACATTTTTTTGTACATTTGTTAGCCATTTGTATTTCTTCTTTGGGGGAATGACTATTTAGGGTCTTCTGCCCATTATTAATTGGGTCATTTGTTTTATTGGGATAAGGTTTTTTGAGTTCTTTATATATTCTGGATATTAATCCACTGTTGGAGGTGTAGCTAGCAAAGATTCTCTCCCGTTCTATAGGCTCTCTCTTCACTATCTTAATTTTTTCCTTTGTTGTGCAGAAGCTTTTTCATTTGATGCCATCCCACCCATTGACTAGGAATTAGACCAGAAAATGTGGGGTTAAAACTCCAACATATTGGCAAAGGCACCAACTTCCTTAGCAAGACCTCTAAAACTCAATAAATAAAATCAAAGTCTCATTTTGAAACAGGGGGAGGTGACATTGTAGGGAAAACAGGAGACCTGAATAATAATATGAAGCCAGCCATTCAAAGATACTGGGGCGGAAGGGAGGGGAGATGAATAATGACTAATGTAGAAAAAGGAACAGCGGGGGCAAAGACTGTCAGGAGAGAACAAAGATTGTTCAAGAAGAGGGGGTGGTATTTGACTGTCAGCATTCCATAGCTGAAAGTTTATGAGAAAAGATACATATCTTATACTTTATATTAAGTTGCTCCTGCTTCTAGCATTGTGACTCAATTTGCTGATAAATTGATTCTCTGCTAGAAGTTTCCCTCCAGTTTTATGTATTTTCTGATATCCTTAACCATATGCAATCATTTCCCACTAAATCTCTGTGCACCCAAGTAATTTCACTCCCTACTTGGTGTCTCTGGTTTCTAGCATTGTAATGGGAAACTATTATGATAGTCCCTCAACAGCATTATCCATTATCACCTCTTCCCCCAGAAGCCAATTATCTATCTCATTCATTCCTCTGCTCAGAGCCTCCTTCAATTCATCTCTATCCTTCTGCTGCTGAGCTACAAAATGGAATAGGTTTTTCTCTAAAAACAGTATTACCAAAGAACAGAAGGACAATCTTCTCCACATGCTGTGACTCCATAATTTTTGTGCCCCATCCCAAGCAGTCTGTTTATTTTCTGTTACTAGATACCATTACAAAATCAAATCTGCTTTTCTGCCCACTCCTCCCCTACCAGTCTTGCAGGGAGCTTTCCAGGATTTGTCTCACCCACTTAGTGTCTGTTGTAGATATCCTCTCCCCAGGTTGTGTGCTGCACTTTTTCTGAGCCGAATCTCAACTTCAACTTGGCCCATACTTTCTGTCATTTTATGTCTGGAAGCATTTCTCAATTATTTCTGTGTTCAGCAGTGTTTTAGGGAATCCAGCCAACTGTGAGCATCTAATCCTAAATGAATAGAATCAGAAATTCTTAACCATGATGTTCCCAGGGCAAAATTTCACTAGAAAGGTAGCTTTCCCTGAGAAGAAGTGAAAGCCAGAGGCAGAACATTTTGAGAACAGAGCTCCACGGGTGTTGGACTGCGAGCCTAGAGACCTACATGGAGGAGTGACTCTGCATTCCATGCAGCCCTGAGCCCAACAGTACTCTCTGGTGATCGGCTTGTTCTTCCAGAAAACAAAGAGAACTCTTTGTGGTATTTAAACATGATTATCAGGGGACATTTAAAAAAAAAAACATTTATATATACCCTCAGATGAATTCATTGTACAAAAATGGCACCACTGGGCTTTGCAGTTGAAGATTACTCAGTCCATCTATGTACTCATCGCCCTGATAGTCCTCCATGGATCCCTGAGAAGACTCAAAACACAATTTATAACCCCTTGGGCTGGATGCCTCTATAGGTTCCATGCCACTCACCAGATCTCTAAGTAATCATTTGTAGCTAGGAAGAGAAATGTGTGGAAATGAATATAAAACAGAATTAAAAGAGATGAGCCGTAATTGAACATCTATTATATCCAAGCATTGGGACTTAGAGGTGACCATAAGGCCTTCAGCAATCGGAGATATATGTGGATCCCAACAGAAGTTGGGACATAAAATCAAAATTAGATATCAAATACATAGCCACTCTGTTTCTTTTTTGGTTATTATATGCCATTAACTCTTCTGAAAGAGTTTTATTGAGCATTTAACATTCCTGTAGTATATCCGGCAGCAGTCTATCCCTGACACACATTTGCAGAGAGCAGGAAGTCACACTCTCTCTGGACAATCTGGTTAAAGTAGGACAGATGATACTATATCAGAGGTTTTGAGTAGAGTGTTTCAACGTTCTCATTTTTCCACAATAGCTGGACAAAGGGAGTGGGTCATCTTATCAGTTTTGCATGACAAGAACTAGGGGAGGTAAAGTGTACCTGGGGCTCACAGTTTCAGAGGTTCAGCCCATGGTTGGCCAACTCCATGGTTCTGGGCCAAAGATGAGGCAGAACATCTATGGAAGGGCAAACAGGGGAAAGCATCTCAGGACACAAGAGTCAGGAAGCAGAGAGAGCTCCACTCATCAAGGACAAAGTATAAACACCAAAGGCATATCCCTAGTGACCTACTTCCTCCAACCACACCTTACACCTACAGTTAGTCCTACTTACTGCCCAGATTAGGTTACAACTCTCTGGTTAGGCTAGAACTCTCAAAATCTAATCTCTTCATTTCTGAAAATTCTTTAATTGTCTAACACATGAGATTTTTGTGGGGACAGCTCATATTTAAACTGTAACATAGGTCTTTGAGTTATCCTGATTGATCAGCAAGCATATTCATAGCCTTCTGTTTGATAAAATTATTGAAATATCTGGAGAAAAAACTCTTCCCACAAAGCATGTTTATACAAAGATTAGGCCATTCTCAACTTAAATCCTTTTCCAGAGAGGTCATTGTGGACCAGATTCCCTAATTTTAAATTAGATCTCCATATTTTTCCCTCTCTTCTTCCCTTTTACTTAGCTTCATCAATATTATATAATTTTTAAATTTAATACTTTTATTATTATTATTTAATAGTTTTCTTCCTTTTGCAGACTGAGAATCCATGAAGGGAGGGTGGGGTTGACTCTGTTCATTTTTTTTTTTAACTTTTAACTTTTTTTTTGCCTCCTCATTACCATATGAGCTCCCAAGAGACAGGAGCCATTAGACTTCTTAGCATCTCCAGCTCCCAAAGGCACTAATAAAGCAAAGAGGGACAGATGACTCAGGACTCTGTGGGTTTGTGTATGAGAATGGGGTAAGAGAACTACAAGCTTCAAGGACAAGTGGAATATGAAGTTGAAATAATCCTCAGAAACACCTGACAGTACTCACAGTGCAATGTACCCCTTCCTCATCTTGCACAGCCTTTCCACCCATGGTCCCTACTAGGCTTCCTGACAGTGAATGACCTTTCTTTTATAATGAAGCTACAATAGTGAAGAGGGTTCCAAATGGTAGTTGTTATTTCTTTACCAAGCAGGTGCCAAATACTTGACACTATTCATTTAGTAACTTATTTGTGAATGAGCTCCAAGAAGGTCAGAATTGTGGCTTAGCCTGATTTGCAAATCTGGGAGAAGAAACTTCCTTAATTTAAAAGTAAAAATCTTAAATCAGGGTCAGCACACCAAAGCATCAGAAGCATTCATTTGCCCCAAACCTATATATTATATAATTATTATTTAAATTTGTATCATCTGGGATGGAACCAATCGTGTTCCACTTACCAAGCAAGGCAGAAATGTGAAAGATGGGATGGCAAGATACCAACCATTTAGAAGCAACCTAGACATTCTGTAAGACTCATTGGTCTAAATGCAACAAGAACACAGACCTCTATTGAATTGTAATGTCTGTCGCACACATGGATGACGGAACCGATGCCTCTCCCAAATCTTGCACTGCTGCAGGGCAGGTGAGCGCTCCTCAGTCACACCCGCAGAGGGGAAAAGCCCAACCCAACATTGCAAAAGAGAGACTATAGCAACAAGACAGCCCTTTCTCCTTTTCAGATTCCGGGGCCACCACTCTGCCCACAGGAACTGGCATGAAGGAGTAATGAAAACGTGAGGCCAAGAACACCAGCAAGAAAACGTGACAACAGGAGCACTTGCTCTCTCTACAGCAGCTGGGCACTTCAGCTCAGCAGACTCAGGAAAAAGATGTGCCCAAACTCTTTTTCAAGCTGTGTCCGACTTCCTGTTCTTTTGATGATACATACAGGGTTGTTTTGTTTTGTTTTGTTTTGTTTTGTTTTTAGACATTTACCTCATAGGAACAAGCTCGGGTTGCAAATGTATGGTTTATGATCAGTTGAAAAACTGCACGTCTCCCACTAGACTCTGAGCTGGAGCTCCATGAAACCAAACCTGTTGCAACTTCACATCAAGTACCCTCCTTCCTGCCTAGCAAGTCGAGGACCCCCAGCAAATACTGCATATGTGACTAAATGAATGAATGAGGTCATGGGTTTTATAAAAGCCTTATTGAGAAGCTTTGATCATCTCACTATCCCAAGGAATGGCACTTGTACAAGGTTCTTGTTGCTTTTTGTTTAATTCACTTCATGATTAACAGGGTTTGGGAGATGAGGAGTGCAAAATGAATAACAAGTATTTGCCATACAAGTGCCATTTTCAGAAAAAAATAAAAACATTTTTCTAATAAAAAATACAGTCCTCAAGTTTTAGTTCCTAGTGTTACTAACCATTATTTAAATAAGAAATAACAGTTGAAAAAATAAAAAATAGACTCCCCACCACCACCACATGCAATGACCAAACCTCAAAAGTATATAAGCCAATAGGATATAAGTTCCTGTATGTGATGCAGCTACTTTGGCAGGTAGAGACCACTGAGAAGAAGGGAAGAGAAAGAGTTGACAAGAACCAGGAGCAAACGTGGGAGCATTTGTCTTTTTGGTTGAAGCTTCAAAGCCCATCTCAACTCTCTGGATTTTGCTTTTAAATAAAGTGCTGAAGTTGCAGTCAAGTCATAGTCTAAGAGGAGTTACAGACAGTTGTCATTCAAAGAGAAGGAGGATACCTGGGCTATGAGAGTGCCTTACCTCATGACCAACTGGAAGGCATTGGGAAGATAAATGTGTCTACAAGCTCAAGGTAAGCACATCTCTGTCTTTTTAAAGACCCTGGTTGTTAGGGATTAATTCTATTGGCCTCTGGAAAGGATAGATTAGAAGGAACTAGAAGGGACAAAACCTTGCTGCTAATTCTTCTCGCTAACACAGGGGAATATAAGCAATAGTAAGAGCAGAGAAGAACCCATAATAAGCCACAAAACTTGTGAAAAATGCAGATTGTTCTCCTCCTGGTCCCAAGCAGAGTATGCACTTCAATGCTAGAGAAGTTATACTGTGAGTACACATGAAGCCATGCTTGGGCAGTGTGCATGGAAGCCCCACCTCTGGGTCTCCCAGGTACCAGAATATCACCGTAAGGGCCCCACTCCAAGTTCAGCTTCATATTTTCTACTCTGTAATTGCATCTTTCCTTCTTTATCTAACCTATCTCCTTAGACCTGAGTGCTAATGAGTACCAAGTTTGTATTCATCAAATGAATGAGCATTCACAACCTCAATCTGGCAGTGAGGGCCCACTACATAATTTTCTGGACCCACTGCAAAATGAAAATGGGACTTCTTGTTTAAAAGACTAAGAAAAAAGGGGGAAGGTAAAGTCCAGAGATATAAAGCTCTCTCTTCCTTCCATGTCTTCAGTCTCACCTCGTCATTCATTGTGTATTTTAATTTGCTGTTCAGTGTCTTCTAAGTAAAGAAAAATAAACAGTGAAATTATTAGCATGACTTTTACTATTTAAATCATGCAATGACAGTTAAATGCAAATATAAGAGCAGTTAGCTCATCGGAGGAATCACTGAAATCACACAACTCTTCTTTCATAACTCATACAAGTATTCCAGTCTTACTACACTAATAAAAACACTGCCCCAAACTAGCTCAATGTTTTATTTCAATTCTTGTTGCAATTCCATTTCCCCTCAGCTCACTGGTGATGAAGGATGTGTAAGGAAACTGAAAATTAAAAAAAAAAAAAGATGGGCTGGGGATATAGCTCTGTTGGTAGAATGCTTACCTCATATGCACAAGGCCCCAGGTTCAATCTCCAGCAACACAAACAAATAAAATAAAAAAGAATTACCCTCTCTTCTTCAATCTTTCCATGTCACCATTTTCACCATAAGCGATTGACTAATACAGGACAGTAAATGAGGAAAATTCATGGTGGGATTCCTTCCTCTTTCATGTTTCTTTGAACACCATAGCTTGTCTGAGAATCATGGTGAGAACCCTGCGTGCATTCACTCACACTCTTCAGCACACAGTGAGCACCTGAACCACCTGAAACTGCCACCAAAATCTAAGTCAACTGAACTGTTTCACATAACACATAGAAATACCTTCATATTATTAACTTATAAGATTTGTCTGTATGGTGAGAGGTAGAGAGGAAAAAAGACAATGAGAGAAACACAGAAGTGAAAGGGGTGATTTTTTTTTAGCCAGTGTGTATCTGTAGTTCTAGTCCCAAGGGTTCTAAACCAATTAAAGATAAACAAAGCTCCTGACCCATGTGGCTTTGTGTGGCTCTGCAGGGTTCCTTTCCCTTACCACCAAGATAATTCAATACACAAATATTTATTGAGTTTTACCATATGCTTGCTGGTACAATGCCAAGATCAGCCGAGGAGACAGGATAGAAACTGAAATCTGGCTGTGAATTAGGCTTTTTCCCTGGGAACCAGGATATTCAGCAAAATCAAATAAAAGGCTTCTGAAAAGTATAAGAGAAATTCTGTGCAGGAGACCATAATTCTATTGTTGATGGGCACAGTTACTCATGCCCTCGCCCTGAAGCTGGCTTTGGCCATGCCTCTTTCAAGATCAACTACAGTAAGACATGGGTATATTAAGAGGGCTTTGGCTTTCTGTGTCTTGGACACTTCAACTCTAGAGAAGTCACACCAAGAGGAGCTGGAAGAATTGCCACGGTTTACCTCAGGGGCAGGTGTTCAGGCTCCTGCTGAGATGAACAGGCCCCTAACAGCCTCATTGAAAAAAATAGAAAAGAAAAAGAAAAAAAAATACATTTTCATATTAATTGTGAACATATTCTACCTGTTTCTGTGTTCTAGGAGTGAAGAAGAAATGGTCTATTCACATTCAGTGCAGAAATATTTTCAGAAGCTACTTGGCACTAAGCTTGGTGTTTCAACAAAAATAACAAATAAGAAAGAAATAAGGTTTTTTCTGGAGAGTATTCAAGGCAGAGGGAACATTTAGATAAAGGGCAAATACAATACAACATGACAAGTATATACAGTTAAGTTTGGGTACTATGAGACATCTTAGGGGCCACCACCAAACACAGTGCTCAGACATTTAGTATCTCTACTATTTAAAAGATTATTTGTGTATCACTAAATTCATATATTGAAATCCTAACTCTGAATGTGATCGATGGAATTAGAAGGTAGAGTTTTGGGTGTGATTAGATTATGAGAGCAGGCCCTGCCGCAGTCTGGCTGGGCACAAATCACCTAGCCGCCACAAAGCGCTTGTCAAAAAGGAAGCTTTATTGCCCAAACTCCACCAGCACTCCACACACACCCCCTAGAGAGGCCCTAGAGAATGGGATTAGTGTCATTATAAAGAGACCCCAGGAGCTTTCTGACCTCTCCATCCTGTAAAGATGCAGCAAAAAGATGACCATCTATGAATCAGAAAGTGAGACCTCACCAGACACAGTATGCCAGTGCTTTGAGCTAGGACTTTTTTGCCACCATAACTGTCAGAGATTGAGTTGTTTAAAAGCTACCCAATCTACGTTAGTTGTTATAGCATCCCAGACTGACCAAGACAAGCTCCTAGCATGGTGTGGGTCCTTAATAAATATTTAGCAAGTGTGTGAATGAATGAAGAAATGAGGACTATTTAGAGGTGTTGATAGATAAATTTAGTCATAAAATGTTTATTGGGAGTTATCAAGATTATTCCATGCAGAAGGAATAAGAGCAAAATCCCAAGTGCAAAAAGAAACAATACATGTCCAGGAGAGAGAGAGAGAGAGAAAGTATGGCCAGCCTGTGGGTTCAGAAAAAGAGAGGTGAAAGATGTGCCCCAAGAAGTGAGCAGGAGTGAGGCAGAGTGGAGGTGCATACATCTCACCAGCGGGACTGGCCCTTACATAAAGGGAAATGTACAGCCCTTGAAAGGTTGGAAGGAGGAAGGAGAAGTGATCTGATTGAGCAGAAGTGAGCAGGAAGCTCATTCTGGCTTCAGAGTCAAGTATGGAATACAGAAAGCTAGTATGCAGATGCTAGTTGAACCTTGCTGTACTCTGGATTCTTATCAGAAATAACAGCCTCCTATGGAAGCTGTGGTGAGAATGGAAAGAAGGGAAAATGTTTGAGGGACACTTAAAAAGAAGAGATATAAGGATTTCTGGCTGCTTGGGTATTAGGATGTGAAGCAAATAGGAGTCAGATTCAGATCTGGGCAACTAATCAGTAATAGCAACATTTGCTGATATAAGAATCTACCGCATTATCATCACAAACAAAAGGATCATTCTTGAGGAAACAAGAGAAGGAAAATTCAGTTAGGAACATGGTAGCAAGATTGCTAAGGGAAATCCACGCTGAGATATCCAATGAGTCAATTGATTACATAAGTTGTGATCTGTGAAATTTTGTGCTAGAAAATTATAAAGATGCTGTAGTTTCATATATGTTAATGCCAGAAAATTAGAAGAAACTCAACTGCAGATATTGTAAAGTGAAGATGGAGTAACACCACAAATGCAGTGGAATGGATGAAAATCTGAGAGAACATGAAGAAATGTGAAAAGGAAACAGACGTCTACTCATGTCCCAGAAGACAAGGAAGAAACTGGAGGAAGAGAGCAATAAGGTGAAATACATGGTGAGGACTAATAAAATAAGAATATGTTTATGTTCAGTGAATTTGGGAACAAGACCAATGGCTCCCTGGAGAGAGGCTGCTCAGTCACTACCTGGGATGGCATCTGATCCATCTATGTGTTGCCTTCCATGCTGGGCAAAGTTGCTGGAACCCACCTACTATGGCAAGATAAACGTGAGCTCTGCTTCCAACATCCCGACTCCTGGACAGGATCTAACACCACCTGTGAAATCATTTGTAGAGTCTACAGGCCCACTGGGCATCTAGAAAAAGGAGTGGATTGCCTGAAGATAGTGGAAGCACTCTGAAATTTATTAAGCAAATATCTGTATTCTCTTTTCAGTAGATATCAGACAGGAAAACAAAATTTGCCTTAGACATCTGAGTTTAAAAGCTTCTCGTGATGTGGCAGCTGTAACAGGCAAATCTAGTTACAGATACGAGAGTTGACTGTTTTTCACTGTTGGCACTTGAGTAGCAGTGATGGAATATTTACTGAGTGGCAGCTCTTAGCAGATATTTGAGTCATAAATATTCATGATTGGAATGTTGTGAATTAGGAGATGTCTAACGATACTGGATTGAAGGAATAAGGGAGAAAAAACTAACTGGAGAACCTATGGCATGTCCAATGCTCACAAAATTTGTGAATTTTTCAGAATTTCTTCCAATTTCTGGGCTCATTTTTTCTGTTCCCCTTACAATTTCCCTTCCGATTATATGTTTCACACATAACAATCAAGGGGTCTAGGGGTCTTTACAGTGAATCTTTTAGATACCAAGGGCCTATGCAGTCAGGGCCTGCTACGCAATTTCTCTTACACACACATTTTCTCTCACATACCTAAGTTTTTCTTAACTTTCTTCCTCTATGCCTTATACATTCTCTGTTTATTTCTCTTTCTTCCACCATTCTTTCTCTCTCTCCTTCCTTTCCTCTTCCCCTCCTCTCTCCCTCCTTCCATACAACCATCCTTTATCTGTTCTTCCTCCCTTTCTTTCCCATTCTACATGTCTACACATTAACTTTTTTCACTATCTCTATCCCTCCCTCTCCCCGCTTTCTCCCCCCACTTCTCAATTCTCTCTCCCCACTTTCCCATCAGGATGAGTTAAGTACACAGGAAGAAACAGAAAATAGAAGTTATATAAGTTATAATTTAATAAATTTTAAGTATGACTAAAACACACAGAAAACATTTTTTAAAACTACAACTAGGAGACAATAAAAAGGAGGAATAGAGTATCCCAAAGAAATGTGGGAAGATGAGCTACTTACTCTGAGAAACTGCAGTTGACATTGAGCCAGAGAAAAGTATCAATAAACATTAATTGCAAAGTATGTCATATAATGAGTTAGGTCAGTAGTCCCTGAATGAAAATTTCCATGGTCACAGTTTCAGAAATTCAATGAAGAATATCAAATATACCAGGACAAATAAGATGTGGGAATAATCCAGAGAAAATAGAGAAGATTAGAGAAAAAAATAAAACCAACTTGAAGGTAGTATGAGGAGGTGCAGGTTTAGCTGGAGTTGCTTGGAGTAGAAAGAGGGAAGAATGACCCAGCAAATAAAAGATGTTGAGACACCCCAAATGAAGGTTAAGGAAGAAAAAGACATCTCCCAAGACAGAAAATGTGCTTTCCTAGTATACTTTTGTGGTCACCAGTGCCCACACTTGCAAATGCTATTATTGCTGACTACCATCTGTTTTTTAATTCATCCTTGAGTTTCAAGTTTCTGACTCTCTACAAAATGGCTCTCATTTCTTCCTAATGTGAATTATTACTGCTGACTCCCTATTTGAGTCAGCACAACACAGCTTCCTAGATTTTGGACAAGGATAAATGCCCAATTACATGCTTTTCTCCTTCTTATCTAATCCCTGGATGGACTGCACTTCTGAGAAATTCCATTATAACTCGACGTTTCTATATTGGAATAGATTTTCCAACAGGTGCGAATACTATCAAATTAAATACTGACTCTGAGGGTCACACTGCCTGTGAAACGTCTATGTACACACCAGCTAGTAGTAAAGAAAAAAATAAAGTTGGTAGAAACAACTGACTTGTATCCAAGGTAGATTTCAATTACATGTCTAAGGACTCATCTTATTTTCTCCCCAACCCATCTATAAATATTAGATTTAAATAGATGGTTTCCAAGTTCTCACAATGTTTCCATGACTTCATGGTAGGTAGTATATTTTCCAACTGCTGGACTTTAAACTTGGTCTTGTGACTTGCCTTGGCCAACACAATGGTAGCAGATGTGACATAAATAGGAATTTAAAGTGGGTTTGCATCATTTAACTTGTCCTGGTTGTGCTTCTACCTCCTTTCTCCATTGGGAAGAATATATTCGGGTGGCTTCTGGACCATGGAGCCAATCTAGACCCAAATCTACAACTTGAAGTTCAGCCTAATTTAGCCCAATCTCGACCAGTTAAACCTCAGCCAATTCACAGATTCCGGGGCTAGAAATAAGGAGTTTATAGTTGGAAGGCAGTTCTATTTTGAGATGGGTTTTTATATTATGTCATTCTAACCATAGTTGACTAACACATTGTAAGCGATCAAGTTATGCATTCCTAAACTTTTAAAGCAGAGACCCATTAGTGGAGTGCACTGACACAAATATTACAAGTAGTATAGTCCTGATTTCCTCTCCTGACCCTCTGTTTAAGAACTAGGGTATGTTGTGCAGTAGAGCACTAGGGGGAGCCTTCATATTCTCTCACCAGGGCTAAGGGTCCACCCTTGCTGGGCAATTTCAGTGACCAGTTCCCAGGGAGATCCTGAGATGGCCTGGGTTGTTACACAGTCAAGAGTCAACTTTAACAGACACATCCATCCAACAAAAATCTCTGTTCATGAAATGGGGCATCTGCTTATACTTAATTTCTAATTTCTAATTTTTGACATGAAATATAGTGCACATTGTCAGAAGAGCCATGACCTGATTCAATTCCTGTGCAAGGAAGAGAGCGCAGTTCCAGACTGCTCCATTTATCCATCTACCGTTATCCAAAACACTTAGACTCTCCTGGAATTACTTCGTTGTCCAACAAATACCTTCATTTTCTTTCTTTCTTGTGTATCCAATAAGAACTTTTAAATTCCCTTTGAACTCCTTGTACAGTTATTCCACACAAGTTTCTATGGCTAATGGAAGATAATCAGACTACACCAGATCACTTATTAGCTGTATGACTTTGGACAAGATAATTAAATGCTGTAAGTCTATGTATAAAATGGAAATGATAATAGTTTTTGCCTGCTAGGGTTGTCTTGAGAATTAAATGAGATAATTCATCAGAACTCCTTGGCACAGTCCCAGTCACATAATAAGAGCTTAATAAATGAAAGTTATTATGATGTTGATATCTTTCTGGGTAGAATGCTCACATTTTTCTCTCAAACCACTGTCTATATACATTCTTCTGTCTTATGACATTCTAGAGATTCTTCTAGAGTGGGTTGCTTCAGATTTGAGTAACTCTAATGATACATTTTAGCATTCACAAACAACCTGGAATTCTAATTATAGTAGACATCAACAAGGAAATTTCTAGAGGATGAGCAATTGCGATAATTTTGAAATTCATTACAGAGAGACTAATGGGTATAATAATGAAAAAGGTTGGATACGAGGAGAGAGAGTCCCAAGTTTAAATCCTTGCTGTTTTGAGTACTAGTAATAACAGTGTGATCTTTAAAAAAAATTTAATGAATCTTTGGGTTTTCCCATCTTTAAAAAGGGTCGTCATGACCATTTAATAATAGAAGATATATAAACTCCTTGGTATATTGCAACTTCTCAGTAAACAGAACTTAATTTTTTTTCCTGCACTTTATTAAAGAGCCAAGGGAAAAATGAAGATTGGGTAGCCAAATTTGTTTCTCTTTCTCTGTTATGTGCATATCTGTTCTTGAAACATGATGAATTCCTCCAAATCTCATCAAAGGAAAAAAATTGAGCATAAAAAAATAATCAACTTGAGTTGGGAGCACTTACTTCAATAGCTGACAGTCACTGTGCCTAATTAAAAAAAAAAAAAAAACTTTACAATGTCATCAGAAAGGAATCAAATGCTTCCTAATTCCAGGGCTATTATTTCACAAGGAGTGGAGTCCAAGTTGTATTCACAGGAGAACAATGCCTTCATCATTATTCCTGTGCAAAAAGTGCTTGATTTTAAACATTTCACATGGAGGCCAGTTATAAGCCTCTCAGGGGAAGACTGCACTGGCATCAGAGAATCTGCTTAGGGGCTGGAGCCTCCCACCTGCCCACTGTGGGCATTCACACCTACAAAAAGTCTAAAATTCAGGGGTTTAAAAACACAAAGGAGGAACAAAGGACCAAAGGAGCCAAAACTTCTACTTATAAAAGGTAATGCTTTCCAAAGGGGAAGAAATGGAATTTTTAGAGAATGCAGCTAGGTGTGAGCAAGGGGCTGTTAAAGGGGATTAGGGCTACCTACTGGGACAAAGAAGAGAAGTATACATCTCTGTCTAACACTCTAATAAGAAAAAAAAAAAAAAAAAAAATATATATATATATATATATATATATATATATATATATATATATATATATCCTATTTCTTCTCTTATGTAATACATAGTCAAATTTGATATTAAAAAAATCACAAATTCCCACCTGTACTGCTCAGGGATCTCTGGTCAGTGCTATGAAGAAATTTAGAGAAAACTTATACAACCTCCTATCTGGCAAATAGGGCTCCAGAGGTCTCCTTGCAGATTACTTAGGGAAAAAACTCTCATTGCCAGACTCCACAAGCATGAGTCATAAGGAGGCCAATTTTTCTAATCCTCTCCTCTTCTTCTCTTGTCCTCCCACGTCAATAGATCTGGGGAAACAACACAGCATAGAACAGGCAAAAAAAAAAGGGAGGCCTATTACACTCCATTGGCCTTAAGTGGTCTCATTTATTAAATAGATCCATTATGTAATTCTCAGATAAAACTACAGTCAAAAACACATTAAATTTTAGGACAGAACTGAGTGTATAAAGAGTCTTTTACTTAATCTCTGAGCTCTTATCTTGGGGCTGACAAAGCCCAGTGGAGTCATTTTGAAAGTGGCCTGAAGACGAGACCCGTGCTGCTGGCACAAGCTTCCCAGGAGGACCAACAGCATGAACGACACTCGGTGTGTTTAGTAGTCCAGGTAGATTAGGTTGTACTCCAAATCTCAATGTTTCCACACAGTAAAGGTTTATTTCTCACTTGTTCAGATGCCTACTGCAGGTCTGCAAGGGCTCTTTCCATTTACTGACCCAGATGAATGGTCTCTGCCATTTCATAGCTACAGGGTCTGGAACACTTACCTTTCTAAACAGCAGGAAGAAGAGTGTCTCAGATCAGGCTACCTGGAAAACAGACTGAGATAAAGGCTTGTGTGCAGGAAGGTTATTGGGAAGTGAACTCAGAAGGGATATCTGCGAGGGAGAGAGCGGAATGAATTGCACAGAGAATTGTTGAACTGTGATGCGCTAACAACAAACGTCTTGGCCAGACTGACAGGGTGTTCTGGGGTCACAGTAGTTTTTCACAGTTGCTTCACCCAGGTAAGAGGCCTATGTCTTTATTATCTTAACTTCAACCAGTCATTTGACAGAACTGACTCCAGACAGAGGGCATGACTTTGGGGTAGTTGTTTTCTTCTACTGAGAACAACTCCTGGAAGCAACTCAGCTGAGACCTTTCAGCAAATAATTCTCCCAGCAGCCAGGGGAATGACAGTCTCCTTAATCGCAGACTGGGTAGCACACACAGCACCCACTACAAAGGGAACAGGGCAGGTGTACATACATTTTACTGCCTTCAGGTGGGAGAGACATCCGCTTTTTTTTTTTCGCTTTCATTTCAATGACCAGAGGAGTTACATGGTCCCAAGTAATTGTAAGGAATTTGGGAAGTATGGGGAAACTGATGGAATATTTGGGAAGGATTACTCTTTCTGCCACAAGGGAGATGTACCTCTGGAGCTGTTCATTTTCACGTCTAGTGGTGTTTACCTTGCAGACAGGTCTTGGTACACGTGAGGTTTTGTACTTTGTACCCAGTGACTTTGTAATAACCTATCTGGTTTCTGTCTCTGATTTTCTGGAAAATATATGAAGCTCCCTTTCTCCCAACTGCAATTGGATCTTTCTTCTGAGATCTTCTCTGTTATTTTCTTCTCTTTTATGACCCAGTTCAAAGGAACAAGCAAACAAACAAAAAAAATCAATCAATCAATAAATAAAATAAACATAAAAGGCTCATCCCCTACTGCTGATGGAGCCCTTACCTTATACCATAGTGTCTCCCAGGGTTCCCCTCATCAATTCTCTCAATTAATTCATAGTCCTAAACTTCACATTATTCTAATAGGTCCTATTATTACATGGCATTCAGTTCTTTTCAAATTGCCTACTCTCATACTTTACAACATCACAATAAACATTCTTGCCTAAGACACCTGCCAAACTATATCTTGTTGGATATTCCAAATGGTTCTCCCTAAAACCTAGCTGGTTGAATGTCTAGTACTTGAAAACCCTATAGCCCTGGGACTTAGCCCAAGACCACTAAACTGGGATAAAATTAAGCAGATACACTTTCATCCTTAAAATTCTTTGAAAGTACGTTTTCTCTGGTCAGCTATTTTTTTCTTTCTCTTTTAATCACTTGGCTCTTTCTCACTGTCCCTGTATATACACATTACTTTTCATCATTAGGGAGTCATTGCATACTTCATCTAGACAGTGCCCTGTGCTTTAAGAACCTAGACCAATTATAATTAAGGCAGGGTATGGATCACTGCATACATGGCATTAGTCCTTGGACACTCAGTAGCTATTAACCTACTTTAATAATTGACTGAGGCTATTGATTCCTTAAATATAACTATATGTTTCCATCTAAGTGGAACTGATTACAGTTTATAAGTCTGTTGAAGAACAGCTGACTTCTTAAAACTTGACTCACTCTAATTCAGGGACTCTGGAGAGGACTCTTGATAACTGAGTGACCTCTGACCCATGGCTCACTGGGGCTAGGCTACTACTTGAGTCCAACTCAAATATTCTCTGAGTACGGCCAGCAAAATAGTACTTAGAGGTGGCAAGAGAAGAGAAGAAAATGATAAAAGGAGAAGCCATCATTGTAAATCTAGAGTTACTGTCTATTTAATCCCCAGTTCACAGACGGGCATCCAGCCACAGATGTATTTTGTTAGTTAGGTACTAATTTTTTTTTAAAGTAAAATATTTCACTTAAAAATTTGTATTCCAAGTGTGAACTGAAAAGTCAGACCTGACATGCTGGGTCCTCCTTCCTTGCGGCCAGTCATGGGGGCCATCTTTAGAAGGATGGGTCATTGGTCTCCAGTTCACCAGGTCCCCACTGTCCTCCATTATTATGAACTGAATTATGTTCCCCCAGAATTCATGTTAGACCCCTAACCCCAAGGTGAGTGCATTTGGAGGTAGAGCCTTTAGAGACATAATTAAAGTTCAATGATACCATTAGGGAGGGCTGTAATCTAATCTTACCAGCATCTTCATATCCTCACAAGAAGAGAAAGAAACAGCAAAAATGCCTGCACACAGAGAAATGCCAAGTGAGGACAGAGTTGGGAAGATGGCCATCTTATAAGCCAAGGAAAGGCCTGGGGCAAGCGGGGGAGGGTGGGGAGGAAGTTTGCTGATACCTTAACCTTGGACTTCCAGAGAATCATGAAGAATGCATTTCCATTATTTAAGCCGCTCAGACTGCAGCATTTGTTAAGCAACCTTGTCTGACTACCACTCCCATTATGCCCTCAGAGTTAGCACCAGACCTGTACCTCAAGGATTTCTCCTCCCCTGGACCATTCCACTCTTTACCTACCTGAGTGCAAGAGAAATCACTTTCACCGAGATGCAAATAGTTCTGTTGGGGGCAGAAGGAAGAGGGAAGTAGTGAGTTTGGAAGAAGATGTTGAAGTAGATATACTTAAACTAGATTAACTATTGAGGCAAAAACAGGCAGATATTTCTCACACAAATAGGCTACAATGAACAAAATGTTAACAAGTTTTATAAAATTGTACCAGGTGCCAGTTGAACAAGAATATATGGTTAAGTTCACTATAAAACAAAAAGAAAAGGAACTTTTAAGTTCACACTTTGTCTGTGCCACTTTCTGATTCTGTGCCTTTGACCTATATTTCTCAGCTTTAAAATAAATATAGTGGGGCGGCAAAGATGCATATAATGTATAAAGATGTCTAGAACAATACCGGGAGCAGGAAAGAGTAAAGTAATTGGAATTAGTTATTCTGGTAGGATGCTTTCTGATACAGACAAAAGAAATTTTGACTCAAGGCCATCTAAATAACAAGGAATTAGATTGCCCTGACACCTGGAAATCAAAGTTGGACTGGGTTGCAGAGTTGACTTTTTCTCTATTCCTTTGTAGTTCTCTTAGTTCTGTCCCTCACCATGTACCAGCTTTGTCCTCAAGCTGGTGGCCAAATGGTTGATGCAGTGCTAGACTCCACAACATTCAGAAGAGAAGCTATATATTTATCTATATTCTTTCCCAGAAGCTCCCACAACTATCTTCATACTATTGGATTAAATGCCTATGCCACTTCCTTATCATTAGAGGTTTATGGTTATCTGATTGGCTGAGCCCTGGGTTCCTGAGGAACAGTATCATGAGCTAAAAAATAAATCAAAGACCACTGATAGAGTTCTGATCGGTTAGGTGACCCTAAGGAACACAGGCCACTGGCAGAGGTATCAGATATCTTAACAAAATCAAGATCCTTTGTAGAAGAGAATAATAGAAGTTGTGTAGCGACTTGACTATTATGTTACTATTTCCATTAATGAAGAAAAGAGAATTTCTAACTTGTTGAACTGCAGTCTTCTTTAAGCCCTTTTCACGTGCTACATGATATAACATAAATACATCAGCTAATGTAATCTTCACAACAGTCCTTTGAGGTGGACTTTATGATGCCCATTTTGCACATGAGAAACCAAGTGTCACAGAAAAGAAAGTCCTGGAGTCAAAAATCTGTAAAGTTGCCAAAAGTCAGAGTCACAACTCTGACTTCATTTATTGTCTGTAAAATAAGAATAGAATAGCACCTATCTTCTCACAGGGCTTATGAGAATTAAATGAGTTAATACTTGTGACCTGCTTAGGAGGATGTCTGGCACATACCGAGCAAGCAGTAAGCACCAGCATTGTCAGAACTCATTCCAAGAAGCCATCGTGGACCCAGGCTAAGAAACTCCATTACATTGTTACCACTAAGAAAGAAAGAAAAAAAAATGTGGCTAATTAACTTAAGATCTTCTTATCACTGGAAATTTTTATATTCATTTAAAGATGTATACACATCTTAAACATAAGTTGTCCTCATCAATTATCTTGTGTATGCATAAAAAAGAGAAACGGAGGGGAAGGGATAGTACTGGGAAAGGATAGGATCAATCTCTATTGCGTCCATGTAGGAATAGGTCATTATAATGCACCAATAAAAACTTAAAAAGGAAAATACAAATGGAATAAATTGACTAAGGTATTTCTAGAACTTCCTTAAAACTCAACCTCCATTACGTTTCCAGTTGAAGTCAATGATATCCATGTTCTTGCACATGCAATCATTCTTTGTACCCAGAAAAGCGCTCATGAGGAAGTTGGTGATGAAACATTTCCTAACACCTATAATATCACAAAAACGTGTATTTTGGTCTTGTAACATGGTTTTACAATTATGTAGAGGTAGCCTTCTTAGACTCTGGCTCAAAGATCACAGATACGAAAAAAAATATGGGTTTTTGCAGTTAAAAAAGGAATCTTCTCCCATCTCCAGGATTTCTTTTCCCATTCTATTGACAGCCATTCAGCAGGTTTTATGCTGACACTTTGAATGCATATTTGAGCTTTGCCAACCACTGTGCTACTGCAGCCACGCCTAAGAGGTTATAAAATGCTACTAATTGAAAAGATGCATCCCAGCTTTGGAGATCTTAAGATTCAAAAGCTGTGCATCTCAAAAATGATGAAATAAAGTGGTTTTCTTCTATTCTTCTATTCTTATCTGTTTGTCACCCAAGACCATAGACTCGTAGTATAGCCAAAATCAGATGCCAAGAGCAACAGAGCATTAATCAAACTGATAAGAACTGGACATGAATTGTGTTCATACTTACTGAGAAAGTTAAGAAATGAAAGGAAAGAGACACCAAAAACGTTCAGTTGGAAAAGTATCCTGTTCTATGGTTACAGAAAACAGGCACAGGGATGTATTATCAAGTCACCCTAAGATCTTCTTCTTCTTCTCTTTAGAATGATGGGAAGAATCAGAAACCTGGAGTGCAGAAGTACTGAAATGTTCATCTAAGGTTTTCTCTTTGGCACTGTGAGCCAGGCCCCTGACCTTGGTATTTTTAACAAGCTCCCTAGGAGACTCAGAGACCTGATATGTACAGAGTAAAGAGACCACCAATGGCCAATACTTGGCCAAGCAACTGAGACTTCAGACAGGACCGGCTTGGGACCGTGTTCCAGGGGGAGAACTTTATGCTAGATGCGTCTCAGAGAGAGTTGATGGAAAAGGAAACATGTTGTTTCTCCCATTTAGTTTTTAAAATTTTCTCTGTTAAAAAATATCTTCATTTTTTACTTCCTTTTATTAATTATTTATTATTTTATGTAGAGTGTTAAGTTTGCCTCACTGGTTAAAAATTTGGGATTAATTAAGAAAAAAGTCTCAAACAGAAAGAATTCAAAAATCACAGATGAAACATACCTGTGCTTTAACCTTCTAAAGTTCATAGTTTAGATGGTCCCAGTCTCCGACAGAGACAATTGCCAGCATTTCAGGATGCTTGTGGGGTGGACAGGAGGTCTTTTTAATGCTACATGTGCTAATCACTTGATGGAGTTCAAAAATACCCAAGCAGTCCTTTGAAACTTTTACAATTACTTATGTCAGTCAAGAAGATTTGGAGCAACAGAATCTACCCAACCAAGAGCTGGCACAAGAAGACTTCCCTTTTTTTCAATGCCAAAATGTCCCTTCCAAACAAATATCATGAAATTTCTACACTTGGTAGGCATCATCATAGGTGCTGCCAAAAAAAGACAAATAACGAATCTTCTCAAAGAGATCAGAGTCTAGTGAAACAAATAATAATTAAAAGACAGTGTGACATAGTAGTTTGATAGAAAGAGGGGAGTAAAGAAGAAGTAACTAAATCCAAATTTGAGAGCTAAAATAGGTGTGTGTTGGAGGAATAGAAACCTCATATGGTTCAATCTAGCAGTGTTCTTTCTAAAAGAGCTTAGTCTACCTTTCTTTTAGGGAATCAGAGTATATAACAAGGTGGTATGATGACTAAGAGAGATGGCTTTGCAATTTTCTTCACTGCTCTTGATAAGTAACCACATTTTTCAGAATTCACTGTAGTTTAAACTTTTGAAGCCAAGAAAAGGCAGAGGAACCAATTTTATTTCTGATTACTTTGGGTTTTCTTGCCTTCCAAAAGAAAAAAAAGTAGCTCCTCTTTTTCAATAAATACAGAAAAAAAAAATACTTATTCCTTCTCTTGAGATATTCATTTGGCTAGAGATATTTGAAAGATAATGTTAACTGGATGCTTTGACAGGAAATGCTTGGGATAAACTGTGCTTTCATACCTTTACAATAACATTGACTAGCACCTGGAAAGCCAGGTCACTCTAGATGAAGGGGATATAGAAATTTTTTGTACTATTTTGTAACTTTTTAAAGCCTGAAATTATTCCAAAATATTTCATTTTTAATTCAGAAAGAACAAAAGGAGGAAAGATGGAAGGAGCAGGAGTTTATCAGAGAAGGCAGTGCAAGAGGGAATTCTAGGTAAAGAAACCCATATGGTTGTTAAAAAGACTGGAACATAGGAAAGGTCAATCCAAAGAGCAGGGAAGAGAGTGGATAGACATGACACAAGAGAGACCAGCTCATTGGAAAACTCGTGTACTAGGCTAAGATTTTATGCTTGCACTTTGGTGTTACTGTAAGTCCTGTGGTCTTTGAAGACAAACAAATATGAATAAAGACAACTACTAAGGAGGAAAAGCATTTATGGTATTACCTGTATGATGTACATCTTTCATAGTTTACAATCTCTGAAGCCAGAATGTCCCTGGGAATTGATGGCCCTGAAGTGACTAAACAGTATTTGCATATTGGAAAGATCACTGGTGTCACGATGGGGAATGATTTGAAGGAACGTGAAGCTTAAGATAAGGAAACCAGTAATAAAGCTATTTAAATAGTCCAGTGAAAGATTATGCAGAAATAGAAACCCATAAACCCAACCAAACTTTGATTCAAACTCGATTAAAATTGCCATTGAAACCACAGAGCACATATCACAATGACACTTTGTAAGAACTCTCAAGTGGAAGGAAAGCTGTTGGTGGAAAAGCCCTTGAGATTGCAAAGTCCTGTGACTAGACATCATGTTTTGTCATAAAAATATAAAACAGTTGGAAAGTATTTGCCAATCGATTCCCATAAAAGCATGATAAATAAAGAGAACTAGTCAGGTATACTGAACAATTAAATCTATACTATTCCATAAATTGATATTATAAAATTGAGGTCTGGGAAGTTGGCTAAAAGTGGGACAAGGGTTTCTAAGAATATTTTGCTTTCTAGATATAAAGATTTGTAGTTTTCTTTCATGGAACATAATCTTCAATTTCAAGATAATGGCAAGTTTGTTTTACATGCCTGTGCTTATACATATATTGACTTACTATATGTTTGTAATAGGAATTTGCACTTATTAGATTAGGGTTGCTATTTAAAATTGGGTTTATTCACTGTATTTGTAATGCACACTGACTTCTTTCTGTAACTTCTCCACTATCTAAGAGGCATGGATTACTTGCTAGTTAGTGTCAAACCAAACTTGTTGTTGATTTTCTTCCAGTATAGACATTAAAAAGAATACTAATGCATAATTCCAAAATATGTATTCTAAAGCAAGAAGCTTGTTCTTCCACAATGACAAGGACTCTAACCTAGGACACAGATGATAATGGAGAGGAAGAGATGGAGTCTTGTGGGATGTTATAGAAGCAGGTACATGAGTCTGGAGACTCATTTGTGGGATGTGAATGAGAGTAGAGGAGATTCCTCAGATTTCTGTCTTAAGCTATGAAGAATATCACTGTGGCATTAACTACAACAGAGGAGAAAGAACAGTTTCAGAGGATAATGAGAATCATTTAAGACATTTCAAACTGAATGTGCCTCTAGTTACATTGAAGATGTTAAGCGGGTAGTTGCAAATACAGGTTCCATAAGGTCACATGAGAGTGTGACAGACCTGAAGATAGCCACCATCTGACTGATAGAGATGGCTCTGACACCAGTGCCCACTGGAATAATGATCCATCTCACTTGCATAGCAGAAGCCATTTTCAAAGAACATTTACCATAAAAATGTTACATTGGTAGTCAGTTCAAAATGGATATTTTAATTTTTATAGATAAAAACGCTAAGGACCAGACAGATTAAAACTTGCCCAAATCCACAAGTCCACACTAGAGCTCAGATCCTCAGACAGTATCATCAGTGTCCTTTCTATAATTTTATGTTGACTCATAAGGAAATCACTGCATACAAAGTCCAGGAGAAGGACCATAGATTTTAGAAATACTGTGCTCTCAAATTTGAGAATGCCTTATCTCTCAGAAACAAAATCCACTTTCTCCATTTCACTAAGAACATCACAACTTAGATGCAAACAAATGTACGTGCTCCTTATTCTGAAAGTATTGCGGGAGGTTCTTACCTTCCCAGTGAAATGTGCCTGCTTCACATCAGAATCTCCCACCTCCTGTCACAGGGAAAAGGCGAGCCTCTCAATTAACCAGCACTGTGCTGCCCTTTGCCCGCTCTCCTGTGGCAAGAATGAAGCTGTCCATCCCCATTTATAATTCATAAACACGCAGAGCAGACAGGAGGAGTGGACTGCTGAACCCTACGTATGAACCCTCTGGGCTGGTGAGGGAAGGCTGACAGAAATCTCCGGCAGCCAAAAATCACCTAAGAACAACACCATACACTGTACCATCAGGGCTTATGATCCAAGTGACTCAGACCAGAGCACAGTCGGCCTCCGTGTCCTTGGACTCCTCATTCAGGGATTCAACAAACCATGGGTCAAAAACACTGAAAACAAAAATTGTATCTAGTCAGGCAGAGTAGCCTGTAATCCCAGAAGCTCAGGAGGCTGTGGCTGGAGCATCCCAAATCCAAAGCCAGCCTCAGCAATTTAGCAAGATCCTAGGCGATTCAGCAAGACTCTGTCTCTAAATAAAATATTTAAAAGGGCTAGGGATGTGGCTCAATGGTTAAGCGCCCCTGGGTTCAATCCCTGGTACACACACACACACACACACACACACACACACACGCATGCGCGCACACACAGTACGTCTACTCATGTACTTACTTTTTGTTGTTCTATAATCAGTACATACAACAAATATTTTCACAGCATTTACATTGTATGAGGTATGACAGCAATTAAGAGATGGCTTAAAGAATACAGGAGGATGTTCATAAGTTATTTGAAAATGCTATATTTTATATGAGAGTTTGAATATATGCATATTTTGGTACCTGTGGGGTTCCAGAGCCGATCCACTATAAATACTAAGGGACAACTACATTCGCTAAGTTTTTTATAGGTCTTATGAGAAACTGATTCAAACTTATAAATAAAAGGTTGTTAATTTTCCAGAGGAAAAGAGTTTGGGATATGTGAAGTAAAAATGGTATTTGAAGGAGACAAAAAGTACTTCAGAAGAAATTTTTTAAAGAATGGTAGCCTACTTAAAGGCAAAAAAAAAAAAATAGAACTATTTGTGGAGTAGAAAGAATATTGCAGGAACCAGAGAAGGAAATGCAAGCAATGCTACTAACAAAAGTGCTGTCTTGGAAGTAGTGTGCACTCAACCGTGCAGAAAGGTATCCACTTCTAAAAGTGCAAAATGAAACTTTTCAAGTAGAGCCACAATGGTGGCTATTGGAAAGCATCAAAATTATCCAGAAATCAAAAGATATTAAGCAATTTTAGCAACTGAAATAAAGCTCCAGACACAACATTACTCTCACATCAATGTCTGACACCATATATTTTACATCCAAAGATACTATTAAATTTAATGGGAATTTTATATGCACAAGGACCCTGGAGTTCAGATACATGAAATGAGGATTTGAATTGCTAATCCTAAAAATTGATCAGAAGGACCCCTGTATCCTTCAAAAAGCAGAATTTGAGGTTTGAGCAGTTTTTTTTTCCTTTTGTGGGGGGTAGTTGCTATTGGTTTATTGGTATTTTCTCAGTGGGGCTTCTTTTTTTATATCCCCTTAATATAGAGACTGAAAAAATAGCTCATATAGATGGTTTAATAAAACATCTGGGAATAAATAAGTAAGATAAAAATCAAAGGTAGGTGATGACAATAAAAATAAAATACTGTGTAAGAACGATTAGGACATTGTGAAGAAGAATCAGGAAAAAAAACTTACAATAAGTGAGGAACATAATCAGTTGGGTAATCTGATTATGATGGTCTGGTGAATTTTATCCTTGATTAAATAACTGTTCAGTATTAAGGAAGAAATATTATCCCCTGGAAAATACAAAAAGAAATAAATACAAGCACATTCTAATTATCAATGTTATTGGGTATAGACTTTTTAAAAAATCATTCACTGTATCTACATTTTCTAAGTGGGTGTGTTTATTTTTCTGATAGAAAGTATTCTAATTTAAATATTTTAAGTTAAATATTAAAATTCAAGCATTCATACAACATTCACACTGTAAAGAACTGAACATGACTTAGAAAATCTAGATTCCAATTCTCACGTTATGATCCATTTTATGTGTTGACTTGACTGGGCCAAAAGATGAACAGTTAGCTGGTAAAGTATTATCTCTGAGTGAGTCTATGAAGGTGTCTCTAGAAGAGGTGAGTAGAATACATAAGATCTCCCTCATCCGTATGGGTGAGCATCATCCAATCCATTTGGAGCCTATGTAGAAACAAAAAGGTAGAGGGGTGGCAATTCTCATTTTGAGCTGGGTGGGATAGCCATCTGCTCCTGTTCAGGCACCTCGTGCTTCCGAATCTCAGACTCACCCTGGGACTTTCACACTTCCCCTGGTTCTCAGGACTTGGGATTTCTGTTAGAGCCCACTGCCCAGGCCTCCAGCCTACGTACAGACAGCAGACTAGAAGCTTCACAGCCTTCCATGATCTTGGGAGCCAAGTCTTCATAATAAATCTCTCTCTCTTCCTCTATGTATCCTATCAGTTCTGTTTCTCTGGAGAACCCTGACTTGTATACCAGCTATGAAGTTGGGTAAATCACTTTCATTCTCTGAGCTTCTGTTTCTTAATAGGTAAAATCAGGATGGTAATGACTAGCCATGTACATCACAGAACTATGAAGAACAAATGATAAAATGTTATTTCCTTGTACAGGAACACAGACAAAGTGTTAATGTGGTATGAGAATGCTGAGATGCCTATCAGCTCAATTTCATGTAAAAAGAGTTGCTTTTTAAAAATCTTTGTCTTTTTTATCATGTACTATAATTTGTTCTTACTTCAAATAAAAGTGTGAAAAAATAAAAATACCACAATCTATAAAAAAAATCTTGTGTTAATATTTTTTAATGTATATTATGGACAAATAATTGAATTCACTCTAGATAACCCAAACCATCTATCCTATATTTTATTTTGCATTTTTTCATTAATATTAATGTTAAACATATTTTTAATTTCACTATTTCTCCTCTGAGGAATTGAGATACTCCTTTTCCTGATTCTTTTTTGTAGAAGAAATACTTTAAATAAGATGTTATGATGCCAACTTATTCTCTAGTAGGTATAGTTGTCATTTTGTCACAATTTGCTTTCGATCATTATGCTTTTTGAGTATTCAAAGCATCAATTTATAGGTGGAGTTCCATTTTTAAAAATTTAGAAGCTTATAAGTCCTTATTGTTTCATAACTATTAAATTATAATTTTTACGTAACTCATCACTGACATCTGACAGGAGCTATTTTAAACTTAAGGAAGACAGAAATATAGATTGAAGATCAGAAGGTAATTTTCTGAAACCATCTAGCTGATTGATACTTTTTAATAATCTACTCTTTGAGTGAACAAAGAAAGAAACGAAGGTCCTACAGCAGATTGGAAAAACACGGTCACAGATTTTTGCAATTACTCCCATCTAGAAGTGGAGTTTACTTCCCCATACCTTAAATCTGGGCTGTCTTTGACCAATAAATAGAATGTGATGGACGTGAAGCAATGAGAATGTTGGAGTTGGATTGAGGAGATGTTGCAGCTTCTGATTTTGTTCTCTGGGATTCTGCCCTGGTCTAGCCCCCTGAGGAAGCTGGGGACTAGTCTGCTGGCCCTGAGGCCATGTGGAGGGATGCGGTGCCTCAGTCAGCAATCAGCATCAACAGCCAGGTCCTTCTTGGACCATCCAACCCCATCACCCTCCCCCTGAATGAAGACATGTGACAAAGCACAAGCAAAATCAGAAGTGAATCTTTACATGCAACTCATGGATGCATGAGAAAAACTTGGTTCTTATTGTCTGAGCCACTAGATTTTGGAGCAGTCTGTTTCTCATCAATCATCAAGAAATACTGACACCATAAGAGACACCAGATACGTACCTCTATCACCAGTAGATTTCAGCTTCATGTGGGAGACACTAGACCATGAAATGTTCCTCCTAGAAAAAGTGAAAAAAAATGAATTTTAATGTGAAAGAATCATATGAAAGTTGATAAAAATTCAAGGTGTATTCATTTCTGAGAGGAAAGAGTAATTAATATAGCATAAGTAGAAACCACATCACAACTAAAGAACATCCCACTTCCAGGGCATGTGTGGGTTTCTTTGGGATATGCTGTCACTGCCAGAATGCCCACCCCAGGACAGAGGACTCAGCTGCTGTAGGGAGACAAAGAGGAAGGTCTGTGGGTTCCATAGCACTATCATATTCTAGAAAAGTTTAAAGAATTAAGAATGCTAAATTCAAAACTGGCCTTCAAAATTGCAATGGAGTCATATTTATTTGCCAAGAGATGAAGATAAGAAACATTGATTTAAAACTTTAAAATATTTAGACTTAGGTTAACCTGAGTCTCCACTGTACTCTTCTCTGGAACTCCATAAATGTTACTTTTATGTGGTCCATTGACCTCAAGAGTCTTTAGATATAGTTTCTAAATTGGGGTATACCTCTAAATTGAGGTCCATTGACCTCAAGAGCCCTTAGGTATACTTTTCTATTACACATTGACTTTTGGTGATAATATTTTCAACATTTGCTTTTAAATTAGACAAGGATTGACTAAGCTCTTAGGATATGCTGAATGTTCTGCAAGGTGATGCTTGATAATTGCTGAAATAACTTTTTAGTTGAAAGAATATCCCCAGAATCTAATTTTGGTACACCATGAGATGATTTTGTAAAACTTTATATAGCTCTAAGCAGTTTTGTTTGCTTTTTATACTCTCATTTCTAATTCCTTTTTTATAAGGAACTGAAATATAGATGGGATTATAACTATTCTATATAGTTTTCTTGTGTATGGTCTCTTGTTTTTTTAAAATAATGAGTTCACATTTCTCTACAATAAAATTTAAAAAAATAAAAAGACATTCAAACAGTATGCAAAACCATAAAAGTTTTCTAAAGCTAATTTTCTGAGCTAGGAAACTAGCAAAATGAATGGTAAATAAAGGATGGATCCAAGGAATATTGGATAAATCTTGGAAAGAGGGTAAAAGTTGAGAGAGAGGGTGGGGAGGGGAGAAGAAGAACCAAGAACGAAGACCAGGCTTTGTTCTAAGCAGTTGGAAGCAAAGTAGTGTCACTGGCTGTGGTGGGAACACATCATAGACATGTGGAGGAGGGAACCTTGCCCCTTGAGGTGGGAACACATGGAGGATAAAGACATAGACACCTGGAGAAGGCAGCTTCCCTGGTTGAGGTGGGAATGCACAACTGAGAGGATGAAGACAACATTTAATTGTCAAAATGCTGTACATGGGCAACAGGTGAGGTGACAAGCATATCATCACAGCATGATTCTTCAATCTTGTTTAAGATAAGTCACCCCCTTTATTTGCTTTGAGCATGTCTATTTGGATCTAAAGCCATCTCTTGCTTTTATTTTGCCTGGCACTATGTTTTGATAGTGAAGCATCCATCCTCGTAGAGCAGACAGGCTCAGAGGAGTCGATTCCTGGAACCCCTGATGGAAACACTACAGGGAGTGAAAACTGGGTTCGAGTCTGCCTTGCTGCGCTGCCTCCTCTTAATGGGTAGAAATGTAATATTCATTAAAAAGAATTCAGACTTCAATCATTCTAATGATCATGAAACTTCTTTCATCAATGCATAATAGAACAAAAAGATTGATTTTCATTAGGAATGGCTTTCAACATTTTTTTCACCTCTATATAAAAAAATAAATCTGTTCAAAGTCTTATATAAGTACAGGATATTTCTGATCTGCTTGAAAACAGTAGGTAGATTTTTCTACCGTTCTCTTCACCACTGTAC
This sequence comes from Callospermophilus lateralis, assembly GCF_048772815.1. Lineage (NCBI taxonomy): Eukaryota > Metazoa > Chordata > Mammalia > Rodentia > Sciuridae > Callospermophilus > Callospermophilus lateralis. The sequence continues at coordinate 70,160,338 of NC_135320.1, read as the reverse complement.
TCGATTTAGAATATTCCATTATCTGGTGAAATTTAGCAATCTCAAATTGCCTTCAATTGTGAAACCCCTCACTTCTCAGTAAAGCGTCATTTTCCAAGGGCCATTTGGTATGACAAGGACAATGTACAGCTTCTTTCTTTCCTATGATGGGTTATGAAAGAAATGAGAAGCTCAAAATAAAGTCCTCAATAATACTACTTTACTATCCATTTATGGTCCCTAAAAGTTAGAGAATGATTCCTTAGCATTTTCTAAGTATCAGCAAAAGACTGAAGAGCTTCATCAGAATAAGACCTTACTCACAGCCATCCATTTTCACAGGGTCTCCAAAGAAACGTGAGTCCTCCAGATTGCATGGCCAGTCTGGATCCTGTAAACTTGCTCGTCAGTAGTGTTAGGATGGTCTCTTGTTAAACTTGAAAGCCAACCTATTTCCCAGTGTAGACGGGAGAGAATTAGAATGGCCTGTAGAAGTCACACAATCTGACCACTCAATTAGAATATCCCATTCTCCCAGCCACAATGACTGATCTGAGGATGAGACCACCACCCAATCAATGAACCCTGTGGAGGCTGAAGCTGGGGTAGCTGAGAGGGACTCATACGTACTGCCCCCTTCCTATTGCAAGTGACCTGAGCACAGTGGTGTGAGTGGTGTGTGTTGGTGTGTATGAGAGTTTTATGTACTGAATGAATGAACATTGAGACCCAGAGAGATTAAATCGTTTTTACAAAATCACAGAAAAATGGTTAGATGGTGATAAGAAATCATTCAAAAAAATAAAGAATAAGGACAGCTCTACAACTGACCCAAACAGGAAAGACAGAAAAGCCCTTACTGATTCGTAGGACTAAAATCCAGAAGAGAATATTGCCAGCTACGACTGGATATGGGAGCTCAAAAGCTGTCATCCAGGCCTGGTTGCTCTTTGTATCTGACCTCTGCCTTTCTTGTCTACCCTCTGAGACTCAACAGGATGACCCCAAAAGTCCAAACCAAGATATTCCTTACCTGTAAAAGTCCCAAAAGAAAAAACAACAACAACTTGTGTATCTTTCCCAGAAGCCCTAGCACGATCTTCACTGGGCCTCAGAGTCAGCCACTAGGTCACGTGACCCGTATTCAGCCAGTTGTGACGTTTGGATGAGCCCCGTCTATAGCGCATGCGCACAAAAGCAGAGCAAAAGTGAAGTCAGGGTGATTTCTCAGGGGGAGGTCATCTTTCTTTCACCAGGAGATGTTGGGTGGTAAAAATGGCAGATGCCTACAACAGTAACCTAGCAGTATCTGAAGTTCCAGGGTAGAGTGATTTATACCAATCTTCCCTGGAAATTCAAAAATCTCTGAACCTTTGAGGAAGAGAAGACAGAGAGTGAGAGCCCTGATTGGACCAAACCCAAAAGCAGCCGAGCTTTCTCCAGGTTCTCATTGACCAGGACCATGAGAGCAACAGGACAGAGATGGAAGGCCCTCGCCTTCTCAGTCACTGCCCCATCTTGGTTTGCCTGGGTCTTTCCCCACAGCGCTGTTCCATTCAACCTGAGGCTGAGATTTAGAATCCCACAGGTCAGCGAGATGGAGAGGGGATGATAATCCTCTGATGCCCAAGATAAAACCTTCCTGTGTTCTGTGTTCTGTGTTCCACTAACACAAGGGAAGCCAAGTGAAGTATGGAGGAAGGGAATAGTGCAGAATAGGGCAACAGGACTTGTCAGTGACAAAATTCCTAGTTCTCTCAGTTTTCCTGAAGGCTAGCCAGCCATCCTCTGCCAGCCCGAGTTGTACTGATAATTTTAAGCAATATTTCCATGGGATGGGACTTCTTCAGCCTCTACCACAGATCCCATACATAAATATTGCACATATATACACTTATTTAAATTTTTACATGACAGTAGAGTAGATTTTGAAATATTATACATACATAGAATAAGTATAACTTGTTCCAATTAGAATCCCATTATTGTGGTTGTACATGACATGGAATTACATTGGTTGTGTTTTCCTATATGAGGATTCGAAAGACATGACCAACTCATTCTGCTGCTTTCCTATTCCAATCCTCCCTCCCTTCCCTTCATTCCTTTTTGTCTTGTCCAATGAACTTCTATTCTTCCCTTCCCTTATTGTGGGTTAGCATCTGCAAATCAGAGAGAACATTTGGTCTTTGGGTTTTTTTGTGTTTGGCTTATTTCACTTAGCATGATAGTTTACAGTTCCATGCGTTTACCAGGAAATGCCATGATCTCATACTTCTTTATGGCTGAGTAATATTCCATTGTGTGTGTGTATATATATATATATATATATATATATATATATATATATATATATATATATCACATTTTCTTTATACATTCATCTGTTGAAGGGCACCTACATTAGTTCCATAGTTTAGCTATTGTAAACTGAGCTGCTGTAAACATTGATGTGGCTGCATCACTGTAGTATGCTGATTTTAAATCCTCTGGGTTAAAAACCAAGGAGTGAGATAACACCGTCAAATGATGGTTCCATTCCAATTTTTCTGAGGAATCTCCATAATGCTTTCCAGGGTGTTTGTACCCATTTGCAGTCCCACTTGCAATGTATTAGTGAACCTTTTTCCCCACATCCTTGTCAACATTTATTGTTGCTTATATTCTTGATAATTGCCATTCTGACTGGAGTGAAACAGAATCTCAGTGTAGTTTTGATTTGCCATTCTCTAATTGCTAGAGATGTTGAACATTTTTTTCATATATTTGTTGACTGATTGTATTTCTTCTTCTGGGAAGTGCCTATTCAGTTCCTTAGCCTGTTTATTGATTGAGTTTTTGTTTTGTTTTGTTGGTGTTTAAGTTTTTGAGTTCTTTGTGTATCCTGGAAATTGATGCTCTATCTGAGGTGCTGGTGGTAAACATTTTCTCCCATTCTGTAGGCTCTCTGTCCACATTCTTGCTGCTACTGTGAAAGCCCTGAGACCCCACTATAATCCCCTGCCAAGCCCTAGGCAGGGTCTGCTCAGTACTCCTGAGCATGAGGGTTACCACCACATCCCAGAGATGTCCCTCCTACTAAGCTCCTCAGGCTCTGTCAGCTGCTTCCAACATCCCTCTGCAGAACATACAAGAATGTCTCTGTACCTTCCAGCAAGTGGAGATGGAGCCCTGTCTGCATAAACACTCTATATCAAGGGCTTTATCCTATGCCAGTCATTACAGTTGGTGTGGGAGGAGCGGACACAAAAGGTGGTCTCTCCTCTGATATCTAAAATGAAAAAGGAATGAAAGAGCTCTTCTTTTGGACCTGCCGGAAGGGGAGGTCGGGCACATGTGTCTCAACTCCTGTCTGGCCTAACTTCCATTTCCTTTGGCTTTTGAAATGAGGTGAAGGAGGTAAGATTCCTAATGTCTCTTTTCTTCCAAATCAAATTTTTCTCTATATTATTTTCTTCTTATTTCCAAGGTAGAATTTTCTGTCCCACTTTCTGTAACGTCAACTGGTTTCCAAGGAATAAGGTACAGGAGAATGGGAATCAGAAACACATTATTTAATATTTCCTGTAAATTTTCCCAATTACCCTTGTGTTTGCATCAAGAATGGCTGGAGGGTGGCTTTTGCTTTGCATTGGAAGTTGTTGCCTCCTTTGGAAGCAGTTGGCCTGGTTTGTATTTTGCCTGTTTGATAAGAAGTCACATGTGGGGGCCTGGATAGAAAAGGCACATACATTTCTGATTTATTCCCATGGTGTTTTCACATCCTTTTATAAATGGCGGCCAAAGGGAAGCCCTTGGCTGACCCACCCTTAATCCAGCTCTGCCTGGACCATAACTTTCCTGATAAAAGGGAGATTTAGAAACTGCTAAAGAAAAACAAACGAGACTTTCTCCCTAATGTAATTAAGTAAGCTGAGAAAAGGAAGCATTTTGGAAAGACGGTGAGCAGCCGTCCAAAGCATCTCTGCCAAGAATAAATATTTATGGATTTGTCTATTGATGGGAAGCTCTACTCCTGATTACTTTCTGGATTGTGTGGTCTCTAACTGCTTCTCACGAACTCACATTATTGGGCACAAAATCATTAAGCATTATGTCATGAACAGCTGCTGCCTGAAGACCTCTTGTGGTGTTACAGAAGAGAGGTCTCGTACTGTGCAAATGGAAGGAATCTGTGTAAAGTGAGGACCTCAATCAGGAAAAGATTATTTCTGCCAAAGGGACTTTAAACTACCTCAAACACCACCATTGTGGACAAAAGCCATATTTCAAGTCTGGAAAGAGATCATAGCTATCAAAGTGACTATGCCAGAGTTAGACAGATGGACAATATTACCCAGCCACCTCTTATGTCTCACCAGACTCTGAACATCACATGAATGCTGCTTCACCTCTCTCCACAGCTTCCTACTTCTGACCTAGGCCTCATGGCTGCATCTTAGGGCCACTCTGAACACAGATTCTTTTTCCATGCTATTCCTGCCACCGTTTCACTAACTCCATGCTTTTTACTGGTCTTAGCCTGCAACTATCTCTGAGTTTATTAATCCAGACCCAGGTTTATGCTCAACAACTACCTGCTTGATCTGGCTTGGATAGCTTTGTGGAAGATCCAGCTCTTTCCCAAACCACCTTCTCTCTTCCACTTTATCAACTGCTATTTCTAGGGCACATCTTAATAGTTTCAAGCACATGGGGAAAGTGCGAAGGCAGAGTGGAGCAAGATCAAAAAAGAGAGTTGATCCTGTTCTTAATAATGCCACACCCTAACACAGTAATCACATCACCAAGCACTGGTGGATGCTCGAGCCTTCTATGCCATCCATAACAAGCCCTCAGATCTGACCTTGGAAGTATGGATGGGAGGTGTAAATTTCAACTAACTATGCATCCATTTGATCAATGAAATGTCTGCAAATTCAAGCCATTTAGGGAAAGTTAGTCATGCTTTTGGATCTTCAGACTCCCATAAATGTGACTCCAGTATAAAAGAATTTCATGTGTTCTTTTATTTTGCTACCTCACGATTATGAGAGGCATGGCCTTAGAGACTCCATGGTACAGTGGGACATTGTGTCTTCATGGTGGGGCCAGAAGTTTGGTTCTGCAGACTCCTCCTGACAGCCTGTGTCTGGACTTTCCTCTTCCTGTCTGTAATATCCATCTGGTCTTTCTGGTCCACCTTCAGGCCTTGTCCTCATTTGAGTCTCCTCTTGCCCCACTTAGATGCCTATCTCATGTGATTCCATGCTCAGCCCTCCTGGAATGACTCTCAAGAATCACCTAAATTAAAGGCCACTTGCTGATGCTTCTTTCCAGATCACAGACAAAGATGGTGGCTGAACTCATACACAGGTCTCTACCAAGCCTCTTTGTGCCCCTAGCCACCCACAGGTTGGAGATCCCAGATTTGGGCTTATAACTTATAGAGGATTATGTTGGTCATTATAATCTGGAAAACGGTTTACAGGACTTTTTAATATATTGCTATTATTTAAACATAGAAAAAAAGTTATTTCCATCTTAAAATTGGAAAATGCCTTGGATATATTTTATGAACTGCTCAATTACTTAGTCTATGATGATCTTTATTTTTAACATGTTTGTATTTATAGAACTTGTTTTCAGGGTACACATAAAGAGGCAAAAACTCAGTCTGTGAATCTTCTTTAATGTACCATGTATCAGTTATAAGGAAACTATGAGAAAACTAATCCTGCTAGGTTTGCCCACATATTGCCAGCTGTATCGTGCACACATGAGCACATGCACGTTGGGCGGGAGGGCACACGTGCGTGGGTGCACATCCTAATCCTCTCAACACATGCAAATGCAAATGAATGATGGAAAGTAAGATTGTTCCAGATTTTGCTATTCAGACCTTTATCACTGAAAAAAACCAAGCTAGAGTTAGAGTGAGAAGCACTGAAAAAGAAAATTCAATCATGGGAAACATGATCTGATTTAATTGACCAGAAGGCTCATCAATTTCTGCTGCCCATCTATTGACTAATAACAAAACAACACTAACTTTGAGTCTGAGCAAAAGAGAAGGCTTGCTGAGTAAAACTATGGGAAGTAGTCACACCAAAGACATCTTCTAATTCTTTCAAGAACCAGAAAGCCCCAATTATTGCTCAAAAATAGGGAAAGGGAAAAATAAAAAGGAAAGAGTAGAGAAAGAAATGTGAACATGAAGTTTACTGAAAGATGTTTGTTTCCAAACTATATTTTGAGCTAAGATGACAAGATATAAAGAGATGAGAGGCAGAGTTACCTGGGGAAAATAGACCTGCTATAAAATAACTGGGAGTTTGATAGAGGGAACAGAATATTTTCTTGAGAGCACTTCTCTCCACACTTTTTTTGTGGCTTAGAAAACACGTGTGATTAAACAAAGACCTAACTGAGTTGACAGGGGATTTAAGTCTAATCAGATTTAGGAAAGCCAAATTGTCTCTGGAGCAGGGAAATGGGGAAAAACATTTTTATAGAGCACACTAGGAGAACATTATTTACTTCTCTCTGGAACACTGATAAGCTACCAGGTAATGAAATTTTTATTGCAATATTTACTACATATTGGCTTTGTTTCCCACATCTGTGTTGGGGCTGTGCTGTGTCCCTCTGCTGAACCATCCCGTTGGCCTCGAGGTCTTCGCACCACCCCCATGCCATCCTTTCCTCCACTATTTCTCTTTTCTACTAACCCCACTCCCGTGTTCCCAGGTTTAATCAGATGAAACTCTAAAATTCTCTCTGACTTTCTCGATGGCTCCAACCCTCTTTCTTTCTCTCTTGCTATTGGCCTCTCAGCTCAGGACAGAACCCTAATCTACATCAGAGTAGAACTACTTCTCCTTTTCCATATTCTTCATGATCTCCTAGTGTCTGGAAAAGCATCTTCATCTGGGTTTTGAACCACCCAACCTGCATGTCCTGTGGCCATGTTCAACTCAACATGTCTTTCCTAAACCAACTCCTCCTTCCTAACTTCCTGCTTTCATTAACTGCATCTCAGGCTCAAAATACATCATCAACTCCCACATTTCACCTATTGCTTCTCCTGACTCAAGTCCATGACCTCCTTCCCAGCCCTCTGACCCCACACTAGTTCAAAATGCCATAGCTCTTTTCCTAGCCTATTGGGAAAACCAGTTCTTTGATCTCTATTCCTTCACCCACTCTAGTCCATCCCACACACAACTAGCAGATTCATCATCCTGGAACACAGCCCCAATCTTCCTGTCCACCCCCACCCAGTTATAAAACTTTAAAATGCTTCACTGTCTTTGGAATGAACCACAAACTCTTCATCCTGCCACTCAAGTAAGTTTCCAAATGAACGGCAACCTGTCTTCTGAGATGTATGCTCCACTACTATCTATAATCCAACAAAACCATGTGATGGAGAAGAATTCAAGAGAGCTGGAAGTGTAAGCAGACATGTTATTCATTGAAAGGGGTAAAAGAACAATAAATTTCCTCCAAACAAGATAAGGCCTACCAATTGCATCTGTCTTTCCATAGTTCATTACTATATAACTCATAGATGGTCCATGGATTCTTGCTAAGCAACTTGCTTTGTATTTTAAGCCAGGATTTTGTGTTTGGACAAAACTCAGTCAATGAGCAGATGTTTTCTTTTGCCTTTCTAATCAATGCAGCTTATCATTTTGTACTTTCTGTTAACATGCACTGTTACAAAAACATGCCTCAAACCAGAACTCACCTACATTTTTGATGGGGAAGAAATATCAGATTTCACTGAAACTACATTAATAACAACTACCCTTTTCTCTGGTCCTCTTTCAATTAATAGTGCCTCCATACAATCAGTGAAAGTTCTGAGGATTAAACCTGTTTAGGGATAAGCTAGTCATACCATTTGATATTCAGACTCCCAAAAACGTGACTCCAATATAAAAATATCAATAATAGTAATAATTTCTCACAACTACAACATTCTGCAGTGTGCAGGTGTCATTCCCAGATTTTGGAGACTTTCATCTTTATTATTTTTCTTTTAAGTTCGATAAAGAAAGTGTAAGAGAGAGGTCAGCAATTTTCTTTTCTATAAAAGATGAAGAAATAATTGTTTTAGACTATGTGTGTCATAGAGTCTTTGTTCTAACCACTCAATTCTGATTTTGTATTACAAAATCAGCCATAGGCAATTTAAAAAAAAAAATGCACATGTCTCTGTTCTGATAAAATGCATTTGTGGACACTGATATTTATGTATCATATAATTTTATGTGTCACAAAATATCATTCTTCTGCCTTTTTGTTCAACAAGTTAAGAATGTAAAAAAGTTCCAATTTTATAAGCCATACATAACTAGGTGGCAGGCTGGACTGGCCCATGCACATAGTCTACCAACTTCTGTTACAGTGCTGACATGGCCTCCGTGTTTCTCCCCTACCTCATTCAAATGTTGAAATTCCAACACCAAGGGGATCATCTTAGGAGGTGTGACCTCTTGCATCTGGCCTCATGGATGAGATTAACTGGCATTGGCCTTGACAATGATTTTAATATATATAATACCAAAGTATAAGGGGGGGAAAGCAAAAAATAAACAAGTGGTCTAATAAAACAAAAAAGATCAGCAAAATCAAAGGGCAATGTACAGAATGGGAGAAAACATTTTTAAATCATATATCTGATAAATTGATATACAAAAATGTAGATGAAACTCACAATTCAGTAGCAAATACAAACAAAAATAACCTGATTTTTAAAATGAGCAAAGGACTTGAAGAGACATTTTTGCCAAGAAAACACAACAGATATGTCAACATCACAAATCATCAGAGAATTATCAATCAAAACCATGATATTATTTTGATGAGATACTACCTCACACCTGAGAGGATGTCCAGTATCAAAAAGATGAGAAAACAAGTCTGGGAGTCTAAACTGGTATCATCATTATTGAAAACAGTCTGGAGGTTCCTCAAATAATTAAAAATAGAATCACAATACAATCCACCAATTCCACCTCTGTGTATAGATCCAAAGGAAATGAAATCAATATGTCAAAGAGACATCTGTGCTGTCATGTTTATTGCAGTATTATTCACAATCACTAAGATATGGAGTCGATCTAAGTGTTTGTTGATAGATAAATAGATCAAAAATAAAGTGTTTATGGGCACATAATGGAATACTAGTTGGCCATAAAAGAAATAAGTCCTGACATTTACAACATGGTTGAACCAGGAGGACATAAGGATCAGTGGACTAAGATAAGCACAAAAAGACAAACACTATTTAATTTTATTTAGATGTGGAATCTTAAAAAGAAACAGGAAGTAATGTTGTCACCAGGGACTGAGGTGTAGGCGAAATGGCAAGATGTTGATCAAAGGGTACAAACTTTCAGTTATAAGATAAACAAGTTCTGGGGATCTAATAAATGTGCAGCACAGGTGATAGCAGATGTGTTCATTGATTTGTGATAAACATTATGCAATGCATCATGGCACCTGACTTCAAATAGACAAACTTCGTTTGTTAATTGAGAGGTTTTAAATAATTTAAAAATTAACAACATAAATAATTTTTAAAGCAGCCCCAGGAGAACTTGCTTCCTTTCCACCATGCGGAGATGCAATGAGGAGGCACTGTGTATGAGATAAGAAGCAGACCCTCATCCACACCAAATCTGTTGGTGCTTTCATCTTGGACTTCTCATTCTCCAGAACTGTGAGAAATAAACTTCTGTTGTGCGTGAGCTATTCAGTTTTTGGTATTTTTGTTACAGCAGCTCAAATGGACTAAGACATGTGTTAGCCTAGTTCTACAGGTGAGATTCTATAGCTCAAATGACTTGTGCTTGAAATCATACAAGACAACACCAGTGTTAATAGTGAAACTCTAGTCCACATTGACTATCTGGGCTTTCTTTTCTACTAAGCCTCATCCTTGGACTGTAATTTTTCACAGTTGAGCAAAAAGAGTAAGAGAAAACAGTGGAGCTGAGTTTTGGCATAAAGGAGAAAGCGGGGGAAAGAAAAAGAAAGAGGGAGGGAGAAATGGAGACAGGGAAAAGAAGGAGCAAAGAAGGAAGGAGTGAGAAAGAGAGAGAGAGGCTTCATGCCTGTGGCTCCTGAGACCTCCCCAGCACCTTGGACTCAGGACAGTGCTCCTTAGAGAAGTGAAGTACAGGTTAAGCATGGGCCCTCCAACTGGGACTGGAAGTGTTAGGCAGCCCAACACAGAGCCTCACTGTCCACAAGCCTTTCCTCCCGCAGAGTCCCCTGTGCATTGATGGAAAGCCAGCACTGGTAGAAACAGCAGTGTGAGTACCCACTGGATACCATCATGCTGGATGACAGTGAAGTGGCCGGGGAAGAGATTGGGAGAAATTATTCCAGAAACTCTTTGGACCTGAAGGTCTCCTCTAAATGGTGTTAATGTTTTTCTCTTTCATCAGATGTTACATTATGAAGTGAAAACATGGTTGTGGTATGAGCAGAACACTGAAGCTGACCCCAAAAGGAACAGAGCTATAGATATAGCTGCTTGGATATATGTAGGATAAATGAACTTCTCACAAGAGAGAACTTGTTTCTTGAAACGTGTCTTGCTTTCTTTCCAGCTCACTACCATGGAATCACTGAGTCGGAACAGTCAGAACACCGTGATGAACATGCTGATTATCTGAGTCTCTAACTTCCTCTTCCTCTGCTTGGGTCTTAAGTTCAGAATCTTTTTCTTGACACAAGCTAAGAATCGGGGAGCTTCTCTGACCCATTTATTATGCACACCTTGCTTTTGGAGTTGTAGCTCTTCAGAGTGTAGTGGAAGGTTCATTGTTGTTCAAGAAGTGAGTTATTTTCCTTTTCCTTAGGTCCTCGATGTTCCTGCCTGACATGTACAGAGCTTTGGGGAATGATCTTATTTATAAAGAAAACATTCAAGTATGCAAGATAGTTTTCCAAAAATAGGCTTCCCAAGACCGTGCTCTCGCTATGTTATAAAGAATCTACCCACATGTGATGGTTCTGGATTATCACCTTGAGTGAATTAAAAAATTTCTGGGTGTGTCAAGGAGGGTGCTTTCAGAGATGTGAAAATAAACTGGGAGGAAGACCGGAGGGAGACCCACCCTGAATGTGTGTGGCGCTGTCTAATGGACTGGATGAAGGGCAGGTGGAGGAACAAGGAAGGCAACCTGCACCCAGGTACCATTTTTCTCAGGTGGGTACTTGGATGGCCACTGTGATCACCTGAGGATATCAGACTCCAGCTTCTTTACGCTTCCAAAGAGGACTCTAGCCAGCAACTTCCCAGGGAGTTTCCAGGCCTTCAGTGCTTCCCTGAGGCTGCATCTTTTTCATCTGAGGCTCCAACTTCTTGGACTAGCACTTATTTGTTCCTCCAGTTCTGCAGCCTGCAGATAGCAATTGTAGGGCTATCCAGCTTCTGATCATGTGAGCAAATCTAATAAATCCCCTCTTTATAGTCACATACACATATATGTATATATATATATATATATTTATACATATAGAAATATATATCCTGATGATTTTCTAGTTCTTCTAGAAAATCCTGTGCACCACTTATTAATGGAAAGTTTGTGTGAATTAGTATAAACAGCACAATTTTATAAATATAAATGTCTAAAGGTCAAGTCAGAAAAGGAGATCTAACCAATAAAGACCTTAGCAATATCCAATGACCTATTAAGGAAAATGCACTAATAGTCTATAGAGACCAGTAATATTATTTCAATAAGGAAAATAGTTGAACATGTTTAGAACTGAATGAATGGATTTTGAGTGTCAGGGCCAGGTGTGTGCACGTGCTTCTGGGAGTGGGGAGGATGGATATGGTGTGATCCTTTTCTCATGCCCAAGAGATTCTTTAATTAAGCTCTTGATTGCTTTAATCTATGTCTCCCTGGATGATCTGACTGCTATCAACACATTGAGAAAAGTAGAGTGGTTGCTAAAATCTCCTAGCCTTCTATTTTTGGCTGAGACCTTAAAAGAGATTGCTTTTCCCATTTTGATCCTTCATCCTTTCTCTTGCCAGAGATTTGTACTTGAACTTCATTTGCCTCCAATCAGACTTGGATTGAAAGCCTGTACTTCTCCAGCCCTACCCCTCACCCTCAGCTATTGAAAGGGCTGCAGGGACTTCCCTTCCGTCCATTACTTTCATTGTCTCCACATCACCTAAGATTGAATGACCTCCTCCTTTTGGGTAACTTATGCTTGAACTTTCTTACCCATCTAACTTGGATTATGTTAGGCCCTAAGGGCAGGCACCAGTCTTTTCAGGTACACATGAACTATAAGTATTCAGTAAATAAAAATAAGCTTTCAACTGTATTGTGTTTGTTCATATTCTCCAGTCCATTTGATAAATTTCAAGTAATACCTACAGGAAAAAGGAAAATCTGATCTTCTACCTAACCTAAGGAAAATTTAAGATACAACTAGGAAGTCAACATGGGAGGATATTAGAATTTATATAGGTGGATTCTATAACACTAGCTGATACACAGTTTAATAACCAACAAATACATGTAGAATTCCTCTACTTTGTTTCCTAATACATTAATGTTCCTTCCTCCAAAAATGTATCCTTACTGAAGGACATGTATACTGAAGGACATTCTCTACCCAAACATTCATTGTTAGTGATCATTCACATTTTTTTCCACTATTTCATCACTTCCTGTGGGTACTCAAATGACCCCAACAGATTTTGTTTTACTGGAGCTATACTGATGATTGCTTTAGGGAATACCCACCATATACAGAAGAAATACTAATTGCAAAAAAAATAGCAAACAAGGAAAGCAGATTTTAAGTGACATTTAGAATCTAAATCAAAATGACAATCTAAATGGAGTGGAGAGGGGACCCTGCTGGTCCCGTAATTTCTGTTACTGGTATTAGAAGTCATGCTATGCGGCCCCACAATGGCAGGTGTCTTCAGGGGACCCAATTTAAGATTTGCCTCAGTAGCTGTAATGTAAGAGTAAGGGCATTGCAAATTGAAACTGGTCGCTCCCCAAGCATATAAGCAAGATTTTTTATCCCTATTGTAGAACCTTTGGGTTCATCCCACAGTTTTTCTACTCTGTCATCTTTTTTGCAATTAGAGAGCAGACCAAGTAGAAGGAAATGATCACCCACCAGCCCTATCTGAAAATTATCAGCTCTGAGCCTCTGTGTTAGCTTTCTGGGCTCTGCTCCCTGGAGAGGGACTGGTAACTGGGCATTTCCAAGCGCTGATTGAAGCTCATTATAGCCAAAGTGATTCTATAGTTCAATTTTATCCACCCCATTTCACAGATGGCCAAATTAAGGTCCAGTGAGGTTCAATAGCTGGCACAGTCTCACAGCTACTGAACTGCAAAGTCTTTGAGCTGGAGATCAAGGTTTGCCCTTTTATTACCAGAAGCCTCATCAAAATATTCTGAGAGAATCAGAGAGTTAAGTCACAAAAATATAGTCTGCGTTATAGGGCTCCGATAAAATGCTTTGCAGAATCCACATGAGATTTTGGTATCTAAAGCTTCCTGTCAGACTATTGAAAATAGACTCCTCTGACTGTGGTTAGCTCTGGGATAAAACTCTATTTCCCTTATCCTCTGCAATCTTTTACCATTTTTCTGGAATACTTCACATCAAAACAATATTTTGTGTATCTCTAGCAATTTTAACCCTTCCCCACTGTTATTCCAGTCTCCCCACGATTAAATAGGGAGAAAATTGTCATTAGTCACAGCTAGAAATTTGTCAAATGCTGTTTAGTGCAGCAAGGTAGAAATTTTGGTGTTCTCCTGTCTGTATGCATATATGAAGACAAACTAAGCACTATGAAGAACTTTTGTTATTCGATTTTATCAGTTACCCCAGCAACAAAATGAGGTTGCAACTCCACAAAGTTAAATTAGATGATATATGTAAAAGATGTAGTCACCTATCTGGTATACAGTAAGTGCCCATTCATTGTTAGCTATTACTGTTTATTAAATAATATCATATATAATATCATATATATACACTTATATGTGTGTATATATATATATGTGTATGTGTGTGTGTGTGTGTGTATCTTCAGTGCAACATGATGAAAAGAGCATGTTGGCTTAGCTTCCAACTATGGATCTAGCACTGAACACTTCTTCTGCAACCCTAAAAGATTTCCTTCCCTTCTCTGAGTACTGATAATTTGTCCAGGTTTCTCTATTTGTCCCAACTGCATGAAAGAACCGCAGTGGTAGTATATACAGCATGGACAAAGGATGATCCAAGTCCAGGGCAGGACAGAGCAGGATTGCACTTAGATTTCATCAAGCTACTCAGAATGGTAATTTAAAACTCATGAAGTGTTTATGTCCCGACTTTTCTATTCATTGTTTTCAGACCACAATTGACTACAGGCAACAGAAACCACAGAAAGTAAAAATGCAGATAAAGGGAAGACCACTGTGTGCAGACATGATTCTCTGAATGGATCAGGATGGAAGGAAGCCAGATTATAGGAAAAGAATATTGATTTAAGGGAGCAAAATCCCGGTAGTTAAAGAAGAAGTTCTACTGAGCACAACTGCCCACTAGAAAAGAGGGAATTCACATATCTTTTATTATCCTGAAATGAACTTCAGAGGCACTAGAATCTATCTGCACACATAATGTTTTTAAAAAATCAATAAAATGGCTTATATGTAATATACAAGGAAATAAAAAAGAAAGTAATTTGTGATAAAAAACCATTTGCACTTTGCAAAGTAAAAGCTGGGCCATGATAATACTGAGAGATAAAACGAAATAAGCAGAAGCATGTACCTCCATGCAGAGTCCCACAGCTGCAGTCCAGCTGACCCACAAGTCTATAATATTGGCAACTCACACACCAGGAGTGTTGTTGCTATTGGTGATGTTGTTTTCTGAGAGGAGCATACCCTGATGGTGTTCTGAGTTAGACAAAAACGTGATAACCTCTCAAGGTAAACAGCAATTGCATTCTTAAAAAATTCAGTATATATAAAAGTAATATACTCACCCCAAATTTAGTTCATTTCTGGACTTAGATAATGATACATATATCTTTTCCATTCAAAACATTCCTAGGTGGACATTCAAAAGGTAAGTAAGCATAGAACAATCCATTTTTGGCAGAATAACCCCACACCTCAAAGGATTTCTAGCATCCCTGCCCCAATCTACCAAGCTTCCCTGACTGTTGCAATAACCAAAACAACCCTATAAGTTTCAAAAACATGCCCCAGAGAACCATTGTCCCAATGAGTCAGTACATGTTTAAGAAAATTACAAAACTGTACTAATCAAGTTAACTTCATAATCTGCCTATTCTTCTTGATCTCTGCTTCATTCTGGAAATCTTAGGCCATATTCTCTTTCTAATTTTAAATCACATTGTCTTTTTGGATTATACTCTTGAACACATTGAGAGTCATGTGTTTGGAAAGAATTCTGACGCTTCTCAGAATCTTTCATCCACCATTACCAGTTGGTATTGGAACCCAAGTCAGCAGTGATGTTGGTTCCATTTTGCTGGGAAAAAATGAATGTAGGCAACTCACCTGAGATCATACTGCCAACCATCTTCAGAGATGGACTAGCTTCTGTGCTTTACAAGCCTGTCCACTAAACCCCTTTCTATTTCCCTTTTAAACCTGTGGCTTTGTTAGACTTACTAAGAAGTGGGTGGGAGGGAAAGTAAAACTCAAATAACCCCATTTTTATTCTTTGTTAATCCTTTAGGAAGAAGTCATTGGTGGAGGAGGAGAATCCTGCACAGATCTCTACTAATCCAAGCTCTCTCTGTCTTTCATCTGCATGGTCCATTGTATCTTGGCCCTAGAAGCCACTGGCCACCACCAAGGCCACTGCTGTCTTGAGAGCAAATTCATCATTGAACCTGCTCAAGTACTTGAGCAGATGATGAACACACACAGACATGACAAAGCAGGGTCATTCGGTCGGGGGACAAGCCCTACACTGTACTTCCTGTCTCACTCCTTGGCAGAGATGTGGCAGGAAGTGTAATAAAAAGTAATGATGTGGAAGAGAGCATGCTGTTGCCTTCCAAGGGTCAAGTCAGTACAATTTGTGCAAGGTCCTGACATTTTCACTCTTTTTTAGTTCAGACAGGCTGAACAAAACAACATAGAGCCAAAAAAATAAAAAATAAAAAGGACACATATGAGGGGCACTTCAAACACTTTATATTGATCCCACATGAGGGATCCTGATATATTATGAAGATTGCTTCTCAGATCAAGGGAGGTAGCTTGTGGGGTCTGCCACACGATGCCACCTCTGTGATTGACAATGGCCTGACTCTTCTTAATCACCTTGGGCCATTCTCATGAGCAGCTATACATCAGCTCTCACTTCTGTGAAAACCGGTTTCTAACAGGGCAGATGGGTTCTTGATTATTATGAAACAGAGATCTATCATTCCATGCAGTGGTTCAGAGGATTTGTTCAGTGTTTTCAGAAGGGAAAGGGCACAGAGTCCACTTGGGAATGCACGTCAGGCCGTAGGTAGAGAGGATGGCAGCTTGTAAAAGCATTTTCAAAGCTTCCACATGACTGATGTATTCCTGAGGGCTCTAAAAATGATGAGTGGGACTATGTAGCATCCAAATTGCAACGATTGTAGCTGGACCTCTCTGGATGGAAAAGCAGTCTTTGAAAGGTTTGACTGCAAGCGTATTCAGATATTATCATCACCTAGATGGCAGCCTTGCATCTGAGAGGCAGCAGAGCATGCTGTCTGCAACCTTGAGAAAGTCAAACAAGCTTTTGATATGTTTCCATAACTATTTATGCACCTGCTTCACAGCATTATTGAGAGAAGTTTACAAGTTACTAGTGGCTGGCATGTAGGGAAAATTATGAAATAACCACCAAGAAAACTAGGACACCATTAGAAGCAGACGCAAGGTAGATAGGATAAAAATATGTCTCTACATATTTTGAGGACTACCAAAAAAAGAATCCTACATATTCCCAAATCTCCCTCGTTGAGGCAGTGATTATTACTGATATTGTTAACACCTCACATTTGGGTAGTTTACAAAGCTCTCATTTTAATCTTATTTAACCCAACCTAAAATTATATGAAGTTACCAATATTAATACAAGAAATCTCCCATATGTTAAATTAAGACATACGCTTCTAAAACTCCCTTTTAAATATTTCAGTAATGTCAACACTGGTGGAAATTTTCTTGTGGCCAGTGAAGGCAACTAGTTGTAATCAAACATATTTCCTTGTTTGCTGTTCCCATGCCCACCCCACAAAGGAACCAGAACTGAGACTTTCAATCTTACAGGAAATATGACAAGGCTGATTAACACGACATCTTCTTGTTAGCAGTGAGCATCATATTTTTCAACGTATTTGTTGAGCACACAGGCCAGGCACTTTGCCAGGCAGGAGGGACCTAATGGTCAATGTTGTTTTTCAAATATATGCAGTATATAGAACCATCCCACTAACCATCAGATAAAGACAATTAGGGAAAATGAGGTCAGGTTGTTTAAAAGGTGTTGAAAATGATCTCAATCAGTCAGATCTGGTAATAGATGAAGGCGCTGAATAAAAAGATGGGAAGCTCAGAGTGTTTGACACTGTAAGAACATAAAGGTGCGTTTTTGAACAATTATGGAAAATAAAGCACTTGAAATAAAATGTCAGGGATATAGGAGAGAAATTTGAGCAAAGGAAATATCTTAATACTAGTCTAGTCCTCTCTCCTCAGATAGCCCAGGTCTCCTACCCTCCAATCCTTGTTCCAACAATCATCCAGTGTCTGGATTTGTTGACCTCAAATCTCAAAAACACATCCAATTCTTTCCAGCCTGGTCAATCACAATAAACAAATGCAATTTAACCATTCTTGGGGAAAAGAATGACTGACCAAAGTCAAAAAAGATCTGTGCCCAGCAGACCCACTCTCTCAGATCCTGACTCTTTTGACTTCTGAGCTGTGATGGTAATGAAAGACCTCACAGAGTACTGGCCAAGGTCATCCAACATGTGGGACCTGGGAGTTGATGTCAATCACCCTGAAACTGTACCAAATAATAATCCTCAGAGAGACTCTCAGCTTCCAAACCTCCTGCATCAGGCTGGATCCAAAAGCATTTTCACTAGTACTATTTACATCCCATTCCCCCAAGTTTGGAGAGAAATCAGGAATAGAATTTGAGCTTTGGATCAAATCCAGGATCTGCCACTCAAGCAAGTTTCTCCAAGTTTCTCCACCACACCTGAATCTTGGCCTCCTCACCTACAAAACAAAGAGCTCTCTGCTACCCTCGGAAGACCATTGTGAGGATTAAATGAGGTCATCCGAGAGCATTTTTACCAGAATCTGACATTCAGACATGCTTCTAGACCATCTTTTCACATCTCCTCCAAAGGAAAACTGTGTCCCTGTGGTCCCTGCTGCATAAATGTCATGTTTGTGACCTGGGATCCCACCTCTCATTCATCCACAAGAGTGAAACCAACATAGTCACTGAACCAAATCGGATATCTGTAATGTAGACTTAGAAAAAGGGGAGGCTGGAATAATTAATGATAGGAGAAAGTAACAGGAAGCTAATGGCTGCTTTGGTGCTGTGCAAGCTAAAATCACAGCAGGCGTAACTTATGAACAGGCAGAAAACACAAAGAGGGGAGATTGAGAAAGGCTCCTGCAGAAAGAGAACACGGCAGACCTGAGAAAAGAGAAAGACCTTGAGAGAAGGACACTGCTGTCTGTCAATTCCTGAGCTTTTGGCTCTGATTTCATGTCTCGGAGCAGGTCCTCACAATACCCCGTTTTTAATTGAGAACTTGGATGGAACAGAGGAGTCTGATAAGGCACTTGGCAAATGTTAATTCTCTCTCCTGATTGACTAACATGATCAATGATTCGTTCCGGCACTTATTCAGGCATCCATTCTTTAATTTGTTTATTAAGTTAAACAATTATTGACCACCTAGCCTGTGCTAGGCACTTCCTATCTGGATTCTTTGCACTGAGAGCTTAACTTGTATGCTCCCAAATTATACATTTGCATTGATCAAGGCTTTAGAGAAAGAGATGAGATCATGAGTGGCCCTAATGGTGAAAGAGATACTTAGGGAAATAATGGAAGACTCATCCAGGGGTCACCCCTTTAATTCTGAGCAGCATCTGCCCAGACAGCATTAGCCCTGGAGGCCAGGATAAACTGGTAAGCTGAAGTCTGAAAGGGCTTCTTCCTTCTTCCTCTCTCAACCTGCTCAGCCTCAGACAGGACTTGGAGAGGCACCTTCATAGCCTCTCCCTGCCATTCTGCCCCGTGCAACTCTGGAAATGTCTTCCTTTGCCTTCTGCCCCTTCCTAAGACTTTCTCACATAGCATCATCAGTCACAGGGATGTTGACAGCCTGGCATAAGCCAGCTTTAAGTCTGTGGATTATTCTCCTCTGTCAACTTAGAAGGGAGGGAGCAACGGGGGGTGGGAGAGTCCACCCAAGCTTTCTCCTTGAAGAAGGAGAAAGAACCGGAGGCAGAAAGAGATGATGGCAGGGGCGGAGCCAGCAGCTGTCTGAAGAGGTCTGTAAGTTCAGGTTCACGTCAGTGTCCCAACGTGAAGCAAACAGATGGCTTGTCTCGGGATGTTTATTAGCTCCACAGCTCTGCATTGGACGTGTTTTAAAATAACTGCTGCAGAGAGCAGAGTGTATGTCATGCTTTTACGCTGCAGTCACCTGAACTCAACCCATCTAGGTCAGACACTCCAAGTTGGTCCTTCAGAGGTGGGAGCCGGAGCCGGTGTGGCCTGTTTTCAATATTTGCAAAGACCAGCAAACACTGAGTACTTACCCATAAAGAGACTGTTTGAGTGCCAGAGCATCACATCTCTCCACTCTGGGCTGCAAAACCCAGCCTGGCTGAGTTTTTAATTTCCAAGTAATCAGAATTGGCAGTTCAGGGCCTCTTTGATTAATATCAAATAGGCAAAAAATAATTGTTTAATTAAATAAAGGCAATTTGTTGGATTGTTGAAAAACTTTCAAATATAAGAGGGAGACAATAAAACATGAGTCCGGTCAGAAGACAAATAGAATATGTAACTTTATTTCTAGAACATTCTACATTTTCCTGCATTCGGGCTGTAAAAACTGCCCCAAGGAGGGAAGTTCCTCTGATAAAAACACCAGGTACTTCCTTTTAGGGAAGAATAAGCTTAATGGCCCAGATTAATACCCTCCAACCCAACATGCTTAAAAGGTCAAATTGTGGCTCCATCAGTGCCAGGCTGGCTCCTAGTCATATTGCCAGAAGGATGAAATTTTGCTTTTTCAAATAGGAGGCAGACGAAGAGTACAAAAATCCTGAATACTGTCAATAGGGAAATTAATTCCTGGCAGACCACGAAGTGTTAATTCCCTGTTGGATCCTCGTATTTAAAAATCATTTGTTTAATAATAATAATGTCAACAATACTGATAATGATAAATAGTAATTTAATGCATGTCACTAAAACCAAGGAACCATGAGGCAGACACATCAGCAGCTGGTCCTGGGCAGTGGGAGCCTTCTCAACACTAGATGGCAGTACAGGCCTGCGTTTGAAGGTGAGGCTCTGGAGTGCAGCCGTTCTTCCCCCCACCCGCCAAAGGATTTTTATTCCACTGAATTTTAACCAATTGTGTTTCATCTTTTGTCTCCAAAAGGTACAGAAATAGGTTTCCTCTTTCCCTCTAATTGATTTTAAGTTTCCTTTTGTTCAAGCTCTGCTAAAAAGAGGAGAGAGTCCTATTTTTCAAGGGTTGAACTGCTTGAGTCTTCCATTAAGTGGGCCAAATAATTATACCCCAAAGACAAACCTGTTCTCTGAAAACCATTCTCAGTATCTGCTCTCAGAAGCAATGCTTGTGCTAGTTTACCCGCCGACTCGCTGCAGGGGCGCAGTCCTCCCCTGGGGATGCTCTAGCCTTCTCTTCCAAACCAAATTGTTGGTTTATTGAACAAGAATCATCTGTTGTTACCATCAGCTCAGAAATTCGTCCTCTGGCTTCCAGGTCCCATTACTGGATGGATTCTTGATGACGCCTTTTTAGGTAATAACGTCACCTAATAAGGACAAACTGTATCAAATGTATATTCAGTAATTTGGTCAATAAATAAACAAGATTACTGCTTTCCCTGTCTTTTTTCCATACCAAGTCCCTATTGCTTTTGACAGCAATCCCAAAACAAGGGTGAATCTTTGGCCAAGGCTCCCTGCAGTACCCACGCCTTAGTGCATCTGCCATCCCTGACAAGAGCATTCTTGCCTACATCTCTTCGCTTCTGAGATGCACTACATCCTTCAGTTTTCAATCTACTATCACTTTTTTTTGGACAGACTTGTCCACAGCCAAGGCCAAGTCCAGTTGGAGTGCCCTCACGTGGCTCCCATAATACCCTAAACTTTCATCATTTCAGTCCTTCCAACACTACTTAATAACTACCAGTTGATCAGGCCATGAACACCCCCCAAAAGAATATAAAACCCCCAAGGGCAGTCCATCTGACTTAGTTTACCCACAGCATGGGGTAGGGGGCAAACTAAGTAAACATACTGAAATGTGTGAGCTTACCTTTTCATATAACAAAACTATGGATTCAATCTACTATGTTTGAGACACAATAGAAAATAGAGAAAACTGTGCATATCTGAGTAACTCATGGGAATGTGTCACATCGTCATCTTTATTGTGTCTTTCTGTAGAGGAAAAAATGTCTGGGTATCAAAGCTTACAGGACCAACTGCATATACCCCTACTTAGCAGTCAAGTTATTCTTAAATCTGGCCTTAAGCAAATCCAATGCCTTTATGACCTGTTGGTACTCTTTTTCTGTCACATATGTCCTTCAATTTCCCAGATGTATGCCAATCTGCTCTCACTTCCGTGACTCATTCTGATTTCCTGACTTAGGGTGACTCCCTGGTGTCTGTATGTTCATGCGATTTCCACTTAGTCTCACACATTGACTCAAGTCCTCTGTTGAGACACTTCCCTAGACCACTGAAGCCTACTCAGATGCCCCACATCTAAAAGCTGACAGCCCTGAGAGTCTGTATCCAGTGACTGTGATTTCTGAAATCAAAATCCAAACTAGAAAAGATGGATCATGCTAGGATCCCAGAAAACAGACTCTATGCTAACTGGAAATATGAAATATACACTTTGCTTATTCTTTAGTTATTTCCTATGTGTAAATTTATTCTCCCAAACAGAAAAAAAAAAAAAAAACTCATCGAAGAAAGCTTTGTGTTATAAATTTGTGATATCCTACAGGGCTTCTGATGATTCCAGGAATAAAGTAAACATTCTTTAAATGGATTCACGTAGAGTAGAACCTTCCTATTAACTGACTGATTATTAACCTGAATTAATACCCCAATCATCTGTTATTTAGCCTATTCCAAGTCTCAGCAGCCTTATCACAAGAAAAAGTACCTATGCATCCAAGAGGCCCCAGGCCTTTTCTTGACCCAAAGAGGACTTTGAGCTAACACTTTAATACGGATTTAATGTTTCTGAGCAGGTGACAAAATAGGACTTTAAAAGTAAGTGGCAAAGCAGCCTTGGATTCTGTGGATCCAGACCAGATAGCACCTGACAGTACACTCCCCCCTTGCTTCCCCACCCAACAAACACGGGCATGAGAGTCTGCAAGATCCCATCTGATTTAGGCATTTGCCAAATAATCCTGCCTACTAGTGGGGTAGTCAAGTGTGCTCCATTTCCTGAGCATTCGACCAAAGGAAGATGTAAAGGGCTATGACTATGTTCTGCCAAGCTCACAAATTAAAATCCTTATGGTTTACTGTGGTTTCCAAAGCAAAATCAGAAAAGCTGAAAGATGACTGATATGGTTCTCAATTTGTTGGCATTAGAATATTGTTATTTTTTTTGCTACTATCAGGTTACATCATTTTTCATAAAGACACAATAATCATCTTTGAATGACATAAAAGGTGAAATTCATTCTCATGGAAATTAAAGAGGACATTGCAATGCTTCAGTCAAGGGGGGGGGGCGGGCTAAATGATACAGATGATAAAACGTACTGGCTTTAAATTTCTGTCCATAAACCAGGAGTGAAACTACAGAGAATTAGGCTGGAAATGAAGACTGTAATAACCTGAAATTAGTTTAGGCATCCCTCTAATCTCATTTTTTCACAGTGTAGAACAATTCATTGGGAAATCTGTTTTCTTTCATTGGCCAATATTTTAGCTGTCTACAACCAGAATGAAAATACTAAAAGGGTGGGGGTGGGGCTAGGATGAAGGTACAACCTGAAATACATCTTATTGGAAATGGGAGAAGCAACTCAATTCTCACTATACACACAAGATTTAAGACAGACAGCAAATAATATGCAAAGTCCTTTGCTCAAAATACTTAGGCTCTCATCCATTAGGCAGTCAGAAACTCTTAAGAGCCAATGCTAGACTCCATCACATACAAATTCCTCTCAACCAGCCAAGGTGATGAAGCTTTTAAAAGTGCTAAGAATTCCTTTCTCATTCACTTCCAACTCAACCCAAGCCCTGATAGAAATTCCCTCAGCTGCCAGGAGCCTCAGAAAACTTTATATTATTTATTTTTCTGTGGATCCACTGTGATTTGGAAGCCTCACAAAAAGCCGAGTGCATAGTTTCAGGGCAATAAAACAGTCAGAGCAAATGGCACACTGTTCAGTTTGGCACCGTGGAATCTGGCATGCATCTGTGCGTTCCTCTCTGTGTGGCTGGAAACGTCTCAAATCTGGCCCTCAGTTTAAGTCACTTAGACAACTCTGGTCCTTTGGTTACTCTGCAAGAGAACGCCTTATACAGAAATACAGCCTTATGGGCTGGCAATTCTTAATTTTGCTGTGCATAGATGTCCCTTGGGGGACTTGCTGCATGCAGATTCTCATTATGCACTTGTGTATATGGGGCCTAAGACTCTGCATTTCTAACAGGCTTCCAGATGATGCTGAGGAGGCTGGTCCATGGCTGTCGCTTTGAAATGAAGAGTTCATTCCCCTTGAATCCTTGAATTTCAGGAAGCCCCAAGAGTTCACTCCCCTTGGGGCTTCCTGCAATTCAGTCAATGCTCCCATTTGATTTTATTAAAATAAATCTGAAATTAACCTGATTCACCATGTTTGTGAAAATTTCACTCCTTTCATTTCATTTTGTTCCAGTATTTACTAAAGGGGTAAAACAGATATTTCTTAACCCTGGGAATGAGAAGGAATTCTTTGATCTTTTTGCTTAAGCATTTTTCATTCTTACATTCTAACTGTACATTTTGCTTCCCTGTTAAAAGTAGCTAATGCCAATTTTATCTTGCAATTTTAATAAAAAGCTCATCTTAGCAAAGTACAAATCAGTCCCAGAAATGTCACTGCAGCCCGTGTGCATCAGCACAGGGATTAGGCAGAGCAGAGCTTGGCATGGCCTGTTGTATTTTGCTCACCCAGAAGGAATCTCATGTTCAGTTCCAACCCAGATGTCATTTGGGGTGATATTATATAGAAATTCCAGTAATTAAACTCACTAAACTATGACCAGCTGGTGTTAACCCTCTTGTTAGGTCACAAATTGCCTCCTTCTCTTGTACAAGAAGATATCTAAGAGCTCCTCTGGGTTCTGAATTAGTCACCAGCTCTCAGGAAAATGACCTCTGAAGACACAAGCTCCGCATGTCACAGTGATTGGAAAGGACACTGTATCTGTATGGATGATCTCCCTGGGCAAGCATGCATAGACAAGCTGCATTCGATGGGGAAAAAGAGTAAAACCCTGAATTTCAGATGGCATTATAAACACGCTACCATCATTACCTAAAGCAGCATTCTCCCCAGTTTGGAAAAAGGTCCAGAGGTCAGAAAAATTCAAAATTCAAACAAAATGGCATTGGAGACCATGCCCTGCATCTCTGACACTTAAAAAGCTATGTGTGTTTACTAAATACTTACTGTTTACATACTGGTCATAAAAACATAGAAAATGAAAAAGCATAGCAAAGGCTTGGTCCTTTGGCCTCCCCTGAGGAGTACAAGCACTACCATCACCAGGGTGTAGTTGGGTAGACAACGTCACAAAGGTCCCAGCAATGCCCTCCCTTGTCTTCATGGAGATGATGGCTCAGTTGGGAGGTCCAAGGGAAGGACAATTATATTACAAGTCTGTCTAAGGTATATATGGCTTTAGGTGTCAAAATTGATTTATGAGTCAAATGGAAATTGAGCTTCATAGAATGTGTAGATGTAAAGAGTAGTGGGGCAGATAACAAATACTTACCCACTAGGGTATTTTTATCTAATGTGAAAAACAAAAATAAAAATACATACTACAAAAATTCCATTTCTCTCTCTCCCTTCCCCCACTGTTTCTCTCTTTCAGATATACCAAAGCACTGCACTGTTTCCAGAAAATAAGTCCGAAAATAAATTTAAAAAGATGTGAATGTAAAATAAAGGCCAAAAGAAATGTATCTTGCTTTTTCTAACCTAGTATTGAGCAGTTGGTCTGGTACACCATATTTACACAAGACTGAATAGTGAAAGCATAAATCTTCCTTTATTCTTGGAGCTCCAGGTGAGAAGCAAGATCCTCCACGAGCTCTCCTGCTTCACTTTCCACCCCTCTCCCGCCTTGGCACTTGTACATGTGCCACTGCTATTTCAGCTGGGACGCCCTTCCTTCATCCTTTCACCCTCAGCAATCACACACAGAGGTCCTCAAATAGAGGAGTGATTTCTAATCCTTCCTTGGAGGTCCTTCCAAACCACCAAGGCAAAGACCTCCTGTAGTTTAGTCATCTTATCAGCTGCACAGGAAAAAAAAAATATGTTGACAAATGCAGAAAAATCATTCCAGTTGATTAGGGCAAAGTAGCTTAGGTTGTCAATGGAGGGGTTGCATCGAACATTCTCAGGCCTGGGGAGACAGGAGAATCACTTCACTCCGCTTTCCATAGCACAACTTTACCACACCCATTACAAATTTAAATTCATGTGCCTTTTAACATTTCCCACTTCTAAGAATTTTCTTTACCAGCTATGCCCATGTGCACAGCCATCTATGGACATAGATCCTCATGGCAGCATCGTCTGTGATCACAAAGTACTGAAAGCAAACTGCATTTGTATAGGAATGATTAAATGAGTTCTAGTGTGTTTATCCAATAAAGACTATGCAATCAAGAAAAAGAAGGGAACCATCTCTAAGACCCACTGCTCCACTGAAAAGAAATCAAGACATAGAGCAGGAGACATCATTCATGGCTACAGAGTAATATAGACACACAAAACTTAGAGCAAATGCATAGCATCTCCTTTAGAAGATGTACAACAAACTAGAAACGATGATTTCCCTTGGGAAGGGAAATTAAGGGGCTGAAACAGAGCCCTGATTTGTCATGTAAACTCTTCTGGATCGTCCACGTTGTTGTATCATGTACCTGTATTGGTTTTCAAGAAAAAATTTATGAAATTACTGTTTAGAAAACGAAAACAGCTTAAGGGGACTTGGATAGCACATTTGGTGCCATATTGGGCTACAGAAACTCCACAGACAATCCAACCCGTTGTCCTAGCTCTCCGCCTCAGGATGGCAGTCTAGCTCTGCTGTCACTTCAGTGCTCCAGACAAAATGCAATTTGGATTTCTATTGAGCATTCTGGAACTTCACCTGAGTCCACAGTGAATTCAATTATTAAGGAGCTACTTCCCCAAAAGGAAGACTTTGGTTTTATTCTATTTAATCCATTGATCTTTTTCTTTTCTAACTTTCTCTCTCGTCCAAACTCTCACCAGCACAGTTCTGCCTCCAACTACAGAATAGCACAGGCTAAAATGGAGTTTCCCCTCATCAGCTTTATAGGTGGTCAGTTTCTAGAATCATCCTGCAGCTGAGGAATCCCATTTAGACACTTTTAAATGCATATGACTTATGTTCTCATTCTTCCACGTAGTGTTTTCATTTCACTCCCTTCTTAGGCCTATTCCTTCAGTACTACCTGTTCTTCTGTGTCCCCTATGGCAGGAGTTTTTTCTGAATAGAATACTTTCTTCCAACAAACTTTTGTGGAAATACCCACAAGGTCACTGGCAAAGGGACTTAGGATGGGTGTGCTGGCACACCTGCTGGCCTTTTTGTCCCATGCTCACTTGCCCCTGACTCTGCATTTTACCCCCAACGTACGGACAATTTTGCAGCATCACTAGGGTGACACAGCATCTCAAAGTCTTTGATCTACAGCAAGGAAGGCTAGCAATAAGGGAAATTTTAGCCTCAAGTCAGTGTTTCCACAAAGAGGCAAAGTTAATATGGGGAGATGGGAAACTGTAGCTCCAGGAAGAATGCTTGAAAAACATGTTGTGCATCAGCCTTCCAGGAAAACCACAGCATATTAGTTAAAGGGCAGCTAAACAGATTGCTGCCTGCCAAAAAACCTACCATTTTTTAAAAAGGAAGAATAAAAGGAAATTTAATTTTTGTGATGGCAAAAAAAAAGTTATATAAAGATTATACAAACAAAGCCTGTTTTCCTGACATTAAAAAAAATAACTTTTCATAGTTGATGTGCTAGTAAGTTATTACTCTCAATCTGCTCACACACTCATTCCCCACCCCCTCTCTTTCCTTCTCCTCCCTCTCCTTCCCTTCCCAAGCAGAATTAAGACAGTGGTGGGGTTCTAGTCATTCAGTGGTCAGCTCCTTTTGAAAGCAGAACAATTTAACAGAAAGCACTAGGGCCTCAGAGCCAATTAGGCTCAGATCTCAGCTCTGCCACAAACTTGGGAATACTATTTAGCCCCATAGATTTCATATCCTCTCTTATAAAACAAAATCAATGTCTGAGTAGCCTGGTGTAGCAGTCAAGGACATGAAACCAAAGCTTGACAGCTTGGGCTCAAATCTACCTCCAGCACCTTCTGGGTAAGCTATGTTAGGCAAACCCAATTTCTCCATGTCTCAGTTTCCCCACCCATAAATTGGGGAAAATACTAGTTCCTATCTTAAAAAGAACTATATAATTAATTGTTAAATATCAACCTACATTAACAGTATTTGTTAAAATTTAAGTTTTGCCAGAAATAGCTTATAAAGGAAATGGAAAATGCTACGGAGCAAGACCAGATGTGGAGCGTATTGGAAAGTGATGATTGCTATCATAAACCTTTGTATCCTCTACAATGCTATTTTTAAATTGTAGTTCACATGCATGCATCATATTGATTCTTTTAAGTATTTTAAAACTAAAATCCACAGTGGAGATGTAAGTCCAGCTACTTAATCCCACTGAATACACACTTTCTTTCATAAAATGAGGACAATGACCTCACTTAATGTTTGTCCCTTCATGTCTTTATTTCCAGAAGGAAACACTGTTTCTGGAGTATTTAGGACAACTAGCTGTGTGACCATGAAAAGTCATGACCTCCTCCTCACCCCTATTTTTATCTCAATTGCACCAGAGGACTTCTGAAGTTCTTTTCAGCAATGGGACTGATGCATATTTTGTTACCTTGTTTTAGTTTGGAAAATTACAAATGTGTTCACTTACATTTCTGTAGGACAGAAGTCCAACATTGTCTCACCAGGCTGAACTCTAGGTGTTGCAAAGCTGCCTTCCTTTCTAGAGCCTCTAGGGTACAACTGGCTTGCAGCCTATTCCAGTGCCTGGGGCTGTCCTGATTCCTTGCTTCTGGCTTTCCTAGATCTTCAGGACCAGTGCTAGCTCATCAAGTCCATCCTATAGCTTTGAGCTCCTCTCCTACTTTATTTTAACCCCCACCCACATTATTTCTTTTAATTGATGCAAAATTCATACAACATAAAATTACCTTTTTGAAGCAAACAATTAGGCTGCATTTAGTATATTCACAATGTTGTATAACAACTACCTCCATCTATTCCCAAAACACTTTAGTATCACTAAAAGAAGCCCCATACTCATTAAGCTATAGCTCCCCATTCCAACTCTTTGTACTCTCTGGCAACTACCAACCATCTTTCTATCTCTACAGTTACCTACTCTGAATATTGGCTATAAATGAATTCATAGAGTATGTGACATTTTGCATCTAATTTCTTTCACTTGGCAAAATGTTTCTGGTGTTCATCCATGTTTTAGAATGTAACAGAACTTAACTCCCTTTCATGGCTGAAAGAATAGTTCATTGCATGAATGTACCACAACTTCTGCTTTAGTCATTGATAGAAATTTGGGCTATTTCCATCTTTGGGCTATTTTGACAATGCTTTCCCATATGGTTTTTTGAGTACCTGTTTTCAGTTATCTTGGATATACACCTAGGAATAGAAATGCTGAGTCACATGATCATTCTATATTCAGCTTTTTGAGAAAGTACCAAATTGTTTCCTATGCAGCTGACCCATGCCATCGTTAATTTTAATTCATCTCCAGGGAGCTCCACTCCCTCTCTTTCTGTGACCTCTTTCTGCCAATATCACCCAGGGTGAAAGGGCTTCTCCAATGTTAACTATAGCAGGATGCCCTTTTGAAGGAAGCCCACAAGAGCAAGACTGTCATAAACATCTAGGAGATGAATACATCTTTCTAAAGAGCTCTGGAGTTTTAGAAACTCTGATAACGCTGCTCTGTGACAAACATATGCATATGTTGGGTGTTTAGTATATGTTAGTACATGTAAGAAATAGTGTAAGGTCAAATAAGTCAACTGGTTTTTAGAAGCAACTAAAGCAACTACAATTTCACCATCTTCATAAAGTAGTTTTTATCAAATTTGATATTCTTTTGGCAAAAATATATTAACTTCCTGCCATGTGCTTAGCAGTGTGCACTGATTATATAACCTGATGTCAGTAATCAGAGAACTCCAGATCTAGCAGAAAAAACAGATGGTAAGCAAATAATCAAGGAAAGAATGCAATGGGTGCTAAGAAGCATGGGTACAAATTGCTATGGCATGTAGTAGAGAGAGGGGTTTATCAAACATAAAACAAACAAACAAAAAAATCTGACCTTGAAAGAGACTTTCAGCTACATCACAAAGCATAAATATGAATACACCCACGAGATGACCTTAGGGTGCTATGATCAAAGTTTAAGAGTGCACAGTAGTAGGACTTAATTATGGAATTCTTAAGTATCTAAGTATATCTAGAAATAATAAATAGTGTAAAGGTAAATATGAGGTGGTGATACTGAAAAGGAAATGCTTATTTTATTACCAACCAGAAATGAAGGAAACCTGCCAGTATGTGGCATCTCCTTGGAGAATAGTCTGCTCCTCATCAGTGAGGGTAATTTGGGGTATCAGTGACCCACAATGGCTTTGCATCAGCATGAAGCATATGCAGGAATGTATGACTTACTTCTGGAGGCATCATTTAAAAGATATTAAGGCCTCAGAATGGCATTTCTTTGAATTTATAAGTTCATTTGTCAAAATCCTAGAGAACCCTACAGCTTAGAGTGCAAGCATATGAGCTTGGGAATGGAATTGCCCTGGGTAACAACTGTTTCTCTATAAGCAACAATGTTCTTACCTTGAAAATGAGCCTGGTAACATTTTCCTGTAGGGTTTTGAGAGGATTACATGACCAAAATGTGATTATTGTACATCTATTAACATAGGACCAAGTATGTAGTAAGCATTTATAAATGTAGCATATTATTCTTGATAAGAGGCTTACGTTTCAAACTGATTTGATCCCTGGGAAAAACTACACATAGTAGTTCAGTTTCCTCTTGCAAAACACTTGGGTTGCTTCTCCAAATCTTTATTACCAAAATCCTGAGACAATTTAGAGCTTTGTTAGTAAGTTTGGAAAGAAAAAGCAAACTATGATTTCAGGTTCTACATAGAGTCTCAAATAGATTACTTCTCTTGAAATTTTTCTAAGAAGTTCTCAGTTGATAAACATACATCCTTGCAATAATATTCTTCCATACTTCTTGGGGGATATTCCTGAAAAGAGGAGACAGAACTCAGGCTTTTTAATAAGGGTAGTCTCTTATTGGCTCATAGCATTTCAAGTATATTACATCAGTGTTTGACATTCAAGTCCTCAGACTTTCCAAAGATTTACATTCCAGACCATCTCAATAGCTCAGGCAAAGCTAAACCTACCTTAACCAATCTCCATCCTCAGGAGAATTTAAATTTAGAAAAATGGAGATGATTCTGACACAGCTTAAAGATTTTTCCTCAAAATCTGTCATCTTTAACAACTGTTGCCAGGCAGAAGTTTATTCCTTAAGGGATGATACAGAGGAAGATGGACCAACGAGATCAAGTTCAGATATCGATTGCGCCTTAGCTTCACTCAAAAGGGAACTGGTAAGAACATTGGAAATAATATGAAATTGACACAAAGAGAAAGATGAGAGGCAACATAAATAGGTCAGGGGAACCATCATTGAGCAGTAGGAGACATGCCTGGTTAACAACAAAGAGCAGAGAGCACTGGATACCTGAATACATGAATACATTGCACATGCGGAGCAAATACATTGCACATTCCTATTTCATTAGGAATAGAGTCTTGTTGTTTTTACAAAAGCAAGAAGTGCCTGCCATGATGGCATTGTATGGCTCTGGTTTTCCAAACATTTGAAAACCTATAGAGTCATAGCAATTTACTAGTGTGTCATTTCCTCTGACCAAAAAGTGAATGACTCAGGGTCACTTCTTCATTCACTCCTACTATTGTTCTAGCTATTCTTAGGGCTGTAATCTGCAGGGAACTTCTTGTTCTCTGAAAATGCCTAAGACCTGCCCTTATTAATTTTTTTTAAATGAGTGTTCAATTTTATCAAATTTAGAAATGAGGCACCTGTTTCCCAGTTCAGGAGCCATCATTAGCAACCTCCATACTTTATGTCCTGCACTGCATTTGGAAAATCCTCCCTTTGTCTGGTCTAGTAATTGGTTTCCAAGTGACTGCTCAAAGAGTGATTTTTTTCTTCAATGTCAAATACACTGACATTGGACTTGATTATTTCAAATCTGTTCACAGTGTTAGATGACTCCCAACAAATAAGAAAACTTTGTACAGAACTAAAACTGTGTTTTAAAATTGGTTTTCTGTTCAATTCCAATAATTTACTTGTTTATAATTATCTTTCCATTACATTAGCTATTTGTTTTCTATGTGAGAGAAACTGCTTCATTAGCCATCACAGTGAGCCAAGAAAATGTAGAAGTATCGATTCACACCACAGCACCTGGGTGATGTTGGGGGTGCAAGGATTATGGGCTGCTGAATGCAAAAGCTTTCACTTAGTTTTCAAAGCAAGTCAAAATTATTTAAACCAAATAGTTCCTGTGGTTGTCTTTCTTTTGGGGGATTTGCTCTATTGTTCTAAACTGGAAGATTTGGTGCTGAAATTTAATTTCTACCCACATTGTAATTCTCCTTTAAAAGAAAAATAAAAAGACTAAGGACTGGAGATATAGCTCAGTGGTATAGTTCTTGCCTAGCAAGGCCCTGGCT
Source organism: Callospermophilus lateralis (assembly GCF_048772815.1). Lineage (NCBI taxonomy): Eukaryota > Metazoa > Chordata > Mammalia > Rodentia > Sciuridae > Callospermophilus > Callospermophilus lateralis. The sequence goes on along the minus strand of NC_135320.1, from coordinate 70,127,830 downwards.
TTGATCCTTATTACCATTAATGAATATATACATACATATATTTTAAAAAACAGTCTATGTATTAGAAGCATTTAAATGCCTCAGCTGGTTGGTGAAAAGTTTACCAGATTAGAGTCCCACATTTCTTGGGGCACTTGCAAGATTTGAGTATCAAACATAGAGTAATGATAAAAAGATAGAAACATTAATTACCCTAATCTAATCATTACACATCATGTGCATGTACTAAAATATCACACTGCACCTTATAAATGTGAACGATTATAATGCTATTCAAAAAAATTCTTTCAAAGATGTTAAAGGAGATCTCAGTGCTAACTACCCTGATTTGGCCATTACACATCCTGTACACATCTGGAATTACTACAATGTACCCCATAAATACGTACAATTAAGATAATAATTTTTAAAATTAATTTAAAAGGTAGACACTTTGTCCTTTAACCAACAGAAAGTTCACGATATTACGAGAGGTGAATCATTGGAATGGCATTACCTGTGAATAAATGGAGAAAGAGTGAGCAGTCCTGGCAGACCCAATGCTGCCACCTTGTACAAATGGGGAAGCTCAGGACCATGGGCAAGGGGTACCATTCCCATCTGGAAAATGTGATAAATAGCACTTTGCCCTTCCTTGGCCTTGCTATGCAGTACCTCTAAATTAATGCATTTAAGCATTGAGATCACCAGCAGTACTGATTCCTTCTCCAATAGGCTATCTGGTATAAAATAAAATAATCCTGACATTATTTGCTCACTGGGAAGTAATTTGTCACTATAGCAAATAAAAACTAGTCCTGATGTTTTTCCAGTAAGCTTGTCCCTAACAATATCCTTTACTATTGCTGTACAGAAAGATTTGATAGCCTTTGTCTATTAATGATATTTGTTATTATTTATAGACACAGATCATATGTATTTTTCTTCATATATGTACAAGAAAACATATATATATATATATATATATATATATATATATCACGTCATATGTAGTGCTTCCATCTGCTGATTTAGAGTAAGAGGAAAAGATTGAGAAGGTCAGAAACTATGTTTTTGCACATTTGATTTTGAAAGAACTATTTTTTTCCACTTTGAGAAAAAGATCTTCCTCTTCAAAGTTGCCTTTCTAATTCGGTACTAATATACATCAATAAGAAACTGACCATTGGGAGGATGCAGAGATCCATGGTGTCAGGAAACCAGGGAACGCAGTAAACAGGCCCTTGTTTTTAATTGCGGTTTCCAGATACTCACTATCCAGCAACACTTTGTAATCCAGAGGCTGTTCCTGATAACTGGGGGCAGCTGTGCCATGTCTGTGATTCAGAGCATTTTTTCCCAACCATTTCATGAAATATTTGTTGTAATCCTATTTCAGGGCAGTGGCCTAAGTGGCTCATTATATAAAAGATCTGAAATTTTCTGCTGGATTTTTGTATCATTATATAACTTTCTCATCTTAATTTTAATTTTTGTACTAACTAACAACCTACCAAGTATCAGTGATTGTGATATGAAATCAGACAAAAATCCTTGCCCTCAAAGAGACCCTGACAGTCTTATCTAATATCAAATTCTTTCTTCTCTTCCTCTACTTTTTATTTCCTGCAACACCAATAAATCAAATGATAACTAGCTAACATCCTGTGACGCCGGAACTTATTTCCAAGAAAGGTAAGTTTGTGGGAGGAAAAAAAACACCTTGACAGACACTGTTTTAATTTCTTTTCAAACATCTTAACTAAACTCAGGATAATCTTTAAAGTATTTTTTACATGAAGGAGCTTAGACTCAGAGAGCTTGTGTGACATATCCAAGGTCCCACTGCTCCTGACGGAAGTAGGATTTAACCCATGTCCTGTGTAACTCCACAGAGCCCACTCTATTTTGTAGTTACACTTTATCCTAAGAAAAGTAGTAGCAAGCAGAGTAGAGTGGCATGTGCATGTTAGAATGGAAGGAAACCCCTATTCAGAAATTAAGAAATGAGAATTTATCTTGTTCTTAAAACAAAGTCGGCCAGGCGTGGTGGCACTCACCTGTAATCCCAGCAGCTCAGGAGGCTGAGGCAGAAGAATCACAGATTCAAAGCCATCCTCAGCAACTTAGGGAGGCTCTAAGCAACTTAGTGAGACCCTGATCTGCTGGGACAAGGAAAAAAAAATAATTAAATAGCAAGAGTCAGTAGGAATCATAGTGAGACTGAGAAGTAAAGGTTAGTATTTGACTCAGGACCTATAGGGGATTCCTGGGTCTCTTTTAAAATTCTAGCATCGATTTCTTTGTTCCATATCAATTTACTGGGTACCTAATAAGAGAATAGCACTGGGTGAGTCACCAGTACATCACAGTGAACTAAAGTCTCTTCGGGAGAGCCAAACAATTCCCAGAGAAGCAAACAAAAACATAAGCAAAATAATTAGGTTATCTGGATTTCTCTGACAGGGTGACATTTGAATAGATTCCCAAAGCAAACATCTCCAGGATGAATTTTCTAGGCAGAAAGAGTTGCAAATACAGAGCCTGGGGCAAGAAAGAGCTTGATTTGTGGAAAGAAACTGAAAAATAAGTTGTGGTGGCCTTGTGAGCACTAGATGGAAGATAGAAAATGGTATGGAGAGGTAGATGGCATGTTGGTTCCTCATTCTTAAATGGTAACACCTCACTGCATTCACTCCATGAGGATTAAGCAAGATAGAATATCCAGATCACCTAGCATATGGGGCTGGCAGGTGGCAAGCGCATGCCTCTGTGTGTGTGTGTGTGTGTGTGTGTGTGTGTGTGTGTGTGTGTGTTAGCCATTTCCCGCCCCTCATCCTACAGGTAAGGGAGCTAAGAATCAGAGATAAAGTGACTTGTCTTAAGATTGCACATTTTGGAGGGCCTAGAACCAAACTTGTGCTACTTCATCTCAGTGTTTTCGCTCTCTGTACTTCAGTGAGTCACTGCCAAGTGAAAGGAGTTAATAAACCTGGTTCTGCCTATGGGATTGGATATCATGTACAGGGAGAGGAAGGTCAGTTTCTGGGAGCGTGGGATTACTTTGAGCATTGATCTAAAAACTCTTACACAAGAATTTCTTAAGGGCATACTTGCGTTCCATTAGGCATTTCTCTTTGCCATTTCTGCTGAGCAAAAGAAGAAAAAAAAAAATCCTGCCCCACGCTTTTTAAAAGCAAAAAACAAATGGAAGTTTCATGAAATTGTGTGGGTGCTCTTGACTTATCTTTATCTATCACCCTAAAATGTGCCCACATGGAAGATAAATAGTGTTATTACATTCGATGCCTAGTACTAAGTTCAAAAAAATGCTGACAAGTCACTAATCCCAATAAAATATATGGAAGTTAATTATAAATGAAGCCCACAAAAGTCAGCCAGGAGATTGCAATCAACAAGATTCACTGAATGAACACTTTGTTCTGTGCTGTGAAGGGGACATGCAGTTCTCTCCCCGTTCAGCTCCTGCAGTGCCATCATAACTCCTAAGTACAGCCCATGCTAAGAACAAATGTGCCATAACCCAGCAAAGGAAAGGAAACATTCTTGATGGCTTTTGCCTAAAGGAGGTTCTAAAAGCCCAGAGACTGCACAGAGCCTCATGCTATCTGTGTAACCTTAATCCTGAGGTCATTCATGCCATTTTTTTTTCCAAGAAGAACATCCATCAGGCATTTGGCATAGTAGCATCTTTGCCTGAAATAGGACTAGCTGCAAGGCCACCAGAAGTTCAGGCAGCTACCAATGGCTCATAAAGCCTTACGAGGAAGGCTGTGTGAGAGATTTCAAGAGCTGAGGTTCCTACAGAAGGCAACAAGATTTTCTGCCTGGGATTCATATGATGAATCAGCCCTGGTCAAAGAAAAATATGGGGCAAGAGAACATGAATGAAACGAGAAGGTATGTGGGCTTCTGCTGCTCCCCTCTAACTGGCTGGAGGGACAACAGCACAGCTACTGTCACTGGAGAGAGAACAGCACTGTTAACTCATAAGCAGATCATTCATTCATTCACCTACTCACTCAAAATGTATTTTATATCATGCTTCGCTGTGCAAGGGATATAATTTTTCCAATATGTAACATTAATCATTCAAGAATTTCATTGAGAAATCTATAGTTTTGTAATTATAAAAATAAATTTGGAAATGCTGATAACTATAATCTTCTTTTAGAAGACTCATATTGTGTAAAAATTCTGAGAAGTTTTACACTCAAAAAAAAATACCTGATTTTTTTTAACCCACAATTTTTCAAACTTACAGTCTAATTGACTTATTTCCTTCTTTTCAACCAAAACCTATTAACAACTTATGGAACTAGTATTATGTGAAGCACACTTTAATAAAAGCTACAACTCTCTATTTAGTCAGCCCTAAATTTATTTTTTAAACTGCTTTGATTTCATATGCACCAATATACCTTTGTAGTTCTCTGAAAAATTGCTTTTCTGCCTAAGCTTAGTCTCAAAATAAATACAATTTTTCTTTGGGCTTCAGTACAAAGATAGAAATCCTGTGTTCCTGTGATTGAGTTTAAGTGGACTAGTAAGAGAAGGAAGGGACTATGGGATTCCCATCTTTGTGCCTCACTGAAATAAGCCATCCCAGGCATATTTTCACATATTCATTGGGGTCCCAGCAAAATGCTCGATGCTCTCCAGGTATGCTTATGAGTACATTAGAAGTCATGAAATTGAACCATGCACTCATTTATCCTGCTTTAGGGAGGTAGCAGTCTAGCAGAGGGATAACACATGCACAATGAAGATTATGTCAGAAGGTGGCCAATGACATTGCCACAAGGAAAGTGCTATTAAGTGCAAAGAATGGTCCAGGAAGAAAAAGATTATCCCCACCTCAGGTGAGAAGCGATCACAGAAGGCTTTGTGGACGAAAGTGCATTTGCAACAGGGCCTTATTTCAAAATATATTCAAAGCCAGAGGCTCTTGGTATGTAATAGTTCAAGGAATTAGCTGAAAACTTCAAAAGAAAGAGAAAGATGTCAGAATGAAAAATATATTTAGAATATTATTCCTTAAAATTGTTTGCCATTTAGAAAACATCTTTTGCTTTTGCAGAGTGTAGGAGAAAGTGACATTACATGAAAGTCATTACCTTCAGAATAGCTAAGAAGTCTTATAGGGTTAATAATATCTACCCAATAGCAGAAGAACTGGTCATTTAAAAAACATTAATATTGGACTTTTAGCCATGAGTAAGTATGTTGTGATCATGTTGTTAGGTAATTCCAAGTTCAATCATGGTTTTCCATTTTACCTGATGCCAAGTATAGCTGGAAAATGAAAGGCAAATGTTGTAAATATTCCCTCAATTGAACCCAAACTGGTAGTCTCTAGCTAAAGAAAAGATCACCAGAAAATACCAAGAATTCTTCAAATTAGCTAGGATGATAATGTTCCTGTTTTCAGTGACAGCGTATGAAATCACTTCACTGCGGTTTCTCATGTCATCCAATAGGTCCCTCTAGTTTACAAGAGGAATATTAAAGGCCATTAGTTTTATTTTATTTTAGCCTTTTTTACTCCTGTTCTGTCCTTTGAATATCACTGATGGCTTCCCTAACTAATCACCACGTAGGTAACACAAGGAAATGGAAGGTTCTAATGTAAACACAGTTGAATTATTAATCTTTCCCTTTATGGATAATGCTTTTGTGATCTTCTTAAGAAATATTTATCTCTCCCAAAGGTCATAAATCTATTATCTTAAACTTAACTTTCTAACCTTCACACTGCTGTCATTGGAGAATCCCCCCAAATCTCATGTCTTAAAGGCTCAGTTACCAGCCTCAGGCATTATGGAGAGGTGGGAGGCCTAGTGGGAGGGAGTTATGCTATTGGGGTTGTACCTTTGTAGGGGATACTGGGACTCCAGCCACTTCCTCTCTCTCTTTGCTTCCTCGATGCCCCAAGGTGAGATCTTTGCTCTACCTTGTGCTCCCTGCCATAATGTTTTGCCTCACCATAGTCCCAAACCATGAGACCAGGTGAAACCTCTAAAATTGTGAGCCAAAATAAGTCTTTTAAATCCTTCCTCCTTACAAGCTAATTATCTGTATTTTGTTACAGCAACAAAAATCTAACACATTTTGAGCAATAATTTATCTAAGATCAAGATTTGTTTTTTTTTCTATGTGACTAATTGATGCAATACCTTCATCAAAAAGGTCTATTTCACTCATTACCCTACAGTGGCACCTCTGTAATAAACTGAGTGTCTATGTATATATGTTTTTTTTCCTGTGTTCTATTCTGTGCTATTGATTAATTTGGCTATCTATGCGCCAGTACCCCACAGTTTTAATTACTATTATTGTACAATAAATCATGATAAATGGTGTGTAAGCCACAACTTTGCTCTTCTTCAAGATTGCCTTGAGTTTGCTTGACTCTCTCCTCAGATATCTCTCCTCCCATGACTGTCTCCTTGCATGGAGGTGACAAGCAATTGCTATCATCTTATATCTAGCTATGACTGTTCTCCCCTGCCTAGCCCCCACAAGTGTTTGAAAGCTTAGACTTCAGAATAATATCTGAAGTGCTGCTTATGCTACCTGTCTTTTAATGACAGCTGATAGACCTGGCTCTAGGGCCTCACCTCCTTCCTTCTGCCCTGCCACACCCTCACCATTCCAGCCATACAAACTATCTTCACGTCCCCAAACAAATCTTGATTTCTCATGCCCCTTCTGCTCAGTGCCTTTTCTTATGCTTTTTCTCTGTCTAGAATATTCTTCCAACACACTGTTCAGAGGGATCATTTTAGAGACTTTACCATGTTTTCAAACCCTATATTCAACATATCACATCTCCTATATACCAGTCCCTAGACTGGAAGCTGGAGATACTGCTGTAACTGATGCTGGACCCACCCTCCGTGAGGAAAAAAGGAAAATGAGCACTAACCAACAAAGAGCACAACCACCCTTTAATTCAAATGTGTAGCTGAAAATCAGGGTGTTAGAAAATGACGTCTGTTGCCTTCTTGTGATTGGACATTGGCCGAAAACAGCATAATATAGGAAGAAATGAGGCATAGTAGTGAATTGGACAATGTAGAACAGACTGTGGAATTGAGGGGGTAGGTAACAAGGAAAACAGCCCAAGTTGGAGGCTGCTTTTATAACAGAACAATCACCAGGAATAGACATGTGTCAGTTTAAAGGCAATCCTAAACAGTACTATTGTTGTGAAGCCCATCCTCTCAGAAACACTTATTTTACTTTAACTCTTGAAAGGGGTCCCAAAAGGCCATCTTATCTTCTTACATTATAGGCTAACAATATTGATATGACTAAGTCATGCTTAAACAGCTAAATCATGGCAGGGGAGGAGACAGAATCAAGGCATAGGGGGTCCTAGAACAGATCCGCCTTTCTCCTCCAACAGTCAACCCAGGGAAGATCTCCTCAAAGCCACTGGGCTAATCTTGTTTAAAGATTTCATTTCTCACTCACATTAGTCTCATTCATACACTAAAAGCTAAGAAGGACTGGCCAGGAACAGTCTGACAGTCTTTCCAACTATACCTTGCATATTCAAATTTCATGTGCCCATGTACAACTGTCATGCCAGGATATGTTAGCTTTTTGTTCTGTGACAAATATCTGATATTATGGTTTAGATGTGGTGTCCCCTAAAAGCTTACATGTAAGACAATGCAGGTGGTGAACTTCTTAATCTGGCAGAAGAAATGAAGGAAAAATGATTGGAATATAGCCTTGACTTAATCAGTGAATTAATCCCTAACAGAATTAGCTGAGTGGTATGTGGAGTCAGGTAGGTGTGGCTGGAGGAAGTGGTTCATTGGGGGTGTGGCTATGGGGTATATATTTTGTACCTGGAGAGGAGAGTCACTATCCCCCTCCCTTTCCTTTCCGATCATCATGTCAGTTGCTTCCTTCCACCACACTCTTCTGTCATGTTGTTCTACCTCACCTTAAGCCCAAGGAATGGAGCCAGCCTTCTATGGACTGAGACCTCTGAAACCATGAGTCCACAAATAAACTTTTCCTCTTCTACAATTGTTCTGGTCAGGTCTATTAGTCACACCACCGAAAAAAGCTGACTAAAACACAAATTGGAGCCAAGTGGAGTTGTTGCTATGAGTAACCTGACCATGTGATTCATAAGTTTTTGGAGCATTTTGGAATTGGTTGGAGGAATTTTGAGATGTTTGGCAGTGCAGGCTGGAAATGCTTTAGATTGTTGTAAGCAGAGCTTAATGGCCAATTCTGGTGGGAGCTCAGAAGACCAGAATGACAATAGGACTTTGGACAGTGAAGACAGGGCTCAAGAGGGTTCAGAAAAGGAGGATTCTATTGGAATTTGGAGTACAGGCCATTCATGTTATGTTCTGACTGAGAAGTCGTCTGCATTTTGCCCATGTCCTAAGACTTTTTATGAAACTGATTTTAAAAGTGGTGAACTTCTTAATCTGGCAGAAGAAATGTCTAGGCAGCACAGCATTCAGGTGGTGGCATGGATATTGCTGGTGGCTTTTAGCCAAATTTATTGTGATAATCAGGAGCAGAAAGCGAAGCAGAGAGATTTTTAAAACTTGGACTTCAAAGGTGAGAGCAAAACTGGGGCTAAGAAAATTGCAGATGTTAAAGATCTTACTTCCACTAAAGAAATGCTAAAGATTTTCCCCAGAGACAATAAGAAAGATGGCTTGAGGGCATCTCAGGAGCAAGCAAGACCACACCATCTCAGGCTTATGAAAGTTTTCTTGAGAAGAAACCAGTGGGGAATCTTTCTTGCACAAGGGGGCCTAGGAAGTTTTTTCAACATGCTAAGCCACCTAGGCACACAGAGGCTGATGCACCCAAGCACACAGAGGCTGAAGGAATGCAGGATACTAAAGTTAGGGGTCATGGAGGCTTCCACCAAGATTTCAAAGGAAGATCAGGGAGGCCAGGAAACGTGCAGCAGGGCCAGAGTACCTGCAGGCAACTGCTGAGAGGGCAATATGTGAAGATTTGAGGAAGAAGCAAAAGCTGTAGCGGAGACTATGAGATGCCAGTAACATGGGACATCATCCTAGGAAAGCTGCAGGAATTGGGCAGAGACAAGGCAACAGAAAGGACACTTGGACTGCAACCAATAAGGCCATAGGAGCAGATCTGCACAAACCCTTTGGACGGAACATCATGATGCCATGTGCCCCCAATGCCAGAAGTGGAGCTATAGGACCTGTTTGCCCAGCTGGATTTCCATCTTGCTTTGGTCCTATCCCTTCTTTCTATGCCCTTATATTTGCGAATGGAAATGTTCATTCTGTACCTTTATATATTGAATACACTTGTAAATTGCTTTTAAATTTACAGGAGCTTACAATGTAAGATTGCCTTGAGCCTCAAAAAGACTTTGGACTTGAATTTTGAGTAATCTCAGAACTGTTGAGACTATGAGGACTCTTGGGAATGGACTAAATGTACTTTGTATTGTCAGATGAGTGTGAGATTTTGGGAACCAGGGGCAGAATGTTATGGTTTAGATTTGGAGTCCCACAAAAGCTCATGTGTGAGGTAATGCAAGACGATTTGGGGGAGAAATGATTGGGTTATAGCTTAACCTAATCTGCGAATTGATCCCTGATGGGATTAACTTGGTGGTGGCTGGGAGCAGGCCGGGTGTGGCTAGAGGAAGGAGTTCATTGAGGGCGCTGCTGTGGGGAAAATATTTTGTATCTGAAGAGTGGAGTCTCTCTCTCACTCTCTCTGTCTTCTGATCATCATGTAAGCTGCTTCCCTCCGCCACATTCTCCCCCATATTGTTCTGCTTCACTTTGAACCCCAAGGAAGGGATCCAGCCTTCTATGGACTAAGACCTATGAAACCATGAGCCCTCAAATAAACTCCACAATTGTTCTGGTTGGGTCTTTTAGTCACAGCAGTGAAAAAGCTGCCTAAAACACCCGAGAAAAACAACTTAGAGGTCAGGGAAAGGTTTATGTTGGCTCCTGGTTTCAGTACAGAGGTCTCCTTGCTCCATTGCTTTGAGCCTGGGAAGGGGCAGAGCATCATGGCAGAGGCATAGTAAAGAAAAACTTTGGTGCTCCCAGCAGCCTGGAAGCAGAGACAAAGAGAAAGCAAGGGTCCAGTGACAAGAAATAACCTTCCAGGGCATCCCCCTTCTGCCGGTAATCTACTTCTTCCAACCACACCTCTGCCTACAGTTTCCACCATCTCCCAGAAGTCAATTCAGCTGTCAATGTGTCAGTCCACTGATAAGGTCAGAGCATTTGTGACCAATCATGTCCCAAAAGCCCCACCTCTAAACATTGCCTCATTGGGGACCAAGTTTTCAGCACATGAGCATTTTAGATCTAAACCATAACAACAGGAAGTAAACCACAGCATATATTGATAGACCATATCATCCTTTCTTCAAAAATATTCTTAAGTTAAATCTTGCAGCTCTTGAGGCCCAAGGGGTTCACTGATTTAATTGCTAACAACTTATGCTTCCATCTACTACCATCGAAAGATGACTGGTAATGATGAGTTAATTCTCACAGGACCTACTGAGAGAATTTGTTCTTTTCACATGTCTGTAGAAAACTGAAATCATTAATGAAAAAAAAAGATGATAGAATAGGAAGAAAGCTTTAAGAAAAGGGAATAAAATCTACTTGAAATAAAATGCTCCTGTCCCTTCATCTCTATGCCCATTTATTTTCTTCAACAATTTTTATGTTCATTTATTCTTCCCTAAGGAGCATTTCCAGTTTCATTCCAAAGTCTGGCTCCAGCTCTATGTATATACATTTAATTTTTAAGCTGTGAAGTGCAGTCTAATATGCCCAGTGCATTGTGAGTAACAGATAAATATTTATTGAATTAATAAAAATGATACATATTATTTTGTTATTTCCTTCTTCACATATGTATTTTCTTCTTTCATTTATGCTAGAGCAGGACTAGGCACTGCTCTAATAGCTGCTTAGGTGATTTGATACATTTATTACTTCCTGCCTTTCTCAATCACTATTTGACTCCTGGACTTTTGTAACTGAATATTTTTTTTATTTTCCAAAACTATTTCAAGTGTAGGAATGACAAGGAATCCAGTAGAGATAGAAACACAGAATGTGAGCTGTATTAAGAAAAAAGTATTCTTAACAGAGATAAATACCAAAATGGCAAAGAAACATTCTTACATTTTTTTTCTTGTTGCTCTTTGTCCATTCTTCCACTCCCTCCTTCTGTCATCCAAGTTTTTCAACATTTCTGTCCTTAGACTGAAGTAATGCAAATCCATGTTGCTAATGTTCTTCACACATTTGACTTCTCAAAGCTATACCTATCCTACCTAGGTGGTAATGGATTGCAAGAATTTCTAAGAGACATCAGTAGACACAGAGCAAGCCAGAGGAAGCACCTGGGTTGGCTACTCTTCCATTATGAGTAGCCCCCTTAGAACAATCCATTCATGCCAATAGTGAACGATTAGATCTTTGTCTTAGATCTGCAAGATGATGCATGGTCATCATGACTGCTGTAATTAGAACACTGTTTATGGAGTTTTACAAAGTGCATAGTACTGTGCTTGGTACTAAAAAATCAAGAGGTCATAAGAAAAACCTTGTTCACAGTCTACAGGCAACTTGAAGATCCAGTGTGTGCTTGTGCATGTGAGGATGGTAATTGGGAAAATTAAATTTTGAAGTTTGGAACTGGAAACTTAAATTGGAAAGATTAGTGAAATTTTTCAACTGGCTATCCTTAAACTCATGCAATATTAATAGAAAATATAGAATAAAATATGCAAATGAAAAATAAGAAGTAAAAGAGCTTTTATAGAAAATGAACTCTTTCTAATTTTTAGCCTAACTTTAATTTTGATTATACCCCTTAAATTTAAAAAAGTTAAAATATCAGACTGCGTATTCTAAATACAAAACAAGTAATTGGTGTGCAAGCAACAAATATGAAAGTTCACAGGAGAAAAGAGTCTGGGAATTATCCTGGATGCTCCTCCAAGTAAGCTTAGTACATACAATTTCCATCCTCAAGGAACTAAAACTCAATACAGGTTATTATGTCACAAAAAAACAAACTGTAGCCACTATGTGACAAGGAAAGTTTTCTGAATTAATGATATCTACTTTATACACAGTCTTCCAAAATAATTCAGTCTTAACATGTTCATAAGTATACACAGACCAAAAGTGTCCAAAATATCTATCAGATAGTATTCCTGTATATGTCATATTGAATAACTAGATGATTATTAATATACAACAAAATGCTATAAAACTTCTTTAAGATGCTTTTGATGATTGAACATCTTATTTCTCTCAAAGAGGTCCAATGTCATCCTTGCCCAATAAAATTGCATGCTATCTTTTCAGCAGCATCCAAGTGTAGTGCAAAGTTGCACTTGTCCACCCCCCACCCCGAGACTGAATCAATGAGTGCAAAGCTGTAAGCCTGGCAAGGAGGGACTTCTGCAGTCAGCAACCCAGGCTTCTCTCTTTCACAGGCTTGGGATGTAGAACAAGGTCAAAATATTTAATTTGGAAGCGACATATTCCTCCTTTACCTTAGGAGGTCTCAAACATTGAGCTATTTGGTTTACAAAGAACTTCCCAATACAAGGGCAGACAAAAGAGATTGGTTTCATTCAGGCAAGGAGGACAAAACCTGAAAAATGAAACACTGTTCATGGCTCTTGATTACAAGTGACAGAAATCCAATTAAAACTAGTTTAATCAAAAAGAGAATTAGTTCCCTTTATTGGAAATCCAGGGAAGAATCTGGCTTCAGGAACTCCAGTTAATAAAGTTTTCTCTCTCCTCTCACTCCTATTCTTGTGGCAGCTTCTCTATATAAATTAGTTTCATTCTCTCAAGTTATGGAGGCTAGGGATGGGATAGTCAGAGCTGGAGAGTAGAATTTGAAGAAACAAGTCAGTTGGCCATTAGCTACATAAATACAGAGCTCAGGAGAAAACTGTCAACTAATAATTTCATAAAGCATGATGTCATAATAATGTATATGTAGCATCATCTAAATACAGGCACTTTACTAAGCAGTAAAACTCACAAGGCCTTCAAAATCCTGTGAGGTAGTCTCAGAGATTTAAGTGATTTGTCCAAATTCCCATAACTACCAACCTGGGGGCTGCGATACTCTAACCCCGGTCAGCCTGATTCCTGTACTACGTGACAATTGACCAAAGTGTAGGCTGCTATAGATCTGCAACCATCCTCCCCAACAATTCCCATCCACAAAGGGAGCTGCCTTGCCCGAGGTTAGGCCCCTTGATAAGAGGTATCCAGGTCCAACCTCCTCTCCTTAGTTTGAAAAACTGCAAAGAATTTCTCACAGGGTCTTCTGAAGCCTCTGTCTCAACTGCACCCCACTTCAGTTTCTACTTCCCCTGCTTCCTTACATGCACTGTTGCCCTGTGTACCCCTGATAAAACTCACGTACACAAAACCCCATCTTAGAGTCTGTTTCCAGGGAGCCAACCGAGGACAAGTTCAAAGCCTGGGCTGTTGACCTTTATTATAAACTACCTCTTCGAATCAAGATTGTTGACTTTGCCTTGTTTAACTACAAAGAGATATTGAGAAATGAATCATGAAGTTTTGAAAATGAGCAATTTCCAAACAGGGGACAAAAAAATGGTCCCATGACATCCTCAGAAAGGTAACATAATTTTATGTGAATTGTGGACACAGTCAACAATTTTTCAAGGTAAATATTTTATGTTCTCTATTACAAAGCTGAGCAGAAGGCCTTCATCATACTGCTTTACCCTTTTCTGTCTTCCTAGCAAATTAAACTGTTTGATGAACTACCTAAACTTTAAAGCTTCTCCTTTGTGCAATTTTACAACACCTAGCTCCCCTGCACATTGGAAACTGGATACAAACAGTTTCCTTGAGGAGCAACTGTGGAGTCACGTACTTTAAAATCATATTTGTTCAGTTCCCATGGTATATAACATAGGCACAAAGTGGCCAGTTCCTAATCTTAACCTGAGTTGCAACAGAATTCACACAGAAAGACAAGGAGCAAAGGGCATGCTGTTCTTTTAGTACTGGAAGGGTATTTCAAGGTCATCTGGTTCCTCCAGAATTTTTTCAGAAAATAGTCATTTTCTTTTTCTTCCCTCTCAATATTTTCACTAGCAAATGTTGGCCTCCGTATTATGTTTTCTGGAATTCTAGAAAGTCTCCCATTTCTTCCAAGTATTTGTCCTCATTGGTTTGACCACTAGAGATTCTTTTTCTGATGTCAGAGAAAGTTGTCGAAGGGACCAGAAACCCTTTAAGTCCTTTCCATCCTTGCAAGTTCAGTATGAGTGTGACTGAGTTTATCAGAAACTTTCCAAAGAAGGGATTTTGATGAGTAGGTTATTGGGTAGGAAGATGGGGCAGAAAACCAGCACTGGAACCATTTTTCTCAGGAGACTTTACAGACATCCCATTGGAGCCTCAGGTGACCCTATATTATTGTACTTTTATTGGGAAGGAAAATAATTTTAGAAAAATAGGTAGAATTTACAACATATTATCTCTCTAAAGAAGCAGACAGTGGCTCCAGATGTGGGCTTACCCAACTTAATAGCCCTTATTCTAACCACACCCAACATGAGGGGAAACCATCATATCATCATGGTGAAGAGAAAGCAGGAACAATGACCAGAACAAACCCTTCCCTCGTGAATGTCACTGCACCAGGCTTCAGGACTGAAGGCAGCAGAGAACTCCACAAAGCAGGGTCAGAAGACTTGGGGCAAATAGAAAAGGTTCCCATGAGCAGAGGGTAGAAAGGCCACCTCCTCTGTAACAAGGCCAGGAATGTCTGTAAACTTTACTCAGATGCCTGAGATAGTAGATTTTTTGTCATTTATTGCCTAAATCACCGTTTTTTTCCCACTGCCTGCCCTCAGACAGAATCGTACTCTCTGTGACTTTGGAGGCAGGTACAGAAGGAGTCACCTAAAGTAAGTGCTCTCCTGAGCAGGTCCCTACATGAAGCTACAGTTCATTCTCAAATAAAATAGTATTTTTCGGGGTGGGGGGGGATTGTTTACTGCTAAGGTTATTCACAGTGACTGTCCCTATCACAGCAATAACATTTAAGAGTTTGATGTCAAAAATGTTCTCCTTGGTTGTGCAGAAATATCTCTGAGTCAACTTTAGTTCTCCAAGAGTATTAGGACCCTTATGGGTATCATTAGGATCAAAGTTCATCCAAGTTCAAAGAATTTATACTAAGATATTTATGCATTATCCTAGTTCCAGCCACCTTTTCTCCTCTTGGGATGTCAGACTTGGAGCTCAATAGTGTTCTGATGGAGGGAACATAACATAAATAGGGACATATAGGCTTGAGAATTAGATAACAGTAAGTCTCGGTTTTACTATTCACTAGGATGTAGATTTGGACAAGTCATTTAATCTCACTATGCCTTAGTTTCCATGAGGATAAAACAGTAATCCACAGGTATCTAATAGTGTCATCTTGAGAGTTAAATGAGATAAGACATGTTAATCCCTTATTGTTATCTCTTCAACTCTCACATCAGGTTTATGGATTTGGAGAATGGAATTGAAAGAGACTTGAATTCAGAAGAAAATCCATTCCTGACAGAATGGATACTGAAATCACTTCCTTGACCCAGCTCTGAACAAAAATCCACAAGGTTAGTGACACTGTTTACATTTCCCCCCAAATAATCTACTTTTTAATAATCAAGGTAAGAAGAAGAGAGATTTTAAGTTTTATGAAGCCAGAAACATAAATAATTCATCAAAAAAAACAAGTGCCTCCAAAACTTGCTTCCTGACAGATAAGCAAAAATAATCTTACATCAATTCTAGAAAGTAAATGTTTTAACCTTCTATCTCTCTTTTACTTGTAACAATAGAAGTAAGATAATTACCCACCTGTAGGAACATTTTTCAAACACACATGTCATCTCCAAGGCTGTGTGCTGTCACATAGACTTTAGAATTCAGACTACCTGACTCTAATCTCCACTTTATCGTTACTAGCTGTGTGGTGATACTCAGCATTTCTGAGCTACCAGGCTCTTGTCTTTAAATTGGAGATATTAATTGCTACCTGCAGCCGACATGGTAGACTCATGTTGCCTTGGCAACCATTCTTCCACACCTTTTCCAAGCCCTCAGAGCCCTCCACCCAGCGGAGGTGAAAATTGCCATTCACTTTCCCAGCTTCTCTCATAATTAGGAACAGGAATGTGACTCTTTCATGGCCACCATAACATAAGAGGAAGTCTTCAAGAGTGTTCTGGAAGAAAGCTTTCCTCCCTAATAAATAAAAGAAACAAGAAAAAAATATATTGTGTTATGTGGAAATATCAGCCACAATGGCTTAACCATATTTGGGCGTGTTTTCTGTTATCTGCAGAACAAACACCCTAACTTCTATATTTTTCCTTTAGAGATCCTGAAGGAAGAATAAGTGAAAAACTTCAGTGAAGGCTCAAAGGTTATAGTGCCTATGCATAATATTATCCTTAAATCTATTACTTTTTCTGTAAAATTAATTCTACTCTTCCCAATAGTTTGTTGATTCAACTACCTACCAGTTACTTATTTAATTATCCTCAACCTGTTTGCTTGCCTGCAAATTGCAGTTAATAATACTTACTTCATGGGGTTATTTCAAGAAACATGCAAACAAGATGCAGCATCTATCACTGGAGGTGACTCTCTTTCAAAGTGAAGTGGCACAACCTGATAAGGTCCAGAATTTCTTGGTGTTGATGGAACTGGATTAGAAAATTGCTTAGGTTCTTTGCAAAATTTTCCATAAATAAGGATCTGGCAGAGTTGAACAAGTTAGCAGGTGAAGAGAGGAAACGATGATAAATAGCTATTTCAAAGGAGAATGAGTCCAGGTTGGAATGTAAAATGGCCTAGCTGCTTTGGAAAACAGTCGGGCAGTTCCTCAAAATATTAAACACAGAGTTACCATATGACCTAACAATTCCACACCCCAGGTATATAACTTAGAAAATTTAAGACAGTCATTGAAAAACATTACTGCTTCTTGTGTCCATGGATGGTAGCACTACTCACAGTAGTGAAGAGGTACAAGCAACCAAGAAATCCATTGATTGAGGAAAACATGAACTTGTGGCATGTTTATACAATGGAATATTACTTTGCAATAAAAATGAAGTACCAATATATGCTATGTCATGAAGTACTGACACATACTACAACATGGATGAACATTGAAAAGAGTATGCAAAGTAAAAGAAGACAGTCACAAAAGAGCATAGTGTATGATTCCAATCATACACAGTGTTCAAATTAGCAATCTAAAGAGAGAGATTAGGTTGCCCAGGGATTAAGGGAGAGGGTGAAGGAAAGGATTGGGTATCAATTAGGGAGTGAAAGCTAATGAGTATAGGACTTATTTAGGGGTGAGAAATAATTATAAAATTGGCTATGGAAATGATTACAAAAATCTGTAAATATAGTAAAAGCCATTGAATTGAATTGCATGTTTTAAGTGGGTAAATTGTGTGGCTATGTTAGTTATATCTCATCAAAGCTGTTTTTCAAAGATAAGCATAGAGGAAAAAATGGCTTCAATGTCAGAGGATGAGAAACATCCTCAGAAAAAGAGATCAACCTTCAATTATTTTTGCAAAAATGCTCCTGTTTATAACCAATTTGTGGAAGTCAAATGTGCAGTATAAGATAGTATTTGGAGCAATTTTATAATTTACCCAAGAAAAGGTATACCAAAAAGAAAAAGAAAAAGAACTAATCAACACTTGATACATCCTTTATTCTAATTAGGGCATGGATTCATAACCTTCAGCGTATCCATTGTAAGAGAAAGTATCATTATTTGAATAATATTTAGTTTCTGTTTAAAGATAACATTCCAACTGTGTTAATCAGATTTTCATCTCTGTGACCCAAATTTACCTGATAAGAACAACTTAGAGGAGGAAAAGTTTCTTTGGGGCTCACAGAGTTCAGTCCATGGTCAGCCAACTCTATCACCTTCGGCCTAAGGGGAGGCAGGATACTATGGTGGAAGGAAGGACAGTGGTGGAGGAAAGTTGCTCACCTTATGGTGACCCAGGAAGCAGAGAAAGAGAGGAAGTGAGTGGCCACAGGGAGGATGCATCCTTCCCAGGCATGCGGACAGTAACCCGGCTCCTTCAACCACACCTAGTTACCATCCAGTTAGTTCATTCAAACTGGGATGGACTGATTAGGTTATAGCTCTCATAATTTAATCATTTCACCTCTGAATATTCCTGCATTAAGAGGATTTGAGGGACACCTCATAGCCAAACCACAACACCAATCAAGCTATTTGTTGATGATTAGTTAACTACCAGGAAATGTTGGTATCTTTTTAAATAGATTTGATTTCAGAGCTTCTTTCCTGGTACCAATTATTTAAGATAAGAAGTTAGATTGCATCTACATAGGTGGAGACATGTTCTTGGAAGTTGTCAATAGCTCTTTTACATTTGGTGATTCATGGCAAGGATCCCAAGAGGAATCCTTCCTAAGAAGCAGTTTATATGTTTAGTTTAGCATACATTTCCTAGAACTTTCTTTAAAGACCAGATCTTATAACAGAACTATTTTGAGAAGAACCAAAAACAATCCAATCCAGATATCCCAGCTCCATGCCTAGCTATGTTTTTTCTACAACACCTCTGTGACATTTTAAATAACATCCTTCAGCTGTAACAAGAATTTAAGGATGAAATCTCCTGAAGAACAAAAATGAAAACATGTGCAGATTGAAGGGCAATTTAAAGGGATATTGTGGTCATTAATGTCCTCTGGAACTTGATACAGCTATACACGGGGACACATACACAGGGTTTTGACAAAGAGATGCTGCTGAGTTTTGCTAGAGCTTAGATCCCAAAAGTTGATTTTAATTTTTGATACTGCCCACCATGCTGCTGCCTAAAGCAAGAGATATTGCTGAGTCTTCAAATGCACTTGTGTAAAGTCATATTGTTTAAAAGGGGTTTCTTTTTTCTTTTGCTTGCCACATCCAAAATTCTAGCTTTAATAGAAATACTCTTTTTAAGAATCAAGAATTAAGGGGAGGAAAAAAAGAGTTGTAGAAGACGATAACAAAAGCAGTAATACCAAATTATTTTCCTCAGGCCCACATGACAGATATTGCTAATCCATTGCTTCACTCTGCCAATGATTTATTGTAAATAAATAAGTAGGGAAACATTTACCATGACTGCTTGTGCTACTGATTCATAAGAGTCCAGAAGATAAAGTTCTGTTTGCTCTCAGTTATTAAAAACCTACCTATTCTTTAAGACACAGAGCAAATTCCATCTTTTTCACAAAGCCATGCAGGTTCAGGCTCAAGTTCTATAGCATAGACAGCAGACACCTGGACATCTTGATAGACTTTACATTAGAATGCGAGTCTTGGTCCTGCCACACCTTGCTAAGGGACTTCTGTCTTTACATTTTAACAACAATGAAAGTATTTTACTGGAACCTTATATGCAATGCAATATTTCTAATCCTCACAAGCAGATGACTATTATTATTCTCCACGGTAGCACTGAGGAAACAGCAGTTAAATAATTGGGCTAGGGTAGCACATTCAGTAAATGAATCTCCAAACTTCAACAAATGTGTATACTCCAATTTATTATTCTACCTCTCTCACTTCATATATCACTTAATAGGGACCCAATCAGTAGTGGTGCTTATTACATATGCATTAAACAACATTTTGTGGGGAATTTTAAAGACCACTGTGTTCTCAGAGGGGCTGAGCTTCACATGTACAATAGGCAACCTGGACCTTGAATGTTACATTCTACGAATTCCATGTGTGTATGACTGTGTCAGAATGAACCCCCTATTGTATATAACTATAATGTTTTATTAAAAATAGTGTTTTTTTAAAAAAAATGTAGCAGAGTACCAAAAGCTATAAAATTCGAAAAATTATATATCTGCCATTTCTCTTTTGTTTCTTCTTGGGGAAAAAAAAAGCATTCATCAAAAATGCAGAACAATTTGACCATCATTTACTATATGAAATCCAAATTGATTAACTGGGTATAATAAAATATTTCAAAATATTGCAAGTCACAATTAGTGGATGCTATAAAAACAGCATCTTTCAATAGCAACGCACGCTAAAATTTCATCAATCACATGTTTTATTCTGGATACAATTTTTTAAAATTTTAAGACAAATCAAAAGAAGAATTATATATTTATAAGCAGTAGTGTTGGGCAAGAATTCCAAAACTTTTATGGAATATTTCAGCTCTTTTTTAAGTCCTCGAGGCAAGGTTTGGATGTCAACTTGAAACGTGTAATTTGTAACAGAACGAATTCCATTGAGGGCCAGAAACTACTTGGGCTTAGCAAATGGGAGTTTTTATCTCTTATCTCTCTTGCCCTTGGCAATGTTCTAAGAAGTCTAGTTTCTGGGGGGAAAAATAGTAAATGTGATCAAATTAAAAATTGACGCTGATGAGGCTGAACTTTCTCAAGCATCAGCTATTTGTCTTGGATACCAATCCACTATATTAGACCAGAGGACAAGCTTCTAGTAATAATTGGATGAAACTTTTGATGCATGGAAGTAATGTGGCATAGTGACAAGAACAAAAACCTCTGTCTTTGTGACAGGAAAAGCAAACAAGGATCTGAGCTTGATTTTCATAGTATTGTGCAATTATATAATATGCAAAAGCTAGTCACTAAAAGCTCAGCTTATGCTGGGGCATGGTTTTAAATATTGGACCCTAAAAGTACTCCAATGCTCTGCTTCTTCATATTTAATAATTCTAATAAGAAACTAAAGAAAATGTAAATGAATCACTTACCAGAGTCCTTGGAACATGGTGGATGACTGATAATAACAGCTAATATAATATTATTATTTCTATGGCGATGAAGTTTTTCTTTAGGAATCTGATCTTACAGTTTGATATTATTTTTTATCAAGCTCCCAAGAAATATGACTAAAGCTCAATTCCATTATTTTAGAAATACAACCTTGGCTCAATTTCAAAGTTTAAGTGTTAAGATGAAAAAGAAAAAAAATAATCTAGTCACCTGAATATTTTCTACAATGCCTCAAATTGCCATCATTAGAATGAGTCAAATATTTGACATATTGCAGTAATAATATTTGTATCAGGATGCTTCCAGTGTAGTAAAGATAAAAATTCTACCAATTAGCATAAAAATAAATTTGTTATCTCATATGACTAAATATCAGACAGAGAGGCAGGCTTCAGGTGCTACTTGATTGCAGCTACTCAGTGATTTTGTTTCTTTCCCTGTCTATATTCTGCCTTGCTTGATGTCTGCTTTAGTCACAAATGGAGCCTAGAAATCTCAAGCAAGTTAACCAAGTTCACAGTCAATGTATTAGGAGTTAAAACTGGAGCCCAGACCATCTGACTGCAAAGCCCTTTTAAAACCACTTAGGACAATTCACATCCAGCCAATTTCAGATTTTAATAGTAATCACTAGTCTATTTTGCTTTCTAAAGTAGGATGGAAACTTCTAATTCCATTTTCTACATTGTCTAGTGTTAACATTGTCATGAGATACAGCCAAGGAATTTTGATTAAGATACTGCTATAGTTATAATTATTTTCATTTTTCAAGTCAATAAATGTCTAGATCCAGGCATAAATCTACATGAGATTTAATGAGCACACTAGATGAGATAAAATTCTTGCTCTTCATTTTAAGTTTACAGTCTACACACTTCTATAGCTCTTCAGAGTTTGCAAAGTAATGCCTGAATTAACTCATTTAATCCTTATAATGAAACTGAGCAGAATTTCTATAAGCCATATGTAGCCCATGAAGGGAAAGGGATCATAGCCAGGGTGGACTAGATAAGTATCTTTAGATAAAATTGAATTTGCCAGGTGCAGTGGCACATGCCTGTAATCCCAGTAGCTTGGGAGGCTGAGACAGGAGGATAGCAAGTTCAAAGCCAACCTCAGCAATGGCAAGATGCTAAGCAATTCAGTGAGACCTTATCTCTAAATAAAATACAAAATAGAGCTGGGGATATGGCTCAGTGGTTGAGTGCCCCTGAGTTCAATCCTCACTACAAAAAAAAAAAAAAAAAAAGATTGAACTCTGTAAGTAGCCAATGGTCAGACCACTTATCACAGTAATTTGTGCTAGCTTCCCCCAAGGTTACCTTCTCATCTCTGAGGGCTTTAGGAAGGACCACTTCCCTCCTCTTCCTGGCATGTCTAGTGTCTCCCAGTGTTCTTTGGCTGTCCTCAGCTTGCAGCTGTCCAGTGTCTGCCTCTGTCTTCCCCAGCTCTTCTCCTTCCTGTGCCTCCACACCTTCTCCTTTTTTAATAAGGACATCATAGTCTTTGGGCTTGGACCCACTCTCAATCCAGAACAATGTCATCTCAAGATCCTTAACTAATTCCATCTGCAAAATATCACATTCTGTGGTCCTGTGTCACCATAACTTTAGATGAACATCATTCGACCTGCTATAAGGCATATCCCTAAGATGAAATTGAGAGCATGCGTAGTTAACAAGCCAGTAGGATGGTTTCATTCTGCACCCTTCACAAGGTTTTTTCTAGGTACCCTGTCCCACACAATAATCTACAGCATTGTTTTTTTTTTTTCAACCTTGTCTTTTCATGGTGCAGAAGGGACTTCTATCTGCCTCAAGTAGGTACCAGAACTCTCCTGGACAATCCCAGTCTGACCATTATTGCCAGCTGAGAGCAGCACCCATCCTCACTCATGCCTTACCATATTTCTGTTCCATTTCTGGTTCTGAAAGATGTTTGCCATGTTTAAGACCTTGAAGTTGTTTGCCATGTTTTGACTATTTCTCTGTCACTTTCTTTTTTTAATATTCTATGTCATTAGTATATGCTTAGGCATATCAAAACATAGCTACTACATCACCTTGATGAGTTTGACCTTCAGGGGTTTTTTTGTGTGTACATGTTGAGTCAAACCAAATTAGTATCTGTCTCTTTGAAACTCTGCTTAGCTCAAACACTTCCAATTCCAGCAAGTGTTCTCCAGTTCCACCAATAAAGAACCCCCATTGCATTCTGCATAGCTGCTTTGCAGTAATAGCCAAATGACAATGACAACTGCTTTTCCAGGTGCCTGTTCCACCTTTATACTGGAACCACTTAGAAGTAGAGACACTGTATTTCCATCCTTCTCCCCAGTATCCTGCACCGTACATAGCTCTCAGCAGCCACTTCTACATTCACTAATTCAATGAAGCAAAGTAACCTTAATAACTTCACTAGTCTTGATCTCATATAATCATATTTCTGCTTTTTCCCTTAACCCAAAGAAATTTCTCTAATAAATGTTCCTCATTTTGAAAATATTGTCTAGGTTATTTTGTTATGTACCCTGACAAAATAAAATTCCAAGGGCCTATTTTTAGATCAATTTTACCTGGCAATTAGGTTCTAGTAAATAAATTTTACTCACCTGTTCTGGTTTTCATCATAGCATCTCAGAAATAAGTTACTTTTTAAAAAAACTGCTTTAATTTTCTAATGGCTAAATATTACAACTGTTTATCAACCCCTTGTAAATAATCTAGCAGCTGTGAACATTCTATACATCTAACAAAGAAATATTTTTAATAGAAGACAAGGGTAATGTCTTAAATAATGAAAGTTGTTGTAAAAATTAATGTTTTGCATTTTATGGTTCATCTGAAATGAATTATAGATAACATTTTAAAGCGGGGCTCTGGGCTCTCATGTCATAAAGACTAATACCAAAATAACAGGCAAACTGTTCAGTTGTTAATTTTGTAACTCATCAGCTTCTGGATGGTCATGCTTCTGAAGGTGGAGGTGAGCATGGGGTGGGGTATTACGAAGCTTATTTCACACCCTTTGTTTTCTGCCTCTGGCAGTTCAAATGTGCAAACAGGGTTTCAGAAACTATGCCCAAGTATCATTCTGGTCTTCTGCTCCCTGGAGACACAAACACTATTCATATTTTCCTTGCTAGACTGAATTGCAAAGAGTGAGGTTATGCTTATACATGCCTCCATCTTGAAATACTCTGGATTGCTGTTTAAATCACTCTCAACATAGGAAACAGCACCAGAAAGAGGGATTTGGATTCAGGCCATATTTCCAAAGATGGATTCTCAGCAGAGTTCTACAAGACTTTCAAAGAAGAATTAACGCCAATACTCCTCAAATTATTCCATGAAATAAAAAAGGAGAAAACATTTTTAAACTCATTCTATGAAGCTAATATCACTCTGATATCAAAACCAGACAAAGACACATGAAGAAAAGAAAACTTCAGACCAATATCCCTGATGAACATAGATGTAAAAATTCTGGCAAATTGCATACAAAAACATATTTAAAAGCTAGTGCTCCACAATCAAATGGGGTTCATCCCAGGGATGCAGGGTCAGTTCAACACATGGGAAATCGATAAACATAATTCATCACATCAATAGACTCAAAGACAAGAATCAGATGACTATCTCAATAGAGCAGAGAAAGCATTTGACAAAATACAGCATTACTTCATGTTCAGAACACTAGAAAAACTAGGTATAGTAGGAACATACTCAACATTTTAAAAGCTATATATGCTAAACCCAGGGCCAACATAATTCTAAATTGAAAAAAAAATTGAAAGCATTCCCTCTAAAAACTAGAACAAGACAAGATGCCCTCTTTCACCACTTTTATTCAACATAGTCCTTGAAACTCTAGCCAGAGCAATTAGACAGAAGAAAGAAATTAAAGGGCTACAAATAGGAAAAGAAGAACTCAAACTATCCCTATTTGCCAAAAACACGATTCTACATTTAATAGACCCCAAAACCCAACAGAAAACTTCTAGAATTCATAAAAGAATTCAACAAAGTAGCAGAATATAAAATTAACACCCATAAATCAGTTGCATTCCTATACATCAGTGATGAATCTACTGAAAAAGAAATTAGGAAAACTACCCCATTCAAAGTCATTTGTATTACATTTTTATAATATCCTATTGATTGTGCTCCTTATAAATATGTTTCATTCTTATTACTATTATCCTTAATACTTCATTTTTCAAATTAGGTATTTTCTGTTGACATATTTTTGAGCCCAGGAATCTTGTCTTCTGTTGTGCCCAGTATGTTTTCCAACCCATTTAATGACTTCTCAATTTTAGATATTAGGTTTTACAGTTCTGAAATGTTTTATTCTTTGTGTAGTTTCTGTCTATGTTCTCCATATTTTCATGCATTGTCTGTCTTCTATTTTTATCAAAACAATCATGGTCATTTTAACTTGCTTAGCTGCTAACCCCAATATCAGGATTATCTATAAGTCTGGTTTTGATTTTTCTCTTGATAATTAATTTTCCTACATATTTGTATGTCAGCAAATTTTTTAGAGATTCAGATGCTTTAAATTTTGCTGTGAATTTTCTTCTGCTCAAGAAAGTCAAATTTGTTCTGATAATTAAGTTGTAAGCAGATCACCTTGATCTTGTCAAGTTTTGCAAAGTGTGGGTCTTAGGTCTTAGTTTTACCCATAATATTAATTAACCATTGTCCTAAAAGATGGCCTTCCAGTCATCCCAGGCGAAATTCTAGGGTATTCCTGAGATTGTACCATTCTGTCTGGATCTTAATCCCAAACCCTCTTCCCAGTACTGTGCAGCCTGTAAAATTTTTGCTCTGCTCTCAAACCTTACAGCAACAGTTCTCTACAAAGTCTCCCACAGCTGCATCTTATCTGTGTAGTTTAGAATTAGGCCAAAGGCTTAAGGTGATTACTTACACAACTTTTAAGGGTTTTATTTCTCTCTTGGTTGTCTTTTCTCTGAATCCAAAACACCTTGGCACTCTGAAACCACAAGCTCAGACTCCTTCATTCAGCAAGACCACATTCTCTGTGGGCTCTGTATTCTTGCCCTGCGAACTGGAAGATGCCGCCACAGAGAGAGCACAGCAATACGAGATCGCCTCTGATAGTTTCATTCTCTTGAGGTCTAAAGCTCAGCATTGGCGTCATCCAGTGGTTGCAGATAGTTGTTTGGCATATTTTGTCCAGTTGTCACATGTGTTGATAACAACAGGGTAGGTGCAATCCCACAGAAGATGGGCCTCCGCCACTCAGGTGCTAACTTTTTAAACACTTAGTATCTGAGCTTCTTGATTGACACATGCAAGTCCTTTGTAACGAATGGATGTCTAATGGTAAGAATGCACACCATCCCTTGGACTCACATTTTATGATGGTTTTGGGTTTGTCTTGTTCTCCAATTTTTGTCTCCCCTACCCATGAGAGCACCACAAGCTGTTGAAAACCTCCATTTAGGATCCAGGCTTCATAATGAGAGTTCAGGCAAATGCTCTTAGAGAACAAAACCATAACAAATTAGGGCTCATTTTGAATGGTCTTTTCCTATTGAATCTCAACCCCATAATTCTGGTCACCTTGCTTTCTTTCTAATGCCATCAAATGTCTGTTTTTGCTTTGCTTTGTAATTTGACTCCTTTCAATGTTGTTCCTGGAAGAAGGGTTAATCTGATACCAGGTACTCCGTCACTGCAAAAATTCCTCACCTGCATCTTCATTTCAACTTTCTAGTCCAGGTCTGAAAGCTAAAATAAGCTAAAATCAAATCAAGGAGTGAGATTGCATGACTGGTTTTGCTAAGCTTTGTCACCTTGTTTTTTCTGAGTCCCTTCCTAGATAATTTATACCAAGTTTCTCCCATTGATACAAGTAATTTCAGTGCATCTTAGTTAGATAAATCTCCAGTGAGAAATTCTTTTTTATACATATTTATTTTTTAGTTTTAGGTGGATACATATCTTTATTTTATATTTATATGGTGCCGAGGATCGAACCCAGTGCCTCATGCATGCTAGGCGAGTATTCCACCACTGAGCCACAACCCGAGCCAGAGAAATTCTTTTTTTTAATGAACTTTTTATTTATATATGACAGCGAATGCATTACAATTTTTATTACACATATAGAGCACAATTTTTCATAGCTCTGGTTGTATACAAAGTATATTCACATCAATTCATGTCTTCATACATGTACTTTGGATAATAAGGACTATCACATTCCACCATCAGTTCTAACCCCATGTCCCCTCCCTTTACCTCCAACCCCTCTGCCCTAACTAGAGTTTATCTATTCCTCCCATGCTCCCCCTCCCTACCCCACTATAAATCAGCCTCCTTATATCAGAGAATACATTTGGAATTTGGTTTTTTGGAATTGGCTAACTTCACTTAGCATTATCTTCTCTAACTCCATCCATTTACTTGCGAATACCATGATTTTATTCTCTTTTAATGCTCAGTAATATTCCACTATGTATATATGCCACGTTTTTTTATCCATTCATCTATTGAAGGACATCTAGGTTGGTTCCACAGTTTAGCTATTGTGAATTGTGCTGCAGCTAACTCATAAAAAGCCAGACACAGGGGCTGGGATTGTGTCTGAGTGCTAGAGTATTTGCCAAGCACATGTGAGACACTGGGTTCAATCCCCAGTACCACATTAAATAAATAAATAAATAGATAGATAAATAAATAAATAAATAAATAGTAAATAAATAAATAAACAAAATTAAGGTATTTTAAAAAAATCCAGACATACTTGCCAGAATCATAAATTTTAAGTTAATTTATAACTGTTGGAGACTAGGATGTTATCTCAGGCTTTAGACTCTGTACTGACAATTTTTGGGGCTACAAGACTCTTATTCTGGATTTAAATGGACCTTGATAAGCATCATCCGTTGTGCCCTGTGTTCTCCTTTTAATACGTCAGCAGAAGGCCCTACCTGATTCCATAGGCTACAAGACAAAGGGAAAATATTTTTCTCATCAGGAAAAATGTTACTTAAACTCCAATATTGTGACTGTATTCCCAACTAATATTGGCAAGAGAAAAAAATGATAAAAGGGCTAAATTTACATGTCTATTGTCAAGTCAATTTTTTATTTATTTTTTATTTTTTCTAATTAGCTAAACACAACAGTAGAATGCATTTGATACACTATATACAAATGGAGTATAAATTCTCATTCCTCTGGCTGTACACACAAGTAGTGTACTCCTACATATATATAGGGTAATAATGTCCATTTCATTCTACTGTTTTTCCTATCCCTACCACCCCACAAGTCTCTCATTCCACTCTACACAGTCCATACTTCCTTCATTCTTCTCTGCCCCCTCTCCTCACTATAGACCAGCATCCACTTATCAGAGAAATGGTTCAGCCTTTGTTTTGGGGGGATTGGCTTATTTCACTTAGCAAGATATTCTCTAGTTCCAACCATTTACCTGCAAAGGCCCTAATTTCATTCTTCTTTAAGGTTGAATAATATTCCATTGTGTATATGTACATTTTCTTTATCCATTTATCTGTTAAAGGACACCTAGGTTGCTTCCATAGTTTAGCTATTGTGGATTGAGCTGCTATAAACATTGAGCTGTGTGACTATAGTATGCTGCTTTTAAGTCCTTTGGGTATAAACCAAGGTGTGGGATAGCTGGGCCAAATGATGGTTCCATTCCCAGTTTTCTGAGAAGTCTCCATACTGCTTTCCAGAATGGTTGTACCAATTTGCAGTTCTACCATCCATATATGAGTGTAACTTTTCTCCCACATCCTTGCCAACACTTATTGTTGCTTGTATTCTTGATAATTGCTCTTCTGACTGGAGTGAGATGAAATCTTGAAGTGGTTTTGATTTGCATTTCTCTAATTGCTAGAAATGATAAACAGTTTTTCATGTTTGTTGATCAGTTGTCTTTCTTTTTCTGTGAAGTCTATTCCATTCCTTAGCCCATTTATTGATTGAGTTATTTGTCTTTTTTTTTTTTTGGTGTAAGTTTCTTGATTTCTTTATATATTCTGGAGATTAACAGTCTACCTGAGATCTCCAATTCTGTAGGCTCTCTCTTCACATTATTGATATTTTCTTTGCTGAGAAGATTTTTAGTTTGAGTTCATCCCATTTATTGATTCTTAATTTTTGGTTTAAATATTAAGATTCACAACTTATGTCATAAGTGACAAAATGTAGGTCTGAATTTTACAAGTAAATTGGAAGAAAACAGAAGGTAAAACTGTTGGAGATATATGAAAATACAGGAAGACACAACAAGGGAGAGTTTCTTGGTTGAAGATAGTGGAAAGAGTGTTTGAAAGCAGTAGAAGTGTAAAAAAGATTCGAGAAATATTGACTATTCTTTTAGAACCTCATTTATAAAGGGAAAAGAAAGAATAATTCTTATAACCAGTCAAAGGTTTTCAGGCAGTTTTAAAGAATAGTGGTCAGATATTTTGCAGAATGCCAAAGCCCCTTCACTTAGAAGTGACTTGTACATTGGCCAAGTTCCTTCAAGTTTCTTCACTGTAGTTGTGATCTCCTTTGTGCACACTGCCCTTTGAAAACCATACTCAAGAGGAGTGAGAGAAATTGAGCTCCACCTCCTGGAGGAGCAGCAAATGTTCTTAAAACATGAATTTCAGGAATAAGCGTGAAAGAACAAATAAAACACAAATTGAACCTTTCTCAGTCTCCTATAGCAATACTAATGGAATGTAGTATATGTTATTACGAAGTCCAACATATACAATAAATGCATCAATAAAGAAAAAAAAAGCACATACCCACAATAAAATTGTGGTTTAAATACCACAATTTCAACCTCAGAAATTGGAAAGGTATTTGCAATTCTTGCTGTTCAGTTGGTTCACTGCATAGATGATATAGACTATGGGCATTCCATTTCCATACTCATGGTAGACATCACTTGTCTATCAGGGAATATTAAAATTCTTTCATTGGCAATTGATTAGAATCATAGGCCTCCAAGCTGAAAACTACTTACCATTCCCAGTAAATGTAAACATAAAACTGACCACTAGACCCAGGAAGAAGCTGTTTCCCTCAGTACATTTCCAGGTGGGATTTTACTTTTGCTCCACTTTCATAATGCATTCCGAAATATCGTCCGCATCACAACTTATCAGTATTCTCAAATGCACACACTTCTTGTCCGACTGCATCTAATATGTCCACTTTCTTCACCATGTTTTGATTACTGTACATATCTTTACCTTTAGAATGATATGACAATAGTCTTAGAATGAAGCGGATGGGAAAAGGAAGCATCAACTCCATCAGCTATTTTCATGCCTGAAACTGTAGGCCACAAACTCACTGAACTGGAAATCTAAACATACTTTGCAAAATTCAAAGATGCTTTCCATTATTGTGTATGTATTTAATTATAATATCCAACCTAAAGCATTAGCACTTGCAGTAGATGTGTAACTAGATGTCTTAATGTCATTTCTAACACTTAAAAACATGGCCACAATATCTATCATTTTTCTTTAGGAAATACTTCAGCATTGGTTTTAAAGTTTTTCTTGGGTAGTTTGAATTTCAAAACATTCAGAATTACCTGAATATTTTTATTTACCTCCTCCTCAATTCAACATAAGCACGCTGTGGGTCTAGATCAGCAAGTGTGATCCTGCCTATTTATTTTTATGCATTCAAAGTGGTGTTCTAAATATCTACTTTATTTAATATTTATGGTAGGCTCTATAGAAAAAACAAAGTTTCATAGGATAGTAGCACTGGTCCTCAAGGAATTCATAATCTACAAGAGGAGACATTCGCACAAATCAGGGAACAGGAGAAGCTGGATGAACAGGAGAGAGTATTACAGGCATTAAGAAGATAGGATCACTTCCCACTGAGGTCATCCAGTAGAAATACCCTCTGGTCACTGGGTCCAGAAAGTAGTAAAAACAATTATAGGTTCCAGTGCAAGCCTGGCTTTACCCAATCATCTTGTAAATATTTATCAAATTTCATGCTTCGTTAGGAATTGAGTATTATAGTACAAGAACAATAACAACAATTATATGAATAACCACTGTTGATTGAAGCTTACTCAGTGCTAGACGTACAAAATTATAGGCATGCTCTTTGACAAATGTTCTGAGGGAAGCATGCATAATATGCTAAGGAGGGAGGGAGGGAAATCATATAATAATTAATGGAAGTAAAAGGCAAAAATTCTAGGAGGCTTCTAAGTGGAGTGATTCAAGTCAAGTATTAAAGGACCAACAGAAGGTAACTGTGTACCTGGGGCCAAAGGACCATTCCCAAAGAGTAAAGCACTTGGAGGAAATTCTCAAAGCAAGAGGCATGGAACAGCAGATATTTTATGCAAAAAAAAAAAAAAAATCTTCTAATCACCTGTCACAAGCTCTTCTGGGTCACCACATTGCCTCCAGAATGCCTTGCTGATGTGTTGCCCATTGAATTCATACTTTGTCACAACTGCATGGTGAGTTTATCAGAGTTACAACATGGACACACTCCCCCTTTATAAGTCCTAAAGAATGGGGCTCCACTCCAACTGAAGAAATTGCCAAATGGGTACACCATAGTTTATGGGTCAGAGGAAAGATAGAGCCACCAAACATTCAAAATAAAAATAAAAATGATTTTTTTAAAAAGTATTATGGGCAAACTTCACCTAGCTCAAAGGCTATAGACATTTTTAGAAATTTTTTATTTGTTCTAATTAGTTATACATGACAGTAGAATACACCTATGTACTTTGATATATCATAAATAAATGGAGTATAATTTCTCATTTTTCTGATTATACATGTTGAAGAATCACATTGGTCATGCAGTCATATATGTATATAAGGTAATAATGTCTGTTTCATTCTACTATCCTTCCTACCCTCATACCCCCCCACACTCACCTCTATCTAATTTAAAGTAATTCTATTCTTCCCTACCCTGCCCCCATATTGTGAATTAGCATCCATATATCAGAGAAAACTTCAACCTTTGGTTTTTGGGGGATTGGCTTATTTTGCTTAGTATGATATTCTCTAGCTCCATCCATTTACCAAAAAAATGGTATCATTTCATTCTTCTTTAAGGCTGAGTAATATTCTCACATTGTTTTTTATCCATTCATCTGTTAAAGGGCACCTAGGTTGGTTCCCATAGTTTAGCTGTTGTGAGTTGAGCTGCTATAAACATTGATATGGCTGCACCTAAAAACTAAGTTTTCCCCTATTGTTGGTATTGATATTGTGTATTTTACTTATAGGTGTGTTTTGTTATATGAAGATTAAACAGTGATAATATAGGCCTGTGAAGGATCTTGTGATATATCATTCTTTCATTTATTATCTCTTCTTGAAAAAATGAAAGATGATGAGGCAAGGATAAAGATACGTAAAGTAGAAAAGTTTTTTTCCTCAAACCTACCTTTTTTTCTCCATTATAAACAATTTTTTAAGTAGAATTTTCTCATTCATGGGACCATCATAATAAATGGCAACGAAATCCATTTCAAACCATCCATTTACAAAACCTCTAGCACCTACTCTCACTTCCCTGGTGTTGGACTGTGACTGCTGATGACTGAGAATATATCTGCCATCCTTCCTCTCTCCTTCCTATTTTCCTCTTTCTTTCTTGCCAATACTGAGAATCAAACCCAGGGACATTCTACCTCTGAGTTACACCCCCATCCCTTTTTTATTTGTGTATTTTGACATGGAATCTCACAAAGTTGCCCAGATTTTACAATCCTCATGTCTCAGCCTCCCAGTTGGCCAGGATCACAGGTGTGCCCCACCACCCCAGCTGACATCCACTTTTCTTGATGGGAGATAACTGATTCATTCGCTCACAACACCATACAAGATGAGCTGCTAATTTTGTTCTATCTTCTGACTGGGTGATTGATTATCACTGAAGATTATCCATAGAAATTAAGTGGATCCAACTCTTAACTGGAATTTTAATTAAATTATCATCCAGCTTTCAACATGTCCAGTAGGCAGAACTATTCTCTGTCTCCTGCTGCCTGCTCATCAGCATGGAGTTGCAGCCCGTCCTCCTCTTCACCTGAATTCCTGTTCAGGAGCCCAGGAGGCTCCTGGTACGTGGCTGTAAGGACACCTTGACTCTGCTCTCCCCAACCCCACACCAGCCTGAGCCAGTGAACACTAGCCCCAGAGCTGCGGCAAGGCCACTAGAACAACAAGGAAATAAAAATTAAATGAGCAAAAACCAAAGTATAGAGGAATGAATGAGTACACTAGGAAGAGACTCTGTTCACAGGGAATCACCTCACCCAACCATTAGTAGGTGTTCCAGTCAGACTCCTAGATCCTGTGGTAGTGGGGACAGTTCCCAGGGAGGATCCCCGCAGGGACTCCCCTACCCTCTCCCATTAGCACAGGGTAGTGAAACGTTGCTGGCTCTCCAGCAACGTTGAGACTCACTTCAATTGGTTTGGGAGACATCTCCTTTCTTATATCTTAGGAAACGTTAGTCATCACCTATTCCATGGAACTTTCATTTTAAAAGATGAAACGTAAAACCGTGCTCCTTGACAATGTGATACACATGTGCAAGCCCACGCTCACAATCTCTTAAATATCCTTAGCATTCAGGAAAACCAGAGAGCATTTCTTACTTTTCAGATAGCAGAGAATAAAAATTCAGGTAACTACCTGTGTAGGTGAGCATATGGGAAAATTGGCACTGCTGTACATTGTTAGTATATTTTGGTGCTCCATTTTTAAAGGATAAAAATTGTAAAAAAATATATTTTGTAATTTAATAATTCCTTGTCCAGGAATGCATTCTTCATAAGTATCTGTAAAATAAGATGCACAGGAACACTTACTGTAGTATTATTTACCATAGCAAATAAAACTCCTTTAATCAACTTAAGAAAGGGCATATAAGTGATTCCTGCAAATGTTAAAAATAATGAGAATTATCACTATGTGCTTCTACCAAGAGAGCTACATCAAACATACCCTTTGGGATTTTTAAAGAAACATATGTATGTATGTGTTCACACCTTACATGAAAGAGAAATTCTAGAAAGATATATAAGAAATTAATGTCAGTGGCTACCTCAGGGAATAAAACTTACAGAAGTAAAGGCAAATTTTTTCTTCAAAACTTTTACCTTTCCACATTTTTAAATTATTTAAATGGGCATGTGTTACTTTATAATTGTTATGGCTTAGATGAGAGATGTACCCCCCAAAAAGCTCATGTCAGACGATACAGGAATGTTCAGAGGTAAATGACTAGATGATGAGGGCTTAACCTAACGGGTGGATTAATCCATTTGATAATTAATAATTAGAATGCACTAGGTGGGTGATAATTATAGACAGGTGGGGCATGGCTGGAGGAAGTAGGTCACCATGGGGCATGGCTTTGTGGTCTATATTTTGTCCTTGGCAACTTGTTCCTTCTCTCTCTCTCTCTCTCTCTCTCTCTCTCTCTCTCCTTCCAAGCCCTTCCACTGTGTTCTACTTCACCTCGCACCCCAAAGCAATGGAGTAGACTGACCATAGACTTAATGTCTAAAACTGTGAGCACAAATAAACTTTTCCTCCTCTAAGTTGTTCTTTTCAGGTATTTAGGTCATACTGACAAAAAGCTGCCTGACACAATAATATAAAAACTAATTGGTGGGGGCTGGGGTTGTGGCTCAGTGGTGGAGAGCTTGCCTAGCATGTGTGAGGCACTGGGTTTGATCCTTAGCACCACATAAAAATAAATTAATTAATTAAATGAAGGTATTGTGTCCACCTACAACATAACATATATATATATATATATATATATATATATATATATATATTTTAAATAATTGGTGGGAAAAAAGAGAGAGAGACTTGTATCTAAAATAAAATAATTCAGGGGTGGAGAAGACCTTCCCAAGCAACACAAAGAGAGAAATCACAAACAAAAAGACCAACAGATTTTGCCTGTGAATTTTGTTTTTAAATTTTAATGCCAAGGAAATACATATCATTAAAAAGTGCTGCTTAGACTTGGCAAAAGATGTTTAAACTTGACACCA
Organism: Callospermophilus lateralis; assembly: GCF_048772815.1. Classification (NCBI taxonomy): domain Eukaryota; kingdom Metazoa; phylum Chordata; class Mammalia; order Rodentia; family Sciuridae; genus Callospermophilus; species Callospermophilus lateralis. Next base: position 70,092,845 of record NC_135320.1, on the reverse strand, counting down.
CCTCTTTTTTTTCCATAAAAAATAAACAATAAACTGAATTACATCGATATTTAAAATTCCTTCCTAAAAGCCTCAGGAAAGATATGAGAAAATTAGCACCAGCATGGAGAAAATATTTGCAAATTATGTATCAGGCAAAGTCCTCATATCCAGAATACCTAAGAGCTCTTAAAACCCAATTGTTTTCTTTTTAAAAGCAAGTGAACCAATCATAAGTGAGCAAAGTACATGAACCGATATTTCCCTGGAGAGGATGGACATAGGGTAAATAAGCACATGAAAAGATGTTCAACTTCACATGCCAACTAAAACCACAATGAGATTTCACTACATACCTATCAGAATAGCAAAGTAGAAAATAGTGACAATATCAAAAGCTGGCGAGGACACAGAGAAATTGAATTACTCATGTATCACTGGTGGGAATGGAAGCTAGAACTGCCATCCTGGAAGCGGTTTAGCTATTTCTTTAAAAAAATTAACATGCAAATACCATATGACCCACTGTACTTCTGGACATTTATCCTAGAGAAATGAAAACTTATATTCACAGAAACCTGGACTTAGGTGCTTATTGCAGCTTTATTAATAATAATAGACCAAAGCTGGAAGCAACCCTAAAGTCCTTCAGCGGAGGAAAGGTTCAGCAGCCATGAATCCAAGCCATAGAACTCTACACTACAATAAAGGAGAGTGATCCTGTGATGCCTGCAACAGCCTGGATGGAAAAAGACAAGCCCAGAAGGTCACCTACTGTAGGATTCCATTTCTATAACATTTTTGAAAGCAGACAATGCAGAGATGAGTAACAGATCAGTGGCTGCTAGTGGTTAGGGACAGTGGAAGAGGGTTGATGTGGATATAAAAGATTAGCATGAAAGTACTTTTTGTATCTTGATTGTGATAGTGCTTACATGAATCTACGCACAAGATAAAATTGTATAAAACTATATACACTCTCACCACACACACACACACACACACACACAGACACACAAGTGCATATAAAACTAGTGAAATATGAATAAGTTCTGTAGATTGAACCAATGTAATTTTCCTGGCTTTAATATTGTATCACAGTTATGGAAGATGTTACCTTTGGGAGAAAGTGAGTGAAAAGTATGTGGGACCAAATGAAAAGGTGTTTTTAAAATAATGGAGGAAAAAACTGAAAGATAAAAATATGTTAGGAAGTACAAACAAAAGAAGGCAAGTAAAATTAAAAAGCAGGATTTAAGACACATTATTAAATAAGGTTCATATTGAGGAAAGTTATAGAGATAAGAGACAAAGTATGAAAGTCTTTGAAAAAAAAACTGAGAAATATACAAAAAAATACAACTGTAGTGGGAGGATTTAACATACCAGTGTGACTATTGAATAAAAATATTGAGCCTTGCATTCTACAGATGAAGATCAAATATTCTATTCATGTATCTTGTAATAGTTACCCAAGTATATCATATACAAAATACCTCAAGAATTCCAAAATGAAGAAATTTCAAAGTCCACAGCTTGACCATTTTGCCTTAAAAATTCATCGAAAAGCTGGGTGTGGTAGCACATGTCTGTAATCCCAGAAGCTAGGGAGGCTTATAGGAGGATGGTGAGTTCAAAGCCAGCCTCAGCAACGGTGAGGTGCTAAGCAACTTGGTGGGACCCTATCTCTAAATAAAATAAGAAAGGGCTGAGGATGTGGCTTAGTTACCAAGTGCCCCTGAGTTCAATCCCTGGTACCCCCCCAAAAAAAAATCACCAAAAATATAATTAAAAGTAAAAGGTAAAAAATAATACAAAATAATCTGGGCAAGGAACTATACTCACAGATGCTTGGAAATTTTGTAAAATAAGAGAATGCTTATTTTATATTGTGTTGACCAAGATTAATTTAATTGAATATCTCAAAATAATGGATAGTTCTATGAGGAAGCACACACTACCAAAATCAAAATTATAAATATTAACTAGCAATAACTTCAGCACAATGTAACAAATAATGACTCCCCTAAAACGTACTTGGTGAAAATAGTTTTAAAGGCAGATTCTTCCAATTTATCAAGGCAAATATAAAAATAATGATATTTAAGGGAGTACTATGATTATATTTAAGAAATGAAGGCACTCTCAGTTTATTTTACTCATATATTGAAACTCTGATAATGGCAAATTCAAGACCCATGCACACAAGCACATAAAGTTACTCTCTTGTAATGTGATGGAAGTATAAATTGATGTAACTTCTCTAGAAAGCATAAATTAAAATTTAAAAATATATAGGCCTTTTTACCTGAAAATTCCACTTAAAAGAACTTTCCCTAGGGTGATAATGTTCCACATATAAAAGATTATTTGCACAAGAAGAGTCAGTTCTTTTTTGCTAGCACATATACTAAAATTGGAATGATACAGACAAGATCATTGTGGCTCCTAGCAAAAATTATATGAAAATTCACAAAGCATTCCATATTTTTATGGAGAGAGCATGGTTAACAGGAAGAGAGATGCAGTTAGGACAAATAACTTCTAATATTCTGTAGAACAGTAAGATAACTACCTTTGACAACAATTAATTGTATATTTCAGACTACCTAGCAGAGAGGATTTTGAATATTCCCAGCATAAAGAAATGATAAATGTTAGAGGTGATGGATATACCAATTATCCTGATCTGATCTGATCATTCACATTGTATACATGTATTCAAATATCATGTTATATCCCATAAATGTTTACAATTAGGATATGTCAATTAAAATGCAAAAAAATAATCGAAAGGTGTATTTTAATGGGATTATTAGCAACAAACATTTAAACACACACAAATACAAATAGAAACAAATGTTTACTATGGAGATTTCTTTTTCAGTCACTTCAAGTTCTTTAAGATGCTTCCCATCAAGAGATGGAATCTACATCCCCAGCTCTTGAGTCAGGACCTACATGGGACTGCATGGACCCAGAGAGCACTGTGGAAAGGATGCTTTGTGAGTTCTGAGGAGATCCAAAAAGCCACATGACTTCCAACTGGCTCTCTGGAGTACTAAGCTGTCCAGTGAGTTCGGGCACCACAAAGTCTCTATCCCAGTTTAGCACGGCCTTCCAGCCAAACCTCCACCCCAACATGCTGCACGAGGAAGTGAAACCAGTTAGTCCATCCATGTGGGTCTTCTTCAGTCCTGGCTAAGATGTCATTGAGCAGAACAGCCATCCCACTATGCCTTGCCTGAATTTGTTACCCTCACTCTAGGTAAGCATCTACAAAATGGTTGGTGTGTTATGCTATTTGGTTTAGGGCAATTTGTGCAGCAACCATTATTGAAACATCCATTAGCCGAAGCATTTATTAACTAATTAGCAGTGAAATCCTATGGCACCATCTGAAATGATAGGTTGTGATTATAATAACACAGGAAAATCATGTAGTGTCCAGTGGAAATATTACATGTGCATTGGTTGAGGTTGTGGGGTGGATAGATAGAGATATATCTAGAAGGATTGTCACCTAGATATAATCGTTGTCCTGGAAGGGCAGATGCTTTGTGGTTGCAACTTCCCTCTTTACTTGAACTGCTGTGTTACAGTTTTCTATTCCATATTCTAGTTGTAGACTCATCCTCCAGGTGCTGTGCCTGTTGGCTGATAAATAATCCACAGTTGTTCCTTTGCACGGAGAATTGCCCTTGGCCAAATAGAAGTCCTTTTGCCAGAGTCCATTCATATCCCTGATCTCAGTCAACAACTGAACAACACAAGGAAACGAAAGCCAGTCTAAGCCAGTCTACTTGCTTCCAGGGACAGCCAATTCTGGGGTATCATTAACTTCCTATGAGATCAGGCTGAAGCTGGTCTCCAGCTGAGACTCTATACCCTTGCTTAAATTCCCCTCTTCCCTTTCCTGCTACCCTCAGTTCCCTTCTCCTGAAGGGACATTTTCAGTAGATCACTCAAGGAAGAATCCCCATGTAGGGTTCAGCTTCTGTGGAGACCATTCTGAGACAAGTATGCGTTATTTTCACCACCAAAAAATAACAAGAAAAAAGCAACCAAAGATGTGTTGGATCAATTACACTGAAGGGATTAGGATAAAGTGAAGGCAATATCACTTATCAGATCATAGGATCTCTAACTCTGCTTAGATGGACTTTCTTGTGCCTCAGAAGGAGCAAAGACCAAGACACCAAACCCACAGAGGTTTCCTTTGTTTTGCATCACTGGAAGTCTTGGTCATTTAGATTTCTAGAAAAGTCAGCCTTACATTATGCTTTCCTTTCTTCCTTTCTCTAAGCTTCTGTCCCCTTGGGAACAACTATCTTTATCTCATCAAAGTCTTTAATCTTGCCTCTGCTACCAGAGAACTGTTTTTTCATTGGCAGAGTTCAAGAAATTCATTCACGGGACAAAAGTGTCCAAGGCAGGGCTGGGGCTGTAACTCAGTGGTAGAGTACCTGCCTCACACATGCGAGGTGCTGGATTTGATTCTCAGCATCACACTAAAAAAAATAAAGATATATATATTTTTTAATGTCCAAACCTGTTTTCACAAATAGGAGCGTCTTGGAAAAGCGACGACTCCGGTGGTCCTGGAGGGTGACACTCGGGTCTTCAGGGACACGAGTACTTCAAGAATTCACTTGGGTCAGCCTCTGCTCTGTGCCTCCGGAGCCTCCTTCCCACACTGTGCTATTTTTTGTCAGCCATTCAGATGAGTGCAATGTACGGAAACCTGGACAGGAAACTATCAAGATTTTTGACAAATGTCTTTCAGGAATGGGCCTGAGGCCACCAGGATCCAAAGATGCATTAAAGATTCATCACAGAACAACAGACCTGTCCTGTCTGACCTTAGCAGAATGCTAGTGACAGGGAGGAGAAAGGCATCCTACCTCAATTCCCAACCCCCAAGATATTCAGTCTCCCTCTCTCTTCCACTCCACACCTCTGTATTTTCTTTGAGGACGCGTAACATTGGAGTGAACTGTAACTGAGTCACTCAGAATTAATACCTAAGAAGTAGAACACTCTCTTCCTTTGCAATGACTTAATAAAACAAAAAATTTATCCCTTCACAGGTAAAATGATGGTGAGCCACAGGCGTTTCTAAAACAGAAATATACTTATACATACATACACACACACACACACACACGGAGTAAAGCATTCTTTTTTTTTATTGTTGGTTGTTCAAAACATTACATAGTTCTTGATATATCATATTTCACACTTTGATTCAAGTGGGATATGAGCTCCCATTTTTACCCCGTATACAGATTGCAGAATCACATCAGTTGCACAACCATTGATTTACATATTGCCATACTAGTGTCTGTTGTATTCTGCTGCCTTTCCTATCCTCTACTATACCCCCTCTCCCCTCCCCTCCCCTCTTCTCTCTCTACCCCCTCTACTGCAGTTCATATCACCCCCTTGTATTATTTTTCCCTTTCCTCTCGCTTCCTCTTGTATGTAATTTTGTATACCCCTGAGGGTCTCCTTCCATTTACATGCAATTTCCCTTCTCCCTCCCTTTCCCTCCCACCTCTCATCCCTGTTTAATGTTAATCTTCTTCTCATGCTCTTCGTCCCTACTCTGTTCTTAGTTACTCTCCTTATATCAAAGAAGACATTTGGCATTTGTTTTTTAGGGATTGGCTGGCTTCACTTAGCATTCTTAAAAGCTACTAGACTAGTCTTAGAAACTTCCAGAAAATCAGGAGTAACTCTTTATGCAGAATAACCCCAAGGGACAGTAACAGCATGTACCTGAACACTTGGACATATTTATTCTGGATATATGGAATGTGGCTTTCTTTCATAACATTTTGTGAGATATTTTACTGAAGCTCCTGCACATATAAAAAAGAAGAGGAAGCAAGGGAGAAAAGAAAGAAAGAAAAAGTCACCACCTGCCAGACTTATCTCCATTTTTATCCTTAGTTTGAAATCCTTTTATCATTGCATTTACATTCAGAGTCTGCTAAGAAGACATCATAGTTCTTATTACATTTTTAAACAGCACAAAGCATAGTTGCATGCTGAAAATATGCATTGTTAGCATGTCCTGTTTTTTATTCCTTTCTCCTACTTCTATTAAATGATGAAAATAGTATTCAAAAATTCCCACTTCCATTTGGCCACAAATCCTTTAAATAGTAACATAGGGCCTTACATATACCTATTCTTCACTTATTCAGTCAGCAAAAATACTTATTGTTCATAATAATAGCAAACAATGATTGGGGTCATATGCACACAAGAGAGACCCTGTGCTAAGGCTTTACATGCATAACTAGTATATTGAAAACCAGGACTTTCATGTTGAGTACTTGTTAGAGTAAAGGCTAAGCTTGTTTAATAAGTAACCAAAATATGGTTGTTTAAATGAGGATTTTTTTTCTCTTTCAGGACCACTTAGAGGGAAATGGATAGAAGAGCTTGGCCACCTTCACCATGCTTTCCAATAGCTATTTCCTAGGAAAAAAAAAAACTTATCTTTTAAAAAAATCAGAACTACAACTATCAGAGTTGAAAAAACTAAGCATTTCCTTCCAGGCAAAAGAGAGTAACAGTACTAAAAATCAAATTCAGTGAGTTAAAAAATAGAAGGGGCTCAACATAAGAAAGAAGCACATAAGGCAAGATTCTAGAGGAATCCTTTGATTGATTTAGAGTAGAACTGTGAATCTACTTCAGAATGTTCATTTCTCAGCTTTACATCACAAAAGCTTGGGAAGAGTTCCCCAAGAGGTCCAAGATTGTTTGCAGGCATTTTGGCATGCACATTCTCAGAACCTGGCCAATTGTTTATCCAACAAGAAGCTGACACAAAGTTGTACATATCTTTTCTACTCCACTCAAAACTGCTGCTCTAAGCAGTCCAAAAGCTACATCAGCTGGAGGGGAGACTGAGAAAGGTCTTTGGCTCAGGGGTTCTATGGCTAAAAGGAAGATAGAAAGAATGGTTGCTAAGTAATAATCATTGATTCCTATCATATTCTACATTGCCACCCAAGTATCCTTCCTTCTTCCAATTCACAGGACCCCTTATCCTTCCTCTAGAAAGATAAACATATATTCCATTCCGTTATTGCATCCAGCCCAACCTCTGGGATCTACAAATGATGCACAGTAGACTATCAGATCTGAGGTTGGTTCCTAACTAATAGGCAGATGACTTGAACTTTCTCCCTTTCCAGCCAACTACCCTCACATCCAAAAGAAAAGTGGTAGAACAGAAATGGTCCATCCACAATAAAAATTTCCACTTAGAAAAGAAGAAGGAATACTGTGTCATCACTGGCTCATAGCAATGATGATATCCTGCTAAGTAGTAATTTTAAGGACCTCTGCCCTTGCGAGGAAGTATTAAAGAGCACTGTCTTTGGGCAACTCATTTCTTGCTCTTTTGCATGTTTGAAAACCTGATGGATTCTTCAGGGGTGAGAAAATTCACCAGCCTTTGCGATCCAGACTTCCAGTTTCTTGGGAAATATAATTACTTTCAAAACTTAATGGCTTATCTGTTTTCTTCCAGTTGGTTCCATGCAGTGGTGTCTTGGGTTTGTCATGCTCCAGCTTGAAAGAACCTGGAGTGTGTGTTCCCTCCCAAGTCCATATGATCAGTGATATCATGAAACAGGCCATGTGGGAGTATTTACACCATGAAAGACAAACACTAAAAATCAGAACATTTTTAAACAACAACAATTAAAAAAAAAACCATGGTCATTATACATTTACTGTATAATAGTACCACTGGTTCTACACTAAAGCAACCATGCCCAAGAACTCTCCTGAACACCGTACTTCCTAAGCATGCTTGCTCTCCTCTTCTTTACAGGTTTCTATACGGCTTCCTGGGCAGCCCATTCTCTTATTTCAACAAAAGCTGCCTTAAGGCTGAGTCAGATGTCATTACTTTCATGTAATTAATGTCTATGGGCTACATCCCACTAGCTGAGCAGTCTTAATGGCACACCTCTGAGTACAGCTGTGAATGAGTCTTCTCTCCCGCTGTTTCGGGTAGAGAGAAAAAGAGTTGGCTTTTCCAACCTTGCAGGCCCCAGATCTTTAGACCTTCAATTTATACTATAGATCAAAGGCAGAGAGAGCCTCCACCAGTACAGTTCCATTTTCTTCCCTCTCTGCTTAAAATTGGCTCATTTTTGTTCAAGTTCATTTCTTTCTTCTGAAATCTTGTTAATGCAGCAAGAAGCAGTCAACATTCATCATAGCCTACCTTTTTCTAACCACTTCTGTAAAGTAAAGTGGTCTGCACTTCAGGTCATTACAGGTGACAGTTTTACCAATTATATTGCCAAGGCATTACAAAATGGTCATGAGCAGTTCAGCTTCCTAGCCTTAATATATTCCTGAGTTGTCTTCTACCTATCAATACATACTTTAGATTTTTGTGACAGAGGCAGCATATTTTCAGATATTTATTTCTGTGTTAAGTAGATATAAGTTAATTTTATAATGAAGATACCAAAACATACAGTGTTCTAGATAGATATATAGTTCATTTTTCTTGTATACCATCCAAGAACCAAACAGTCTAAAGCCAGGGGTTTAGCTCTGATATCCTTGACTTGTGGTCAAGTGGCACCATTATTATCATGCTGATAAAGCAGCCCATTTTTAAGAAGGTGACCTAGCCCTTTCACCCACATCTCATTGGCCCAAACTTAGTCATGTGGCCACGTTTAACTTTAAGGAAGGTATCTTGAGTCACTGCTATAATAAAACACTATAAACCAAACGGATTTATTTCTCACAGTTCTGAAGATTGGGAAGTCCAAGATCAAGGGGCCAATAGACATTAGTGAAGACCAACTTCCTGGTTCATAGAGGGGGTCTTTTTGTTGTGTCTTCAAAGGGCAGGAGACAAAGCCAGTCTCCACAGCCTCTCTTTAAGGGCACTAATTCCATTCATAAGGGTTCCACCATCATGGCCTAATCACCTCCCCAAAACCCTACCTAATATGGTCACATTGGTGATTAGGTTTCAACATATAAATTTGTGGTCAGGGGTGTGAGGGGGACAGAAGGTTGGGGAATGTAGTCAGTAATGGAAATTCACATGCCTAGCTAAAAATTAGAGAGACTATTACTAAGGAAAAAAAAAGGTGGAATAGAAATTGTGAACGGTTAGTCATCCCTGCACATGCCTGAATAAAAAACAAAACATCTTTTATCACATGGCATCAGGCCTTGACATCAGCTACAGGAAATGGTACTTATCTGACCATTTGGGTCATGTTGGTTTGAGAAATTTCCCTCTAAAATAAAAAACTGATTGGTTATTTTAGTCCCTCCAAATAATTTCAGTTCAAGTATATGTTTCTAGTTCAGTATAATAATTAAAACTCAAACACCATTGAACATTATACCTTCATTTTCTTGTGAGTTCAGGTATGTGAAGGTGAAAAACCAATATTGAGAAATGAGTATAGAGTTGGTTTCTTTTTTATTTCTCTTCCTGTGCCACTCATCTTCACCCAACTCAGAGACCAGTCACTTATTCTCCATGGTTGAAGTCACTTGCCATTGACACCTCCCTGCCTCAATGCAGTAGGAGTTCACAGCTCCATTTCATTTTGGAGGAGAGGCCCAGAGAAAACAGGTATGTGAATCTGATTCAAACTTGTTGCCAAGGCTACCTTTTCAGGAAATTTATGAATTACTCTCCAGATACTGAATGATGTACCACCAGAAGAATAAAACATGTTTCATAATATGTCTAATGAGTAGAAGAGAGGATGTAAATTTACAACAGTATGTTTTGTGAGAATGAAATGAAAGTAAAAATGTTTGAACAAAGGGACTCTGTAACTAGCTTTTATTCTAATTGGCAATACTCACAGCATTTGAAATGAGTGGTCATGGGAATTGAGCTAGTTTTCCACTAGGTTGCTGTCCTTAAGATAGGAAACAATATCATTCTTTCAGTTTAAATCTTTATTTGAATTTTAATATTTATTTTTCTTAGTTTTCGGTGGACATAACATCTTTGTTTGTATGTGGTGCTGAGGATCGAACCCGGGCCGCATGCATGCCAGGCGAGCGCGCTACTGCTTGAGCCACATCCCCAGCCCTTAAATCTTTATTTGAAAGTGTGTCTTGTTTTAAGATATTTCTCCTCACCTAGTTAATTTCAGAGGTGCTACTCAAAAAAATTAATGCTAAATTTTCCAGCAGAATCTGTGATATAGATAGAAATAAGCCATTCACAATTCACATTGAAAAACCTCATTCATTATGGTTGTGAGGCCATTTGCAATATTATTACTGCAGTGCTGTTTGGGAAATTGTCCATTTGTTTATTCCTCAAAATAGAGTATTAAGATAGCAGAAGGACACAGTACTCAAGTTCCACCCTAGGTTGAAGAAACAAGCCCAAGGTGGAGAGAAGGACTAACACTCATCACAGAACCCAAGTGCTTTCGCAATTTGAGTCTTTAAAAAGAATTTAAAAATCTGGAAGAAAAAAAAAGGAAAGCTTCTTCTAAAAGCTGTTGAAATTGGTAGCACTGTTATTATCCAATTTTCCAGATTAGAAAAGCAGACTTCAAAAGGTGAGGTAACTTGCTCAAGTTCTTACTACAGATAGCACTGGAGATAGGGTGCAGACCTGGCTGAGTTCATGCTCTTACCCACCATCCAAGGCAGCCTCTCTGATAACAGCAATAGTTATTGTGGTAGATTATGCTATTGTTCCCAACTATTCACTCCCCTTTCCTTAAGAGAATGAAGTGTACTCATTCACTGACATGACATTTGCAGTGTCGTTGCTGGTGCTTCTACACTTCCCTGTCAATGATGGGCATGGTCATGTGACTTACTAGGGCCAATGAAATGAATGGAGTGTCTGTTAGCAAAGGTCTTGCTAAAGATTAGAGAGACATCATTGATTCCTCCAAGTCTCTCCCTTCACCCTTTCCCCCTCTGCCATGGATAAATTTTTTCCCACTTAGATGCTACTCCATCTGACTCAAGGTATTGACATGGAACAGAAGCGAGAATAAATGTTTATGGTCCTAATCTGCTGAAATTTGGAATTTATGTTTTTACCGCAGCACCTGATCAATATAGTTGCCATCTCCTAAGACATGAATTGAAACAAATTATTGAATCTTTCAAGAGTAATATATTGTTCTTTGTTATTCGCAAAGGTAATCTGTATGTGTCTGAATAAACCAAGAATCTTCATATGCTTTATGAGAAAAATATCATTTCCTTCACTTCACAAAGAAAAAGCAGACTTCAGATTAAGTAACTTGGCCAAGATCATACATAGAATGAGTATCGCAAAGCCATTCCCAATCGTTATCTACCTGTGCCATTGATACCAAGGCATAGGTCTTTCTTATGATGGTGCATTACATCCTCTTGCAGGAAAGAAATTCCAGAAGATTTACCTACAGAGGATTCATGATACTGGAACTTGAAAACTCAGAATCTTCACCCTTTAACAAGTCCAAGATGGAAGTATCCAAAATTTCAGTATATATCACAATATTTTTCTCTTTACTAATCTAATAAGTTCTTTAGTAATCTAAAGAACTATGTTATATTGTTTAGAAGAAGCTACCACTTCTAACTGGAGTTAATTGTTCTTTATATTCCACCATAAGAAAACTTCATTGTTTTTTAATTAATATTCATGGGGTTTGCTTATGGACTTATTTAGATGTACACCACCCCCATTACCCTCTATGAATGCTCAAAGACAAAGTATGGCACTTTTGAATACTGGAAAACCCAATTCAACTTTATGGTTCAATGTTATAGGGGCAAAATGTAGTTTGATCAGCCTAGAAATCAGAAAGCATCACACCCCTTGTTATCTGTCAATATCCTGAGTGCACAATCTCCAGGGCAATGTGGAAAAAAATATATGACTGGGCAATTTTCATCAAGGAGTAGATATATACTAGCTCAAATTAAATTCCCCAAGCCTTTTAAAAATCATATGAAAAAGATATTTAGCCATTCTTCAATTATTTTATGATCTCATTATCTCTTCTCTTCCATCTACATTTTCTTAGAAGCTAAATTGGATTTTGTGGGTTTTGCTTGTGTTTTTAAATTTAGGATACTATTTAAGACAGAGTAATCTTGAATATGTATTCACTCTACATTTCTATAAGTCCATTCCTCTAGCCTAGGGGATTGTTTTTAAGAGTCACAATTTTGTCTTGGTCTTTTATATAATGCACACTCTTACTTTTCTCTTGTGACAATAAGATATAGCTGTTTACTACCTTTCAAGGTTTAAAAGAAGCAGCTGTACAGTCAAAAATTTTCAGGGAATGAGAATAGATTACTACAAATTGTTCTGAATCTCCCTTTGGTGAATGAGTCAGAAACTCATTTCATCCAAATTTTCGGTCCTTGTATTTAGACGCATATTTACAGGCTTGGAAGTTAGCAATAAAGTGCTTTCTGGGGTTTAGCTTCGTTGACTTCATGGCAGTGACAGGCTTTTTATTGTTGTTGTTTTGTACCTGAGTAATAACACCCTCATCCCTTCTTTCCCTTGTAATTTTCTTCTGTAATTGAGCAAATATTTTACAAGAATTCGATGTCACCATGAGAATACTGAGCTTCTCATTCCTATTTTCTAACATTGGTCATTTGTGGCCAGATTCATTATAATCTCCACCTCTTTATAGAACCTAAAATGTGACAGTTGGAGAGGCTACTTGTGATTGGGAAATAGCAGAAGGAGGGAGACATTCTATAAAGTGGCTTGAAGATATTACAGACTCTTAGATTTTCCTTTAAGGCAAAATAATTTTCTAGAATCGTGGCCTCTTTTCTTCTTCAATCTCGTTCTGCTAAATAAACTTGGAAATGCCAGAAATTCTAATTCTCTTCTAGAGGAAACCTGGGAAAGGTAAATGCCATGGACAGAGGAAGACAGAGGTATATTGGAGTAGCAAGATGGAGGCCAGGAATAACAGTCATATATGCCAACTAACTGGTCATCAGACTTAGGCAAACCAAAGTCCACTCTGATCCACTGTGCTCCAGCTGTGACATAAAGATGTTTAAGGCTGACGAAACTCCATTGTGTACATAAGCCACATTTTCTTTATTCATTCATCTGAAGATGGCAACCTAGTTGTCTCCATATCTTAGCCACTGTGAAGATACTACCCCCTTTTGGTCATTAGCAAAACCATGAATGAACCTGGAAGACCTTATGCTAAATGAAGTGAGCCAGGTATTGAAAGAAAAACAGCACATAATCCTGCTTACACGTAGAATCTAAAAAGGTCAAATCCAGAAGTAAATAGTACAATCATGACTCTACTATTTATTAGAGACTAGAGGTATGTGTGAATGAAAAAAAGGAACATGTAGATCAAAGAGTATGATATTTTAATTAGAGAGGAGGAATAAAATTTTAGTGGTCTATTTCACAGACTTCTGACTACAATAAATAATATAGTGTGTATTTCAAAATTGCTAAAATAGTATTTGTTTTCACTAGCAAAAAGATAAGTGTGTGAGATAATAGGTCTGTTAATTAGAATGATTTAATTATTCCACAACATACCCCTAAAACAGATAGTATATGCAATTTTTATTTGTCAACTAAAAGTAAATTATTTTAAAGATACTAAAAAAGCAAACTTCTGATGTCTTTTCTGTATCTGGTATTCAATCTCTTCACAGGATCTGAGATTACTGTGTTCCTGGAGATTCAAGTGATTTAACTGTAAACCCCAATCTCTTACATGAGCAGAATGACCTCCAATCATACGAAGAAAGTAAGAAGTGAGTGCTTAATACAATTTACTTCATTACAAATTAAAGATAGTCTTAGGAAATAACCTCTAGGAAAGAGATTTCATTAGGGTTGTTTTCTGCCCAGTGTTCACATAAAGAAAGAGCACAATACTATTTAAGCCACAATTTACTTGAGATGATGATGATGATGATGATGATGATGATGATGATGATTTTCATTCCACAGCTATGGGAAAGAAAAGTGAATGCTCCAGAAACAACTATTTCAGAAGCTGGAGCTCGAGCCAGAGTAAACAGGTGAATGGTAAGCCCCTCTAAATCCTAGGAAGACATGGAACTCCCACTATATGGGAAATTGGGGGTTACAGTCAAATTCATTTGAATCTCCAAGAAAAGAATGGTCATCTAAATGGCAGACAGATAAATGTAATGCATTCTGAAATTAATCTGATGGATGCTATATCTTGGCTTGGAGGAGCACATTTTAAGGTTTTCACATTTGTTATTATTTTTACATTTTTTTTTTGTATTTGAAAAGGAAACTAGCACATCAATAAGAACTCAGACTTTAGAATCAGCTCCTCTTCAGTTTATATTTCAGATTGGCCAATCTCTTGCCCTTCACAGACCCATTTCATATCCCAATGAATATAAACCAACATCACATGGTTCCTGTGAAGATCTAAAATAATAAATGTAACATGTACAACATAAAGTAGCTACTAAAATACTAGATCATTTAAAAATTCTCTCCATGCTTTTCTGGGTCAAGGTATATGAAGGTGCCAGCTTAGCCAGTGAGGCTTGAGTACATGCTGCAGAGATTGAGTACATCATAAACGAGAGACAAATACAGACTGAGATCTTGATATATTACTCTGGCTCCTGTGCCTGCTACATAAACTTCTGCTGGCATCTTGACCTGTTAGATAAGTTGTGAGTTGATTCCAACCTAAGAAATGGATTTTTTTTCCGCACAAAGCCTTGCATCAGAGCCCATGTGCTTCAGGAACAGGAGCGTCACACCTTGCTGGGCTGATGGGCTCCCCTAAAAGCACTGCCATTTGCAACATATGTAATGGGAGCTGACTGTCCCCTTAAAAAAAAAAAGGTTTTTTAGACACTGTCTAGAGCCAGACAAAATAGCTTGAATTTGTTTTTCACTTGGTTCTCTCTCAGAACCCATTATGAAAGCCTGCTAAGACACAGCAAACATCATTGGTTCAGCCACGCTTGGCTTCTGCTTTAAATTAACAGCAATTGTGGGTTTTAGTTCATTAGAACATTCTGAAGAAAGATAAAATAATTAATGGCTCTAACAATCAGAATCAGTATGCTCATATCTCAAAAGGATAGCACTTTTTTTTATTCCTCCAATATCTCATTAGGAAAAACAGATCAAATCAAGACAAGCTAATTCAACTCCATTTGTCTCTTTTTAGCTTCAGGTCTTTCAAGGCTCATAAAAGCCCACACCTATCCAGATTAAATTTTGTGTAAATGTATTGAACTACCCAACTCTTTGCAAACTACACCAGAATGAATTCCTGAGTACATAATACCTTTAATTTATATAAAGGCTGCTTTCAGAAAGCCTTTAAAAGTTTCACAAAGGTTATTAATCCTCAGAACAATCTTTTGAAGTTGGTAGGGAGAATAAATCACCAAAGCACACAGTAGCCTTGAAAGAAATATTTTCTCATTAAAAGTAAGTTCAGTAAAATGGTACAGCTGCTGTGGAAAGCAGTTTGTCAGCTCCCTAAAAAGCTAAAAATAAAATTATCACGTGACCCTGCAATTCCACTCCTCATTATATACTCCAAAGAAATTATAACAGATATTTAAATTAAAACTTTAATAAAGTTGTTCATAGCAGCACCATTAACCACAGCTGAGAGGTACAAACAAATCAAATTCATAAACTGATAAGTGGATAAACAAAATGTGGTATATCCATACAATACAATATACAATACAGCCATTAAAAAAATGAAGTATTGATAACATATGGATGAAATCTGAAAATATCATGCTAAGTGAAAAAAAGTAAGACAAAATTTGTATGATTTTATTTATATGAAATATCAAAAGTAAATAAAAAGAAATATCCAGACTTAACATATGCATAGAGCTAGAGAGTGGATTAATGGTTGTCAATTCCTGGGGGAGAGGAATAGGGTGTGCTTGGTGCACAGTTTAACTTGGGGATAATGAGAATGTTCTAGAACAGATAGTTGCAATGGTTGCACAATGGTATGAAGTAACTATATTTCACTAAACGTCAATTATATGTTAAGTATATTACACACAATGTTAAAAAAATGAAGTTCAGTTCTCGTGTTTCTGAAAGGATATAATGACATTCCTGCCTAATATCTGAGCAGGGGAACTTTAGACAGCTTCGCGGCTCCCCTTAGATTCGAGGTTCTAGAGGGAAAAATAAAGCCTAGTTTAAGTAATTCCCCCTGTTTCATTAGGTAAACTTCTTTCCTTTCAGGCCTGAAGATTTCCTAAATTCTCAAGACCCTCCCTCCCTCTCCCACCCCCCAGGTCCTAACTGAGGTTCTTTTTTTTCCTCTCCTAAAAGCTCTCAAACCATCACATTATGTCGTAACTGTTTGCAGGCCTGTCTCCCTTCCCCACCAGACTCTGTGATCCTTGACACCTATCACCCTTCCTCTGGCTCTTGAATCCTGACTCAGGGCATAAGAGTGATTTCATAAATTACTCTGCCTCATCTATTAAAATGACAATAATACACTATTTCCAAAGTATTAACCCCTTAATTAACTAAATAATTTATAACAAAGGGTCTTCAGTTTCCCTTTCAATACACTGAACCCAGGCCCTTTCGGGGCAATGTTATACGTGTAAAGAAGGCACCTTTAGACATGATTGTGGTTACACCATCTATTACCTTATGGACAAAGGCATCAAGAGCAGTGTTGAGGGTGTAGCTCACTGGTAGAGGGTATGAGGCCCTGGGTTTGAGCCCTGTCATTGAAAAAAAAATGTTTGAGAGAAGCACTTTTGTGACTTTTACTAACTTTCTTGAGTTTTTGATTCAGTGAAAATGAATTGACTATTGGCTAAGCTAAACAAACCATTCCCAGGCTACTGATGCCCATAGAATGCTTGACCTTAATGTCATGACTAGAATGAGCATCCATAAGAACAGTTTAGTGATGATTTGGGAAGAATAAAAACTATAATGGGATAATGTCTTGACATCAATGCAGAAAGAAAAGCTACAATGGAAGCCAGAGAAAGGAATGATTACTTAAGAGACTTCATAAACCATTTTTTTAATATGCAGGTGGCATGGCTTTTATTGGCATAACTTAGGATTGGTCAACCAAAGATTGGTTCTTATTTTTAGTTACTGCCCTTTAAGGCCTACTGTTCCACCATCCTGAAGCCACAAGTCATCACTTTTGGCAGCCATCCCCAGACCTAATTGCCTTACAGTTAATGAGGCAATATAATGAGTTAACTTATTCAGTTCCTAAGGATGTATATTGCCAACAATTTGTCTTCGATGGTACATCAAAACAGATTAAATTATCTTTTTTTGTTGTTATTGTTGCTGTTAACTGCTAGAAAGCTTAGTAATCAATATTCAACCAACTTCTTGCAAAGTATTCAAGACTTAAGATGTCAGGATGGGGTGTAGCTCAGTAATAGATTGCTTGCCTATCATGCATGAGGCCCTGAGTTCAATCCCCAGAGATACAAAATGAATAAATAAACGATTTTTTAAAAGACTTGAAATTTCAGGTTGGTTTCACAGTTTAGCTATTGTGAATTGTGCTGCTATAAACATTGTTGTGGCTGTGTCCCTGTAGTATGCTGTTTTTAAGTCCTTTAGGTATAGACTGAGGAGAGGGATAGCTAGGTCAAATGGTGATTCCATTTGCAATTTTCCAAGAAATCTTCATACTGCTTTCCATATTGGCTGCACCAATTTGCAGTCCCACCAGCAGTGTAAGAGTGTACGTTTTTCCCCACATCCTCGCCAACACTTATTGTTGTTTGTATGAATAATAGCTGCCATTCTGACTGGAGTGAGATGAAATCTTAGAGTGGTTTTGATTTGCATTTCTCTTATTGCTAGTGATGATGAACATTTTTTTCATGTATTTGTTGACTAATTATATATCACCTTCTGAGGAGTATCTGTTCAGGTCCTTGGCCTATTTATTGATTGGGTTATTTTTTTCTTTTGGTGTTCAGCTTTTTGAGCTCTTTTTATACTTAGTGCTCTATTTAATGTGTGAGGAGTAAAGATTTGTTTCCAAGATGTAGGCTCTCTATTCACCTCACAGATTGTTTCTTTTGCTGAGAAGAATTTTTTTTAGTTTTAGTCCATTCCATTTATTGATTCTTTGAATGTGTTCCCTCAAAAATGTGTGTGTGTTAGAAACTTAATCCGGAATGCAATAGTATTAGGACATGGGCTCTAACAGGGCATTTAGATTATGAAGGATCTGCTCTCAAGTATGGATTAGCGCCATTATAAAAGGGACTCACGGAAGTAGATTCTCTCTCACTTGCTCTTCACCTCCTATTATAATAGGACATGGCTTCCTTCTCTCTGGGGGATTGCAGCAAAAAGGATCCTGTGAGATATGGGCACCCTGACCTTGGACTTCCCAGCCTCCACAACTGTAAGAAAGAAATTTCTATTCTTTATAAAGTATCCAGTCTGTGTTATCCTGCCATAGCAACAGAAACAAACTGAGACACATACCTTATCCTGGAGTCAAATATTCTACCCTGTTTCATATTTCTTCATCCAATCTTTTAATTCATATCTTTTATTCCTGCCTTTGCACTGTATATATTTTTGCAAGTTTCCATAAGTAATTTTAAAACAAGGTTTTATATTAACATATGAATAGACTTAACTGTATCCTGAATAAATAAGTGATTAATCAAATATCTACACTTGGCTTCCTTCCTTTTTCCTTCCTTTTATACTAAGAATATTGAAAAAAATCATAAGGATATTCATTATTTAAAGAAGAGCCATAAAGATCCGAAGTGTGAAGGAAGTCACAACAGCATGGAGGTATTAACATCTTTCACATCAAGACAAAAATCAAAAATGAGATTTTTCTGACATTTAATTTTCTTACATTGAATTTTCATTAAAGATGTCAAGGCCTCTATTTCCCTCAGTTCCTCACCCACAATCTCTTTGATTTTCATACAATTACTCTAGATTCCACTCAATCTTCTCTAAGCAAGTAGACAAAAATTATGAACATATGCATCCATATCTCAAATATATTTGGCCAATTATTTGAATGAATTTAAAGTATTTTCAAAATGATCATTTTCTACTTCTCTCTGGGATGTTGTATGTGGATACCTGTCTATGAAAGTCTACAAAAAGGAACCTCCCCTTTCCCCTGCCATTCTAAGCTGTAAACACTAAGAGTGTCATCAATAGATTCCTACTTGATCTGAGGTGATTAGATCATTTCTCTAATTACAAGTCCTTTCAATATTTCCCTTTGCAAAAACTGTGAAATGAAAGATATGAGATGTGTTGCAAGCTTTTTCATCTAATCTAGCCCAGTGATCATCTTTGTTTTTTAGATTATTATGGGAAAAAGTTCATGATAAATGTCAATTTGAACAAACAAGATCTGTTGGACTTTTCTTCCTCTGCACCCTTTCAAAAAGATGAGGATCCAATTTACTACTCCTTACCAAGGGAAGTTACATTCCAGGGTACATTGCTTCTCTGATCTTCACAAACAGTCCCTAAAAGTCCCTAAAAGATGCCAATTGATAGTGGGCTTTAACTGGGATTAGATGCATACCTTCCTCCAAAACAAACAGAGGAAAAGAACAAAACAACATGAAAGGACAGTCATTAACACAATAGATACTGAGCACAAAGGTCAGTGCTCTCTGAAAGCCAAAAATCAAAGTGATTCCTACAGCTGGCCCAGATAACCACCTGAAGTCTGCCATGAAGCAAAGACAAAGACAAGATAAAGCTGAGACTATGATGAGACCAAGGCCAAAAGTCACAGGAAAGGATACAAGGAAGGTGAGTGATTTATAGAAAGACACTTGAGATCCTCAGAGGGTCGGATCTGCCTTCAAAATTCATCAGGATACTTACCCAGTACCTGCATATAAAGAGCATTATCCATGAATAGAGAAAGAATAGTCTGAAAGGGCCAAAGGCAATAAACCAGTTGTTCACCCAGAACTGGGAATAGTGCCCATCTCCAATAGTCACGCTAGAAAATTTCATAATTCACAAGACATCGGACAGAGTACTCAGTACTCAGTCTTGTCTCAGTAGCTTGGAATAATTAGCCTAGAATAAATGCTGCTCTGGTCCCATCTAACAAACCTTAAATGCAAGATCTGAAAGGTGGTTTTCAAGTAATGGAACTACATCCCAGGGGGAAAAAATGCAAGATCATTTATAGGAGCAAAAAAATATCCAGCACATAAGATGTGAAATATATGATGCCTAGGATCCAAATATTGTTAGTACAAAGAAGTAGAAAAATGCAACCCATTATGAGAAGAAAAATCAACCAACTAAAGCACATCCAGAACTGAAAGAGAGTTTAGAATTTACAGATAAGCACCTTAAACCAGTTATAAAAATATTCTCATGGCCGGGCATGGTGACACACACCTGTAATACCAGCAGCTGGGGAGGCTGAAGCAGGAGAATCACTAGTTCAAAGCCAACCTCTGCAATTTAGCGAGGCTCTGAGAAACTCAGTGAGACCCTGTCTCTAAATAAAATACAAAATAGGGCTGGGGATGTGGTTCAGTGGTTGAGTACCCTTAAGTTCAATCCTTGATACAAAAAAAAAAAAAAGTAGTCTTTATGTTTAAAATATAAGTAAAAATATGAAAGACAAAGAAAACTTCTAGATATTAAAACTACAATGTGTGATACCAAAATAGAAGAAATGGGAAAAACAGATTACATATTGCAGAAATAACCTATGAACTTGAAGAAATGACAATAGATACTATGTAAAACAGAAAGAAAACAGAACTTAAACTAAAAAGAGCTTCAGTTGACTGTAGGGCAACTTCTAGAAGTCTAGCATACATGTAAGTAAAAAGTCTTCAAGCAAAGAGAGAAGAAAGAAAACATAATAATACTTGAAGAAATAATGATTAATTTTTTTACAAATTTGATAAAAACTTTAAACCCAGAGATACAAGACACATTAATTCCAAGCACGAGAAACCTGAAGAAAACCATGCCAAAATACATCATAATCAAATTGCTTAAGACCAATAACAGAGGAAATCTTAAGCACAGCCAGCTCATTACCTACAAAGGAATGGAGACAAGGTAACAGTCACATCTTCTTTGGAAGAATATGATGGAGAAACATCTTGAAAGCACCGAAAGAAAGTTTTTTCGATCTAGAATTCTATGCCCAGTGAAAATACCTTTCAAAAATAAGGGTAAAGACCTTCACACATACAAAAGCTGAAAACGCATCAGCTTAGCTGCACTACAAAAATTTAAAAAAAAAAAAGTTAAAGGAAATCCTTCAGACAGAAAAAAAAAATTATACTAGATGAAATTACAAGTAGTCTATACCAAGCAGTTAGAGCACTAGTGAAGATCAATGTTGACTGCAGCTCTGCCTTCCACACACACATAACCCCGAGCAGGTAAGCCAGAGGCCTGTGTGCAGGATAAGAAAAGTGGCCCAACCTTCCCCTGGCATGACTCAAGACCTAATTGAGAAAGCACAGCAGGTTCATGTTCAATATCAATTGGAGTAAGAGAGGATCTTAACAGGAATGTGAAGAATTAGAATGTGGGCAAAATCCTAGAAAGCACTGAAAGGAGATAGGCAAAGTCAATATTACAGAACTCCTTGACACGTGGCATGGGGCTTATAAAGGACCTGGGCCAACCACACTGAAAACCAGTGGTGGGAGGACACAGGCTACCCCTGGGTGCCATAGACTGACAGATTATCAGGATAAGAGTAAGACCATGATGGGCGAGAGCTGACGCATGGGCCACATAGCTCAAGCTCCAAGGTTATCTGTAGACTGTTGGATGCCCAGAGCCCCAAAGACTTCCTGTTTTCTGGTGTCAATGAGAATTACTCAAAATTACACAATTGCACAATCCCACAAAATAAATACCCCATCACCATTCAGCAGGAGTGATCCACTCATTAAGCCACTCTTCTGGGACCTCAGGACCTCAGGGCATCTCATTGACCCATAACTGGTAGAAGGCACTGCTTTTCTGAGTATTAAAATGATATAATCCATAATAGCTGTTTAACTATGTGAAAGCAATTACCTAAATCTTCTCTCCTACAAAATATTTGTCTCATTATCTTTAGTCCCATGAGTTGAAGGATGACTTGATAACAACATAATAAATGTCATGCTTTTACATGTAAGACCCTACCTGTATGCTGGCAGCCTTTTAATTATGTTATACATTCTATCTTCTGTGGTGTGTGTGTGTGTTTGTTTGGCACTCTTGTGATGACTATGAAATTATTCAAAGCAATAAAATCACCACAGTTGTCACTCATCAGGTGAGACTGTGATCATAAAACAAAGCATAGTCATTTCTGGTATGTTTCAAGGCCATAGATAGGACATTGGTCATTTTGTGATTGGTATTAGGCATTGGTAATTTTGGAAAAGAGATAAAAATGAGTTGTTTTTGAAATTTTTTTCCTCCAGTGCTTTTAGGAAGAAATTAATTTTGGAACCTCTCAAGATCACTTCATTAAAGTTTCAAAATAGAATTCAAGCTACTTCACTCTGTTATGATCTGCCCTATTTCACTCCTTGACCCTAAATGCAATTCCCCTCAGATTTACTTTCTCCATAGAGAGATGCTTCTCAAAAGCAAATACGAGTGTCCTCTACTTACAACTTACCAAGAATTCCAGTTTTAAAATAGAGTCAAGACCTGCTGGACATCTTCAGCTTTACTTAAGAAAGAAACAAAAGCACAAATCCCATCTCTGATTACACTAGAAATAAATAAAATTTGGGATATTTTTAAAATGTGATGAAGAAAGAAAGGAAGGTCAGGTGCAGTGGCACATGCCTGTAATCCCAGCAACTTGGGAGGCTGAGGCAGGAGGAGGGCAAGTTCAAAGCCAGTCTCAGTAATTTAGCAAGATTCTGTCTCAAAATAAAAATTAAAAAGGGCTGGGAATGTGGCTCAGTGATTAAGCACCCCTAGTTTCAATCTCCAGTACCAAAAAGAAAGAAATAAAGAAAGTTGGTGGAAGAACACTAAATTTTCCAAACGAGCAAAGGAAACCCAAAATGCCAATCAATAAGTCTATTGGAAGCAAGAAAAATTTCCCAACAGAACCCAGGAAAGCCTCAAGTATCAGGTACTCTGAAAGGTGGAAATAAGTTAATATTGGGAGTTTTTTCCAAAGCTATAGGAATGATGTGATAAGATTCTACTGAGATTCAAAGAAAACTAAGCAGAAGCCTATAATATTAACACCAGGGAAAATAAAAATTTGTATAAGAAAAAATATAATCATTGTTTACTATTTGACTCAGCAGGAGACAATAACCAAAATAATAAAAATAAATGTAAGAAAAATATGAAATTATCACATTAGGAGGACTAAAGAGATTGGAAGGAGTGAGTGCAAGAGGGCTAACATTCTCAACTCTCCTTTATCATAAAAGAAATGCACAATATTTAAAAGCAAACTTACATTATTTAAAAAGTCTGAGAATTGAAAGTTGTTTTCTTTGGAGTGACAGAACATTACATCAGAGGACCAATAGTTTCTGTATTTAGATTTTTAGAATTATTAAAATTAATTTTTTGTGTATGCGCAAGTATTGCTATCATAAAAGTTAAGCTGAAAAATATTTTTCAATGGTTTGCTCTTGCTCTTAGAATATGATCTGAACCACATGACGTGATTCATAAAACCTGTCAATGATATGGCCACCTCTTTTAACCACTCCAGCCATGCTTCTTAACGTTTTACCCCTCCCTTCTAAGCTCCAAACTTCCTTGAGCTTTTCTTACCTCCTGGTAATAGAAGATGACTTTGCCCACCTCTGGGACTTCCCATGCTGGGTTGTTTTGCCGGAGATTGTCATTTACCTCTCCTCCTCCCTCCCACCTTCTTCTGTCTCACAACACAACCAGGACACATGTGCTTCCTATTAACTCCCTTAGTGCACAAACTTTCCCTGCCACAGCATTTATCACATCATGTGGTAATATTGCATCGAACTATCTGTTCCCCCATCCCCACCATCGAGAGCACAAGCACATGAGAGCTACAGCCCCACCTCTCAAGTTCATTGTCCTACACTCAGTATTCAGCAAGATGTTCAGTTTAGAGTTATTTCTTGTACAAGAGAAGTAGAAAGTAACAACGACTTCTAGATTTCCAGGATGGGTTACCTGTCAGATAGTGTGATATCACTCAGATACGGAATGCTAGAATATGCTTTTGGCAAGAGGAATTGGATATAAAAATTGTGTTTGAAGATACCTGTTGACCTTGAACTGGAGAGAGTTAGTTGGCAATTATTGATATTTCCACCTCTCTAACCCAAATTCTGTGTGTGTGAAGGCAGTCTCCATTGGAGGTACTTATCAGAACCTTGGGGAACACCAAATTCTAGGGGGTTGTTGAGAAGTCTGAGAAAGGCAAGACTGCAGAATAATATCATGAAACCCCAAAGATCATGTCAAGTAAAAGAAATATTTAAATATGTCAAGTACTTTAAAAGCTGAGAGCTGAAAAATATTTCTTGGTTTGGGAATTGGGTGGCCATGGATGGCATTATGGGCTTGCCTTGTAGTAAGGACAGAAACCTGCTGGTGGAGACTGAGGGAAGTAATGCAGGTGTTATGAACTTTTGCTGTGAGTGAAAAGGTTCAGAGACTGTTTTACTTTGTTTCTGAGAGATGTGTGCATATTCCTGTGAGGAATGAAGACAATGGGGGAGGATTGATTTTTATAGAAAGGAGGAAAAATAATGGAAACACATGTCATTATTTTATCGTCACATTTCTATTCTTGTTATCTGTCCGGCATTTTTCCCTCTTGTCAGTACAGTTACATTTGTCTGTTTTTGATTTCTAAAGAGTAAAAAATGTATAATACTCACTGAAATCCCTCCCTGCCTTCTATGGTATGGATATAGTAGGATTATACTATATTAAAAACTTTTGGCAGAATGTTCAAATAGATTAATGGAGAAAATATTAAAATTGATTTTTATGTAAAAAATTGAACTATAATATTTTAAAAAATGCTCATTTTAGAGTTGATGCCCATCACCTCCTAGAACAATTCCTGGCACTCAGTAGCACAGCAATAGAGTTGAATAAATGAATGAAAGACATGAAGAAAGAAAGGGAGGGAAGGAGGAAGGAAGGAAGAGAGGGGGGACAATTTACTGTTTGATTCATGCTATTGAGTGAAATCAACTCAAGGCAAAATTATAAGGCACAAAGAATTTAAATTCAGTATTTTTATTTCTTTTTTTCCCTCCTATTCCCTTCCCCTCCTTAATTAGTCACTAAAGCACACTCTAAAGTCAGTATTTTCATATCACCACTTAAGATAATTCACACTAAGGAGATGGTGACAGCATTATTTCAAAGGGTAATTCTAAAAATACACCAGGCAGGATGCCTCACCCAGAGAAACTTAAAGTTCTCAAAGTTATCATTTTGAGTCCATCACCAGGCTCATCAAATGAGGTAACTGAAACCCAGAGACACAAATGGCTCATGAGATAGCACAGCAACTCTGGGCACCTGCAACTGGCTCTACATTCTACTCACCCTACTCCCTCTAGGAAGTAACTGCCCACTTAGGGAAAGTGCAGCCTGGGAAAGCAAGACGAGGGTGATCTTCCCAAAGTCACAGGCAAGCTTTCCAGATGTCCCTTGAAATCCCATAGCCTCAAGCCACACCTCCTTCATAGGGCGACTGAAAGTTTTCTGGGCTATTGGTGATGACAACACCTGGTAAATCGTGAATCACAGAGCAAATGGTAAACTCTAAGTTGAACCATTATTAATAGAACCAGTGCTAATGTGGCTAGCTTTCAGGGCATTCTGGCCGAGCTCTCCTCACCTTGAGCTGGTTCTTAGCACAACAATTTATAACTGAATCCTGTAGAAGTTTAGACAGATTTGCACCCTCAATATTAATTTAGAAGCCATTTTTATAGAAAATCAGTGCCAAGCTTTTTCTGACAGTTTTCTCAACTTCCCTCATGTAAAAATTTAAGAGCTGACAAATCATTTACTGTGTTTTGCTGTCAGTTAAGTTTTGAGACATTTTAGGAAAATATTTCTACCTCACTTCTTTCAGTTGCTGAAAAGTAAAATGGTTTCTTTGATAGAATCAGATAGGTTGAAGGTTTCACAGACACTTGGACATCCTGGGGAGGGGTGGGGCAGATGGGGAAGTGTTTTCCACAGTTACCACATTTACTGTGGGATTCCACACGGGGTCAGGAGGGGATGGATTCCTCTTAGTTCATTCTCATTGTTCCCCTATTGCATAGGATGGGTCCTCACTAAAGGCAAATGTGAAATATTTAAGCAACAAAGTTTGTCTCTGGATTCCTTTGTCTAGTTTCTGATGATGTCCACAAGTGCCATCAAACAATGCTCCCTCATGAACCTTTGTCCCAGAAGGTCATTGAGGTTCAAGTGTGTCAGTTATAGTGCTTTTAGGTGAAAGGAACTAACTGCATGCCCAATGAAGTAGCTTCAACAATTGGGTCTTATGGTTATCACTGTCTCACAGAACAAGACTAGCCAGTGGCAGGCACACTCAGGGTGGATTCAGCAACCCTGTGATGTCACCATGAATCTGTTTCTTTTCATCTTTCTGTCCTCTTATCCCTAATATGTCCATATATTTCCTCCCTTGATCATGGATGGCTATAGCAGGTACAAGTTTTCCAACCACATGTGCCAATATCCATAAGCAAGAAAGGAAGAGGTGAGGGAGAAAAATGCTTTCCTCTTATCTCTCCTTGTGTAAGGAGAGAAAACGTTTCTCAGAGCCCCCACCACAGTAAATTTCCTCTTCATCTCATTGGACAGAATTGGATTCTAGAAGCATCCTGAGTTGAAAGAGGGGCTGGGAAACACAAAACTGTTATCCTCTGTCTCTCTCTTTCTTGGATTTGGGCACTTCTGGTAGGCAAGGATGAGCAAAATGTCACCTACCTACACTTGTTAAAATAATACACAGTTGGTATTCTAAGCACTTCACAGGCATTTATCCATTGACTCTTCACAGCAAATCCTGGGTGTAGGTGTGATCATTGTCATTTGGACATAAGCAAAATGATCTGCAGAGATGTTGTGCAAGACAGGGAGGAGGTGAGAGAGCCAAGATTCCAACTCCATGGCCTGATGTCGTGTGTAATGCTCCCAACCAGCAGCAGGCGCCACAGCAGGCCACCTCCAAAATCAGAGCCCAGAAGAGATCTGAGTGATGCTCGTCTCCCTCTGAAGTGCAAATATGACATTTCCCCCCAGCTGCAGTCATGGTGTGTGAGAAGAGCAGAGGGACATTCAAGAGTAATGAGATTCCTTCCTGTTATCATCAAGGTTGCAACAGCTGGGGCTGTCATCAGAGCAAGGGTAGGACCTAGAGAGTCCGCTTCACAGCCAGGGGCCAGTGACAGTCAACAGCCCATCATGCTAACACCAGAGTCAGTAGAGTCCCACCTCCACCTGGCAGGATTAAAACAATTGAAGTTTTAAAGTCAGAGAAATGTATTAGGGGCCATTTCCAGTATCTCTCTTATTTTCAAATGAGAAAACTTAGGCACAAATAAAGTGGATTAATTTGACCAGATTATCCAACTAGTTTATCTAAGATATAAGACGCAAAAGGAGAGCTTTTTTTTTCCCCTCAGTGAACACAAAGAATAACTTGAAAGCATGCCTTCAATGAAGACTTGTCTGATTCTTGTAAAATGCATCCCTAGCACTTTGTATGTGCTTGTGTTAAAATGGTGAATTATTCACCTGTGCATAGGTTTCTTCTTCACAACAGCAGAGGTACATCTTGACAGCTCTGCCTGCTAATTGAGTGACCTGTGTTGAGTTCCATTACCTCTCCAGTACTTCTTCTCTTTCTCCATAGAGAACACAATTGTTCCGACTTCACAGTTTTGCGAGGGCAATTCAGTTCAATCCCACACCGCACTGTGTGTCAGGCAGATTCAGTGGTGGTAAGTAGCAGTTTCTATTGATTTTGTATCTCCCAGCTGTCGACTCCCATGTTTGGTAAATCAACAATTTATCATTCCACCGAGAGGCAGAGCATTAGAGAGGCATAATAATGCCATATGGAAAGAGGTCCAGAGAAGGTCTAAATCCAAAAGGGTGGTAAGAACTGAAAGTACAGGAGGAAGAAACTCACAGAAGTAGGAGCAACTTCACCATGAACTCCACCTCCAAAACCTGCTTCATGGTTCTACAGCTTGGGATGCTCAAGACTTAAATAAGGTGAGTTTCTTTTACCCACATTTTTAGACAGACTTAAAAGGATTTCAAACATATGGCTTGTAGGTGGCAAAGCCTGGACTGAATACCAAGATCAGATGATTCCACAAACTTGTCCTACACTCCTACAAATCACTGTGAAAATGAGATAAGCTGATGCAAGTGGACTTAACGGCACAATGGTTGGAACTGGAGGGATGGTGATATCATGGCTGGTTTTGTTATTGTAATTATATTCCTCATATCCCTCCTGCACTGGGCCCAGCAGAGAAACATGGTAGCAGCATGATTCTGAAGGAAGAAGCAAGTCTTCTAACACCCAACCCATCAGCCCCAGAAGAAGCACCAACTCTGGCTGCTCCAGGAAATATCTCCCCAACTCAGAGTTCTATTGCCCAGCACTTTGTTCAGGTGGAGCAAGAGGCTGACAGAGCCAGAGGCAGGCAGGGCAGCCCACATTCAATCGGACACCTAACCTAGTTCTCATTCTACCTCAACCTTTCTTGATAAGGCAAAGAAGCAGAGAGGCAGCAGCGATGGCAGCATCAGCAACCATGAAAACAACCAGGAGAGATAGCAGCTGGCTCTGGAGGGCCTTGTGCCAAACCCCAGGCCCAGAGGGACTCTGGTAGTGATGATAGTGGTAAACAAACAGAGCTGATGGCTGCACAGTGTGCTAGATCCTGCCAGGAGGGGACTGAGGAGATAGGATTCCTGTAATTAGGCTAGTGTGGGCTCAGCTATCATGAGGTTGTCCACAGCAGACTCTGATCTGTCCCCAGGCTGGGGTTGCTGCAGCACCTGTTCCAGCGGAAGTAGTCTGGCAAGCCAAACAAAACAGGATTGTCCACGCCACCTGTAAAGGAATGTGCTGCCTAATGACGTGTGCAAAGCACCTAATTGTCATAATCAATTTTGAACCTCTTCACTGGTAGGTGCTAAACAAGCACCACAGAGCGAAAGCCTATTTCCTGCAAAGGTGTTTTTATCCCCCCACCATTAACACTGTGAGCAATCGTGTCATTCAAAAAAGCCAAGCATCATATTTTCATCGTGAAATTGTTTTTAGTGCCTCTTCTTTTGGCCCTCTCTCTCCGCTTTTGTTTCGAGCATCTTACTTTCCTCGGTTTATTCAGTTACTGCTTCCCTGATGAGTAATTTGCGTTATAATTATTTTCTCATTTCCTCTCCAACTGGCACTAGTTTTGGCCCCTTTCATCTCATATATCTTTAAAATGTCACACTGTTGCCCTGGTTTATTTTAAAACCCCGGTACAAGGGGAACTGTAACCAATGTAGGCACATCCTTGCATCTCTTAGAAAACTTTCCTTCTGGCTTCCTGTGTGCCACTGCTGATAGGAAGACAATCCAGCAAGCGGACAACAAAAAGTAGAGTGTCATTTCAAACAAAAATGGTAAAACAATCATCTGTTTCTGCTACCTAAAAAAAAAAAAAAAGGCAAGGGATGTCTAGAAAAGCAGAAACATTTAATAGTGACAATGTCCCATATCAAGCTCTCATTACGTTTTCATATTGCACAGCCAAAATTACAAGGCCAAGGCCAATCCTACTGATTAGGACTTCCATAATTAAGGTATTTTTGAGGCAAAGAGTTTCTGTCTCTTCATCTGGGGTTCCTAAAATAAAGTTTATCTCTGAAAATTAGAATAAAAAAGTGGTAACAAAACTTTGCAATAAAATAACGAACTTTTTTTTTCCTTTTTGGTCTGAAAACTTGAACATCAATGCATCTATTTTCAGAAGTTCTCTTTCATATTTCTTTCTTTTGATGTCCAATATAGCACATCATCAGTATGATCAAACTACATAAATACTAAGCAATGTCTATAATCTATATTTTCTAAGGAACTGAGTTTATAAATGAATCACCTTGAGTATTTCCCCAGAATCATAAGTATTTATAAATATGATCCTTAAAACACTCTTGAGAATGATCGTTGCAACAATTAAGGGGCAGCTTAAAACAAATATAACAATAACAACAACAGCAAAAAACATCATGAGGAACTCATTACTCATAAATTCAATAAAATTAAAAGGAGCCGGGCATGGTGATATATGCCTATAATCCCAAAAGATGGAGAAGCTGAGGCAGGAGAACACAAGTTCAAAGCCCACCTCAGCAAGTTAGCCAGGCCCTAAGCAACTTAGCAAGACCCTGACTCAAAATAAAAAAATAAAAAAGAGCTGAGGATGTGATTCAGTGGTTAAGCACCTCTAGGTTCAATTCCCAGTATGAATAATAATAATGAAAAGGAAGAAACACATAGGAAATATGTTTTTACAAACCTAATTTTGAATATCACTGTGTATATTCATAAGTTAAAAGCTCATAATAGCTCAGTCCTACAGAGGTAAGAAATTAAGTATCAATAGACTAGAATAATTTACTTACTATGGAAAAAAGTTAAAGACAAACTAAACGTGGTCCAGATATTATCAAATACTCACACTAGAAAAAAATTTTATTTCTTTTTTCTCTTTTATTGCTTGTTTGTGAGTTTTGGTGTTAGAGATTAAACCCAGAGCCTCATGCACACACATGCTATTCCACTGAGCTACACCCCTAGCCCCAGCATTTATTTTAAAAAGAGAAAGACCACATCTCTTAGGTTCTTTTGTGTTCAAGAGCAATTTTATTTTAATTAAGCATTAAAATTATACAGCTTGTTATAAATTAATGTTTACTTTTAGATAACCAGTATAAATATCAATTAGGCCTACAACTATTTTTTAATGTTTTTTTTTACATTAAAAAGACAGTACTTTTAAGGCACAGTTAGATATTCTAATGCAACAATAAGAACTATTGTAACTCCTATAAACTAAATGAAAGAATTGCTTTAGTTAGGAAACTATTTGTATACAGTCATGAAACTACAACTTGAATAAACTTGGGTAAAAGGAGATTTTATGAAAAGGAAGAAACACATAGGAAATCTATTTTGCAAATATAATTTCAAGCATAATTGGGAGTATTTTATGTATCTAAAGGATAACAAGCCTGACCTCAGAGACAAGGAACACCACAGTCTCCCTCTCCTTTTGAGCTCAGTGATTCAGTTTCAACCCCCGACCCACCCACTGGGCTGGGCTTTCTACCATGGTGACCACAGCAGCTTCTGTGTCCCTTGTCACACAGACTCGGTGAATGTACCTGTTCAAAAAAATCCTGGGACAATCTGTTCTGTTTTCCTTGATCTGAATGACAATATCCAAGAAGAAGGAACAATCTCAGTGGCAAACCACCAGAAGGTCTTGTCAGAATCCAGGCAGAAGTAATTCCCGAAAAATGAGGGGAGGGCAATATATTGAACAGGCTACTGGGCTACAAATCAAGAATAAATAATAAAGTAAGATAAAAACAAGTTCAGGTAAAGCCCCAAAAGAAAGGTAACAAAAAGAGGGAAGATTGGAAATTGGCTTGGGCATCTGTGACTTTCCTCCCCATAACCCCCCCCACACACACACACACACACACACACACTTCTTGTGGAAAAGAGCCCAAACAATAAATAAATACTTTCAAGATATTTTAAGGCACCATTTTCTCTGTCCTCTTTCTTAGATGTTTTTTGTCGTTTCCCCTAGGCATCCAAATTTTTGGTCTATAAATTGTCCTCAGAGCTCATATCAAGCACATATAATGTTACTGTTAGAATCATTTCAGAGTTATCTGTGTTATGGGTTCAGATCATGCTCCTGATTCACAGCATTATCTTCCAGGGATTGAGATTCTGATGCAATTTCCAGTTCATGCTCTGTTTTCAGCTGCTGCATTTTCGTGTTTAAATCCAGTAAAGTTCTGGCCAGCTGATGGTTTTGGAAACGCATTTCCAGCTAAAAGTTAGGGGGAAAAAATATAAAGATTTTTATTAGCTTGAGATACAGATCAAATGAAACTGCTCTCAACTGCACAGGAGAAATAAGGAGTCTTTGGGAAAGGAAAATAAGATATCAAAAAAAGATGTATTTCTCATCTTATTTTCACGTTCTGACTATTTGGCCTGGCTATAAAACCGACTTTCTATATGACAAGGTAAAATTCAGATATATAAATAGCTTTTGAAATGGCCTTGAAATGAAAACAAAAATAGCTGATGCACAAAACTGTCCATATGAAAAATACCTGTGTACTGAAGGCTGTTTTCAAGCAATGGCATGTGATCCACAATGAAATCATTTATCTTTATGAGCTTTCCCAGCCACAAGATAACTGCCTAAGGCCATCTGAGTGTTCAGGCTCTGGGCCCATTTACTTGATTACTTGTCATTTCAAGTTTTCAGGATTTTAAATGGTCTCTCCAACGAGCAAAAACATTTAACGACACCTTAGAGGCACATGTATAGTTATGTGTACTTATATAATCTAACACTTTTCACTCTAGAATGAAATGTTATATAGCAAGGCTGATTTATACCTCCTCCAATCAGAGTTTATGAAGGTCTTCCTGTGTTAAAATTTTTTAAAACTAGATCTCTAGGGCAGGTTACCCAGGAGGCAGTCCAACAAAGCTTAGCCCAACATAAACTTTGTATTATAACCTAAAACTAATGATCAACTACTTGTGAATTTCTTGGATCAGGGTCTAGCTTGATGCAGCTCCTGAGAAATTTGCTCTTTCTGCTTAAAATCTCCCATCAACTCGCCAAAAATGACCATCTCAGGATGAACCAGGACATTGTGTAAATAAAAAAGTGCATAATGCATCGGTTGGTGGTCTGTGTGTAATTTGCAAAATAAAGCTAGTGTGTAAAGTTATCTTTCAGTTTTCCCCCACATTTTTCTTCATTCTTCAACACCTAGAACCACTTCTATGGTAGCAAGAATTAGCAAGGGATAAAGTAGATGGACATCCAGCTAATAAACAGTAAAAGAACAACACGAAAAGCCCCTACTTGGGGTCTATGGGAAGCTGCAGTTCTCTCTTGGGCTCAGACTCGGAAATCCTGCCCTTTTTTTTTTTTTTTTTTTTTCCATCTTCTTTTTCTGGAACCCTTTCCCATGCCAGTTCCCACTGCATCCTGAAAACACAACATGCAAAGCCTCATCTCCTTCTGACCTGTGGTTAAGATGCGCTTTACCACTTCTCTTTCTACTGAATGCAATCAAGTGCCAACACTTCCAATTGTGTGGGTAGACATGACTGGCCCCTGCATTGCTTCCACAGCGTTCTGTACACTCGCTCTGGCAACACAAATCAGACTAGACTGATGATGCCGAGGGCAGAGTGTGTATCTTATTCATGATTATGTCCCCAGCTTGGGTGCATTGCACACAGCACAATAGTCCTCTCTCTATGTGTTTGCTAAAAGGCTAAGTGAATAAATGAATGAACTGATGATAGACAGTTCTTCATGCCAAGAATCAGGGAGTAAAATTATTGATAATGGTTCACTCTTTAATAAAGGAAGTATGTGTAATTTACACTTATTTAGGATATTCAAACATCAACAGTTTTTTAACTTTCTTTCATCATGGATGCCTTTGAGAATATGATGAAAGCCATGAACTAACTATGAGAGGAAAAAAATGCACTTTATGCACCTAAAAAATTTTACATAGAATTTCAATATATATAACACTGAAACCTACTCACAATACATAAAAACCAATACATCCCACTAGGAAAAGCAAATCAAACATAACTCCAAATTAACTGGAACTTGTTCATCATATCAAAGAAACATCTTTGGTAAATTCTTTTTTAATATATGATACATGTGCTTATGTGTATTGGTGTATGTAGATTCTTACAGAAATCTAATTAATTGACCATAATTAAAAATTACTTCTTCTAGTGATGATGATACTAAGCTAAAATATCCCTGTCTAATGTTTCTTCTTCATGACCAATTACACACATTGGCTAGGTGGTTGGCCAAGACATTGACCATGATTTCCAAATCAGGTACATAATATCTTGTGAATGTATAGAATTCTGTGGTTCCTTTCCAGAAAAACCTTAATTTTTTTACACATAAGTATTTGCTCTTTTTGGCACAGTCAATAACAATAATTATCACAATAAGAAGAGTCAACAAATAATGCCTATGATCTAGGCACTTGGTATAATATTGCCTCATGTAATTCTTACAGAAATCCTATGAGATTATTATCTTCATTTTACAGGTGAATAAATAAACTCAAACTTACTAATTAACATCCCAAAGTGGTAGGGCCATCAAATGTTAACAGAGCCCATAAATGCTAATTCTGGGATATGAACCTTCATCTGCTTGGAATTTTATTCCCTATCTTCTCACCCACAAATATACATTACTTGGCTAAAACTCCTACTGGTGGAACAACTTGCTGGAATGTTGTTAAAAGGTGTCTTAGAGTTTCTTCAATATGATCTCTTCATTGGATTTAAAAGAGTCCGCTGAGCTGCAGGGAGGGGTAGTGGCATATGTGGTGGGTACAGAGATGGCTGGGCCTCAGCTTTAGTATTTGGCCTCCAGGAGGCTCCATAATGAGATGGCTCCCATATCTAGCTAGTTAGACTCACTGCTAAGCCTCTGGATGAAAATCAAGTGTTTCTTCAACAAGACTATATGGATACAATGGAGCCCTTATCAGATTCAGGTTATTAACATGGTAAAGTAAGATTAACTACCATACTGCCCTTCTTAAAGTCATAAAGGAGATAGATATTATGTTGAGGTACTTAACCAGACAATTCACTAATGTTTAACCATCAGTTCTAAAGTACTGGTTATTGGTATTTAATGTAAAGGAGAAATTTTCAAGTCAAGTCTCCATTACATAATTCATCAGCAGCACCATTTCAAAGCATGGATTGCTTCAATTTATGTTGTCCTTTTCAAAGTCTGCTTTAGAGGGTTTTTTTAAATCTAAAAAAACACTCATATAAAATGTTTACATATACTTCCTCCTGTAGCACACTAAGTCGTAACCTGCCTGATATTCAAAAGCTACAAGTGTTAGGTGCAGAACAGGCTGAACTATGTTATCTGCAGGGCAGGCTGAACAAATGTTAGCTGCAGGATGGCCGATGCACTCAAACCCCCCTCTGTCTGTTCCTTTATCACCTGTTTGCGTCAAAGCTGAATACTCAAGCCCCCTCTTGTGCCAACAAGGCAGCTTGCAGACCCAGAGGCCCCATTAGATTTGGGCTATTAAAAACTCCCTCCTGCTGGGCCCCCCTCTCTCTTGCTGTCTTGCTCTGTCTCTCTCTCTTGATCTGTCTCCCTTGCGTGCATGCTCTCCTCTCTCTCTCTCTCTCTCTCTCTCTCTCTCTCTCTCTCTCTCTCTTTCTCTCTTTTCTCCTCTGTTGCACTGCTGCAAAAAGATCTCTTGGTCGATCCGAGTGTTGTGGTCACTTTCCTTTCATACAGTTTTACAAAACACCTTACCCTT
The DNA here is from genome assembly GCF_048772815.1 of Callospermophilus lateralis. Classification (NCBI taxonomy): domain Eukaryota; kingdom Metazoa; phylum Chordata; class Mammalia; order Rodentia; family Sciuridae; genus Callospermophilus; species Callospermophilus lateralis. The sequence continues at coordinate 70,057,156 of NC_135320.1, read as the reverse complement.
TTCAGTCTTCTGAATTTTTAGCAAGAGGTAAAATAAGAGTATCTTGTGGGATATAAAGAAAGAGTTGTTATGGGCTCACTCCATTTATCCCAGGAGAGCTTATTTCATTGAATTTTCCTCCTCCACACTTCAAATATACACAAGTCAAAAATTTCCTGTGGAGAACTTTTCATATAGCAGAATAATACAGAATCAGGTGGGGGAAGGTCAGCTGGGGTCTTGAGAACATCACTAGTACACTAGGCCCTGATCAACCCCTGAGGGCCTCTTCCCACTATGTTACTGGGGCAATGGCAATGAAACCGCAGTAAGTGGACACGAGCTGGCGCCCCGGGAAGACCAAGGACCGCGGTCAACTCTCACTCTCCCTGGGAACAACTCGGGTGGATCTCCCTAAATCCTCGGGTTGGCTACGCAGCCAGAGGCTCTGGAGGCGGAGAAGACCCAGGCGACTACTGCCCGAGAGCCGGCCGCCCAGCCCGCGCGCTCACCAGCTCTGCGCGCAGCCTGCCCAGAGCGCTCTCGACGCGCGCCCGACCCCGCTCTTCCAGCGCCGCAGCCTCCGCCGCCGCCTCGGCCGCCGCGGCAGCCTCCCGCGCACGCCGCGAGCCCCAGCGCGCCACGGTGCGCTGCAAGGCGCGCATCAGCCGCCGCCGCAGGTCCTCCAGCAGCGGGTTGGCAGCCGGAGATTCCTCCTGGACAGCCCCCGAGACGAAGGGTTGGGGACCACAGTCGAGCTCTGCTGGCGACTCCATGAGGCCTCCAGAAAATTATCTCTGTGCAGTGACCGTAGTCCCGGAGCCCATCGCGGAGATGCAGAGTTGCTCCTTCGGCGCTCTTGCTGGCAATTTGTTTGCAAGTTTGAGCTTTAGGGCGGGTCAGGGCAGGGGCGGGGGCAACTAACAGTACCAGCAAGACCCTTGGAGGAGTAGGACGAGCTCACTGCTCATCCACTTAAGAGAGGCTCCTTTGTTTCCAGCCCTGTCTCTGTCCTTTCTCCCTCTTTTGCAACAAAGGAAGGAAACTGGGTCATTGTTTTTGCTTTGTGGAGTGGAGAATCTTTCTATGGAGGAGGCAGCGAAGACTGAACCTTCAGTCCACGTAGGTAGAAGTTGAGAAAGTCAAGATACAATATCTTGACACTAAGCCTTCCCGGGTGCCTTGGTTTTTGAATACTTTGTTCCTTGAAAACAAATTTCTGACTTTCCACCTGTCAGGCACGGTGCCAGGTGTTGGGGATGTAAAGACTAATTATTAGACCCCACACCTCTCCCCAAGTATCCTGGTCAAAGGAGGAGGAACTTGAGCCCATTTGCGAGTTTGAACAGTCTTTCTATAAATCCAATGACTCACGCTGGGGATTCTGAAACTCGGTTCTTTTTTCTGTAGGTGACTCCTTCTACCACGTCCACGTTTAGAACAAAGTTCAGATGAAACACAGAAATTCCCTTTACCCCAAAGCATGTACTTTGGTAATTTCCAATTCAATGTAATCATGTGCCAATATTACACTCTTCCCAAAGAATACCAAGTCAAAAGACTGCCTCTTTTTGATCTAGTAGAGAATTTCATAATAGGAATAAACAATCAAAACTTTTGTGTTCTCATACTCTGCAACGACTAAACAAATAAATAAAAATAAACAGTGACTGAAATGCTCACTTGGAACTCTCAGAGTTATTCCTTCAATAAAGTTGTACAAATCACCTGTAAGGTTCCAAGGTTCCTGGTAAGCACTGAAGGCAGTAAGAGCCCATTTTTATTAATGCTTACTATATGGTAGGTGCTTTCCATGGATTAACCTATTCAACCTTCACAGTAGCCCTGGCAAGGTAGGTGCTATTAGTTTCTGTGTTTTCCAAATGAAGAAACTAAGCAAAAAGTTAAAATGCATATTAAAGGCCACCAAGCCGCTAGGTGGTCCACTGGGGATCTGCACCTAGGAAAGCTGGCTTGTGCTCCAGGCCACTGGAATACACCCTGGATATGCCCAACCTTCCAAAGAGAAAGGAGAATGGCTCAAGTTATATGTTGCATGAGTGAGTGAAAAAGGGAATGCTCAAAATACTGTGCTCATAACAATCAGCTCTCCTGAAATACTTTTGGTGTACAATGGATTAGAAGGAACACAGGTTACCAGATTTCTGCAGATAATCTGACAAATTCAACACTTCACAATAATTTACAACCTCAGTACAATGAAATGCTTATCATTGTACATTGTACATCTTTATATTCTCTAGAAACATTTGAAGTTGTGTTCTCTTGGTAGAGGTTATGAATTCTATATGATTTACTATTTGTTAACAAAGTATAATGTGGTGAGGGGTTGTTTAGTTTTTGGTGATCAGTTGAGAGGACTTGAAAACTAGCACTACTCAATGAACAGTATAAATGCTTAAAATGCGTGTTCTGCTATGATTTTTCACTTGTATTTCCAGATCATTTTTTCTCAACCAGAATTTCAGTTAAGTTTGATTTAATTCCACAAACAGTGAATGAGTGGTGTAGGTCCAGTGTCAAGCATTGTACATGTGAGGGAGATACAATGATGAATAAAATACAGAGCCCAGAGCTGGGAAAGGAATTCATTCATTCATTCAATAGTATTGATTTAATGTCTTGTTATATACTAAGGATTATACATGATGCTCAGGCTACAATGATAAACCAAGGGACAAAATTGTGTTTTAAAATTAATAATTTTCTTCTATAGACTGATTTTTCAGCTGGGATGTACTTTGAATTTTATTATAATTTTTTTCATTGTGGTTCTGATTTGATTTTTTCTGTGCTGAGAAGAAGCTTTTTAGTTTGCTGCAATCTTTTATTTTTGTTTCCTATACTTTTGGGATCTTGTCCATAACATCCTTGCTTGTCCAGATGTCCTGAAGCATTTCCCCTAAGTTTTCTTCTAGTAGTTTCATAGTGTTTAGTCTTACATTTTTAAGTCTTTAATACATTTTTAGTTTATTTTTGTAAATGGTAAGAGGTAGGGATGACTTTGACTCTTCTTGATTCTTAAAAGACATAAAACTTTTTTAATATTTATTTTTTAGTTTTAGGTGGACACAGTATCTTTCTGTGGGGCTGAGGATTGAACCCCGTGCCTCACAGGTGCTAGGCGAGCACTCTACCACTGGAGCCACAACCCCAGCCCCGAAAGACATAAAACTCTTTAAAGAAAAAATTTAACACTACCTGTGTGGGTTTTTTTTTTTTTTTGCGGGGGGGGGTATATTTTTTTGTCACTAGTGCCTCTCCTTTCTCTTCCCTCCTCCCTCTGCCTATTCCTCTTCCTCTACACTACTGGTCTTCCTTCTACTCATTTACTTATTTGTTTTATGTGGTTTATAATGAATTTTGATGTAATATATGTGGCAACTGTAGGTGAAATGTTGGGAACAAAAGAGATGTATATTTTATGTAAAATGACACATGGTATTAGCCTTAAGTACACTGAAAAATATTAAGAGCAAATATTTTTAAGCCTGGAGCAATCACTAAATAATAATGCAAACAGGTATAGCTAAAAAGCCAAACTAAAATGTCTCCCTAAAATGTTAAGATAATCCAATAGAAAGCTGGAATGGAGATACACAGAATTAAAACACCAAGGGGACAAACATAAAATACTAAAATGGAAGACCTAATTAGATCACATCAAAATTACATTAAATATTAATGTACTCAATACTCCAACTAAAAGTTAAAGATACTCAACTAGATCTTTAAAAGTGGGGACAAAATATATTCTTTCTCAGGAACCTTAACTCTAATGTCACTTCTTTTTTTCCTCTTCAGCCATCTACTACTTTTAAGCAATGGGTTCTGTGTGTTCCCTCTCCAAATAAAATGTTCCTGAGTGCTCTTTACAAAAAAATATAATAATAAGTACTTCTCTAGGCTTGAAAGATTATCTTTATAAGCTTAAGATAAATACCTATAATATTTTTTGTGAGTGGCTTAGTAATAGTTTGGGCCACTTCGAAATCTATGGGGAAAGTGGTCATTTCATTTTCTGGTTAATTAGCAAAAATTCCTCTTTGGTTGTGCAATGTCCAAAAGATCATTATTGTTTTCCTAACAATTTGCCAGAACTCTGGGTTCAAAGGCTCTTATCACATCCCAGCTTCACCTCTTGCATAAGCTCTCTGGGTCGATTTGTTGATAAGTAAAATGAGAATAATCTTTTATTCTTCACACAAATGCTAGGTAGATTAACTAAAGCACCCAGAATTTCACTGAGACAAGTTCATAACAATTCACAAATACTATTTTTTGTTGTTTTTGTTCTTTTTAGTTACACATGACAATAGACTGTATTTTGACATATTATATACAGATGGAGTATAACACCCCATTCTTGTGGTTGTACATGATGTGGAGTTATACTGGTCATGTATTCATATATGAACATAGGAAAGTTATGTCCAATTCATTCTACTGTCTTTCCTATTCCCATCCTTCACCCTTCCCTTCATTCCCCTTTGTCTAATCCAATGAATTTCTATTCTGCCCCACCCCACCTTATTGTGTGTTAGCATCTGCATATCAGAGAGAACATTTGGCCTTTGGTTTTGGGGGATTGGCTTATTTCACTTAGCATGATAGTCTCTAGTTCCATCCATTTACCAGCAAATGCCATAGTTCCATTCTTCTTTATGGCTGAGTATTCCATAGTGTATATGCATGACATTTTCTTTATCCATTTGTCTGTTGAAGGGTACCTAGGTTGGTTCCATAGCTTGGCTATGGTGAATTGAGCTGCTGTGAACATTGATGTATTAGCCTCACTGTAGTATGCTGATTTTAAGTCCTTTGGGTATATGCCAAGGAGTGGATATTTAGGTCAAATGGTGGTTCCAATCCAGGTTTTCTAAGGAATATCCATACTGCTTTCCAGAGTGGTTGCACCAATTTGCAATGCATCTGTGTGCCTTTCCCCCCACATCCTCGCCAACAACAAATGCTGTTCTTGTTATATAAAGGACATGATCAAGAATCTTGCCATAAAGATACATTTCTTAACACTGCATCAAGAGATATCATTGAGCTGTATATCTAAGATACAGAAGAATTGGTTTTAGGATTCCAAGAGAAACTCAGTCAGGTCTAAACTACAGAAGTGATACCAAGATAGCCAGTGTCCATTCTAGTGGACAACAATTTTAAACTGCCAGTGACCATGTGCAACCAATATAGTAATCTCTGTCACAGTGGTGGACTGTGTTATTGCTTAACATATTCTCTGTCTCTCTTGGTGGAAAGGTTATTCTTTCTCTACTCCACTGACCTCAGGCTGGGCTGTGAGATTTGCTTAAGGCAATGAACTATGAGCAAAAGGACATGTCCCATTTGCCAGCAAAAACTTTAGGTGCCATCACACAATCCCTGTCTTCTCCAACAGCATTCAGGGTAGGCAGCTCCGACACCCGCCCACACCCTCCCACACCAGGAGCACAAGGGAAGCTGGCCCATCATGCCTGTGGAGCTTGAGTAAGAAACAAACATTTGTAGTAATCCATGGAGATTAGTGTTTACTTTTTTGAAAATCCTCATATCTGATTCTCCCTCTGATCTCTCTCTTTTCCCTATAAATAGAGTGTAGATGTAAGCATGCAGAAGACAGAAAGTTCTGGCCAATTGAAGTTTTACTGAATCAGTTGCTATAAAGAGATGTATGGAAGCTTATTTGCCTAACAAGGAAAATCTAGTTATTAAAAGGTACAAATAAATTCCAAATACATTTGCTCTTTTATTAGATGAGTTACAAAAGTCAAATATGACATGGAGATAACATCAGCAGATTTTTTCGACAGAATATTTAAAGATTCATTATAAAATTATACAGTGGGTACTGTATAATTTTAGACTGCCAATTTATAGTCTGAGAAGACCATTGCTGCTTGCCTCCATACCAATATAAAAGGCTAGGTGACTTTTAATGCAGTTTTGATTGCTTATCTCATCTTCATGCTCTTCATCTTGAAGACATTTTAATTACAGCCTTCTAAGACTCAACAGAACCTAGCATCCTCTAAGTGTAGAAACTAAAAATCTTGTGGCACTTTTCTGAAAGCCTTTTATATACTGTGGTAGTCAAGAGTTTTGAGAAATAGAATGAATGTCAAATTTGTCTAAACAGCAACTTTGATACCCATTCTAATAAACGTATTTGTATTGTAACTTACAAGGAGTATGTTATTTTCTCTGACAAGTTCAATTCTAAAATTTCTACATACTCTGAAAGCAATGTCTTCTGGGGGACATTGTCATTTTCTTTTATGATTGAACCTTTTTTATTAAAACTGAAATATCCTCCATAGTCAATCAGCACATATTTGCTGAGCTGTGCTATTCATAACCAAGCCCAGGAATATGGAAGCAAATGCATTCCTTTTGTGACCCATTACATGCATTAAAACTTAAAATGTGATAATTGCCAAAAAAAAAAATTAGTATGTGTAGTAGGTAGCTTCAAAAATGGCCCCCAATGACCTCTGCCTGGATCTGGTGAACCAGTTCCAATCAGAGTAGCAAAAGGGATGGAATGGAGTGTCATTTCTGAGATTGGGTCACAGAAAGTCTCTTGGTTTCACCTTGTTCACTGTCTCTTGCTTGCTTTCTTATTTGTTTGTTCTGAAAGACACCCGCTGCTGTGCCATGAGCTGCCCTATCGAGAGGCCTCTGTAGCGGGATCAGAGGGAGGCCCCTGCCAGCAGGCAGTGAGGAATCAAAGCCATCATTCCAGTAGACCATAAGGATCTGAATCAACCAGATGAGTGAGAGGGACTTCAGAGTCTAGAGTAGGAGCAGACATGTTGACAAGTGTTCTACAACCTGAATTTGACAACTCCTTGTGAAAACAGGCTACAACTGCTTCTTTTCCACTGATAGGCACTCCTCCATGCTTGCTACGGACTCTGACTATTGGCCCACTGACCCCTTCCTGTTTGTCTCCAGGGTCCTCAAGTGACTGCAAATTCCACCTCATAATTCATTCAGGAGTCTCTCCTTCTAGTAATGGTAGGCAAGACGGTAAGTGACTTCAGGTTAAGAAATATCATTATCTTGTACACAACACAAACACATCCACTGGCACGTACCACGTGACCCTCAACTGCCCATTTAATTACACTGAATGACACGTTTGGTTCCCTATATTTTTCTGACCTTCTCTGACATTTGTTTTTCACTTCAAGGATCTACTTACATAAGCCATATATGAGAATTTATTTTTGTCCAGAATGATTATTTAAAAAGCCTGCACTTTGAAAACCTACCCTAATTCTATCTATAATTCATTTCAATCCCTCAATAAAAAAGAAACTCCCTCCTTCCTCTTTGTTCTCCCTTCCCTGCCAGAACCCTGTGGTACATTATTTCATCTAATTCACATCAGCACCCTCTAGTGTTCCATCCAGCTTTCCGACAGCCCCTGGGTCAATCCCAGCCCTACCTTGACCTGCCTGCCTGCCCTTCAATCCTGTTCCTCAGCCTCACGTGCTTCCCCTTGTATTCACCTCAGACATGAGCCTCTTCACACCACCCAACAGCCTCTCTGCTCATTCCTCCTTGGTCTCTTCAAATCTTCCACAAAACCTGTTCTGGACTCTGACCACCACTTTCCTGCACAGAGACATTTTCTTTCTACTTCAGTGAGACAATAGTTAACAACTGTCAACACACACGGCACTCACTGTGTGCCAGGTGCCGTTCCATGTTAGTCTGAATCCTCACACCTACCCTAGGAGGTAAGTACCAGAATTTGAAGCATTTTATTGAGCAGTAGCTGAGACTCAGAGAGGTTAAGTAACTGCCTGGAGCCATAACTGTGGGGCACCTTAGAGCACCATAGGGCAGATCATGGCACACTCTCTGAGCTCTCAGCCACAGGATTACCTGGCCTAAGGTGGTCAAGTGGAACACCCTCAATGTATCCTTCTTTCACATCAATATCTTAACCTCTTATTATGTTTGTTTACCATTATTTACCACCAAGTCCAAAGGGTGGGGGGACCAGACTTAGGATGAAGTGGGGGGTATCTACTCCCCTGAGTAAAAGCAGAAGAAAAATGGATGAAGTTATAAATAATAAAAAGATGCACTAGTGGGAAAAAGCAAATAGCTCAATCAGAGTTGAAAACAGGGATTACACAGAAAAATGAAGCAAATACCACAAAAAGAATAATGTTCAAGGCTATTCACTGTAATACTCTTCGTTATAGTGAAAATGTAAACTATCAGAATATCTATCAATAAATGTGGTAGAGATTGCTAATTACCCACTCAACCTCCATTTTCTCCTCCTTCCTTACTGATGGAACTTGATTTATCAATAGAACCAATATGAAATGCTAAGATACTGCATTTCCTTTAATTCCTTACATGAAGGGATGGCTATGTGTTAAAATATGACAAATGAGATATAAGCAGAAATTATTAGATAAGACTTGTACGAAAGTTCTTTGAAAAATGGACAGAATTTTCATTCCTTTTCTTACACTTCTTCCTGATTGGAATGAACATTTGATTGAAGGAGCTCTAACAGCCACTTTGGGACCATGATATTACCTTGAAATTGGAGCCATGCTCAATGTCACAACACTGAAATCAGTCAATGCCTGAAGATATCAGGTAGTCATCACACCAACTCTTACTATATGAGAAAGATAAAACATCTAATGTCTTTGTACTAATTTTTTAATGTCTGATACCAGCAGCTAAAAGTAAATCCTAACTAAAAAAATGGAAAGAAATATTTAATAAATTATGGTGTATTCATAGTTTAGAATTCCATAGACCCAATTTTTTTTAAAAAAAAGTAGACCTATGTTCTATTATTGCAAGAAGCCCATCACATATTATCCAGAGGTAAAAGGAAGCTATGAAGTAATCTGTAACATAGGATAGTTTTTTTCTTCACAAATTATAGATAGATGTGTTTGCATATGTATTTAAAAGGGGGGTTAGAAAAATAAATACAGATATGGTAGTGGTACTTGTAGGGGCTGGAAGTTATGAAGGAAGGAGTCTTTTATTCTTTAATCTGTATTTCTCTTTATTACTTCAATGTTTAACAACAAATGATGAATTCTGTGTATAAAAATAAAGATGAAGAAAAGAGACAAGTCCATACGAACCCATTTCACTCTGACTACATGGAGATTTTTCTAGACAGTGTTCTGCTTCAGTGACACCCAGGGCAATTTGCAAAGAGTGTCATGCAGTGGCTTACACATATCAGTGCAGTGAATTAAAATGCAGACTGCCAAGTTCAGATTCATTCATTTTCACTTTGTATTGATTTTCATCCTCTTTGTACCTTAGTTAAATATTATGTACAAATATAAAATGTAAATATTTGTGCAATTCATTAACCTGCATTTTTTTCTTCCTTCTTTCCTGGATCCCCAAATTATATTTTTTAAAATAGGTATGATTCACACTTGACATAACTTGGCAGCTATGTGCTGCAAGGCTGCCTTTCTATTGAATTGTTCCTCTTTGGCACAGACAGCAATGTGAACAATAGAAGAGTTGCACCTGTCTTGGAAAACTCAGCCAAAAGGCTGTGGGCTTGGTAGAAAACACACCTAAATGCATCCCTTGTGAATTATTGATAAATACAGGAAGTGACTTGAAGCCTTCAGTTACATTAATGCCAAGTATATAATAACCTTGTTGTTTGACTGAGTTGGTTTTCAAGGAAATAACTATACTGTGTATATCTGCACAAGATCATTTTCAAAGTGCACCTTCCCACTCATTGAGAGATATTGGGGAATCCCCAGAGCTGAGATTCTCTTAAAACTGAAAATAAATGGAAATCCATCTTTCTTTATTATTGAACTCTTCATATAATCCATTCTGATTGAGAATTAAAACCAAATTATACAGAACCTGAACATAAGATTTTAGCCCAAAAATGTTTTATTTCTGTCTAACCTTAAATTTAAATTAAATAATATTGACAGAAGATGTTAAGAATATATTGCATTTCTACTAAGGAAAAATGAGGCTACATTTAAGTACATCTAACCTAGAAATACTCAGAAGGCAAAAGAAACAAGTAGGTTTTGCTAGAAACACATAGGCTTTCTCTGTTTGGACAGAAAAAGACCATTTTTTCCTGTCAGAAGAACACTTCTATCTGACCCATATCAAGTTGATCAGAAAAACAGTCAGAATTTCTAGAAAATTGTATAACTTGTTCTATTTCTTCCTCTCTATTGAATGGAGACCTGAGGGGCAACCCTTTTCACATCTCAATTACACACCAACATTACTTTGTATGGGATCCTTCTATAAAGAATAGTTAAGAGTCATAACAACACTGACAACCTCTGCTAGGCACAGAACAGATGAACACTTGAGAAATGATGATGCATTTAGCGAGAAAAAGAGCCGGATACTTTAAAATGGGCATGAAGATAGAAGAAATAAGTGGTACTCCAACTTACTGTTTGTTGTTTTAGGAAAAACACCAGGGCATTCAAGCAGAGGATTAGTTTCTGTGTACTATTGAAACAGCCTGGCATCTGAAATCATGTACAACAATTCACACTGAATTTCACATGCTTAGAATTTAGAGGCAGAGCACCAACACTCATTCATTCAGCACTCATTCATTCAAGTGTGTTGGAGTATCAGGCACAGTGCTAGATGCTGGTATGAACATTGTTTTTGTTACTGTTGCTTTTTTTGCATTAATTTGATTGCACATGAAACATTTCTCAGACACTTTCATTCTTCCATGCCTTTGTGAATGTGCTGTTCCTATATGTGGAACGTCCTCCACACCTTACCCCATTATAATGTCTTCCTAAGTCCCCCATGGTTATATCCCACAAGTGAACCCACAACTCCAACTCTTCCTTCTTTTTATGCTGGACAGTTCCCGATGTGAACATCTCACATGTTTTTGTGGAATCTAGGCCACTTTTGTATAAATGGAAATGGATGGACATTAAATTAAAGACTGAAATAAGCTTGCTCTGCTTAAAGGTTCAATGGATTTCAAGTTCCTAGTAGAGAAAATTGTACTTGTGATTATAGGAATGCACAACTTCTTTTAAATCATATTACCAAATGAGGCCAGCTCACTCTTGCAATAAATAACAAAGTTAACTGAGCAAAGTACAGAAAACAGGAGACCCTTGCTTATTGCTTTTCAGTACCTGGGAGCCCCCTGCTGTCCAGAAAAACAAAAGACACTTCAATCTCTCCCCAGACTAATAGGGAACTGTTGGGCCCTTAAACATGGAACCTAAAAACTTACTTCCACCATTTCATATGCAAGATCAGCTGCAGCAGTAGCTATTCTTATCATCCTCCTCTGGTACAACCAAGTCCTACTTACAAATCTTCCACTTTCACTAAGGGTTCCCCCATGATTCTCACTCCTTTGGCTCCTTCTCTTTTCAGCCATATTGCTATTATTTATTTAACTTTTTTTGTTATGTGCCAGACACTGTGCTAAGGTCTTCACATGCATTATATTCCATTTATTCTCTCAACAATGCTAATAAAGACATGCTGTTATTCCAAACACATGAAGTTTGGAATGGTGAAATATCTTGCCTGAGGTTACCTTCATGTCAGGGGCCAATTATGATAGAATAAGGTCTTAATTCCTTGCTTCTGCATCCAGCCCTGAGCACCCCCTTCAGCACCTGAGGCTACTGCAATTCAGCTCCTCATTACAGCACACCTGAACTGTGACCACAGTCACAGCTGTGGTCCTCACCTCCTGCTTCTTTGATGTTTCACCACTAGCGTTTCACCAACTCGATTAACATATACATGTATTGAAACCTCAGATGGTACCACATTACATACTTCATTTGTCTTCTTTCCTATCATGTGGATGGCACTCCATTCTAGAGGAGTTTCAGGAGGGTTCTACTTATCCTCCATTATCATTCTTGACAGTATTCCTCATAATATGCAGGTATATTAGCTACAGCTTAGGGTAAGAAAGAATATAAATTGAGATTAGTTGGCTTGACATAAAATCTATTTTAGTTATGACCTCAAATCTTTCTTTTTATGAAACTCAGCTCTACTCATCCACCTTATCTTAGACTTAAAATGTAATGCCCCTTCTTAATTTGATGTTCACATTTTTCTTCAGCCCATGTAATTCATTTTATGATTGACATCTCCATTAGATTAATTTTGTCATTTATTCTCAGAAACGTTAACACACACAGTTTTATTATTTCCTACTTTGTCTTAGTAGAATTTATGCTTAATTAATGAAAAATCCAACCTAGACAAATTATATTCATAGAATATTATAATAAAACTACCAGAAAATGAAATATGCTGTTACTTTTAGTAAGTAAGTCAAGATAAATTTTAGTCATGAATAGCATTATTTTATATATCTACCCAGGCCTAATAATACTGTCTGACTCTACTACTATTAAATCTGTTACTACAATATCTCTTAATTAATTTAATAAATTATTGCTACTGGATTTCATAATCTAGACCACTTATTAGCAAGACAAAATTTGATTCCATAGTCCAAGAATCCCATAAAATTTACTGAGAGGTGCTTAATAACTAAAATAATTTCTGGTGAAATATCCTTTGGCTTTTAGTTTTCAATTTAAATAGAAATGTTTCCAATATGGCAAGAATTTTGAGACTATAAGAGAAAACCTATTTATAGAACTGGCATTTGAAGACACACAAGTTTTATTTGTGAAATTTACAGAGATCCTGTGCTAGAGAAAGTTGATTTGACCCACAAACTAATTCCATGAATTATGAGCCACATTTTTGTTGTCTGTTTTGAGAAACCAAAGAACTGCTTTTGCCTGTTATCCCAGCAACTCAGGAGGCTGAAGTAGGAGGATCATGAGTTCAAAGCCAGCTTCAGCAAAAAGCGAGGTACTAAACAATGCAGTGAGACCCTATCTCTAAATAAAATACAAAATAGGGCTGGGGATGTGGCTCAGTGGCTGAGTGTCCTTGAGTTAAATACCCAGTATCAAAAAAAAAAAATAATAAATACCAAAGAGTGCCTTATTAATTTGCAAGAGAAAAACACAACTATCAAGTCAATCAGAATGTTCTTATCAGTTATAAGATAAGATGTCATCTCCCCAGAAGAAAAAAATCTAATCAGAAAACCAAATTATTCTATCTGTTTCTGCCTCACATAACAACCCTTCAATTGTGTTAGGTTTTAAGAGGCCAGTAACCCACATGCCTTCTACTCCTGAGCTTGACACTCACTAAGAAAGACTATTGGAAAGACTTCATGAGAGCATGAGGCATCAAAGAGTATCTGCCAAATCCTTCTTATACTGCTACAGCATTAAATTGTCACATGCAGAGCTGATCAACTGTGTCCTGGAGGGAAGAGAATGATTCTGGAACTTGAGTATTCATGAGTTTAATACACTGAGCTTTCTTTGTGTCTTTCTCTTTCTGATGAGTTTTTAAAAGCTGCGATTTTTTCTGGTTTATCTATTTTTCCTGACTTTTAAATGGAGAGAATGGTGTATTACAACTTTTTATGTTCTACCATCAAGCAGAAATCTTCACACACACACACACACACACACACACACACACACACACATATAGAGAGAGAGATACACATATATACATATAATTTTTTTATTTAAACAAAAGTTGTGCAAAAGAAAAAGATATCAGGTAGTTCTCTGAACAAAGTGTATAGAAGTTAAGTATATACCTTATTTTTTTAGTTTATAACTACACTTAGGAAGTAGAACAAAGTTAGACAAGTACCTCAAAACCTTAACAAAGAAAAAATGATTTTGTTCAAAAATTTTATGTGCTAAGAAAGATACTGCCCACAGGATTTTAATCAGAGTGAACTGTGAACACGAGGTTTAGAGGTTGTGTATTTTTCTCTGTATGAGAGAAAACTCAGGAATTTAGAAGAAACTACATAAACTTTAAGTGGAATATATTTTATGTAAAAAAGTAATGCATACTAGTTATAGAAAAATATGAAATCATAAAACACAACTCTAATCATATCACCTCACCTTAATATCAATATATTTCTTATAATCATTTTAACATCTATCATTAAGCTATTAAAAAGTAGAAAAGGGGAATAATAAAGTATCTTGGAAAATACAATATATGTTAATGATGTGTTAAGAAGAAACAAAATTTTAATGTAATTGTGAAATTACATGGCACCCAAAGCAAGGATAATGAAGATTTAGTTAATTAAAAACAAGGAAAATGTGGTGATAGTAATTGGACAACCTCTGTAAGCTCAGTATCCTGGACTCACAAATGGTAGTCAATAATTTCTTTCATTCATTCATTCATTCATTCATTCATCCAAAGATTGTGACTTCAGGCAGTATCATACTGATTACCCCTTAAGAGAGTAAAAAAAAAATGGCAGAATATATATTCTCTTTTATCCAATAGATTCATCCAACAACAAAAAATCCCTAGTTGTCTTCTATGCAGACAAATTAAGCATAATCAATGTCCTGGATGAGATTAAAATAGTAATCCATTTCAAACTCCAGGGTCTACATTGCTGAAAAGTCTTATTTTTATTAAACTCTAGATTGGCACAAATCAAGATCTCATATAAAATATGGTATTAAATTATGAAGATGACATTAAATGTATTTTAATAGAATAAATAAATATTTCAAAAGGGGCCTGTTTTCAAAACAAACCAGATTTATGACATTAAAATCCATCCATATTACATAACTCCTCTCATGAATCTCCTCCTTCTGTTGCTCTGGATACATGGATGTTACATCATTTTACTAAGACAAAATGAATTTCCACACAATTTTACTGTTTTGCAGGATTTTTGTTCTCCATAGTTTTGAACTAGCCCTTACTAACTCGAAATAAAATGTTGTTGGTACTTGTATTCTTCCTTGTTTTGTTTCAACATGCTTCTGCAATACCTGCTTTATCATAACTGAACACAGTGCTCAAGGGTACAGTTTTTCTGATCTTGCATCCATAGACTGACAGGGTGGAATGTATCTGTGTGTGTGTGTGTGTGTGTGTGTGTGTGTGCAGGCGCGCACACACACACACACACACACACACTCACAAATTCTCTCTCAGTACTATCCTAATAAACATACACCTGTGATCTCCAAAATTGGGAAGTTAAATCTGGGCTCTTTAACAAAAATATTCTGAAAAACTTTTTTTTCAATCAGGATTATTTATAGATATAAGACCCTATTATCTCTGTCACAGAAAAACTCTTCACAAACTGGTACAACACAGACATTTTGTAATGCTATTTTAAGGTCTCCCTCTGAAAAGAATTAGACCTCCTAATTAACTGTATAAACCATTTCTGATGAGATTTAATGGGTTTAGGATTTGTTCCAGTGATCTAACCTCCACAAGGACTCTGAGTAACTGTTAAGAAACATTATTTGCTCTATTCCAACAAAGAGTAGCCTACCATGCTCTTTTCTATAAATGTCCCTTACTGAAGATGAATCTTTGAGTTGGTCTTCCAGAGGTCTTCCCCTTGCACCCTGCTCAAATTTACATCCTCTGAAAGCTTTGTCATTTTCAGTATCTCAAGCCATCTATTACGTTAGCAAGTTGTAGTTTACAGACAGAGAATTTATCCAGAAAAGACAGAAAAAGGAAGTCAATAAGTACAGTGGTCTGTGGCAAGTGCCACTTAATAAGGATGCCCAGTGCCCCAAGAAGATGGAGGTAAAGGGTTGAAAGCACATAGGGCACAGGTTAACACAAAAGAAATTGAAATTGGAAGAAATCTTGTAATATTATAAAAAGTAGTATTTAAGAACTACTTTTCAATCAATGTTTTGTTTTAATTATTAGTTTTGACATAGCTACAATTTCCCATAGGTTTTTGCTCAAAAGCACACTTTTTTATCCACATGAAAGCTCAAATAAGCTTTCTATGGCATTGCCTGAGAATTTCATCATCATGGAAACATTGTTCCTGCAGGGAAAAAAAAATACTACAAATTCTAAACAAAGGATCACAGGTTCACATTTGAAACACAGTTCATTGCTAAACTGAGATTTCCTGCTAAATCTATATGGAAAATACAAAAGGATGAAAATATTCCTTTTGTATTTTCCAAGATCATTTTCACCAATCAACTTTCTGATTATCAAATTGGAGTCTCGGATATTTAGATAATAGAATTCCAACTGGTCAACACAATGACAACATTGTGTTAATATTAACTTTCTGTTACAAGGCAATCCATTGGCATTTTGCCATATGAATCTGTCTTTTTAAAGTTTTTATTAGGGCATTGTAATTACACATAATAGTGGGGTTCATTTTGACATGATCATACAGGCATGGAAAACAATTTGCTCCATTTCAGTTCCCAGTGCTTCCTCTTTCCCTCTCTGCCTCCCTCCCCCATTTCCTTTCTTCTACTCTATTGGTCTCCTTTATATTTATTTATTTATTAGTTGTATATGGACATAGTACCTTATTTTGTTTATTTTTATGTGGTACTAAGGATTGAAACGTGCCTTATGCATGCTAGGCAAGCACTCTGCCACTGAGCTACAGCCCCAGCCCTCTATTTATTTTTTTAATTGGTGATTTATAAATATATAGACAGGTAGAATTCATTGTGGCATATCTTATGTACATAGCATTTTTTTCCATTTCATTCCACAGTTCCTCTCTTTTCCTGCCCCTCTTCCCTCCCCCTCAATCCCCTTATACTACACTGTTGTCACCTCTGTTTTCATGAGATCCACCTTCTCCTCTTCCTCCTCCATATTTTTCTTATTCTTCTCTTCCTCTTCTTTCATCATCTTTTTCTTACTTTGCTGATATTCCACATATGAAAGAAAACATCTAACCCCTGACATTCTGAGTCTGGCTTATTTTAGTTAGCATGATGTTCTCCGTTTCATCCATTTACTGGCAAATGTCATAATTTCATCCTTCTTTATGGCTAGGTAAAACTCCATCATATATATATATATATATATATATATATATATATATATATATATATATATATCACATCTTATTTATCCATTCATCTGTTAACAGGCACCTGAACTGCTTACATGTCTTAGCAATTGTGAATAATGCTGTTATAAACATTGATGCAACTATATTACTATAGTATGCTGGTTTTACTTTATTTTGGATAAATGTCAAGGAATTGGATAGCTGAAACATAAGGTGTTTCACTCTTATTTAGTATTTTGAGAAATCTCTATACTGCTTTCCAGAGTGCTTGTGCTAATTTGCAGTTCCACCAATAATGTATGAATGTACTTTTCTCCCCACATACTCACCAACATTTATTATTGTTTGTATTATTGATGATTGCCATTCTAACTGGAATGAGATGAAATCTCAATGTAGTTTCTATCTGCATTTCCCTGATTGCTAGTGATGTTGTACATTTTCTTATATTTGTTGGTCATTTGTATATCTCCTTTTATTCTTATTTTTTTAAGTGTTGGCCGTTCTTCGATTTTTTTTTTTTAAAGAGAGAGTGGGAGAGAGAGAGAGAGAGAATTTTTTTTTAATATTTTTTTTTTTTTAGTTCTCCGCGGACACAACATCTTTGTTTGTATGTGGTGCTGAGGATCGAACCTGGGTCACACGCACACCAGTCGAGAGCGCTACCGCTTGAGCCACATCCCCAGCCCATGTATATCTCCTTTTAAATGTCTTATTTTTTTCCTTGTCTATTGATTGGGTGGTGGTTGCTATTATTTTGGCATTAATTTTTTTGAGTTTTTTAAATATATTCTGGTTATTAACCCCACATCAGAGGTGTAGCTGTCAATGATACTCTCCCATTCTATAAGCTTCATGCTATAAATCATTTACTTTCCTGTGTGTAAGCTTTTTAATATGATTTCATCACACTTATTGAATCTTGGTTTTATTTCTTGAGTTTTAGGGGTCTTGTTAAGGAAATTAATGCTTGTGATAATATATTGGAGTGTTGACTCTATGTTTTCTTTTAACAGTTGCAGAGTTTCTGGTCTAATTCCTAGGTCTTTGATCCACTTTGATTTGACTTTTGTTCAGGGTATAAGATAGGGATCTAGTTTCATTCTTCTATATATGGGTGTCAAGTATTTTCAGCATCATTTGTTTAAAAGGCTATCTTTTCTCCAACATGTATTTTTGGTGCATTTGTCAAGAATCAGATGACTGTAACTATGAGTTTGTCTCCATGTCTTCTATTCTATTCCATTGATCTTCATGTCTATTTTGATGCAAAAACCACACTGTCCTTGTTATTAAAGCTCTATAGTATAATTTGAGATCAGGTATTATGATTCCTCCAGTGTCACTTTTTTTTGCTTGGCTTTGCTTTGGCTATTCTATGTCTTTTATTCTTGCAAATGAATTTTAGGGATGTTTTTTTCTAGTTCTGTGAAGAATGCCATTGGTATTTTCAAGAGGATTGCACTGAACCTGTATGACACGTTGGTGAATGGCCATTTTGACAATAGTAGTTCTACCTATACAAGAACCTGGGAGGTGTTTCCATTTAAGGTCTTCTTCAATTTTTTTTTTCTCCCATGTTCTATAGTTTTCATTGCAGTGGTCTGTCACCTGCTTAATTATATTTATTTCCAAGCATTTTTTTAAAGTTATTGTGAACAGGATAGTTTTACTGATTTCTTTCTCAGCAGGTTCACTATTGGAGTATAGGAAAGCTATTGACTTATGAATGTTGATCTTGTATCCTGCTACTTTGATGAAGTTATCAGCTCAAGAAGTCTTCTGATGACATTTATTGGGACTTCTATATATAAGATCATGTCATCAGCAGACATAATTTGGCTTCTTCTTTTCCTGCTTTAATTCATTTAATTTCCTTCTCTTGCCTGATTGCTCTGACTAGTTTTGAGAACTATATTGAATAGGAGTGGTGAGTATGGACATTCTTGTCCTTTTCCTGATTTTAGAGGAAATGTTTTCAGTTTTTCTCCATTCAATATGTTGGCTTTGGACTGTATTATGTAGCCTTTATAATGTTTGGGTAAATTTCTTCTATCTCTAGTTTCTCCAGCATTTTTAACATGGGTGAGTTCTAGATTTTGTTAAAGGCTTTTTCTTTTTTCTTTTACATCTATTAAAATGATCATGTGAGTCTTGTCCTTAATTCTATTTGTGTAATGAATTACCTATAATGATTTGCATATATTGAACCAACCTTGTATCCCTGGGATGAAACCCCACTTGGCTATGAGCTGGTTTTGAACTTGTGATCCTCCTGCCTCAGCCTCCCAAGCTGCTGGGATTACAGGCATGCACCATTATGACTGGAAGTACTATCTTCTTAATGTATTTTTAAATGCATTTAATAATTTTATTAAGAGTTTTTACATTTGTGTTCATCAGAGATATTGGTCTGTAATTTTCCATCCATTATGTGTCTTTGTCTGGTTTTGGTAACAAGGTGATAATGGCTTCACAGAATTTGGGAGTGTTCTCTCCCTTTCTATTTCATGGAATAATTTGAGGAAGACTGGCATTAACACTTCTTCACAGGTATGGTAGAACTCACTTGAAAATCAATCTGGTCCTGGGATTTTCTTTGTTGAAATGCTTTTAATTTATGCTTCAATCTCATTTCTTGATATTGGTCTACTTGTGTTTTCTATATCTTCATGATTCAATTTAGGCAGGTCATCGTGTCTAGAAATTTCTTAATTTCTTCTAGATTTTCTAGTTTATTGGAAGATAACTTTTCAAAATAGTTTCTAATGAGCCTCTGGATTTCAGAAGTGCCAGTGATACTACCTCCTTTTTCAAATTATTTTGTTAATTTGGGTCTTCCCTCTTTTTATTTTGTAATTTGGCTAATGGTTTGTCAATCTTGTTTTTCTTTACAAAGAATCAACTTTTTTATTGATTCTTTCCGTTTTTTATTCTTAATTTCATTAATTCTGGCTATGATCTTAATTATTTCCCATCTTCTATTGATTTTGAAATTAGTTTTTTCTTCCTTTTCTAGGGCCTTGAGGCATAGCATTAGATTATTTATTTGGGATCTTTCTGTTTTTTATTTTGTTTTATTTTTTATTTTGTTTTTTATTTTGTCTTTTGTTTTCATTTTTGTAATGTAGGCTCTCAATGTTATAAACCTTCCACTTAGAACTGTCTTCATACTGCCTAGAAAATTTTAATGTTATATCACTGTTCTCATTTGTTTCTAAGAATTTATTATTTCTTCTTTCATGTGTTCTATGTCCCATTCCTCATTTAAAAGAGTATTATTCAATCTCCATGTGTTTATGTGCTTTCTATAAGTTATTTGATTTCTGATTTTATTCTATTATGATCTAATAAGATGCACATGATTATATCATTTCTTTTAATTGTTAAGACAGACATTGTGTATTTTGACATGGTGTATTTTGGAAAAGGTTCCATGAACTGCTGATAAGAAAGTGAATTCTGCTCTTTTGGGGTGAAATATTCTGTAGATGTCTATTAGATCCATTTGATTTATAGCATTATTTAGGTTGGAAGTATTTTTGTTGAATTTTTATCTGGATGACCTGTCTGTTGATGAAAGGGGTATGTTGAACCACTCAGTATTATTTTTAATATTTTATTGGGGTCTGTCTGAGAATTAATGTCAAGAATTATTTGTTTCATATGATTGGGCCACACACTGACATTTGGGGCATAAATATTTACTATCATTATATTTTGTTGGATTAATCCTTTTACTAGTACTTCATAACTTTATTTTTTTAATTCTGATTAATTTTTGCTTGAAATTGGCTTTGTCAGACTTGAGGATAGCCATTCTTGTTTGTTTTCAGACTCCATTTGCATGGAATCATTTGCATGAAATATTTTTTCCATCCTTTTACTTTCAGCCTGTGGATGCCTTTGCCTATGAGATGAGTTTCTTACAAACAACATATAGTTGTATCTTGTTATTTAATCCATTCTGACAACCTATTCTTTATTGAGAACATTTAAATTCAGTGTTATTGTGGGTAGATGTTTTGTTATTTCTTGCCATTTTGGTTTGTTTCCTGAATTTGCTTGGATCTTAATTTTCATTTACTTCATTGCTCTTCCAGAGAACCTCTTCAACTTGGGAGCTTTACAATATTTGGGGCGGGGAGGGAGGGGTTAAGGGAATTTTTAATATATGACAAGTAATTTCAAAAGTATAAGTACATATGGACAAAGCTTAATAATTTAGGATTTACTTTTGTAAAAGCATGACAAATATTAAGTTTTATATTTTCATCTTGAACACTGCAACATAAATATAAAAACAAAAAACATCCAAAGTTAACACTGATATACCACACCCAACTTGGATTTAGATACTGAGCATTTTATATTTCATAGAAAGAAATTTTCAGTTTTGTCAATGCTTATAGTATATACCATTATTCTTACCAAAATCTTCATGAAATTTAAAAGGTTGGTATTAAAAGTAATTATTTCTTTTCTTGAATATTCCAAAACATGCCAGTATGGATTAACCTTCAGATTTTCATGTCTGTCTGACCAATTCCTGGCCTTTCCCCAGCTGATTGTATAAGTGGCCAGAGATAAAGGGAATTTGAGAGCCTCATTATTTTCTGCCTGGATCACCCTGGGTTCAGTCCTCTCTCTATCTATTGCATACATGCTAGCCTAGTCACACTCTTGGACCCCATGACAGGCATCTTCTGGGACAAGCTGGCAAAGCCCTATATGAACTCCCAATCTCCCACCACTGCAAGCTGCCCTGTGACCACTTGCAAATGGTTCCCCATGAAACTCTCTGCTCACCCACTGAGAGACTATGAGCCTTTTTAGTCATCAGCTTGTCCCACTGTCTCTGAGTCAGTTAAGATCAGCCACCCTCATTGTCCCACAGGTTCTCTTGTGACAAATTTATCTGTAATGCTTTTCTCTCTTTCTGTACATATTAAAAATCCCCTCTGGAGTGAACTGGAAGTGCTGACACTACTGCCACCAGCAAAGGTGGTGGGTCTCAAATGTCTTTCTTGTTCCATGTTCAAAGATTCTGGATTTCTGTCTCTATGATTATTTGACTGCCCAGTACTGAATTCCAGTGGATTCCCTCAGCAAAATGCCTGCTGCTTGAATCTTGAGCTGTGAAGCAACTTGAAAGTACATACTTCTTCTAATATACCATTTTCTCTTCAAATTAGTCTTTTTAAGTTAGAGAATTGTACTTTAATGCTAAAGTTAAGTACACAGCTACATAGAACCAGAATTAGTCCAGCTACTTTTTTTTTCCAGCTATTTTTGATTCTGTCTCTGGTGCTATCTAATTATTATTCCTTTTCTTTGTGTGTGTGTGTGTGTGTGTGTGTGTGTGTTATGTCTTTTTTCCTTTGATTAAAAAAAAATTAGAAAATGGCAGTTACTAAAGCACAAACAAACGGAAAACAGACAATATAAAAATAAAAATGTCACTGGCTTCTTCAATTGGTTAAGAACATAAAATTAACAGGCTGGTCTGTTTTAAGCAAATTCAAAAGCTGTATTTTTGTTTTCTGGCTGTTGTTGTTGTTTTTTTCCCCCAAGTCAGGTATATGCACACCCACACAAAAAAATGGTGTGTGAAGGAAGCTGTATAATACACAAGAAGTTGTACCCAGAATTCTTCAGGGAAACAATTATTGAAATAGGAATTAACACAAAGTCAGCATTAGGTTAACAATTTTTCAAAGTTATTAAAGTTAATTTTTCAAGGTTATGGAAGGACTGAAGTCTTCAAATGCTTCATGGCACAAAGCTATACTATAGAAAGAACTACTAGGTACAGAAGAAAAAGGTCTTGTAATAGTTTAAAAAAAAAAAAAACGCTTTTAGCAAGAATGCTTTTCCAAAGCAAGTAACGCAACATAATTAGTAACACAACACAATCAGCAGACCAAGGAAACTACAGCTAGACCTAGGAGCTACAGATTCTCATATCTGTGCTAGAAAATCCTATTTTTCCAGAAAGGACTAAAATTTCAGGACAAAAAAGGAAGATTTTGGACATTTCTTACTCATTTTAAGTTCTTTTCTTTCCCCACCCATCCAGTAATTCAGCATGGTCCAGCAGAAAGAGGTCTGCTTTTAGACTTCGCTATTTTATTTTTCTTTCTGTGGCAAGACTGTCAAGGACCCTGGATATTTCAGGCTCATGTGCATCCAGAACCAGTGTCCCTCTGTGGTCAAAAAACTTGGTGATGGACTTGGTGAATTCAGCTTCCCGCTGCTGCTTTATTCTCCCATTGATGAAGGTCAACTTCAGGGTATATTTGTCATTAAGCCTTTTGAGACTGGAGGACAGTTGAAATATCATCAGGATCCATTCCAGTAGAATCCTTCCTGTGAGCCACAAGAAAGATGGTCTTCTCTTTTGGGGCAGAATCATCCAGAGAGTTTTCACAGCTGATCCATCCCATTTGTCAATTTTTACAGGCTTATTGTCAATTTCCCACTTATCTAAGAAGCTACTTCGGATGCTACCTGTCCTGCAGCTGGGGCCACAACCAGTCCCACTAATGCTTCTGCCACCACCATTTCTCCTGCTCTGTGCTGCAACCATCTTGTCTGCCTTGCTTATTGTTAATGACTCGGATAAAACTATAGCCAAAAAATTTTCAGATGACAATGCTGACAAAATCAAAACTAAAAAGCCATAAGCCAAGAAGATAAGCCAAATATGCATCAAGAAGAAGTTAACTAAATATAAATGTAAGAAAAAATTTACAAATACAGGGTCGGTGTGACTTGGCAGTGCCAGGTAAAATTCGAGGGGCTTTGATTGATAGTAAGCTTAAAAATAGGCTAACACAGAAAAAAAAATTAATATGAACACATCCTATCTTCACATGCAATTAATATTCAGTGAGTGATTACTTTGTACTGGTTTGGGTCTTCCTTCATCCTTAAAGGCTTAGGATGAGAAAAGGGATCAATTAATTCTATTCTGTGCAAGTTAGACCCCCATTTGGGAAACAGTGCTCTATTTAAAAACAAAAGAGAACAGTTTTGTTTGGGCTTGCAATTCTCCACAGAAAATGTTTAATAGGGTACTCATTATAACAATTGTTTAATAGAAAATTTCATGTTTACTGTTTTTTTTGAATACTAAAATGTGAAGTTATTGCTATAAACAAAAGTGCTTATATGGAACACAGTACAATGTTTTCCATCTGACAAATACTCTTGAAAAATTACCTCATCATTTCATGTCACTTCAGCCTGACAGCATAATAACTAGATCAACTATCTGTGATGTGAGCTAATAACTAGTTCTTGCTTGCACCATCTCTTTGTTGAAAAAACATTCATTGAATCCCATAAAGACAACATCTCAAAGTAAAATAGAATGAGAATCAGTTAATTAAACCAATGAGCAAATTGCAATCTTTATCAAAATAAATCTTGGTCTAGCAGCAAAGGTTTTGGTCCTTTAGGGAAAAGAACTTTCATTCTGTCCTAAATTTAGTACAAACTCTGAAAAACTGGAGTTCTATGAACTATTAATTTAACAGGTAAGAACTAACTCCCAGATGTTTCATACCATTTAAAGTGAAAGATTCATTTGCCTCTGAGCTACACTCAGAATACCTCACATAGTAAAAGCTTCCCTGGCATAAATGAACTAAGAAAATTACATGAAAGTCAATTTGCTTTCCTACTTTAAAACTTTTGACTACTGGGATGAAGAAAATTACTATAATTTCCTGTAAATTTATGGATTCAACTATATGAATGCAAGCACTAATAATATATCTTAATGGAAACATTGGGAGTTATGGCTGGCATCCTCTACCTCCCCATTAGAAAACCAAAAGATTGCTCATGCTATCCCATATTTCACAAAGCAAACTACTTGTTCCATGGCCTGTATTTGGAACAAGTGATGATAGTAATAAATGCAGTCTGGAGTGAGTTGTAAAACCACACAAGAAGTGCTATATTGCATGATTGAAAAGTGATATTGGCTTTTTGATCTCATCTTTGGGCTTCAGGCAGAGTTGTTTTATTCCCAAGAGATCCTGATAGCATTTGGAAATATCTGTAGGAAGCAGCAGAGACCACTGGCAATTCAAATTCCCAAAAGCTATTTAGGTATTAAACGATAGTCAAGCCTGTGGGTTATAGAGTCAGACAGACCTCAATTAAAAGAGGGACTCTTCAACTTACTAGGAGACACTTAAACCTCCCAAAGTCTCCTCATTTGTAAAATGATAAAATGATACTAATATCAGAATAAATAATATAGTATACATATACATAATATTGTATTTCACTCTAGAAACTAAATAGTATCCATTTCCACTTTTATTTACTACTTGAAATTTTAAGTTCCACCACTTTCTAGTGATCTCAGGTAAGTTATGAAGCTTCTTGGCTTTCAGTTTTCTTGTGTGTAAATGGGGATAATGATAGCATTTGCCTCATAAGGTTTTATATGGTAGTTAAATTAATACATAAAGAGTGCTTAGAATAGTGCCTAACACATAAAAAGTACTATGTTAATGTCAACTGAAACTATAAGCAGTAATATTAAGTTAGAAAAATTCTAGATCAAATGCAACTTAATCCACGTACCTCTGAATCAAACAAGGAAAACTATCAAAGTACCATTTTGGGGAATTCATGGCTTGAAAGTAACTCAAAGGCTATTAATCCCAGCTACATACTGTAGTGTAAGCCATGAGGATGGGAACAAATTAATGGTTGAAGAAAGGAGCCTTCCACCACCCTATCCCCAATTTCACAATCACCATTCCCTCCCCAAAACACAGTTTCAACAAGCTTCCCCCTCCATTACACTGATTTCACCCAGGAGTTGAACTATTCGTATCTTCCTTTTCTGTTGCAAGGGACACTAATCATCACAGCTGTCACCACATATCCAGGCAAGAACATGAACCTATAACAAACACCTCCTCCTACCCCCTCCCACAACTGTTAAGCTCTGTTTTGGATAAATGGGAAAGAATCAAGGTTTCTCCCTTTCCTGTTTCCAAATAAACTTAAATTAAATTTACCTCTTAAAATGATATTAAGAGAAATTAAATTATATGTAATTGCCCAAGTCAGTCAGGTCAGATGGAACAGAGCATGTGACTTTTCCAGGACCACGTGAATAAAAACTTAGAGGGTAACCTCAAATCCATCCATCCATTTGCACTGGGTACAATCTTTTCAGTTCTTACCCACCTCTGTCTATCAGTCAACTCTATTCCCTTTTCTCATCTCTGTTCTCTCCACCCTAGTACCAAACCCATCACTTAAAGACTTCTAGACCATAGCATTTCTCCCCACTGCAGCCCAAATGTCTAAATGTTCTAAAATGATAACATCAGCAACATGCTTGGCTTCCTTCAATGATTTCTCATTGCTTTTAAGATAAAGTCGAAAATCCTTGACATGTTTTACAAGACTTTTCATGTTTGGGTGGTAGGGAGAGAAACGAATGAGTCTGGTTAGAAGGGAATTTATCTAACATACACAATTCAAATGCAGAAGTAAATTTAGAAATCAGAAAACCTGAGATATACTATATTTTTAATAAAATATGCCTACCATTGCATTATTGTGGTCATTTTTATCATAACGTTAAAAAATTTAAAGTTTTCCTAATTTCTGCAAACTAAATGGTTGGTTTACACTGTATGCTGTTGTATAACAAAACCACCCTAAAGTACAGTAGTTGCATGAAAAAAAAAAAAAAGGTCTTAGGCTCATACTTTTTTGTATGAGACATTGGGTTAGGGAAAAGTGAGAATAACTCACATCTACTCCACCAAATCTGAGGCCTCATATGGAGTGGTATAAATGGTGGAAGATTAATGAGGTGGCTAGATTGGAGCCATGTCTCAGCGGTCTTCACTCTTTTTCATATGGTGAGTGTTGGGGTTTGACTATGCAAGATGACTTCTTACTCACCTGGTTCCTCAATTGGAATGGCTAGAATGTCCATGGGCTTGTCCACTTCACTCTCCCTCTACATGGTCTTAATACATAGCTAGCAAGAGCTTTATTACATAATGGCAACTTCAGAGAAATTCCAAATGACCCAATAGTATCCTCAAAAGTTTGTTATGATCTTCCTTGAAATTTCCAGAACATCACTTTCACTGCACTCTTGGCCAGCCCAAATTCAAGGCAAGGGTAGAAATAGACTTACCTCTTGATCATGCAATGGTATGCATATATATAGATATAGATATGGAGAAATATATATTTGGAGAAATATATATATATATTTGTAGAAATATATAGAGAAATTATATATATATATGAGAGGGAGAGAGAAATAAATATATACATATGTGGAGAAATTGAATAATGGCCATTCTTGTAGACAAACTACATGCAAACTACATTTCCTCACTCCTTCTCTGGCCCTAACAGTCTCTTCCCTTCTATCATCTAGATATAAGGTATTTATACATCCACATTTCCAATAACTGCACTTTTCAGCCACATTACCGAATCAATAGATATAATCGATTATATCTATTATAGTAGATATAATCAATATATATAGAGAGAGGAGAGAGAAATAGCCAATATTAACAGAGCAAGAATTATGTACCAGGCACTATCCTAAGCTCTTTAAATGCATGAATTTATTTTATTCTTTCACAATCTTATGATGTTTTTTATTATAGCCATTTTTAGAAAATAGAGGGAAAAATGAAGTACACAGAAGTTAATTATCCTCCTACACTATTAAGTCCAATGTTACAGCCAGGATTCAAATCTAGACAATGCTACTTCAAAACCAGCTCTTTAAATCCTATATTATAAAGATAGTGTTCTTTCATTATTCTTTCTGTATTTATTGAGTGCTTCCTACTGTTCTAGGCCCTGAGGATATAGTAGTATACACATTTGCTAATGTGTATACAGAGGAAGGGTGAGAACAGACACTAAACATATAAACACAATGTGTCAGATGGTAATATAGCTACCCTAATTTTTTAAGTAAGGAAAATAAGTAGTATCTAAGAGGAAATAAGTTATTTTATTAAACACAGTGGTTATAAAAGTCTCTTTGAAAAGATGACATTTGAGTAAGACCTCAAGAGGGTGAGTAGGTGGGTCTTGAAGATGTCAGGAGGAAAAGCATCCCAAACAGATGGAACCGCAAGCCCAGAGAGACTGAGAGGAACAGCAAGAAGGCAAATTAACTAAGACAGGGACGATATTTCTGATGCTCTAGATCATTGCCAGGCCTGGCAGGGTAAGAGAGCTTTGTTCCTGAGCCAGTCTTTTGTATGGTTTTCTCCTCCACCGCCCTCTGCATTCCACTTGATTCTTAGACCTATGATTGTGATTACAAAATGATAATTTTTTCAAGATCACTTTGTCTCAGACAAAAACTGGTATTCTTAAAATATGTGTATCATTTATAAGAGTGGAGAATTTTATCAAAGAAAAATTTATGTAAGTTACTATTTCTTACAGAAATGATTTTTTCACATTTAACCTTCCTTTGAAAAAGGGGAGTATGTCATAATCAGCCTATTTATTTTATCTCCTCTTCAAGACATGTTCCAGTGATGAATGTGACAACTTAAAATCAAATTCTCTTCAGTTGCAATCACCATATAGTTTTTTTTTTTAATATTTATTATTTAGTTCTTGGTGGACACAACATCTTTGTTTGTATGTGGTGCTGAGGATCGAACCCGGGCAGCACGCATGCCAGGTGAGCGCGCTACCGCTTGAGCCACATCCCCAGGCCCACCATATAGTTTTTTTTTTTTAATTTTTTAATATTTATTTTTTAGTTACCGGCAGACACAACATCTTTGTTTGTACGTGGTGCTGAGAATCGAACCTGGGCCGCACCCATGCCAGGCGAGCGCGCTACCACTTGAGCCACATCCCCAGCCCCCCCACCATATAGTTTTAAAGATAAAGCTTGTTGTGAGAATTCTCCAAAAGTTAGAAATAAATTATATAACTCATTAATTCTACATAAAAAGTTACATTAAAGACATAATGTGTTTTTAATTTTTATAATAACAAAATCTTTCTTAAAAGAAAAAAAAACAATAAACCAGGTAGTGACATTGTTGGTAGCCAAATAATTATTTGAAAGTATGCTTAGTAGTTTTAAATATAGTGGTTTTGGTAGATGTGTCCTGGCATTTTAAGGATCATATATTAGTTTGAATTCTATCAGAATCTTTAATATCTTAGTTTAAAATCTATACACACTGTTTATATAGAAAACCAAACATTGGATTACTTAGGAAATTTCTACTTTGGAATAAGTGTAGATCTCTGCCAGAGAGCTCATTCCCTCAGTCTCTCTGCTCCAACCATGCTAGCCTCCTTACTGTTGCTTGGTCCTTCCAGGGAAACTCCTATCTCAGAACCTTCACATATTCTCTTCTGTCTTCCAGACACCCCTCCCCCAAATGCCCTAACAAATCTTCACATAAACATCACCTTTTAAGAGAGGCCATCTTGACCCATTCAAAACTCACTACTCTGCTATTTTTCTCCATTTTACTTACACCTTCAAATGTACTACATATTTTATGTATTTACTGTAGCAAGTATTCAGTAAACATGTATTGCATTAATTAGTAAATTAAAGGTATCTTTACCTCTCAGTGACATCCACTTTGCTGGAATGGAGTTGGCAGGCACAGTGTGGCCTATAATGCTGGTCAGCTTTTTACCACAGTCCACAGTTAATGTAGCTAGAACCAAGAGTTTGGAAAAGTACCTTCCTAATTACTTAGCTCCATGAAGGTTGCAGAGGGAGACCTTCCTTTAGTGGGCCAGTTCTTAGTTGATAGCCTCAATGTTGGAAACACAGTCAAGAGCTAGCTTTCTCCATGATCAACCAATTTCTTCTCAGATTATTCAAAAGTTTCCTCTTATCTATAAGTGGGCCCTCAGCTCCTAAAACAAAATATCAGCAACAGTAAATGACAATGGTATAGCAAGCCCAAGTTTACATGACCCACTAAACAAAATGAACTGTAGGATACAGATGAATAATCAGATGGAAGCTATCCTGGGGGCAAGATATATGGGAAGGAGCTCAGAGTTCCAATGTCCTCTCTCGATTGCCACCCTCCAATAACTTCCACATGTTCAACAATCCAGAAGTCCTTCTCAACACTGTGCATTGGGAGGGGTTTATGGAGGCTTCATTACGCTGGCATAATCAGTCAGTGGTGACCAACTTAACCTCTTAGCCTCTCTTTTCTTTTCGGGTCTTAGGGGTAGGACTGAAAATTCTAACCCAGTAATCATGCCTTCCTCTTTCAGGTGACCAGTCCTTGTTCTGAAGCTATCTACTGGACCTCAGCCACCAGTCATCTCATTAGCACAAAAAACAAACAAACACACAAAAAAACCATCACTTGGGAGATTCCAAGAATTTTAGGAGCTCTGTCAGGAAATGGGGACAAAGACCAAATTTATATTTCAAAACATTGCAGAACAATTCTAGATTCATCTTCCAAAACCTCAGAGTAGTTAAATCCTACTCAATCAAAGAAATTCCCTTCTAGTCCCTCAGAAGCATGGATTTCTGAAACTAATTAATAAATATGCCCAGTCTTCTTTCTGGAATATTTGCACCTGTTACCAATGCTTGTTAAGGGTGCTCCCAAAAGACAAGAAAATGTTGCATTTAAGTAGCGAAGTGTTTTGCATAATGTATCATGAATGATATTTAAGGAATTTTTCAAGAAATGTTGCACTGGGAAACTCAAATTAAGTCACAAAAATTGACTGTTTGATTATAAAACATTCATTGTGGGTTTACCATACATACTAAACACAAATCTTTCAACCAAAAAATGGCTTGTTTTCCTTTTTCAGATTACTCAGTTGATCACTTGTGTGATTTGGGACAATCAGAAGTTAAGAATTTGGCTGTTGCTTTCTGTCTTTTTTACATTCTGTTGAAGTAGCTAATCTCTTTTTTTCATGTTTAGTTATTTTTTGTGGATTTGTAGATTTTGCTTTTGAAACTGAAAACATTTTTTAGAGAAACACCATCTCAGGAAAACATAGTGAGAAATCTTTTCCGTTATTTAAATAACATTAAATTATAGACAAGCCAAAAACAAGCTCTCCTCCTGAAGTACAAGAAATTCTACAATAGAGAAAGCCAATAAGTTCAGAGGTTTTAAAGGATGAAGGACCAGCATATTTTTTTCCAGGAATATTTGAAAGTTAGAGGTACTGAGTTACCAAATAAATGGATTAATTACATTGTACTTTCATCACAGTATATTTTTATAATTTATGAGTTATTCCATAAGTTTTTAGGAATTGGTCCAAAAAAGTATGGATAGCTCTTCCAAAGTTCTAAGTTTCTTAGAAATTATTAAAATAAAAGAAATTCTCTTTGCAATCAAAGTCAACATTAAATTTCTCACTTTTCAAATGAAACCCAAACTCTAACAACACAGAGATGTCACTTTAAAAAGGCAGTTTCACATTATTTAACATAATAGTTTACTACAATTAAGGGAAAGGCAGAGAGAAAAAGAATAAAATCTTTGCTACCATCCATAGAAATTATATCTTAAAAGGGATTTTAGAACAGAGAATTTTAGCAAAAAAATACACTGTTAAATAAAATGTTATCCTAAATATATTATATAATAAGCATAAATAAAGAGGATAATTCCCAGAATTACCAGGAAGATCAAAGCAGAATTTTGAGTGTATGGGGATTGGAGAAAGCCCCTGCTCTGTGCAGTAAGGCATGTTATAAGGTAGAAACTTTAAAAAGTCTAATATTTGGATCTGCAGGATTTGCTGAAGAGCCCAGATTATACATTATTATTCACTATTAAATTACATGATATGACTCATTGCCTACACTTATTGGTGGTTTGATTCCAACAATATCCGCTAAATACAGGTGCACATGTCAACTCCTTTCTTTCTTCTTCTTGTCTAAATGGTAAAATGATGCCTAGAATAAGAAGTACCATCTTCTAAACATGACAAGCCAACATTCTAAGGAAAACAGAACAGAAAGATGCAAAAGACGTATTTGAAGTTATTAACAAGCTGCTTCCTCCAGATGTTTGGGTACATGAGATTATTAAATGTCTTTATCCTTTATTTCTGAAACTGCTGTTATTTAGGCCATTTATTCCTTGAAGCAAAAAGCACTCTTAATTCACATACCTCTAAAAGAAGAATTTCTATTTTTTCAAGATCCTCAAAAATAGGCCATGTCTGGTTTGAAAGTTCCTCCTCCGCAGCACACTCAGACAAAACAAGCAAACCAAGCACCTGCTTCAGGCATCTTCATGTAATAGAACACTTATCCAGAGCAGGTGTATCCACTCATACTGGGCTACACAGCACCTACTTGTGGCGTTGTCCTTGGGTCTGCTCCAAGATATAACTTCCTATTATGGGAATTTGGGATACACACTTTATGATTTAGACATTAGGTATCCCCCAAAAGCTCATGCATGAGATAATGTAAGAACATTGAGAGGTGAAAGCCCTAACTCAGTGAATTAATTCCCTGTTAGGGATTAACTAAATGGTAACTGAGGGCAGGTAGGGTGTAGATGGAAGAGGTAGGTCACTGAGGCCTTGCCTTTGGGATATATATCTGGTGAGTGTAGTCTCTACTTTCTGATCATCATGTGAGCGGCTTCCCTCTGTTACACTCTTGTGCCATGATCTTCTGCCTCACCTGAGTACTGAGGAATGGAGTCGGCTGTCTACGGACTAAGATCTCTGAAACCATCAAACCCAAAATAAACTTTTTCTCCTTAAAATTATTATCAAATTTAAGGTCACAGCAGCAAAAAAGCAAATTTCTTCATTCAATCATTTATAAGCTTTTGTCATCAAAGAAAGCAACACCACTATCCTATATTGCATAAATAACCACTTCTGAATATTTTCTTAAAATATAATATTTTCTCTGGATTCTTCCCCCAAATAGTCACAAATGATCATTTGTGCCGGTTACCAATATTATTTGCTCTCAGTTCCAAATCCACTTTTATCTTGCCTTGTGAGGCCCAAACTGGACTATGTGAACATTAACCTTTTGTTGGCAAATGCAATGTTAGCTTTATTAGCAGTGGGTGAAGAGGGACATGTCAGGAGGAAGGGGCTTCTCTTCCTCATTTCTATGTGTCATTTTGCTCCCTCAGCTCTTGACAACAAGCAGCAAGTGGGACACCCAGGGGCATTCATGCTCCTGCAAGTTTTGCCAGCACCACTGCACAGTCTATGAGCACCTCAGACAGCAGCTTCCAGCAAGTTTTACCAGCATCCCAGAGGGTTGATTTCCAACTTTGTTCCTAGTGTCCCTACAAATTTCCAGCCATTTGGGACCTGTGGTGCCTCAGCAGATTTTTCTGAGTAGATCATGGCCACACCCTGTCCAAGGGTATTGTGATGTCAATGTTGGACCCCTTCTGAGTTTTTTTTTTTTCATTCATGACAACTTAGCCTCAGTTATAGAAATAGTAGGTGATCATTATATCTGCTCTTCTTGCATTCCACAGAGTTCTTAAGTAAATTCCTGTTATTAGTGAATTATTAATAACTATTTGTTCTTTAGTAGTTAATCCTTATTTTAGTTATTGATTAGCTTACTATAAAATGGTTTTTCATATTAAAATGTTCCGTTCAAATTACTGAGTAGTTCTGTCTCCTGAGTAGACCCTGACTGACAGTTTCTAGGTGGTTCACAGGAATTCTGCATGATTATTAACCTTTATTTACTTTTATTTGTGTTGCTAAGGATCAAACCCAAAGCCTTATTCATGCTAGCCAAAGCCTTATTCATTG
This sequence comes from Callospermophilus lateralis, assembly GCF_048772815.1. NCBI lineage: Eukaryota > Metazoa > Chordata > Mammalia > Rodentia > Sciuridae > Callospermophilus > Callospermophilus lateralis. The sequence continues at coordinate 70,023,351 of NC_135320.1, read as the reverse complement.
AGCTATACCCCACCAGCCCATAACATTTATATTTGGTTCCAAGATAAGATTATAATGTCAATCTAAGAACTAAATTACACATCTAAAATTTCTATGTTTAGGGAAGTGTTCAAGGATTAGAAATGGACTCAGTGATTGCCTATAACTAAGGAATTTGGGATATTTTTTACTTCTACTAATAGTAAATTCATAGGAAAACTAGTTTTTTAAACTATACTTTCAACCCACCTAAATTAATATCAGAATATTTTAGATTTTTAAGATTCATGCTCTTCTTTCTCATGGTTATCTGCAAATAATATATTTGATAAGGGTCCAGGATGCAGAATACAGTAAGAACTCATACAATACAATAATAAAAAGAACTCAATTTAAACTGACCAAAGAGCTAGATGTGATGGTGTACATCTGTAATCCCAATGGCTTAGGAGGCTGAGGCAGAAGGATTCCAAGTTCAAATTAGGAACTTAGCAAGACCCTGTCTCAAAATTAAAATATAAAAAAGGGCTGAGAATGTGGCTCAATGGTTAAGCATTCCTGAAATCAATCCCTAGTACTAAAATAATAAAAAGAAAAAGAAAATAGCCGAAGGACTTCAATGGACATTTTTCCTATAAGTTTCTAGGAATTGATCCAAAAAAGTATACAAGGAATGAACAGCTCTTCCAAAATAGACAAATGGGCAAAAAAATATG